>NW_011494861.1:9466395-9470309 GCF_000754665.1 Bison bison bison
TGTAACTTTCAGAGGAGCCTCTGAGCCTCTGCCCAGCCCCTCACACTGACCCACTGGGATCTGTGGAAACTGGAACTGTATGTTCTTTTCTCCAACACATTATACCGTACTTTAATAAAAGCCAAGCAAAATGATGAAACCAAACCTCTCCTCACCAGCCCCCAACCAACCCAACCCCTGCAGCCTGTGGAAGTGGCTTGCCTGGCTCCAGAGCCAGGTAGCTGTAGGGAAAAGCCAGAGTTTGTCCAAAACGTGCTTGGAAAGGCCATCTTCGTGTCCAGGCCTGTGGTCCCCAGGTGCCCAGCCCACTAGAGACCCAAAGAAGGTAGCCCTGCCCTTCCTGCCCGGCCGTGTGCCCAGGGGTACGCCTTCCTCCTGAGTGTGTGACAGGTAGGCCTCCAGGATGCCCACTAGAAACTCACGGAACTGATGAAATTTGTACTGCACAGTTAACGTAAGAAATTTTAATTCCAAACCATGAAAACTAACAAAATATATAATAATATTTAAAAGAAAAACTAATAGCTATTTGAGCAAGGTACTCCCTGGGTAAGTTAGTGACAGTGAACCTGTACTAGTCGGTCTGTGGTGAACTGATACTTTCTCATGTGGTTGACTCAAAATCCTGAGCCAGAATAAGACTGACAAAGAGAATTACCTTCAAAAATATACGCTATTAAAAAATTTTAAAGTATGGAGGGAGAAATAATGTAAAACTTTACTCGATAGAGCAGAGTATGGATGCCAAGGTAATTATAAAATGATTCTTCCTGATTCAAAAAGGTGTGTTGCCACAACCTTCTAACCCATTGCTGAAGTATACATAAAATACTCCTTTAAATAGAACAAGAAAAGTTAACCAAGAAATTATCCTTTTCTCGCCAATCAAAACTTCTAAGAAACATACATATAATGTTTTCTGTATATTGTAATGTAAAGATGTTTATAAAAATACTTAATTTTTAGTGATTGACAAAATTAATTGCATTTAAAACAGGTCGATCTTGCTGATTACAGAAGAATCATGTGTTTATGTTCAAATGATTCCTGGCAGTGATCAGTGGCCATTTAAAAGGTTTACAGAGTTATATGCTATTAAGGAACCAAGAATAAAGGATAAAAAAGTAAAAAGGAACTGTAAGCTGCCTTGGCCATTCATAAATATCTAAACTTGGCACAGTAATTAATAACTGAAATTTCATTCATGAATATGTTGTGGCTATTTAACAATATTTATTATTTTCATATTTCAGAGTATTCTAATTTAAAAGAATTATCTATAAATTTGGCGTTAGAATACAAATGTAAATACTTTTAATGAAAATTTGCAACTTTTTAATGTTTTGACATAGTTTTCTATTTGTCTTTATTTCAGGTACCAAAATTATAAAACATCTAAGTAATATATTTTTGTTGTTGTTTCAGGGCTCAGGGTTGAATTCACCCTGAGCATGTGAATATAATAAAAAGATTACTAAATGTTCTGTCCCTTTGAAGACTATACTTGAAAAGCTTGTGGTTAAGTTACATCTTCTGTAAACATGCAGGCGTGATGCAGCCCTGAGATGCCACTGAGTCGCTGAGGTTTGCTGGGCAAGGGGCAGGGGGCACTAAGTTGCCAGGAGGGAGTCTAGTTCCTAAAATAAGTTATTTGTGGGTTTAGTGGTAAAGAAGCTAAAAGAGTTTAAGCAGCACAGAAGTTAGAAATAGTGACCAATTTTATCCTGTGGGATAAAGAGAACATTTTATATATACCCCAGTTGTGCTCCCATCAGAGGTTCATACCTCTTAATCTCTTCCTGTGTTTTTTTATTCCTTTTTAAAGAGGGGATTTTTACCAGCCAACAAGGTTATTTTGCTTTTCAAGTAAGTAAAACAGTATTTTCTCTGCTGTAGACTGGTTTTAAGCTTTTACTAGTTTTGATTTTATGATTGTTTCCATTTTGAAGTTAGTTTTTTCCATATACACACACACACACACACACACACACACACACACACACACGCACACGCTTCCCCTTATATGTGGAAGGGGAAGCCTTCCACAAGCGGCTCAGCAAGTAAAGAATCCACCTGCACTGCAGGAGACTTGGGTTCAATTTCTGGGTCAGGAATATCCCCTGGAGGAGGGCATGGCAACCCACTCCAGTATTCTTGCCTGGAGAATCCCTATGGACAGAGGAGCCTGGCGGGCTACAGTCCATAGGGTCACAAAGAGTTGGACATGGTTGCACATATACATAAACTTGAAATTTAGGGGCATTACAGTTTAAACAGCAAAAATCGGTGCTCTTACCTGCATAGGCAGAGTGTGTGAGCGAGCCTGTGCACAGGAAGGAGGGGGAAGCTGGTGTGAACTCTGGGAGAGTATGGTTCCACCTGCTCTCAGTTAGATGTTCATCTGTGCCATTGCTCATCTGCTCTTAAAAACTAGATCAGGGGTTTCCCTTGGTGGCTCAGTGGTAAAGAATCCGCCCACCAATATGGGAGACACAGGTTTGATCCCTGATCAAGGAAAAGCCCACATACTGCAGAGCAACTAAGCCCGTGCGCCACAACTATTGAGCCTGTGCTCCAGAGCCCAGGAGCCGCAACTATTGAGACCTTATGCAGCAACAGTCGGCGCCCTCGCGCCCTAAAGCCCATTCTTCCCGGCAAGAGAAGCCACTGCAATGAGAAGCCTACACACTGCAACTACAGAAGAGCTTGCACACCAACGATGCAGCACAGCCGAAAACAAATAAATTTTAAAAAAACTAGGTCAGCACTAAAAACAAAAGCCTGCGAAACAACGTGCACCCCGAGTCCTGGGAGTCCTGGGAGCCCTGGGGCCTGCACCCAGCCCTCCACCACTGGGGGCAGGGAAGCCCTGGGTGGGGTTGCGTCTCCTGGATCTGGGGTCAGGGCTTAAGGCAGCAACCCCCTGAGCTGCTGCATTGAGAGGTCCTGTGCCCCCACGTGGGTGTTCTGGAATGCTCTGAAGACCTGTGGGGCAGCTGTTCTCACCTCCACTGTAGCCAGGGAGACTGGCTCAGTGCCTAAACCCTGCACCTCTGTGCACCCTGGAACGGGGGTGTGGGCACAGGTTCCAGGTAGTGGAGTCCAGATTTGCTTGTCTGCCTTGGTCCCCACCTGGAATGGAGCTGAGAGGAAGGTGCTAACAAGGCCCCTACCTACCCCCTTGCACATAGCAGATCCGCCCAGGCAGCCTCCACTCCTTCAGCTCAGGTGGGGAAGGTGCTGAGCCCACGGCAGGGATGGGGGAGACGGAAGGCGTGGGGCCATCCACCTGCCCGAATGGCCTTGAAATCGCTCCAAGCTTTCTTCTGGCCCAAGGTACCTGGGGATGCTTCCCAGTGGGGCAGGAGCAAGCCCCCCACCCCCACCCCCAGCTTCAGGATGGACACCACAGCCCCCACCCCACCCCCACCCAAGTGTGAATGCTCATGTGCAGGGGCAGTGTGCAGGCCCCTCCCCATCAAGAGGTATCCCGCAGGTGCAAGTGGAGAGCGGAGTCAGATTCTGAAAGGGGTGGTCTTGTGAGCAGGCAGCCTGGGTCTGGCTCATCCCCATGGCCCCCTTTCGCAGCCCTTATCCTGAAGGTTGAGGGCTCCCCAGGAGTGGCCCACAGCCACCTCCGCACCAGTCATCTGGCCGTGCCTTCACTATTAGTGCCTCTTGGTGTCCGGAGACCAGTCCTGGAAATGCAGGGGAGCGGCATCCCGTCTGACACTGTGGGGTGACTGTTGGCACCACTGTGAGGGTTCTGAATCGAGATCTTCCTTCCCCCGGAGGGTAAGGAGACAACGCTTGGGAGTGCTGTTCACCAAATTCGGGGATCCTAAGGCTGGGCCAGAGGCAGGAGGGCAAGTGAGGCCGGCACCCAGGGCCCCCAGCCCCAGCCCCACCCCGGG
>NW_011494861.1:9470409-9473040 GCF_000754665.1 Bison bison bison
AGCCCCAGCCTCAACCAGGGCAGGAACATGGGCGGGGACCAGGGTATGGACAGTGATGGAACCAGGACTCAGGCAGGGAAGGGGATGGAGAGGGGTCTGCTGGACTGGCTGCCCCCACAGGCCGACCCAGCACCTGGGCCAGGCTGGGGAAGGTGCAGCCATAGCACTGGGGTCTGCTCGCACCATCCCCAGGATCCACCTCTGCTGTCTTCATGGACTCACCACAAAGGCGTGGATCCCTTCATGATGGAACCCTGAGTCTGGTGCGTTTAAGCTGTGCACATGGAACCGCCCCATGATCTGTCACTCATGCTGCTGTGTGCATGTTCACATGCTGTGCACATGGAACCGCCCCGTGATCTGTCACTCGCGCCTCCGTGTGCAGCTCAGCTCATGTCCACATGGCCATCTGCTTTCAGCTTGTCTCACAATGCACTATCCTCTCTCCTGGTGGTGGTGGTTGGTGGTGTCCAGTGTCAGCTTCTACACAACTGTTACTACCCACATTGCCTATCAAGACGGCATGTGTTAGCACAAGCTGTCGCACAGCCGCCCAGAAACCTACTCCAGGAAACTAAGCAGGCAAGAGGACATGCAGGTCCCAGGAACTGAAAGCCACTGATACTAAGTATGGGTGTACAATCTTCCAAGAATAACTGAGGAGACCGAAAGCTCTTCTGGGTGTGGCTACAGTGCACATGGAGGGAAGTGCAAGGGCGGACAAGATCTTAGGGGCCTCCCCTCACCTCTCCTGACCTTGGGACAGTCACTGCCTGTCCTTCACAGATGGAACTGGTCACAACAGTGTCTTTCCTGTGTGGGGTCACAGGGTGACAAGGGTGAAATCAGCGCAGCACACAGGCTCTGCTGGAGATAAACACGGTATATTCACAACAGACTTCCCAGGTGGCGCCGTGGTAAAGAATGTGCCTGCCGTGAAGGAGATGCCAATCCCTGTGTCCTGAAGATCCTCTGGAGGAGGAAATGACAACCCACTCCAGTATTCTAGCCTGGAAAATCCCCTTGGACAGAGGAGGCTGGCGGGCTACAGTCCATGGGGTTCAGAGTCAGACACAACTGAGCGGCACACACACACACACACACACACACACTCATTCAAATGTACTGAAACACCAGAGAGCAGACAATGCCCAAGTGCCACCCACACACAGACGACTCCCGCAGACCTAGGCCTGGCCCTGCACCATATACAGGAAGCACCAAAAAGCAGCAAAACTACAGTGTCAGGGTACAGGGGGGTGTTGTAGAGACTGGTGACCATTGTTTTCTTGAGCTTCCTGATGGCTACACGGATGTGTTGTGCCTTCTGGAAGTCCATCACCCTTCAATACGATGTTCAGAAATTTCAAAACAGAACTGGCAATTCTGCTGGGGTGAGGGGTTAACAAAACAGGAGCAGAGACTAGTACAGTCGGCCTCAGCACTATTGCTCTCACCCCTCCTCCAAACACTTCCGGCCCGTGGGTCCTGACACGGGCAAACTCTGCTCCCAAGCAGCCTCACAAACTTGCCTGCCCAACAGAAATGCCTGTGGAGCGTGTAAATCCCCACACCCGAGCTGCAGCCCAGACTGCTAGGCCAGCATCTCTGGACAAGGGGGCTGGGGCCACATTCATTTCTAATTTCCTGATGACTCCAATACACAAACCACTAACCTATAAAGAAAAAAAGTGCACAAGGTGCTTGTTAAAAACTGAAAAGACTTATTCGATGCTTGCGACAAGGGAAAGTCATCTCAACTCTGATTACAGGACGGCTGGGGCTTTACAGGGCTTCCCGGGTGGCGCAGTGGTAAAGAACCCACCTGCCATGCAGAAGTTGGAGACGCAGGTTCGATCCTTGGGTCGGGAAGATCCCCTGGAGGAGGAAATGGCAACTCACTGCACTGTTCTTGCCTGGAGAATCCCATGGACAGAGGGGCCTGGGCAGTCCACGGGGTCGCAGGATCAGACACAACTCAGTACGCACGCATGGGGGTGATTATGGCCACAGGGCAGGGAGAGGAAGCCAACAGATGGGAAACTACCGAGATGAACTTGGTTGAGTTTGAAGGGTAAAGGTCTATGCCACCCGGAAACGTGTACCTCGGTACATTGGCTATTCTGAGCTGTATGCCCCTGAAAATCAGTCAATGCAGGAAGAGGCCTGTCTGAACTTCCCTTCTTGCCTAAACAGCCTCCCAAAGGAACTCAGTCGCCCGAGACCCCCGAGGGACTAGGAGGAACAACATAGACGGTGTCACACGGTCCTCCCGCCCGTTTGTCTTCTAAGGCCCGTTCCTCTCCCCCAAAAGCCACGCATCTCCTCCCCCTTCGCCCTGTATACGGCTTTTAGCCCGGGGAGTCACGACGTTGCCGAGCATCTCCCCCGGGCCGTGAGGCCGACGCGTCCGCAGATTCGGTCTCCGGTCTTTCTTAGGGACTCGGTCGTTCCTGCTGCTTCCCGACAGCCTCGCTGGTGGGAGGGCTCGACCAGCTGCCCGTGCTTCAAGGTCCCACGCCCACAGCGAGAACTGGGTCCAAGGCGCTGAAGGTCCCAACGCCCCTACTCTACCCAGCTCCTTTAAGACGCTTGCGGCGGCGCTCTAGCGCCCGCGCCGCTCTCGATGGC
>NW_011494861.1:9473480-9485443 GCF_000754665.1 Bison bison bison
GAGCTTGGCCCGCTGCCCGCGCTGCGTGTGCTCGACCTGTCGGGCAACGCGCTGGAGGCGCTGCCCCCGGGCCAGGGCCTAGGCCCCGCCGAGCCGCCGGGCCTCCCGCAGCTGCAGAGCCTCAACCTTAGCGGCAACAGGCTGCGCGAGCTGCCGGCCGACTTGGCGCGGTGCGCGCCGCGCCTGCAGACCCTCAACCTCACCGGCAACCGCCTGGACGCCTTCCCCGCCGCGCTTTTCCTCCCCGGCGCGCTGCCGCTGCTCAGCGAACTGGCGGCGGCTGACAACTGCCTCCGGGAGCTCAGCCCTGACATCGCCCACCTGGCGTCGCTCAAGGTGAGCGGGGCGGGCCCTCTGGTAGCCGCGGTGGGCGACCTCCCGGTGTTGAGCCGTTTCTCCTCGGCCGGGAAGGGCCACCGCAGCGTCGGCACCGCTGGGAAGCCGGTCCACCCCCAGGTCCCTTCCCATTCGCCTGACCTCCATCCTCTGGTGGTCTCGCGGCTCGCATCACATTCTGCTGACAACTGGGCTTTAACGCTTAACACTTTGATTGTGTTTCTTGATTGCGAACTGGGTGGGCTTCCCGCTCAGGTCGGAAGCAGGTCAGCAGCAGGGACTCATTGCTAAATGTTTGTATCTCCAAATATTTGCGAAAGGACAGTGAGCTCTGTACGCGGGACCTCCCAGACAGGGCAGGAAGCTGCGAAATGACTGGAATTTGCATAAGGCCCCTCGTGTGATCTCACAGGATAGTTTACTGGACCCCAGCAGCGACTTTTCAAGGCAAGGATGGTTATTCCTGTCTTAGAGGAGGCGGGAAGGATTGCCCAGAGTACACAGCGAATAGCTTTCAGCATTCTCTAGACTGTTCTGTGTAGGGGCTGCTTGCTTATTTATCTGGGGACCCCGGGTCAAACAATGCTGGGCTCATAACTAAGGCCTAGTAAATCTATTGAGGAAGAGACAGAAGGGCAGAGGTTGCGGGCACCACGGCCTAAGTCCAGTCTAGAGGCTCTTGTCCTTAAAGAGGCAGGCCTCTGTTTCTTTCACTTTTTTTCCATCCCTTTTGTGCAGACTTTTTTAAACAATCAAATGTGTATGCAACTGACCTTTTTGCATCGGGAATTGCTCTTGAGATGTTGCCAACTCATTTTACAAATGTCTATGTGTCAGGATTAAAAAGCAGAGACATCGCTTGCCGACAAAGGTTGGTATAGTCAAATCTGTGGTTTTCCCAGTAATCATGTAGGGATGTGAGAGTTGGATCATAAAGAAGGCCAAAGAACTGATGCTTTCAAATTGTGGTGCTGGAAACGACTCTTGAGAGTCCCTTGGACACCAAGGAGATCAAACCAGTTAATCCTAAAGGAAATCAACCCTGACTATTCACTGGAAGGACTGATGCTGAAGCTGAAGCTCCAGTACTTTGGCCACCTGATGTGAAGAGTCATACTCATTGGAAAAGATCCTGATTGGGGGCAGAATTGAGAGCAGGAGAAGGGGGTGACAGAGGATGAGATAGTTGGATGGCATCACCAACTCGATGGACATGAGATCGTGGAGGACAGAGGAGCCTGACGTGCTTCGGTCCATGGCATTGCAAAGAACAACATCATTGTGTCAGGATAGAAGTGTGTGTGTGTGTGGTCGCAAGAACAGAGTGACACGCACTTGCTGGTGTTTCCAGGAAGCCGCTCCGGAGGCTCCTGGAACGACTCCCAGAAACTGGTTCCCAGGGCTGTAGCTTCCCTAAGAGGCTGGTGTGACACGTGGTGTAAGCCCTTTCTGTTGCGTCACCCGTCTCCTACTCTTGATTTTACAGAAGGTGAAAGTTTGGGTTTGTTTTGTTTAATGTTCTATGTAGCTCTGCATACCTGCCCCATAAAGTCGTCTTTGTTGTGCCCAGAATGCCCTCACTCAGGTCAGAGAGAATGTCTCACTGCTCAGCCCCCAGTTTCCTGGCCCACCTTGTTCCCATTTTAGATTGCCATCCATCTCTGTTACATGAAGAGGCCGTTTCTTGGAGAGCATCACGTCAGAGCTGCTGGGAATCTGCTTGGACTTCGATGTCCTTTGGGAGCCTTTTCTAAAGTGATGCCTCCCTGGGGGAACGGCTGCTTGAACTGGGTGAAGCAGAGTCCCTCCACCTGCTGGAGCTGCAAGGACACCAGTTTTCTCTGTCCTTCCTGCACTGTGGGGGGACAGCTGAGCTCAGAACTGGAAAATGTGGGTTCAGTTCAGCGTCTTGTAGCAGCGCCCTGGGCTCCTGCCCATCCCCTCCCCTGTGAGAACTGTGAAGGTGACAGTGGTGTCGTGAAGACAGCACGGTGACAGTGCTGGTGCGTGTCCTCTGTGGCTGTATAGCCGGGCCAAGGTTGCGGCTTAACACAACAACAGCAGTTTTCTTTGATCCCCGTCATCCACTCTGGGCCAGCGCCTCCGCTGTTCATGGCTCGTGTGGCCGCAGTCAGCTGCTGTGGGCTCAGGCTGGGCTCAGCGACACGGCTGACTCCTCTCTCTGTGTCATCTCGGGACGTCTCCCGCCCCAGCCAGATGGTCTGCCCTCACATGGTACCTCAGGGCTCCGGAGCCAGACCTTCTCGGGAAGCAGACATGGACCCCACAGCCCACTGAGTCCACTGCATCCTGCTGGTTCTGTAAGCAGAGCTCAGTCGAGAGTCACGGGAGACGCAGCACATGGATGTGGGCACCTGGAGGGGCCGCCAGAGTGACAGCACACAGCCCCTGCTTGTCCCACTCAACCCCCAGTCCACAGAGGGCCCCTGTGAGTGCCTTGGTGTCCACTCATCTGAGAGTCGTGAAGGCCGGACCCTCGTCTCCACTGCAGCCACGGGGGCAAGGAGGCTGCACAGAGCTGTCCTCCCCGTCCCGGCCCACGCTGCCTGGAGAGCCCAGCTTCCTCCTTGGCCCAGCCTCAGGGCCCCCAGCCAGGCTTCTCGCCACCAGATTCCATTACCCATGGACTCAGCCGCTGGACTGTGACGAGCCAGAGATGGGCCCCCACTAACAGCTCTCTGCCCTGTCAGTGACTGCTCTCCACACCCGTGGCACTCCCATTGGGGACCACTGGAGGGATGGGCAGGACGGACATGCCCCCAGCTGTCCTGGGACAGCACGTTTGTCAGCTGAAGGAGCACAGTGTCCGGGGTTTGTCCCAGTCCTGCCAGTGCCAGGCCCAGTGTCACTCACATACAGGACTCCTCCCAGAATCAGCTTCCACAAAGAAGTATCTTTCCATCTTCTTATTTTATCAGTTGCTGCTGGAGATGGTGGGTCCTGGTCCCCTCAGCTGGAGCAGAGGGGTTCTTCCACACCCCCAGGGATATGTGTCTGTGGTCTCAGCAAGGAAGTTAGGGTCCTTCCCCTGCAGTGTGGCCCAGCAGTGGTCAAGTTGTAGTCTAGGGTGGAGACTGGCCGTGCCCAGCCAGTGTCACCTACAGGAGGGAGGGAATGGGTGGGTGTCCTGGGAAGGTGCCCTGAAGGAGGTGCCTCCAAGTGCACTTAATTCTCCCCTTGGTGACGCTGCATTTCTTATCTCCCACCCTCTTGTGCAATTGAACTCCCTGTGTGGATGTTACGTCCGGGTTTCTCCCATCTCCTGGAGACCCAACACTGCCCCCCCATCTTCGACCCCCTCCCCCACCCAGCGCTCCTGGTCCACTTGGGAAACCTGTGGACTCCACATCAAATCTGCGGTTTAGGTGGGGCTGGGCGTGGCACATGGTGCTGCTGGGGTCAGTTTTTGCTTGTTAGTGGTCTCCCTGTTTCTGCTGGACATGGCCCCCAGAGACCCAGCAGCTGCCCAGCCCCCTACTCTGCCCAGGGCCTCAGGGCAGGTCCTGAGCTGCCACCACTTGCTGCTCAGAAATAGCCAGTGTTAGTGATTGTTGCCCTGTATGACCCTGCCCCGATACTACTGCACCTGCCCTGTGGAGACCACTTCACCAGGCTGCTGGCCTGGCACGGCTCTGTTAGAGCTGGGGATCCCTCCTGCCCCGATTCCTTGCTGGCACCTCCCCTGCTGCTGTCTCAGGGTCTTCTAACCACGGAGGCAGACGCACTCCATCGTTGGCGGCTGTGCCTTCACACCACAGAGGTGCCAGTGGAGTCCAGGCTGTTCGGCCAAAGCCCGTCTGGATGGTACAGGAGACCCCAGGGCTGGATGTGCAGACCTGACTGTGACACAGCAGCCCTTGGTTCCTGCTCACAGCCTCCCTGCGGGCACGGGACCCAGCTCATCTGGCCCCAGCCTGGCTGGGTGTGCACATGCAGACATCAGTCTAGGTGTCTCTGGCCAGTCCTCCAGAGCAGGCGTCTTCTGATACAGGACACGTGGGCTCAGCACTGCGCAACTGCAGGACAGGGGCACCACCGTGTCCTATTGGGTGGGGGGGCAAGGTGTCACAGGGTGGCCTGGAAGAGCCACGTTTCAGCCCATCTGCCCACCCGTCCAGTCTTGCCCACATGGAGGGACAGGCCAAGAGAGGCAGCACTGACTGCTGAGTTAACCTGCAGCCTGGTGACCACTGAGTATTCAGTCCCTGGTGACACTTGGAGACTGCATTGGGCTCACCTTTTCTTTCTGTTTCCAGGTTGAATGCAGGATCAGAGCCTGCTTGGCAGTGCTCCCTTCTCCCCAGGCCTCTGGTCCTGCCAGGCGGAGGCTCTTCTGTTGCACTCCCACCTGCCATGCCCCTCCACACTGCTGTCCCAGCCTCGCTGCAGCCTGACTGCCGAGCCAGAGGGCCCCAGACAGGAGTGATAAAGAAGGGTCCCTTTGTAACTTGGGGTTGCCTTCTGTGTAACCACAGTAGACGGCATCCTCAGAGCCCCTGCCCACCTTCCCAGCTGGTGACAACCCTGCCACCGGCTGTGGGTCTTTCGGGACCATTGTGTCCCGGTCAGGACCAGGACTCCTCACAGGCCATGCTGGTGTGAGTGCTGCTTCCTGAGTGTCCAGAGGAGCCTGCCCACTGGGTTGTCACTGGGGCTCTGCAGTGGTCTCACCCAAGCACTCCCTGATCCTCAGTCCTCAGGAGGCCCCTACCACCCATCACTGTCTTACTTTTCAAAGACCAAACCCCTGTGCTCGCTCCAACTAAACCAGGCCAGCAGGCTTCTCCCCAGGCCACCGTGTCAAGTGCCTAAGCCCAGGTCAGGTGTAAGCAAAGCTGTGCAAGGTCTCGCCAGAGCTCCCCACAAGAAGCCATTTACTTGCAGGGCTGGATGGCCCCTGGGACAGTGGTGTGGCCAGTATCCTAGGAGGGGCTGTCCTCTTTACCACCAGCTGAGTTGTTCCCCACCTCCCCCACCCCCACCCCCAGGGCACAGGACCCTGCCCTCCACCCACCACCTCTTACCCCAGGGGGTCAGCGGCACTCAGGACTGCTTCCCTCATCTTCCTGTCCCTTCTTACGGGCCTCCTGATGCACAGACAGCAGTGGCCCCCCACTCCCTCCTCCCACATCACAGCAAAGGGCCCAGAGCCCTCCCAGCATTGACGCAAACTCACCATCACACATGCAGGGTACAGGAGGATCCCCTGTGTGCTGGAAACGCTGCATCTCAGCGTGGAGCGCGACGCTGTTACTCGTGCTCTGTTCTTTCTCTTCTGCTCATTTACTTACAAACATCTTGGGGCTTCCCTGATGGGCTGTGGTTAAGAATCTGCCTTGCAGTGCAGGGGATGTGGGTTTGATCTTTCGTCTGGAAATTAAGATCACACATGCCATGGGGCAACTAAGGCCACCAAATAAGTACTGAAAACGATAAAAACACTATCACTATTTTGTGGGAAATGTGTTTTTCATGTGAAGTCCCTGCTTGTTCTTCACCGAACATTCCCCTCCCTCCTTACCATCTTTTTTTCCTCAACCCAACCGTCGACCTGAAATTGTGCTGTAGTTGGCAACCATGAGCACACAGTGGTCATGCAGCATTTTAGAGAGGTGACTGGCAGGCCATCCACACCTCCCCTCAGTGGACAGTCCATGTGTCCATACTGGGCACCGGGGCGGGGGCAAGCATGGCGTGTGTTGTGTTGCTGATACAGGGCAGACGGTCAATGAGGGTGGGCCTTGGGGGCCTCTCATGGCCCAGCAACAGACCAGAGCTGGGAATCTGATGTGTCCCGGGCTCCCTCGCAGACACTGGACCTGTCCAACAACCAGCTGAGCGAGATCCCGGCGGAGCTGGCTGACTGCCCAAAGCTCAAGGACATCAACTTCCGAGGGAACAGGCTGCGAGACAAACGTCTGGAGAAGATGGTCAGCGGCTGTCAGACCAGGTCCATCCTGGAGTACCTGCGTGCTGGGGGCCGCGGCCGGTGCCGGGGCAAGGCCGAGGGCCCCGACAAGGAGGAGGGCCGGCGGAAGAGGCGGGAGCGGAAGAAGAGGGAGAGCGGCGAGGGCGCGGACACGGTAGTGGACGAGGCCAGCCGGCTGCTGCTCCGGGTCCTGCACGTGTCAGAGAACCCCTCCCTGCTGACCGTTCGGGCAAGCCCCGAGGTCAGGGATGTGCGGCCGTTCTTCGTGGGCGCTGTCGTGCGGGGCATGGATCTGCGGCCCGGGAACGCGCTGAAGCGGTTCCTGTCCTGCCAGGTGAGTGCCCACAGCTGTGTGCGTGGGGCGGGGAGGATGGGCCGTGGGCCTGGCGACCTTGGGTGTCACTCCTGCAAAGCGCCTGGGTTTCCTCCCCTGACCTGGCCTGGGTAGGTGGGGAGGGGCCTCCGTCCTGAGTCTCTGAAATGTCACTAGTACATTTGTGTAGTAAGTGACGCACTTGGTCTCACATGAGATAGTATTAGGACTGTCAGCTCTCGCCAGCACGTTCTTGGGTGAGTTGTTGAGTTTCTGTGAAGCTTTACTTAGACAAGAGGAATTTGTTATCTTTATGTGACATCTGCCCAGGTTTTAAAATAAACAGCACATCCTTGCCCATGGGAAACCCCAAGCATGGTTGCGTGGCTCAGGCCACCTGTGAAAGGCCACCCGTTCAGGGAGGGAGCTGAGCCAGGACCTGAGATCTGGGCTGGTTTTTCTTGTGAAGTCACACTTGTGCTTATTCACTCAAACTTAGCTCGGGATGGATCCTTGGAAGTGTTGAGCATCGTGTAGTAAGAGTTGGGGAAAGAGAAAATCCTGCTAATAAGCAGATAACAGTTCTCTAAGGAAGGCTCCACAAGAGAAACAGGTGGCTGGGGAGGCAGAGAAAGGAGGCAGCAGGTGGGGCTGCTCTGGAGGCCAGGGTGATGGGCCTCACACGCTTAGCACCGCCGCCCTGGGTCCCCTGCTGCAGACGAAGCTGCACGAGGACCTCTGTGAGAAGAGGACGGTGGCCACCATCGCAACCCACGACCTCGGAGCTGTCCGGGGGCCCCTGCTCTATGCTGCCCGCCCCCCACAGGACTTCAAGGTGAGGCTCACAGCCCAGTGTGCAGTCCCAGTGTTCCGTCTGTAGCTTTAGAAAAGTATACATGTGGACGATTGTCAGAGCATCCTGGTTAGAATGTGACCATGCTGTGCTGCAAGAGGATAAGGCAGGCTGTGTCGACAGTTACCTTCAAAAGTAAACATCAAAGGAGGTGTAATTTGAAAGTGATTCCTTCAGCTGCTCATTAACTTAACCAAAAACTGCTATTTACATCCCAGTTGCAAACCCGCTGATCTGGGGCTGACTGCAGTGTGCGTTGTCCTGTCAAGGTCCTGCTCCTAGTCTCTGCTGCTACACAAGGCACTGCGGGCCCGGCAGAGGAGGGTTCCCCGGGGATGGGTGCCAGCCCCGTCTCCTCCCACGGCCACCTCAGAGCACAAGCGTGGGGACGCGGTTGTGCTTAAGGGGTTTCAGGTTCAGCCCCTGGGGTGACCTCTGAAGGCACATGTCCGCACGTGACGTGGCTCTCCTCAGCCAGCTGGCCCTCTCACTGGGACCCACAGCACCAGGCCAGTGTGAAGTTCTCCCCCTTGTAGATCATCCCCCTGGGGCGCCGAGAGGTCAAGGCCAAGGACCTGGTGCGACAGCTGCAGCTGGAGGCCGAGGAGCACAGGAAGCAGAAGAAGCGGCAGAACGTGTCGGGCCTGCACAGGTTGGCAAGGGGACTCTCACTCCTCCCGGGGATTCAGTCTCCTCGAGGCGCTCACACTGTTAGCACTGCATCTCCTGGCTTCAGAGAATCAGTGCCTGGCAGGCGTGTTGTCTGGGGAAGGGTGGCCATTGGCACATCCACTAAGTGCCTGGGACAGAGGCCAAGGCAGGGGGCAGCTGGGCCCACCGGCTGGGATTGGGCCCCTTGGAAGCCCAGGGAACGTGCCCTTGCCCTGACAGAGAGCCCCCCTCCAGCCCGCATTTACTGCCGAGCCTGAGACTGTGTGTGCTCCCACCAGGTACCTGCACTTGCTGGACGGGAAGGAGCACTACCCCTGCCTCGTGGATGCGGACGGCGACGTGATCTCCTTCCCACCAATCACGAACAGCGAGAAGACCAAGGTGGGGGCTGCTGTCAGCATCTGAGTGTTTCTGAGGCCATGTCGTGTGTCTCGTTCACCTACGTTGCTGCTGGCGTCCTTGGCCGCCCACGACTCACCGTGTGCGCTGCGCCCCTCGGAGGGGCCACGTCTGGGTCCACGTGCCACAAGGGGTTTTCTGCAGAGGAGACATCAGAGCTGATGGCATCTGCTTGTGATAACTTGGTTCTTTCTTAAAATCTTCCCATTTTCTTTTTAAGATTAAGAAAACCACAAGTGATCTGTTTCTGGAAGTGACGAGCGCCGCGAGCCTGCAGATTTGCAAAGATATCATGGATGCACTCATCCTGGTGAGCCAGCCCTGCCCCACCCTGCGCATGCCACCCACCAAGGCACTGACCCCGCAGGACTGATGGCCCATCCACAGCCCTTTACCATGACTTCCCTGGGTTGGCTTTTTCTCTCGATTAAGAAGATATTTTTCATTTGCAGAAAATGGCAGAAATCAACAAGTACACTCTGGAAAACAGAGAGGAAAGTTCCCTCTCGGACCCCGAGTCTGACGCCATCTGTGGACACGGCTTGGACCCCAAGGCGACTCCAGGTGCCGAAGTGACAGGGAGCACCCCGCTGGTGGTGGAGCAGGTCCGGGTGGTGGACGAGGAGGGGCATCTGAAGGTGGTGTACCCATCCAAGATGGACTTGGACTTCGCCGCTGCCCATGTAACCGTGCTGCGCTGATGGCCAGGCTGCCACCCGAGGCTCCTGGGTTGTGCCATCCACTGCGCCAACTCATCGGGGCTTCCGTGGGGTGGTATTAAACAATTTTTCACCTCGGTGTTTTTAGGATATATGCACCCTCTGTTCAGTTCTCCATCCGGCCTGCCACGGGGGGAGGCCACAGTGTCCACCTTCACAGCCGAAGTGACTGCCAGCGCTCTTTATGAAGTCACTCAAATGTTGGAATGAACTGCTCACAGGGTTCTGCAATCACATAGACACATAGCTAATCACTGTATTCAGGGGGGAAAGGACACCATGATTGGTGTGAATATTCAGCTCTAGGTTGAGAAGCTGAACCGTGTGTGTGTTACTGAGCTGCGCAGTTATTTTTCTACGATTCAGGGTCTTTTTTAAGTCCTCTGGCGCCAGCACTGCAGCTGGAGACGAGGGGCGACGTCAGGGTCTCCAGGTGCCATAAACCATCATCTTTTTATAAAAAAAATTTTTTTAATATGACCTTAGAATTGGTCAAATCATTTTTCTTACTAGTGCTGCTGGATGCTTTGGGGGTGAGCTGCAGAGCCTGCCGGTGGGTGACAGCCGGGCCCTCCCACTGCACTGGCCAGACCTGGGGCGGGGTGGGGGTCACCCTTTTGTAAACCAGTACCACCAGGTGTCATGCCTGAGATTGGAGGACAGTGTGCAGGTTTCCCACCACAAAACAAGCCTCCCGGCATGGACAGGGCGGTCGGCCACGCTCAGCTCGAACCAGGACGAGCTGATGGTGCCTGGGGGACACGTGAGGAGTCTGACACCTGGAACCATGGGGCATGTGCCCTGAGAGGCTCAGCAGCTTCCGGCCTTCTAGGTGATGCCAATCCAGGCCGGCAGTTCTCAGATTTCACTGCTCCAGGAGCAGCCAGGACAAGACAGTGGGACCTGCCAGCTTCCCCATCGTGGAGTGACACCGTGACTTCTCTGCTGTTTGACCTGCGAAGGACAGTTAGTGTGTTTTATCAGAAGGACAGTTTGGGGGAGGCATTAGCGAGAGCCCCACCAGACCCAGTGTGCAGCCGTCAGCAGCAGAGGCCCACACCCCGCGCACATGGCCTGCTGCACAGCCACGTGGGTTTCCCAGGGCCCGGCCAGCCCACCTGGAACGATGTGGCACCTTGACACCCGGCCCAGCTCTGCAGTCACGACCAGCATGCCTGCCGGTCGTCGGCCCTGGGGCGGCCACACTTAGCCAGGCAAAAGAGGGCGCCTGTGACGGTGTTCCCCAAACCTACCGGACGTCTGCCTCGTGCCTCCACGTTGTCACTCTGGGACCCTCTGGCTGTCAAGGCCGCTGATGCCGTGGCTGGGATGGGCGCAGACATCACAGCAAAGCTCTGCAGGGAGCTCTAGGCCAGGGCCAGCCAAGCTGCTCCCTTGGCTCCCGGCTGGCTTCAGCGGCCACATGTCACCAGATCTGGGGCCTCCCTGATGGTGGGGAGGCTGCCAGCCCTCTGCTCTTTTCCGGGGCAGCTTGATTGTGTGTGAAGTTTGGAAACATATTTAATGTACAGCAGGAAAACTGATGTTTTTGTCCAGCCCTCTAATAAAAAACGTTCGATAAGAACATCTGGGCTCCTTCCTGGTGAATCCTTCCCAGGGTTTCTGGAGGAGGGTGTGGGGAGTGTCGGTGGAAGAACTGAGGACCAGGGGCCCCCTGGCCACAAAGCAAGACACAGTTACTTCCTGTCACAGGGGCCTGACCCAGAGAGGCTGCTGCCCTCAACCCCACCCCAGTCCTGGGAACCAGCTCCTGTGGCAGTGCCCAGAAGACCCCCACCCAGGGACAAACACGAAGGAGTCAAGTTGCTGGGACCCCAGCAGACCACCCCAATCCTAACCTGCTGAGGGAGAGGCCAAGCCCTTCCCCTCTTCTCCCTACTCCCCCAGGGCTGCTGGGACACGGCCTCCACCCTGGCTATGGGGTCCAGCTGGGGCCCTGGGCGGAGGGATGGGGATGGGGGGAGGGTCTCAGGTGGCTCGTGTGTATGTGTGTGGGGGGGTGCCCTGTGTGCCCCTGCCTGCAACCCCCACCATGAGGCAGGCACCCAGTGCCAGCAGAGCCCAGGGGCCGAGGATGCAGAGCCCAGGGGCCGAGGATACAGAGCATCCATCAGGGTGTGAGCTGGTGCCCCCAGCTCTCCATTCTGAGACCCGCTGGGTCATGGGGGCACATGGGGTAGGGCTGGCCAGACCCAGGCCAGACCCCAGCACTGTGTACAGCTGCCTGCTGGCAGCCCCTGCCCACCTCCCTGCCTTGCCCTGGGGAAGACACTCCTGTGCATCAGCAGACTTGTTTCTATGGTAGAGGGAGGGGGCTACCAGAGGAACGTGGCCCTGGAGGCTGCAGGCCATCTCAGAAGCCAGGGAGGCCAAGCCGGCTTCAGAAAGAGGGAGTAGGGGGCAGGGGACAGCCAGGGTGACTCCTCCCTTCTGTCCCGCACCGCCGCCCCGCTCCTGTCCAAGGCTACACCAGGCCTTGGGGAGGCCCAGCCCCTGTACCCCTGGACTGGACTGCTGACCAGTTAGAGCCCAGGGAGGCCACCCAGCCTAAGCCTGCCAGGCTGGTGGACCCTGCCCACCTCCCCACAGTACCCGCCCCAGTGCTAGTCCTGAGATGGCCAGAGGAGACTCCCAACTGGGGCATCAGAAAGAGGCCAGACAGGTGGTGCCCACTCCCCGAGTTGGGGGTGGGGGTGGGGG
>NW_011494861.1:9485543-9486448 GCF_000754665.1 Bison bison bison
CTTCCCAGGGTTTCTGGAGGAGGGTGTGGGGAGTGTCGGTGGAAGAACTGAGGACCAGGGGCCCCCTGGCCACAAAGCAAGACACAGTTACTTCCTGTCACAGGGGCCTGACCCAGAGAGGCTGCTGCCCTCAACCCCACCCCAGTCCTGGGAACCAGCTCCTGTGGCAGTGCCCAGAAGACCCCCACCCAGGGACACACATCCTGGAAAAGGGATGCTGCTGGAAGACTGGAAACTCCTTAAAGACCAGGTTTTGTTCATCCACTTATCCTCCATTCCAAGGCACACAACTCCAAGAGCACAAAGATGAACTTGCATCTGTAAAGCTCTTTCAAGAATGCCTGATGTATCCAATCCCTTTACCCTACACAAAGCAGGCACTCAGTAAGTCTGCCTGGACTGGATTGGAATGGAATTGGATTGGGAGCTAGCTGCCAGCTGAAATGTTGCCTCTTCCCCACTTTCCCCAGGGAGAGCAGCTTTTTATACCCTCCTCTGCATGTCCACAGCTCTTTCTTGTTCTGTTTAGCTCTCACCATACAAACTTGCACTCGATCTGTGTCCATGTCTGCCTCCCTAAGATACAACAAACTCCCCCAATATAGAGTCACTGTGTCTTTTTCATTTTTATATCTCCAGACCTGGTGCATAGATCTTCTGAGGACATGTTACTAAATTAAAGAACAAACTCTGGCCTGATGGAGCCATCTTTCTACCAAAAGGAATTGCAGCTCTAAATCTGTTAACTTTTAGAGAAAAACAGAAGAATAAGAAACAGTATCTGAGCACTTTAGGGAGCCTGAAAGAGCATCAATTCCACCCTTCCAATGCAGCAAATTCCTCCAAAGGATTCCAGATTTGAACCCTTGATTTACATACTCCCTAAAAGTTTTTTTTTTTTTTTT
>NW_011494861.1:9486548-9490999 GCF_000754665.1 Bison bison bison
TTGGGGGTGGGGGTGGGGGGGTCTCTCTGGAGATGGATGCTGGGGCCCCAGAGGCCAGGGTGCTGAACAGACCCTCCACCACAGCCCCTTACCCTGCTTTCCTACCCCCCACAGCAGGCCTTGCTGAAGCATCACTGCTGGGGGAACCCCAGCCCAGCAGGGAACTCAAAGCCAAAGGGTCACCTGGGTGGTGCAGCCCCACCTCATGCTCACCTGACCCAGGCCCACAGCCAGTCCCATGGGGTCTCCGCCCTCCCTGGCAGCTCAGCCTCCAATACCCAGGTCTGCTGAGCCCATGAGGGTCCTGACTGTCCTCATCTCCTGCCCTCAACTCTAGGGTGAGGACACTGTCCTATAAGACGGTGTTTCTCATAAGGGTGCCCAGAACAGGAGGGCGCGAAGGCAGGGAGACGCTATCCATGGTCAGGAGACACAGGAGTAGGCCTGGCCACATATGGAAACTCAGCCCTGCCCCATGTTCTCACCTCCCGCCAGAGGGCCTGGCCAGGACTGGGTGCATCCCAAGGCCAGAGCTCAGCGAGAGGCCTCCCAGCCGCTGTCCAGATGCCCTCCAGCCAGTTCCACATCAGTCACGCCTCACTGGGGAGGCCCATAGGAGACACCATCATCCACGTTTTTGTTCAACAGACATTTAATGACCACCTCCGAGTGCAGGGTCTGGGCCTCCCACAGCGTGCAGGCAGAAGGGCCAGGCTCCTGCAGAGCCCACCCGGCAGGGTGGACAGCCCCAGGGAACACACCCACGTTCCTGGAGGGACGACACAGCCGTGGGTCTTGGACAAGGGCCAAGGCCCCCTCCCCCCTCTGCCCAGGAAAAGACTCAGCCCCTGGGGAGGGTGGATGGTCAGAGAGATATACATACCCCTGCCCTTAGAGGCATCCTTCCACAGCGGGAGTCAGAAGGGCTAGAGAGGGGAGGAGCCTGCAAGGCGGGACACAGCCCCACCAGAAGCCCACCCAGGGAGGACCCCAGTAGGGAGAGAAGGGAGGTTTGGGGGCCCTGGGCTGCAGGCCTAGCCTGGGTGTGTCCCGCAGTCTGGCTGGGACTGGTCTTCCGGTCACATGGGTCCCTGGGTGGGTATGTGCCAGGCATGCATGTGTGTGCTCCCATGTACCTGTGTCCCTGTTTGGCTGTATGTCTGTGGGTGCCTGTGACAGCGGTGCACACTGGTGTCCATGCGAGCCCCTGGAATCTGTGCATTGGTGCAAGGAATGCCTTTATACACGGTGAGGGGCTGTGTATACATTGGGCGGGGGGCTGTGTATACACAGCGGGGCTGTTATACAGGACTCTGGGTACACCATGGTCTGTGTAGGCAGGTGGGTCCATGCACATGGAAGGGTTCTCGCACACAGGGTGTCCCTCCAGCCTTGCTCCTGGGGGCGTGTCTGGGCAGCGTTTACTTGCACTTGTGCACGTAGTAGCCAGTGACGTAGCCCAGGATGAACACGACCCAGAAGAGGGCCACGCCCCCCAGCACCTTCATGGCGATGCCCAGCTTGCCCGAGCACAGCTTCTGGGAGACCCTAGGGTGAGAACCGCAGGCACGTGAGCCCCAGGCAGCCCTGACTCGAGTAGGGATGGGGGCTGGGGGAGGAGGAGGAGCAGGCCCCGGGCAGCAGGGCAGCCTGGGCACTCTGAACTTGGAAGACAGGAGGGAGCAAGTGAAGGAACAAGTCAGGGAAGTGTGGGGCCCAGGTCTACGGATGTGGTGGCTGCCAGGAAGGACAGGAGGGGTCTGCACAGGGTGAAGCGGGGCCCCTCCTTCCTGGCCCCTCACCTCTGCCAGCCTGAGGCCTCCTCTGTGCTGGGCCCGCTGGCCACATGGACTTCATCCGGGTGGCTGTTCTCCCACCTGCTGTACCTGATGCTACTCTCCTGGGGTTCCATCATGGGGGCACAGGGTTCTGGTGGGAGAGACAGAGGGTGGACTGAGGCCTGTTCTACCCCCAGGGGGCCAGCAGTCAGGTTTCACGTGCCATTGCTTTTAGGGTGAGGGTCTGCCTGGCGGTGGGGCCAGGGCAGAGAGGCACCGAGGTGGGCTGGCTTCTTTGTGTCCTCATTCAGTCATGTCCAATTCTTGTCGACCCCATGAACAGGCTCCTCTGCCATGGGATTTTCCAGGCAAAAATACTGGGCTGCCATTTCCTCCTCCAGGGGATCTTCCCCACCCAGGGATCAAACACACATCTCCTGCAGCTCCTACATTGGCAGGTGGATTCTTTACCACTGTGCCACCTGGGAATTTCTTCCCACATCCTTTCATCTGGCTTTAGGGGTGCGGAGTGGTTAGGCCACTTGCCCAGGGTGACGTGGGAGGAGGCAAAGAGGGAATTCCAATAGAGTCTGAAAGTCTGCCAAACCCTGCCCTCAGGAATGTGAGAGGCTGTTTCCACCAGCTTGCTCCACCCTGGGGGTCAGGCAGACACAGCTGCTGCCACCCTGGAGGGCCCTTGGCTGGGGTCAGGTCACCAAGCCTGATAACAGCCTGACCTCCCATTCCTGCCAGATAAGGCCCCAGAGCCTTCCCTGGATGCTGGGAGGCAAAGGGCTGGCACCTGCAGAGCAGCAGGCCTGGGGGCAGCTGGTAGGGCTTGGCGGCAGTGGCAGTAGCTGTGAATTCTGGCCTGTCCCAGTTGCAACCCCTCCCTCATCTACTGCTATGCCCTGCTGGTGGTCAAGGGACTTGAGAGGCCCCTCACTTTTAGAGGCCTGAGACTTTGTTGCGAAAACCTGACCTGTCTTCCAGGTAATCTGGGACACAGAGGCTTAAAGGCACAGTGAGCCACTTAGCAAGAAGCCAACCCAGAATTTCATGAAACCAGGTGGTTCTGAACCCCCTTCAACCCCTTCCAGGTTGCCCTTTCCCAAATCCCAGACTCAGGATGAAGGAAGGGAGCTTGTCTCAAAGCCACAAAGCCTATCCTTCCCATGGGAGCCTGTGCTCTGGGGGCAGCCATGCAGGCCAGGTCTCAGGCCCCAGGGAAGCCAAACATTTGTTGACTGTGGGTTCTGCTTTCCCATGGTGTGTCCAGCAAAGGGGCTTTGAGCCAGCTCTGTGAGCTACCTAATGTCCACCCCTCCCTCCTGTGGCCAGAGCCCCTGTCTTATTCCAGGCTGCAGTGTCCCAGCCCCAAGCGATGCTCATGGGCTAAGACAAGTTTTGATTGCTGCTTTGTATGGCATCACCGACATCAGTTTGAGCAAGCTCCGGAAGTTGGTAATGAACAGGGAAGCCTGGTGTGCTGCAGTCCACGGGGTTGCAAAGAGTTGGATACGACTGAGTGACTGAACTTAACTGAACTTCCCATGACACCTACATATGAGCAAGGTGCTGGAGAGCAGCAGGAGCAGGAGGCTTTTGCTTTTGTGAAAGAGAATAGGCACCTCCTTCTCTCTTCCTTGATGTGATGGCCGGAGCTGAGCAGCCACTTTGCAGTCTGGATATCCTACAACACTATCCGGTGGTGCTGAGTCTTCAAATGCACACCCACTGCCCACCCGTGGGTTTCTTGGTGTGAGGATGGCCAGCCCAATCTGCTCTAGCCTGGCATAGTGGGGTCCTGGTGTTTGTGATAGAACGGGTTCCTGATTGATGTGGACTGTGGCCCTCAAGTCAGTCTGGCTGGACAAAGCCACCAGAAGCTGCTGATGTGCTGGAGCCAAGGTCTGAAGGCTTCGCTCACTCATCTGTAGCAGCCTGACCAACCCACACGTGATGACCACAGTGTCACAGGACCCTGGGGCTGTGCTGCCTGGCAGGGACACCTGCTGAAGCCTGGAAGCCTCACTCCCAGGGGTACCCTGCCTCTTGGGAGTGTGTGGGGACAGAGTTCTGGGCACACAGGGACGGTACATACATTAAGACCCCCTCACCCCAATGCACTTCCAAGGAGCCCACAACTTACAAGGGGAGAGTCCTGACGTCAGGGATTGAAGCCTCTGTGATCCAGGAAAATGGTCAGAGCTCGGCCAGTGAATCTCACCTCCCAGCTCGCAGTTTGGGGTCTGGGGAGTCTCAGAATTCTCCAACCTTAAAGAAAGAGAAAATAAAGAAAAAGTGAAGAGGAGCAAGAGTAGGGAAGGGAAAGGGGCTCTGGGGCGTCCCAAGCGGCCAGCAGGAGCTGGCCCGGCAGTTGGCCTCGGGGGTCTGTGGGCCGAGGGACCATTCAACCCCGCCCCCACCCCAGCAACTCCACTTTTCCGGGCCGGGCGCTCGCAGGTCAGGGAGACCGCGGCCCCGTGGGCGGGGGGCTGTAGAAACCAAGCCCACCACCTCCTCCCTCTGGCTACTCGAGGAAGCTGCACTCCGACCCCGCGTCTCACCTGGCTCGACAGCCCCCAGCCGCTCCGCGCCGCAGACGTGTCCCGGGCCGGAGTCGGGCGGGGCTTAGAGGGGGCGTGGTCGGGTGGGTGGTGGGGCCTGAGC
>NW_011494861.1:9491269-9495226 GCF_000754665.1 Bison bison bison
GTTCCTCAGGGGCCGCAGGGGTCACAGACCGCGCCGCTCTGCGGTGCCCACACGCGGCCAGGATATCCGGACCCTCTCCCCACTGTCGCAGTTTCCCCGCCGAGAGCCGGGCTCGAGCGCAAAAGCGGGTCCCGGGCGCGCCTGCCGAGCTAGAACCGAGGCACTAGGCGATTCGAGAAAGCTCCCGGGGCGCGTGCAGTTAGGCGCCGGTCTTCGGGGGCCTTCTGCTCTCTCGGAGAGGCTAGAGGCCTGGGCCCGGCGGCCATGCACCTGACGCCCTCAGCGGGCGGGCGCTGCAGTAACGAAAGGATGCGTGGACAGGTGGGGGTGGAAAGCAAAGAGAAGAGGCAAAGGACCCAGTCCACTGAGCACGTATTTGTGTGCGGGGCACAGACCTCTGTGTACAGCACAGACAGGCGAGCCTGTGCTCTGCAGAGCTGTCATCACCAGAACGATGGACGATGGACAGTCAGAAAAGTGCGCAGGCCGACCCTCCTCCTTCCGCAGGGTCGCAACAGCAGAGCAGTGCCCCGGTGGGGCACCCCAGCGGGAGAGCCGTGCAGGTGTGTGCAGCTGGCCTCAGAAAAGGACCCCTGCGGGGGTGTGAACCAAACGCGGTGGACAGGAGCCCAGTTCAGGCCTCCTACACCTGGGACCACCAGAGGGCACCATATTCATTGTGGGGTGTCCCCAGGAAGGAGCCATGGGTGCAAGCTGCTGTGCTGACACCCAGTGAGCTGTGGAGTGGGAAGGGGTGTTCATGTAACCCAAGTTCCCCTCTGTGTCCTAGTGAAGGAGAAGGTGAGACCACGGGCAGCATCAAGTGTAATTCTGAATCAGAGGGCCAGGGTGGGGCCATAGGTGAGGGAGGGGTGATGGAGGGGAAAGGGGCACCCAGGGTACAGCCAGGCTGGGCCCTGGCCTCTGCTGTGCTGTCTGCACCTAGGGTCTGAGCTGGGCCTCCTTGGAGCTTATCTTCTTGGACTTGCTGGGTGAGGATAAGATCTCCATCTGCTGCAGGGGGGGCACCTTGACTCCCTTCTGTTTCAGCTGGTTGTAGTATTCCATTCTGTCTGAGATGATTCTCTATAAAAGACACCCGGAAGTGTCCGCACAGGCCTTGCCAGCTCCTGGGACACCACCCTGTTCTCCCCGAGAAGGGCCTGCTGCCGCAGTGCTGTCTGTGCTGGTGAATATTTACAACCTTTCCAGGAGGGATAAAAAAGCTCTGGTTTGTAGCATTTGCCAATTTCTGTGCTGAAACCACTCCCATCAGAGCTGATCCAGCCAACAGGGTGAAGCAGAGAACTCAGAGATGGGTAGAGATGCCCACCATCCAGACCAGCTCACTCCTGGAGCCTGGGCCAGATCCACTTCTTTGTCCTCTGGAATTGCCGGGAGCCTAGACTCCCAGAGACATCAGAGGCTGTCAAGTCTGACCCTCAGGGCAAAGTCTCTTCTACCTTCTGTGCAGGAAGGCTGCCCTGCCTCCTCCTTAGCCTCCTTCCTTCTCTCTGGCCTTTTGCTGGTTTGTGCAGGGTGGGGAGGGGCAGGTGTTGGCAAGGGAAAGGGTTCTTCCATGACTACTGGTGGGTGGTGATGACTCCTCCTATCCCCCTCCCTCCCTCCCTTCCTTGTATCCTCTCCCTCACTCTCTTTCTACCACCCCCATCACCCCCTGTCCCTCCCTCCCTCTCAAAACCTCTCTCCTCCTCCCTACCCCCATCCCTCCCCTTCCTCTCTCTCCTTCCCACCCCTCACCCCACACCTCCTTCTTCCCTTGCCCCAAACACTAGTAGTCAGAGACCTCTCCCCAGGTCTCCATGCAGGGGTTCCACTCTGCCCTGAGGACTGGCCACCCTACAAGAGTTCTATTAACCAGGGACCCACCCAGCCTCACAGAAGAAAGGAGCCAGGCCTCGGAGACAAATGGGCCAGTGGCAGGTCACAGGTAGCTGCTGGGGTCAAGGGCCATGCTGTTGGAGGAGGCTTGGAAGGCAGGCATCCTCTCCCCGGTACAGAGGGAGTGCTCCTCACCCCGGTACAGAGGGAGTGCTCCTCACCCCGGTACAGAGGGGGTGCTCTAGGGCTCAGCAAGTCAAGTGTCCAGCCTACAGCTGCAAAGCCAAGGTCCTGGGGTGGTGACACTCCTGCCAGCCCCAAAGCCACATTATTTCTCCCAAACCTCCCTGCCCCTCTGAAACCTCTGCTTGTTGGTGAGGAGCTGGTGTGGGCTGAGGCCAGGGAGGGGATCCATGTCAGGCTCTGAGCTCAGCAACGATTCCAGCTGAGGCCATGCTGAGATGCAAAGAAGCATCCCTGGGGGAGCTGGGCTGAGCAGAGCCTAGGGCTGGGCTCCTGCTGCAGGAGAACCAGGACCCAGCTATTTGGCTCCCTCCCTACCATACCAGGTGGGTTTTCCGCAGCTGCTGATGGTTGCTGAACACCGACAGCAGCTCCAGGATGTTGTTCCCTAACCCCTTAGGGAAATCTAGTCCCCTCTGCCTGAGCAGAGAGAAAGGACCATGCTGGGGTCACGGTGAAAGCATGACACCAGAATGGAGGCTCCTAACCTCCCATCCAGGCTTCTCCCCTCTGCTCCCAGCTGCAGATGCAGGAGCTCTGGCCTAGAGATGGGGCCCCGGGGACAAGGAGGCCTCTGAGCACCGTTTATACCTGTAAGCCTTCCAGAATGTCATTGTCAGAGATCTCAGTGGCCAAGGACTTGATCCCTATGGTGTTGAAGGTGGCCTGGATGATCTTGTTTCTCAGTCTTTCGAGCTGTGAGCACAGAGGAGAAACAGCCAAGCTCACCTTGAGTAGAGAGACAGTGTTCTCCACACCCGCTGCCTCTCTGAGGCTCCGGGGGAGGTGGACCTGTCTTCAGCTCTCCTGCTTCAGGAGCTGGAAATAGCGTGTGAGTGGTCAGCGTGGTCTCCTGTGAGCTGGAAGGGACCTGATCAAAATCCAGACCCAGGAGGCCTAACACCAAAATCCAAAGTCTCTCTACCACACCACATTTGTTTGCTTGTTTCTTAATTGAAAAAGCAAAACCTGCACATGGTCAAAACAAAACTCTGAATGACCCCCCAGGCTGTCCTCCATCCCCCAGAGGCGCTTTAGCCACAGTCTCCCGCTGACCCACAGCAGACAACCTGCAGACTTGACCAGCCATACGATGGGCATTATACTCCCAGCCCATCCTCCTTCTCTAAGTGACCTAGAAGCGCTCCAAGCTGTGGACATCTGCACTAACCAGGCATTAGCCAGGAGTTAAGCAGCTTGGACCACTGAGCCTGTGTAGTCTTTGGCAGCCACTGGCAGCCTCGTGCATAGCAGGAGGCGGGCCCCAGCAGGAGGGAGAACACAGCTGGTTACAGCCCGCAGTCTTGCTTGGCCAGTGGGGAAAATGTCATTTCAAAAGCCTTCGTGCTCAGGGCCTCTACCTTTGCTGGTTTTAGATTCTAAAGCAAGTCAGCTCTTGACTGATGGTTTCCTCCTATGCCTTTGCTCACATCTATCAGGGGCTCAGAGTGAGGACCTGGGACCTCACACCCCAGCACCGCCTCCACGCAGCTCTGGAAACTCAGATGGGCTGTTCGTTCTCTGTGCTGCAGGTGCCAGGACACCAGCGGTACCCACATCATGGCTTTGTTAACAGGGTTGAATGACTTTAATAAATGCTGAGAGCAGCACCTGCTGCTAAGTCACTTCAGTCGTGTCCGATTCTGTGCGACCCCATAGACAGCAGCCCACCAGGCTCCCCCGTCCCTGGGATTCTCCAGGCAAGAACACTGGAGTGGGTTGCCATTTTCTTCTCCAATGCATGAAAGTGAAGAGTGAAAGTGAAGTCGCTCAGTTGTGTCCAACTCTTAGCGACCCCATGGACTCAGCCTACCAGGCTCCTCTGTCCATGGGATTTTCCAGGCAAGAGTACTGGAGTGGGGTGCCATTGAG
>NW_011494861.1:9495326-9512360 GCF_000754665.1 Bison bison bison
TTGTGTCCAACTCTTAGCGACCCCATGGACTGCAGCCTACCAGGCTCCTCTGTCCATGGGATTTTCCAGGCAAGAGTACTGGAGTGGGGTGCCATTGAGAACAGCACCTGACCCACAGCAAATGCTCTCTAAGTTATAAATAGACAGCATCATTACTACTACTTCTCTCCCACCTCAGACCCTCCCTGGCTGGCCACCATATCCCTGGGTCTCTTTCATAGCACAACTCAAGGGGCTCCTCCATAAACGAAGCCCCTGCACTCAGCTCTTTCCAGCCACTATAGGTGACCAAGACGGCCACACCACACCCTCGCCCCCTCCTCCACCAGTGTTTCTGGACACAGGAAGAGGGGAGCCCAGAGCACTTGGTGCATGGTCCCCAGGGTGGCCGTTCCCAGGGACGGCAGTGGTGGGCAAGGGCCCCAGGCCTTCAGGAGGCAGGAGTTGAGTGTACTCAGGCCTGAGCGCTCTCCAGGGCTGGGATGGGGAGCCGGGCATACCCTGGCCTGGGTGTATTCCAGGGCCTCTCGGGCCTGCTGCTCCGCCTGCTGAATCATCTCGTTCTTTTTCTGCATCTCCTCCTGGAGCTGCTTCCGCCTCTGCAGGTGGTTCTGGCTCTGATTCACCTGGGCCTGGAGCTGGTTGACCTTGTCCTCCAGCTCCGAGATGGTCTGTTCCCGCTTGGACAGTTCACTCTCCAGCTCCGACACTTGCTGGGGGGTGGGGAGCAGTAGGTCCACTTGCCCACCCCTCCTTCCCCCAGAGGCAGCCACCTCTCCCTGAGTTCCTCCAGCCAGCCTGGCTCTGGCTGTGGCCAGCTCCCCAGTGGGTGTCCAGGGCCCCGGATTTACTGAACAGGGTACTGTCTGAAATGAGGGGCCCCCACTCAGCTGACTCTCCTTGCCGCCATCAGGACCTGTGGCTGCCCCCCAGCCACCCCAAGGGCACCTGTCTGAGGAGGAGGTTGTCTTTCTCGATGAGGCCCATCATTTCCTGGTACTTCTTGTCTTCCCGGAGGTTAGAGAACTGCAAGGCAATGGGGGTTTGCTTAGGGGCTGGTGGGGGGAGATAGATGGCTGCCTCCTTGAACCTTCCTCCATGAACCTCAGTAAAATGAAGGGAAGCATCAGAATTTCTGATGAAGGGGGAAGGGGGAATTTCTGATGAAGGTATCAAACACACTTTGGAAGCCGGGAGGCAGACCCAAGGAACCAGACTCCAAAGCCAGCAGCGGGGAAGCTGCAAACAAGCCCAGTCCACAGGTCCCTGGATATCTCAGAAGTGGGGGATGGTGCCAGGCTCTTCTGGACATGGAGGCCGACACAAGGAGGAACATCATATCAGAAATCAGGAGCCTCAGACTCAGCCCTGACCAGGAGATGCCAGGCACCTTCCCGCTTTTCCATCTGTCAGGAGACTGGAGGCCCTGGGGGTTGGCGGGGGGGTGGGGGGTGGGGGAGAAGAGGATCTCTGGCCTGGGAGATGCCAGCAGCTGGACCATTACACTGGGCAAGGAATTCTTCCAGTCTCCCAGATTCCAGGAGAATCTGAGCAAGCCAAGGGGAAGGAGCCAACAACAGGACCATTGAACTAACTTTCCGTTGATGTACCCAAGCACAGTTCTCTGCCATGAAACACAAAATGGTCACCCACAGTTTGAGAGACTCCAGGCACCTCTGACCTTTGAGCAAAATTCTCGAAGGAGTAACAGAAACTGAAAATAGACTTACAAAAGGAGCTTATAGGAAATAGAAACAGCACAAGCAGTCAAATCCCTTAAGTATCTCCCATAACTCTCACTTAAGCTGTTTAGGAGGTCAGAGACATACCGCCATTAAGAAATAAATAATGAGTGTGCTTCTAAATAAAAGGGAGTGGGGAAGGAACATTCAGAGAACAAAAGCAACATCTTAGAAACTAAATGAAACAAAGTTAAAACTCAAGAGGAGGGTTTCCCTGCTGGCTCAGTGGCAAAGAATCTGCCTACATGCAGGGGAGGTGGGTTCAATCCCTGCTCCAGGAAGATCCCACATGCTGGGGAATAATTAAACCTGTGCGCCACAACTACTGAGCCTGTGCTCTGGAGCTTGGGAGCTGCAACTACCGAACCGCATGTGCCCTAGAGCCCGTGCTCCGCAACAAGAGAAGCCACCGCAATGAGAAGCCTGCTCACTGCAATTAGCGAGTAGCTCCTGCTCGATGCAACTAGAGAAAGCCTGTGCAGCAATGAGGACCCAGTGCAGCCGAAAATTAAATAAACAAATAAAATTATTTTTAAAAAACCAGGAAGAGGGCTGATGATAAAGTTAAGGAAATCTAAAAGTAGAACAAAAAGACAAGATAGTGAAAGGAACAGACAGGAAGGAGAAAGGGACCCAAAGAAGAGGTCTGCTGGCTGATTGATGGGGTTGCTGGGAGAGTTCGGAGAAAACAGAGACAGGGACTAAAATCCATGTAAACAGAGAACATTTTCAGAACTGAGTGATACAAGTTTCTAGCCGGCTACTGAGTGCCCAGGACAAATGAGAACAAACCCTTAATAAGGTCTAGCTATGGCAGCTTCCCTGGTGGTTCAGACGGTAAAGAATCTGCCTGCAATGCAGGAGACCCAAATTTCATCCCTGGGTCAGGAAGATTCCCTGGATGAAGGGAATGGCAACCCACTCTAGTACTTTTGCCTGGAGAAGAATTCTATGGACAGAGAAGGCTGGCGGGCTACAGTCCATGGGGTCACTAAGAATCAGACATAACTGAGTGACTATTAGCTCCTGAGTCCAGTGTCTCTGTCAGGGGGTAGGGGCGGGGATGGATGGCACATGTCCCAGCACAGCAGAGGATACCGCTACCTTGTCAGACATGGCCTGCAGCTGTTTTTTCCGCTCCCGCAGCTCCTTCTGCAGCATCTCATTCTCCGTGTTGATTTTCAGCAATTGCGACTCTTGGAATTCCACCTGTCGCTGTAAAGACTTGATGGCTCCTGCATGAGATGAGAGAAAGCAGGGAGGAGGGGGCCAGTCACTGCATCATCCCTAGGGCTCTGCGGAGCTCCAAGCTGAGGGCTGGCTGCCTGCTCCCATCCCAGGGGTCTAGTGCGGCCACCGCATGGTCCCAGCCAAGAGGGACCCAGGGCAAAGTGGGCAGTCCTGGGCATCCTCGCTGTGGGTCCCGCCTTGGCCTCCTCTGGCATTCCACCTGTTGCCAGGGAGTATCTGGTCCTGGTGATCTCAAGCTGGAACTGGAACTCCTGGATCAGCTGCTCATACTCCTCCAGCTGGGCTATCAGCTCCTCCTCAAAGGTGTCGTCCACGAAGCCGGCCCGCCTCCTGGCCGCGGCCTCCTCCTCCTGCAGCTCCTTCTCCTCATCCAGCTCCATCACCTCTTCGTCCTCCTCTTCCTCCACCTCCCCGGCCCCGTACGCATCCCTGTCCTCGTCCTCGTCTTCCTGCGCAGTTACCATGGCCACCGCCTCCTCCTCGATTCTGTTCTCCTGCAGAGTTTCCCTCCTGCTGGCTCTAGCCCTCGCCCCCTTGTCCTCTGCCCTCTTGGCCTGCCCTTCCAGGTACTCTTCCTCCTCGTAGTCGCCTCCTTCCAGCTCCTTGCCTCTGTTGCACTCTTCCTGCAGCTGGGGGAGGGGACGGGATGCTGGACAGGGCTACGGGCACCCCCAGGAGGGAGGCTCAAACCTTCAAGGGGGCATTGGGAGGACAGTGCTGCGGGGCTATTGGCCAGCTCCCCTCGGGTTACATCTCCAGGAGCAGCCCCACCACCCCTCCCCTGCTGTGGCTGAGGGCTCAGCCTGGGTGAGGGCCACCAGGTTAGGACAGCACGTGGGACGCTGTGGCCTGTGCCTCTCCCGGGCAGCCTGGGGGACCGGGCCCCAGCCAGCCCACACCTGCCGCCAGGGCTCCACGTCCTCCTCGTCTCGGAAGGTTCTGAGGGTACTCTGTCTCCCCTGCAGCTTCAGCATAGACTCCAATGGCCGCTCCTGTGAGATGCCCACGGCACCCTCAGGGTTTCAACCTGGGCCTTCAGCTCCCCCAGGGCCCATGTCACTGAGACCTGTCCCCCCAGAAGGGGGCCCACCATTCCCCCCCTGGGGTTGCCCTATCAATGGGCAGGCGGCCGTGCCGTGTAGGTGACGGCCCTGGGGGTACCCCTGGTGAGAGGCCCAGCAGTAACAAGCACACTGTTTTGGAAGAGTCTGGGGGGGCCAACCTCAAACACGCCCGCAGGTCACTGTCCCTCACTGCCCACTCGCTGACAACCCCTGGGAGGCTGGGGAATGGGGGGGACACGGGACCATGCTTTCAGGCTCTCCAGACTCCTGCTGCCTCCCTGCCCACCAGTCCCCCACCATCGGTGTCTGGGTAGCTTTTTCTGGAGGTGTCTAGAGGATCCAGCAGGGGTCTGAAGCCCCCCACCCCCACTTCATATGTGCACCCAGCGTAAACGCAGGCTGTATCCTCAGATGAGAAAGAAACCAGGTCTCAGACCAGGCGATGGCCCCCAGATCCCCACCCCACCCTGCCTCCTCCAGTGCCCACCCCACACCTGGGGTCGAGGGGGACAGCATGCCATGCCTACGTTACAGGCAAGGCCCCGTCCCAGAGCAAGACCAGGCCAGGCTAGTCCATGGAGCGCCTGCCACTGCTCACCCGCAAGACATGGCTGGGCGCGGCCTCCTGGCTCTTGCTCTTCAGGAGGCATTTCAGCTGCTTCCTCAGGGCCTCCCTCTCCTCGTGGAGAGCCAGGATCTCTTCCTCTCTCTTCTGAACCTGTGCTTCCAGCTCCGAGAGGCGTTGGACTTCCTCCCCTAGCGCCAACAGGCACTGGTCCTGAGGAGAAACGGGGCAGCCCAGGGGGCCACTTAGACACTCAGACACCCCTGCCGCACCCTCCCTTGCCCCCCCACCCAGAGCAGCAGCTCCAGGGCCAGGAGGACCCCGTGACCCCAGCCCAAGGTGAGCGGCTTCTTACCTGCAGCCCCCTCCTGCTTAAGGGCCACCCTTGCCCAGGATCTCCTGGCAGCCTCCCCTCCAGGCCCTGGCTCCAGTCAGCGCCCAGGTGTGATTGAAAATAAGTCGCTCAGTCATGTCTGACCCTTTGCGACCCCATGGACTGCAGCCTACCAGGCTCCTCCATCCGTGGGATTTTCCAGGCAAGAATACTGGAGTGGGTTACCATTTCCTTCTCTAGGAGATCTTCCCGACCCAGGGTTTGAACCTAGGTCTCCCAGGTTGTAGGCAGATGCTTTACCATCTGAGCCACACCTACTAACCAGCACTACCTGCCAAAGACTTCCAAGGAGCTTTTCGGAGCTGGGTCTACTGCCTCTCAGAATCTCAAAACCCTAATCATTCCAGCTTGAAGACCAAATAAAGGTGGTTTTGGACAGTCACTGAGAGAATTTGTCATAATCAGAGCTGAACGACTGACAGAAATACAAAGGGGATTCTTCAAGCAAGAGGGAGATGGTCCCATATGGAGTCTGAGGAAAAGATAACTAGGAGGTCGTCCAGATGTCTAAGAATTAAGAGATAGGCTCCCATGGAGCCCATGAGTCAAAGAAGAAGCCACACAAGAAATTAAGAGATATTTTAGACAGAATAATAACAAATACTTGGACGTGGCATGACATGCGGTGAAGCAAAAACTGTGATTAAGGGCAAATTAATAAGCTTCAAATGCAACAATTAGGGGAAGCAATGGAATATCAATGATCTAAGTATCCTTCTCAAGCATTCAGAAAAAGGAACTGAAACTTCATTTAAAGTACATAGCAAGAAGGGAATTTTTAAAAATCAGGGCAAGAATGCATGATATAGGGACTTCCCTGGTGGTCCAGTGGCTAAGACTCAGTGCTCCCAATACAGGGGGCCCAGGTTCCATCCCTGGTTAGGAAGCTAGATCCCCTGTGCCACAACTAAGACCAGGTGCAGCCAAATAAATTAAAAAAAATTTTTTTTAATGAATGAATGACATAGGGAAACAGAGAAAGAAGGGAGGAGAGGAGGATGGAGCAAATCGGCAACATTTTAACATTTGGAGAATCTGGAGGGTATATGGGAATTGTTTACACTATTAAGTTAAAATAGTCATAGAAGGACTGCCCTGGTGGTCCAGTGGTTAAGAATCTGCCTTGCAATGCAGAGGACATTGGTTCAATCCCTGGTTGGGGAACCAAGCTGGCTTAAAACTTAACATTTAAAAATCTAAGATCACGGCATCTGGTCCCATCACTTTACAAATAGAAGAGGTAAAAGTGGAAGAGGTGACAGATTTTATTTTCTTGGGCTCCCAAATCACTGCAGACACTGACTGCAGCCAAGACATTTAAAGACACTTGGTCCTTAGAAGCAAAGCTATGAGAAACCTAGACAGCGAATTAAGAAAGCAAAGACATCACTTTGCCAACAAAGGTCTGTACAGTCAAAGCTATGATTTTTCCAGTAGTCGTGTATGGATGTGAGAGCTGGACCATAAAGAAGGCTGAGCACCAAAGAGTTGATATTTTTGAAATGTGATGCTGGAGAAGACTCTTGAGAGTCTTCTCTTGGACAGCATGGAGGTCAAACCAGTCAATCCTAAATTGACCCTAAATATTCATTGGAAGGACTGATGCTGAAACCCCAATACTTTGGCCACCTAATGTAAAGAGCTAACTCATTAGTAAAGACCCTGATGCTGGGAATCATTGAGGGCAGCAGGAGAAGGGGGTGACAAAGAATGAGATGGTTAGATACCATCAAAAACTCAATGGACATGAACTTGAGAAAACTCTGGGAAATAGTGGAGGACAGAGGAGACTGGTGTGCTGCAGCCCACAGGATCACAAAGAGTCGGATACGATTTAGTGACTGAAAAATAGCAACAAATGTGTCCAGAACAAAAGGAAGTCCTGGAAGGCGTTTCTGGTTTCCAGTGGGGATGCTAACTTTGCAACAGCACATACTTGCTGCTGCAAGTGATGCTGCCTACGACAGGGCCAAGGAAGACAGAGGTGAAAGAAAGAAGACCCTGAGGACATGGTGTGAGCCCCTGGAGACAGCCTAGCCTGCAGTCCTTCCCCTGGAATTCCCCTCCCTGACAGGCCTGCAAAGAGCATCCTTTTATGTATGTCTGTGTTCAGTTCAGTTCACTTACTCAGTCACGCCTGACTCTTCGCGATCCCATAGACTGCAGCACGCCAGGCCTCCCTGTCCATCACCAACTCCAGGAGTTTACTCAAACTCACATCCATTGAGTCAGTGATGCCATCCAACCATCTCATCCTCTGTCATCCCCTTCCCCTCCTGTCTTCAATCTATCCCAGCATTAGGGTCTTTTCAAATGAGTCAGTTCTTTGCATCAGGTGCCCAAAGTATTGCAGCTTCAGCATCAGTCCTTCCAATGAATATTCAGGACTGATTTCTTTTAGGATGGACTGGTTGGATCTCCTTGCAGTCCAAGGGACTCTCAAGAGTCTTCTCCAACACCACAGTTCAAAAGCATCAATTCTTCAGCACTCAGCTTTCTTTATAGTCCAACTCTCACATCCATACATGATCACTGGAAAAACCATAGCTTTGACTAGATGGACATTTATTGGCAAAGTAATGCCTCTGATTTTTAGTAAGCTGTCTAGGTTGGTCATAACTTTTCTTCCAAGGAGCAAATGTCTTTTAATTCCATGGCTTCAGTCACCACCTGCAGTGATTTTGGAGCCCCAAAAAATAAAGTCTCTCACTGTTTTCATTGTTTCCCCATTTATTTGCCATGAAGTGATAGGACCAGATGCCATGATCTTGGTTTTCTGAATGTTGAGCTTTAAGCCAACTTCTTCACTCTCCTCTTTCACTTTCATCAAAAGGCTCTTCAGTTCTTCTTTGCTTTCTGCCATAAGGGTGATGTCATCTGCATATCTGACGTTATTGGTATTTTTCCTGGCAATCTTGATTCCAGCTTGTGCTTCTTCCAGCCCAGCGTTTCTCATGATGTACTCTGCATATAAGTTAAATAAGCAGGGTGACAATATAAAGTCTTGACGTACTCCTTTCCCTATTTGGAACCAGTCTGTTGTTCCATGTCCAGTTCTAACTGTTGCTTCCTGACCTGCATACAGATTTCTCAAGAGGCAGGTAAGGTGGTCCGGTATTCCCATCTCTTGAAGAATTTTCCAGTTTGTTGGAGAAGGGAATGGCAAACCACGTCAGTATTCTTGCCTTGAGAACCCCATGAACAGTATGTCTGTGTAACTCTAATTATATCCTCAGGCTATTTTCCAAAGGTGGGATTGTTGATGGTATCAATGCTTTTTAAATTGTGAAATCTAAAAAATTTTAAAAAACAAATTGTGAAATCTATCATAAAATTAAAGGTACAGTTTCGGGAATAAAGATAAAATGAATACTCATGGACCCATATTATGAGGGCTCACGAGTACCCACTGTGTGCTCATGACAAACCACCCAGCATCTTATGTGACTTATTTCCACAGCTGTTGTTAGTGCTTCATGAGCTTTAAAAAAAAATTTTTTTTGTAAAAACCTGAAACTGACTCTAAGAGACTTTTTACATTGATAAGACTGGTGGAGGGAAAAAGAGAGAAGACAGAGATTAGGGATGTCAGAAACAAAAAACCAGACAATCTTCTTCAGAATCTTCTCCAGACACTGGAAGGATACTGAGAGTCTTGTGCACAGAGTGAGGCTCCTAGATTTGAAAACTGACATGGCTTGGACACTTTCTTAGAAAAATGTAGCTTTCCAAAACTGGAACTGGAAAAGGAAATCTGAATATTTTTTAAAGGAATTAATTAAAAAAACACACACACAAACCCTGTAAGAAATCACCAGGCACAGATGACTTCGATAATGAAATCTTCAGAATTTAATAAAGAAACAACAACATTAGGTGAATTCTTCCAGAGAATCGAAAAAGAAGGAACGCTTCTCAACTTTCATTGTTTTTACTCAGCCAGAAGACTCTGACCCCAAAAGCAAACAAGGGGATGACAAGGCTGGTAAATTACAGGCCAGCCTCTCTCACAAACAAGGATGAAAAAGATGACAGCATGATGAATCAACCCATAGGCAGATCTTTGCCCATCAAGCTGATTGTTATTACTGTGTTAAGGAATACAGTCTCCCAAGTGGAATGACTGGGTTAAAAGCCTATGGATGCTGAGGGTCTTGACACATGGGGCGAAGCTGTGTAGGAGGGGGCAACATCCAGGCCAGCCTAAACTGCTCTCCATGGGGAAGAAGACAGATAGGAATCTGACCTGTAGAAGCCATGAGACAGGTCAGAAGGTCAGTTCAGACTGCACCTGGGACCAGAGACTAGAACAAGAGCCCCGAGGGCCAGGCATCACCTCTGGCAGGACGCACAGCTGGGACAGGAGGACCAGGATCTGTGCCCAGGCTCCATGCCCAGCCATACCTTCTCATGGATGACGGAGAGGTACCAGGGTACCCGCTTCCTTGGGTAGCTCTGTCCCAGGTCGGGGCTGCTGAGGGTCGGGCTCAGCACCTGGGACTCGCTCTTCTTCCGCAGGTAGTTGAACTCACAGGCACTCTTGCTAAGGGGAAGGAGGCAGCCTGTCAAGAGGGAAGGTGGGGGGGGGGGTGGTCAGACCCTTCCTGTGCTGAGCAGCCCTGGATCTTCTGTAACATCCCTCTTTTGAGACTCCCCCAGGAGCCCTTCCCTGTCCAGCTGGGCTCCTCTCCAGCTCCCCGTTCTCCCACACTCGTCTCCACCACCCTCAGCCCAGCCTGAATAAGCGGCATCCGAGCCCCCTTCAGGGTCCCAGAGCTGGAGTCAGGGCAAGATGCTGCCTGTGCACAGGGGGCACTTCTGAAGTGAAGCATACTTCTGGGGGTGGAGTTCATCTCTGGATAAACAGAAGTATGTATCTGTAGGAATGGCGCCTGGGTGTCCCTGTACTCAAGGACAGACGCGTCCCAGGGCCCATGTGAGGAACACCAGGCCAGGCAGGTGGTCCTGGGAAGTCAATTCCATGGGGCACCATAGGAATGGAGGGAACAGGGGCCCTCTGGGCTGGGGTGCCAAGGAGAGAACCCCATGGGCCATACACACCCCCAGTGCCCCGCACGGCCTGCCCTCACCGTCCACCTTCACATCCAAGCCTTGCTGGCTGGAGAGTGGGTTCTCAGCCTCCTTCCAGGTCTCAGAGCCGATGCCTGTGTCTTCAGGCAGAGAGAGGGTTGTGGCTGAACCTGCAGGATGGCAAATGGAGAACAGTTGAGGCCAAGTCTCCCCAAGACCTCTGGGTGGGGACTCGTATTTCCTTCGAAACACTGGGTGGGGTTCAAGGTGCCTTTTCTCAGTGGAAGCACAGGACTGGACTACGAGACCGAATGGAAATGTGATTCTGTCCCCCCTGCCCGCCTGCCATGTCCCCCCAGAACGGATCAGGTGCAACTTAGTCTCTGTAAATCAGTGCCTCTTCCCCAGAGGACGGCCCCTGTCCCTCCTGTAAAACTGTCTCCTCAAAATCTTGCAGAATCCCCTTCACCCCAAGGGTCAGACCCGTGTCCTCTAAGCTGGCACGAATCAGATGGTGGCGAGTGCACTAGGAGCAGTATGTGGGCTCAGCCTTGCACCCAGGATGCTCTGTGTTCCCCCCACCCTCCCTAGACACCCCCACCCTCCTGGTCTTGGAGTGCTGGCTGCTCTCTGAGGCCCCGGCATTGAGAAAGGAAGGCTTAGAGCCTGACAAGTAGGGTGAGACCCCACTTTTGCCTGACTGCCACCTGAGATCCATAGAAAGGACCCCAGCAGCTGGCTGCAGGCACTCAGCCTTAATGTCACCACCTTGAAGATAATGTTGTCTGTCAGAGAACAAAAGGAGCAGCAGAGAACAAAAGGAGCGGGAATCTGGGATGGCGCCTGGCCTGATCAGCGCTAGCGGGTGGCGGCTGAGCACCTTGGTTGCCCTCTCAGAGCCTCTTGGCTGAATCAGAGCACTGTGGGGTTAGACAAGAGGCTGCTGAGGCTCCTTACAGGGCTCGGTCCCCAATGACCCACCTTTGGGCCTATGGACCTCATTACTGAAGCTTCCAGAGTCTTCACCTTCTCCTCCCGTGTCCCAACCCTACTGAATCTTGGTGATTGACAGCCAGAGAAGGTAAGTGGGCTGGGAGACCAATGATACAAATGTGCCCAGTGGAAGGAAGAAGGACCTTCTTTCCTTCCCTTCCCCGAGGCCCAACCCCAGCCTTAGCTGAAAGCCAGTTTCAGAAGCAGCAGCTGCGGCCACTGCACACGCCCCCTCCTCTGGCCACACCCGCAGGCTGTCCTGGACTCCAGCAGGTGGGTTAGCTGGAGTGGGGCTGGGTGTGCACACAGGGCCCTGTCAGATGCACTTACCGTAGTGGGTCATGGACGTCGACCTGGTGCTGAACTGGGGGCAGCCAGGACGTGTGAGGAACTTGCGCCGAAGCTCCTCCATTTCGGACATGAAGCCGCTGTCCTGGGGGCTGGCGTTCTGGTTGAAGTCTCTCTGGGGAGTGGGGAGAATGAGACCAGCAGGAAAGGAGGGACCCAGGAAGCCCTCCACCCCCTCCACCAGTGGAGCTCCAGGGCCTGGCTCTGTGTGCCAACCACGCAGGCTGTCTCCTCCCCTAAAGCTGGCTGCTCGATGAGGGCCGTGGGAGCCCTGCTTTGGAAGTTGCAGTCAGCTGAGCCTAGAGCTGCTGTCCACTTAGCGGGCCCCTGGGGAGTGGGCTGGCTCCCCAGTCTCCCCCCGCCCCCCACCACATGAAGTACCCGCATGAAACTTGCTGCCTGCACTTTCTCTTCCTTATTTTCTCTTCCCCCTTTCCCTCCTTCTTAAAAAGGCCCCTAAGGAAGGCTCAAGACAGACACATCATCTTCTCTCCCAGGCCCCATCCACCCCAAGAATCTCCCCATCACAACCCACCGCCCAAGCTGATTCAGGATGCCCCATCGGCCCTCCACCCTTAAGGCCTTTGATCCAGCAGAGAAGCATGTCATCTCCAGATAATCATGTGTGGCAGGGCCATCCCTGCTCCCGAGACCCCGTACCAGCGTCTTGTAGTAGCGGCAGATGGCCTGAGCCGACTTGCTGAGGGAGCGCTTTTGTTGGCGGAGTTTCCATTCCGGGGGTTGTTCATCCCGGCTGGCCACCTTCCGGAGGACAATCAGGCCCTTTTCTATCAAGTTGGGCACGAGACTTTTCTTCTTGGGCCCGCTGGCTCTGATGGGTAACATTGTGAGCGTGGAGCGAAGGACCAAAGTTGGTCACCTGAAGGATGACTCGGATCAATCCTGTGGGATTTGGGTCTGGAGCTGGGTGCTGAGGGGGTTACAGCCCCAAGCATGGACATGCAGGTCCAAGCACAGGTGGGCAGAAGCCCAGCTTCTCAAGCTCCATGTCCTAAGGGGTCCTGGGAGCAGTGTATGGCATCACAGATGTCTCCATAGAGACGGGGCCTGTCATCTGTCTTAATTTTCTACTGGGAAGGGGAAGAAGAAGCTGCTTCCACTACAATATCAGGATGTTTCAAGCACAGGAAAATGCCCTGACACACTAGCCACCCATTCTCCTGTTTCCCTTTTTTCATCATCCTTAGTATTTCCCCTTATTTAAAAATCTGACACTGCATCAGTGGCTCTGATGTGAAAATTTAACTTTTTCAGTTAAAATCCATACTTTAGACATTATTTCATATATATATATATATTGGCCATACTGCTTGGCATGTAGGACCTTAGTTCCCAGACCTGGGATCAAACCCCCACCTCTGCCTGCTGCCAGCAGGGGCTGGCATATTCCAACTCCCTGAAGGATGGATTGAAAGAATGTAGGCTCAAACTACAGAGAAGGCAATGGCACCCCATTCCAGTACTCTTGCCTGGAAAATCCCATGTATGGAGGAGCCTAATAGGCTGCAGTCCATGGGGTCTTGAAGAGTCAGACACGACTGAGCCACTTTACTTTCACTTTTCACTTTCATGCATTGGAGAAGGAAATGGCAACCCAGTCCAGTGTTCTTGCCTGGAGAATCCCAGGGATGGGGGAGCCTGGTGGGCTGCCGTCTATGGGGTCTCACAGAGTCGGACACGACTGAAGTGACTCAGCAGCAGCAGTTTTTTTAAAAAATTAAGATTAAAAACCACCAATAGTTTGAGGCTACATTTTTTCAGCCCATCCTTCAGGGAGCAGCAGACAGAGCTGTTTTTAAGCAGCTTCACTCTCCTTCAAGGGAACCAAGGTGTCGTCCCAGAGCCCAGTCCCCTCTGGGTCACCTCATGTGTCCTACAGCTCAGCATGGTCTTCACTCCCACACCATCCACTGGTCTGGCCCAGCTCAGAGTTTCGAAGGAAACTGGAACACTGTTTTGAGTTGAAGTCTCCTGCCTGTTTCAGTGTCACGTGTTGCTGCTCTTTCTCCAGTCCATGCGAGGGACACGTCTAGACATGAAGCTCTGGGTTCTGCGTTTCACAGACAGTTGAATCTGCCATCTTGGTTCCCACTCCTGACTGTTATCTTGAGTCTGAAAGGAGAGGGTCCCTCTTGGAATCAGAGGCTCTGAGAACCATCAGGGGCCCGTGTGCCATCCTGGAGGCACCTATGGAAACAAATGTGTCAATGAGAGCATGAGGGGCAATACTGCAAAGGCTTTGGTGCCTGTCCCATGTCAGTAGAGATACAGACAGTACAAGGGTAATCCTGAATCATGAAACAAATGTAAGAAAATCAAATATCAGTCATTCCCAGATGGTTATGTTAATGCTTTCTTTATGTGTGTGTGTGCTCAGTCCTGTCTGACTCTTTGTGACCTCATGGACTGTAGCCCGCCAGACTCCTCTGTACATGGGATTTTCTCAAGAATACTGGGATGGGTTGCTATTTCTTTCTCCAAGAGATCTTCCTGACTCGGGGGTTGAACCCAGGTCTCCAGTGTCTCTTGCATTGCAAGCAGATTCTTTTTTTTTTTTAATCTAAAATCCAGATTTTATTCTTTTTGCCAGAATTTTTACCTTTTTCCTTTTTTAAAACTTAATTTATTTTAATTGGAGGCCAATTGTTTTACAATATTGTGTTGTAATATTGTAAAAGGCGGACCCCTTCCAGGGCCTGAAACTGGGCTCTTGTCTAACACCCAGAAATGAATTTTCCAAGGAGACACATGTGCTGACAAAGCAAGAGATTTTATTGGGAAAGGGCACCCGGTTGGAGAGCAGTAAGGTAAGGGAACCCAGGAGAACTGCTCTGCTGCGTGGCTAGCAGTCTAGGGTTTTATTGTGATGGGATTAGTTTCTGAATAGTCTTTGGCCAATCATTCTAATTCAGTCTTTCCTGGTGGCGCATGCATCACTCAGCCAAGATGGATGCTAGCGAGAGGGATTCTGGGAAGTGGACGGACATGCAGTGTCTCCTTTCAACCTTTCCCGAACTCTTCTGGTTGATGGTGGCTTATTAGTTCCATATTCCTTATCAGGATCTCCTGTCATAAAACAACTCATGCAAATGGTTACTATGGTGCCTGGCCAAGGTGGGTGGTTTCAATCAGTGTGCTTCTCCTAACAATTTTCCCCTGAGAGACTTCATACTCAAGATACTTCTTGGGAATTGGGGCAGAGGTCTCTTCCTTCTGTAACTTCTTCCTGCTATGCATGGGCATAGGCCTGCCTAGCAGAGCAGAAGTTTCTCTCTACCAGATCTAAGTCAAGGTATTTTTTGCCTGGAACCAGCATTCACCCTTGTAATAACAGCAATTTAGTTTGAAACTGTTGGCCCCTCTCAGAGATGAAACAGACAGGGGCCAAACAGGAGACCTAACAGGATGGTCATCTCTGGTCCCCAGAAACAAAAGGCAACATTTGGGGTGAGGGTTACAGGGTTTGTGACCCTTTTTGATTGGTTGGTGGTGAGGCAATAGAGCTGTGCTCCAGAAATCTTGTGTTCAGTCTGAAGTTACCACCCTCCACCTGGGTGGGGGCTTAAAGACATTGTTATGCATATTTCTTTGAGTAAGAACCAGGACTCTGTCTGGAGGCAGTACCAACCTTTGATAGTTTCTCCTGTTTTTGTATCCCCTCCCTTCCCTGATTAGCAATTGTTTGAATCCACCCTTTGGAACTCAGGGAATGTCAAGGAGGCTGAATGAAGCCTATATCCTACAGACAAGAAATGGAGAACACAGAACAGATCTCTACTCCAGAGCCCCACAGAGTTCTACTCAGTTTTAATTTAGGGAACTAGGCAGCTATGACTGTGATAACTTCTTGTCAAAATGGAGCATAGGACTGCCTCAGCTTGGAGTATAGACACTGAATTGGAACTATTTCTGAGTTCCAAGTTCCAGATCTGAGTCTTGTATGATTAAAATTTCAATCCCTTGGTCTGCCATTTTGCTGTAACAGACCCAATTAGAAGTAGTTAGAGGAGTGATAACTGGGATTTAGTAGACAAAATAAATCTCATTTCTTTTTGGAAGAATAGGCCTGAAACCCAGTCTGGACCTGGCACTTCAGGGAGACTTTTAGCCAGGTAGTCAGTTGCCTAGTTTTATAAAAAGTAAGGTTGCGTGAATTTAACTCAGATGACCATTATATCTACTACTGCGGGCAGGAAGCCCTCAGAAGAAATGGAGTAGCCATCATGGTCAACAAAAGAGTCCGAAATGCAGTACTTGGATGCAATCTCAAAAACAACAGAATGATTTCTGTTCATTTCCAAAGCAAACCATTCAATATCACAGTAATCCAAGTCTATGCCCCAACCAGTAACGCTGAAGAAGCTGAAGTTGAACAGTTCTATGAAGAGCTACAAGACCTTTTAGAACTAACACCCAAAAAAGATATCCTTTTCATTATAGGGGACTGGAATGCAAAAGTAGGACGTCAAGAAACACCTGGAGTAACAGGTAAATTTGGCCTTGGAATATGGAATGAAGCAGGGCAAAGACTAATAGAGTTTTGCCAAGAAAATGCACTGGTCATAGCAAACACCCTCTTCCAACAACACAAGAGAAGACTCTACACATGGACATCACCAGATGGTCAACACCAAAATTAGATTGATTATAGTCTTTGCAGCCAAAGATGGAGAAGCTCTATACAGTCAGCAAAAACAAGACTGGGAGCTGACTGTGGCTCAGATCATGAACTCCTTATTGCCAAATTCAGACTGATATTGATGAAAGTAGGGAAAACCACTAGACCATCCAGGTATGACCTAAATCAAATCCCTTATGATTATACAGCAGAAGTGAGAAATAGATTTAAGGGCCTAGATCTGATAGATAGAGTGCCTGATGAACTATGGATGGAGGTTCGTGACATTGTACAGAAGACAGGGAATCAAGACCATCCCCATGGAAAAGAAATGCAAAAAAGCAAAATGGCTGTCTGGGGAGGCCTTACAAGTAGCTGTGAAAAGAAGACAAGTGAAAAGCAAAGGAGAAAAGGAAAGATATAAGCATCTGAATGCAGAGTTCCAAAGAACAGCAAGGAGAGATAAGAAAACCTTCCTCAGCGATCAATGCAAAGAAATAGAGGAAAACTACAGAATGGGAAAGACTAGAGATCTCTTCAAGAAAATTAGAGATACCAAGGGAACATTTCATGCAAAGATGGGCTCGATAAAGGACAGAAATGATATGGACCTAACAGAAGCAGAAGATATTAAGAAGAGGTGGCAAGAATACACAGAAGAACTGTACAAAAAAGATCTTCATGACCCAGATAATCACGATGGTGTGCTCACTCACCTAGAGTCAGACATCCTGGAATGTAAGTCAAGTGGGCTTTAGAAAGCATCACTACGAACAAAGCTAGTGGAGGTGATGGAATTCCAGTGGAGCTCTTTCAAATCCTGAAAGATGATGCTGTGAAAGTGCTGCACTCAATATGCCAGCAAATTTGGAAAACTCAGCAGTGGCCACAGGACTGGAAAAGGTCAGTTTTCATTCCAATACCAAAGAAAGGCAATGCCAAAGAATGTTCAAACTACAGCACAATTGCACTCATCTCACACGCTAGTGAAGTAATGCTCAAAATCT
>NW_011494861.1:9512724-9530344 GCF_000754665.1 Bison bison bison
CTGAAAGAGATGGGAATACCAGACCACCTGACCAGCCTCTTGAGAAATCTGTATGCAGGTCAGGAAGCAACAGTTAGAACTGGACATGGAACAAAGGACTGGTTCCAAATACGAAAAGGAGTACATGAAGGCTGTATATTGTCACCCTGCTTATTTAACTTATATGCAGAGTACATCATGAGAAACGCTGGGCTGGAAGAAGCACAAGCTGGAATCAAGATTGCCAGGAGAAATATCAATAACCTCAGATATGCCAATGACACCACCCTTATGGCAGAAAGTGAAGAGGAACTAAAAAGCCTCTTGATGAAGGTAAAAGAGGAGAGTGAAAAAGTTAGCTTAAAACTCAACATTCAGAAAACAAAGATCATGGCATCCGGTCCCATCATTTCATGGGAAATAGATGGGGAAACAGTGGAAACAGTGTCAGACTTTATTTTTGGGGGGCTCCAAAATCACTGCAGATGGTGACTGCAGCCATGAAATTAGAAGACGCTTGCTCCTTGAAAAGAAAGTTATGACCAACCTAGATAGCATATTCAAAAGCAGAGACATTACTTTGCCAACAAAGGTCTGTCTAGTCAAGGCTATGGTTTTTCCAGTGGTCATGTATGGATGTGAGAGTTGGACTGTGAAGAAGGCTGAGCGCCAAAGAATCGATGATTTTGAACTGTGGTGTTGGAGAAGACTCTTAAGAGTCCCCTGGACTGCAAGGAGATCCAACCAATCCATTCTGAAGGAGATCTGCCCTGGGATTTCTTTGGAAGGAATGATGCTAAAGCTGAAACTCCAGTACTTTGGCTACCTCATGCGAAGAGTTGACTCATTGGAAAAGACTCTGATGCTGGGAGGGATTGGGGGCAGGAGGAGAAGGGGATGACAGAGGATGAGATGGCTGGATGGCATCACTGACTCGATGGACGTGGGTCTGAGTGAACTCTGGGAGTTGGTGATGGACAGGGAGGCCTGGCGTGCTGCGATTCATGGGGTCACAAAATGTCGGACACGACTGAGCGACTGAACTGAACTGAACTGAAGATTGCAGTTACTAGCTTCCAGCAGACATTGTTTTGAGAATGGTGGCATCCGAGCCTGACATGACTCAGGAAACTCAAGTGTTTATCAACACAAGGTCTAACCTGAAAGTACACCCATAGCATCACCTACTTATTTCCCAGGATATCTGAATCATAGCTACTCTATTTTGACTTTTAATTGTAAACTTTTCCTTAATAGCCAAAGCAGGTTTCACCGTTAATGACGTCAGTGTTTCTCTAGGTATAAGAAGATGCAAGAATTGGGATTCATAAAATCTTCTCCTGAAAAGATTTAACTATCTGAAAGCCTGTTCTGCCAGTTTTACCCAGAGCACAGAGTGCCTCATTCCTGGTTTTCACCCTGAACTCCTTTCAGGGGCGTTGAAAGCCAGCAGTTGTAGCAGCCACGATTTAATCTTTGTAGATGTAGATGGCAAGTGTCAGTCTTCAGTTGGCAGAGCCCCTTTTTGCTCATAAACTTGACCATGATTTTGAGGAGGGCATTTCAAGACTATTTTATCCCATGGTGCTGAGAATGTCCATTCTCAGGTTTGGCAAAGATTTTGTTGACAGGCCACTCAATGTGCTGTTACTGGACTAGGCCATAAAACAGCATCCAAAATTCTCTGGACCACCTGTCTTACTAACCTCTTGGTCCAGGAAAATATTCCCTCTTGTTGCTTCTCATATCTAGAGTTACACTGTTACCATCATCTGTCTCATAAGGCAATGGCACCCCACTCCAGTACTCTTGCCTGGAAAATCCCATGAACGGAGGAGCCTGGTAGGCTGCAGTCCATGGGGTCACTGAGAGTCGGACACGACTGAGAGACTTCACTTTCACTTTTCACTTTCATGTAGTGGAGAAGGAAATGGCAACTCACTCCAGTGTTCTTGCCTGGAGAATCCCAGGGACAGGGGAGCCTGGTGGGCTGCTATCTATGGGGTCACACAGAGTCGGACATGACTGAAGTGACTTAGCATAGCATAGCATAGCATTATTCTATTAGAGGCCTCAGACACACATTTGACAGTGTAAGAAACAGCAATTTTGTAAAACAGGTGAAATACAAATAACATAGCCAGCAGTATTATTAAAGTCACAAGTAAGACTTAAGTTAAGAGCTTCTATTAGATGTAGCCGTATATCTCAGGTCATCTGACTTAGTCTGCTCTGTAGAATCTTTATCTTCCAGGGAAATTATATATTGGCACCATCTATAAGGCACATAGCCCAGTTTTCTAGTGTTACTAGACTAATTGTCCTTAGTATGATTTAATTGTTTCCAACACAGAGGAGACTTTAAACCTAAATTATCATAGCCTGGTGTTATCTATATAAATCCATCCCATAATTGTGGGAGATTTTTTCCTCCTTTGCTGAAACTTTTCTTGTTTCTCTGATTGAGCTTGAGTAATAGAAAAAAGCTTAAATTTATGGCCAGAGTCAGAGCAGGCATTATTAATTGGCCCAGTGAGGGGATCCCATCTAGTAATATCACAGTGACCTGAATATGACTATATTTTTTTTTTAAAGTAAAATTTCTCAGGGCCAACCAGTTAGAGTCTTGTAGTAGAGAAATTTACCAAGGTAACCCAGAACTAGACATAGGTAATTGGCCACAAACCCAACAATTGAATTGATTTCTAAAACTAGCATAGAATCAGGCCTATGATAGAAAAGGCCTTTGATTTATATGCAAAGGTCTAAGAAGTCAAGAAAACATAAATGATCATACGAATCAGGTCCAGCATCTTGGGCAAGCTGTCTACCTCTGATGTCGTTGTCTTCTCATCCTAGTGTAGTGTAGTTTCTCCTGCTTGAGCATCATTTTAAAGTGAGATCAGGTCAGCTGTCTTCTCTATAGACCAATCCAGTGTAGGGGCCTTTGGAAGTGGGAATTAATCTAAGAGTTAATTTCCCTTCAGTTTCCTTGTGCATGAGCTAGTTAAGAGTACCTGATTAAAAAGTCCTTCCATCCAGGTTGGAGACAGTCCCTTAAATTATGTCTTTTTCCAGTCCTGGTTGCAGGTCATGAGGCATCTGATCTTCATCCAAAGATAGATTACTGAGATAAGCTTCAGAAACAAACTTAGGGTGTTCTTTAAGAATTCAATTAAATTTTACATTAATATCACATAACAGCAAAGAACGATCTAAAAGATGAGTCTTACTAGATGCAGACCTCCATTAACAAACTGGGATTTAACATTTTTTGAAAAATATCTTTTTCTCCCAAAAGTTAACCTCATTTTTATCAAATATAACCAAATTAAGGATAGTTTGTTTGCAGAATAGGTCTGTTCTCACTAATTTGGGTCTGATGATTTATATAACCATAATTGATTATAGACTTTTTATTTTGCTGAAACATTTATAGAGTCTCAGACTGAACTATTAAAATAAAACAGGGCTGGGAAACTCACACCAAAGGCTTATCACAGATTTTGCCTAACAAATCTGGGTGAATTCTTCCCTTTTTAAGGTCTCAAAAATTTCTTGAGATTTTTGTACCCATGAGATAACCTTCCTAACTCATTTGATAAACTTACTGGAAACCTAAGAATTTCCAATTTTTGGAGGAGTCAGATAGAGAGAAAATATAATTGTTTTGTTTATAACGTTTAATTTTACCAAAGTATTGTCACAATTAGTTTGAGAGGAAGGTTTTCCCTACTCCCTGAAAACCTAAGATTCAAACCAGTAATTTTTCAGATAGAAACCATAAAAGTTATAAGCATATTCGCTGGTTCATTCAGTCCTTTTGTTAACTTTTGTGAAGTCATCAGGTTTTCCATTAGAATACCAGGACATATCAGAATGTTAAGAACTTCATATAATTTCTAGGACATCTGTATTAGTAATTTTACCATACATCATAACGTGAGCGGATTTATTACTCATTTGATAATCTTTTTCATGTAATTTAACCAACCAAATAAACACAGTTTAATATCTCTCTTTGGGATGTTTCAGGGGCCCTCTGAAGCACCCCAAAGTTAGCTAGAGGTCAAAAGAACTTCAAAAGAATTCTATTTAGGAAGTTTTATTGAAAAGATCAATTAAAAGGGTTTAGAACATTTGGTCAGATTTAGTCAGTGTTGATGGGTGCATCATTTAGCTTGCTGATACGTCACAATAGGCCTAAATACCAAGGCTCAAGGTCTAGTGAAAGTCAGCTCCGCCATCTTGGACCCCAGTTTTCTTATGGCTGTGTCATTTCTAACAAAATCCATTTATCTGACTAATTGTAATCCAATTTTAGAAAATCCTGATCATGCATAACTCTTTTTAGTAATTTTTCATACCTTTTTTTTTTTTTTTACTGAAAACACACTTCCTACTTTCCTTTAGCAACCAAGAACTTACTTTTATATTAGCATTTTATAGATTGGTGAGCATAAATATCAGTGATAATTCCCAAAACACTTGCTTTCTTAGAACATTTTAGGATGGCACCAAACATTATTCATTTATAGTCCCAAATCTCTTTAGTTTCTCTGTAAAAGGAAATTAGTGTTTAGTAGTAAATGTTTCAAAATCTTTATTTTATTTGGAAATAACCTAACTATTCAACAGACTTCCAACACTTAGCACACTTGGCACAACCCTTAGAAATTTAAGTTACACCAATCTGGAGAGACTATTTTAGACAGATAATTCTAAAGAATAATTATTCTTAATAGAGCTTATATAAAAGCTCATATCTCATTTACATTTTTTTAGACGTTTCTTCACTCAAGGTAATTTCCTTATTGATAAACTTGTAACAGATATAATATTTAACTTATATTAAACCTAGGTACAATGAAAATATTCTACTTAATGTTAATTACTCTAAGACATGTCTATATTAGATAGGTCAACAAGCAAACATTAATATCAGGTATTTAATCTGAATATTTCCCAGTTCAATGAACCTGGAATTTATTGTTTAATTTAGAATTATTTGATTTGTAAGCACTTACCTTTTTTTAAGCCAAATAAATAGAGCTTATTTACAAATTAACCTCAAAAATATTACCCAGAGACAAAGACATACCAAGACATATTTAGGCAGACACAGTGCAAGATATAGCTTCATTTTCTAAGTTTAGTCATGAATTAGATATTACAATATAGAATTTACTAGTTTATAAAAAAAACAGTTGAAATAAATAAAAAATTTAAAGTCTTTTTCTCCTTTTCCCTCAGTATCAGGAGTTAGAGATGGTCTAGATAAGTGTTCCTGAGAGTCCTGGTCTCAAGGCATATGGAAAGAAAATCAAGTTCTAACAAAATGGCGGCAGGTCTAAACCGATTGGTGGCCAGACAAAGCAAAACGGCCATCAAAAATCACAACACAGAACAGAGTTAAAACACACACATATAAACCTGGCAGTCCTCATCAGACACTCCCTTAAATACAAGAATACAGTCTCTCAGAAAACCTCCTGTAGAGACACAGAACTTCAGATCTAAGTACTAACAGCTTCAAATATTTCAAAGGGAGGAAATGAAGCCAGGTTGAAAGAAGGGGGAGAAGGCGGGAGAGGGGGCAAAAGTGGTGGCCTTACAGACGTCTCCTGCCACCCACAGATACCCAGGCATTACGGGACTTTACCCTGGGCCTCCAGCGAAGGGAGGACTGGAACTCGGCACTACCAGAAATCAGACCAGACCAGAACCAGAATTCGAGTTCTCTGCCAAGAAGAGGTGATCAGTCTCCAATCCTCAGCTCAGGCTGAGGGCCCTCCGACCAGATTCCTGCGTCCAGGACCGGGGGACTAGAAAAACGGGGACGGATAGGAAGGGTTAAGGAGAGGAAAGAGAGAGGGAAGGGGAGAGAGATCAATAAAATCTCTTGTTCCTTACCAGTCGGGGCACTCTGGCCAGTTGTCTGCGTCAGGAGGAGACCAGGGACAAAAGGGTCCCAGTTGCAGCCGCTGGGTCTGGTCCATTGGCAGGCAAGCTGGCCCCTGAGTACCCGGAGTGGTCAGGTTGTCAGTCTCAGTGAAGAAGAGTCCCACCAGAGTCGCCATTTGTTGCAGGAAGGTGGACCCCTTCCAGGGCCCGAAACTGGGCTCTTGTCTAACACTCAGAAATGAATTGTCTGAGGAGACACATGTGCTGACAAAGCGAGAGATTTTATTGGAAAGGGCACCCGGGTGGAGCACAGTAGGGTAAGGGAACCCAGGAGGACTGCTCTGCTGCGTGGCTTGCAGTCTCAGGTTTTACTGTGATGGGATTAGTTTCTGGGTGGTCTTTGGCCAATCATTCTAATTCAGAGTCTTTCAAACTGGTGATGCACGCATCGCTCAGCTAAGATGGATGCTAGCAAGAGGGATTCTGGGAAGTAGACGGACACGCGGTGTCTCCTTTCGGCCTTTCCCGAACTCTTCTGGTTGGTGGTGGCTTATTAGTTCCATATTCCTTATCAGGATCTCCTGTCACAAAACAATTCATGCAAATGGTTACTATGGTGCCTGGCCAGGGTGGGCGGTTTCAATCAGTGTGCTTCCCCTAACAACTGCAGTGGTTTTTGCCATATATTGACATGAATTAGCCACGGGTGTACATGTGTCCCCCATCTCAAACCCCCCTCCCACCTCCCTTCCCATCCCATCCCTCTGGGTTGTCCCAGTGAACCGACTTTGAGTGCCCTGTTTCATGCACTGAACTTGGACTGGTCATATATGGTAATATACATGTTTCAATGCTGTTGTCAAATCATCCCACCCTTGCCTTATCCCACAGAGTCCAAAAGTCTGTTCTTTATATCTGTGTCTCTTTTCTGTCTCGTGTATAGGGTCATCGTTACCATCTTTCTAAATTTCATATATATATGTTAATATACTGTATTGGTGTTTTTCTTTCTGACTTACTTCACTCTGTTTAATAGGCTCCAGTTTCATCCACCTCATTAGAACTGATTCAAATGCATTCTTTTTAATAGATGAGTAATATTTCATTGTGTATATGTACCACAACTTTCTAATCCATTCGTCTGCCGATGGACATCTAGGTTGCTTCCATGTCCTAGCTTTTGTAAACAGGGCTGTGATGAACATTGGGGTACACGTGTCTTTTTCAATTCTGGTTTTCTTTGTGTGTATGCCCAGCAGTGGGATTGCTGAGTTTTATAGAAGTTCTATTTCCAGTTTTTTAAGGACTCTCCACACTGTTCGCCATAGTGGCTGTACTAGTTTGCATTTCTACCAACAGTGTAAGACGGCTCCCTTTTCTCCACATACTCTCCAGTATTTACTATTTGTAGACTTTTTGGTAGCAGTGCAGGCAGATTCTTTACCCACAGAGCTAATGCTTTCTTTGGGATCTATTAAATTCTTTCCTAATTTCTTCTTCTTCTGCTTTGGTATCTCTCTAGTACTAGTGTCTTAAGTCTGTCTGTTGAGTGGTTCAGCTCTGGGGTAGGGGCAGCCTCCAATTCCATCCTGCTTCCTTTGTTGCTGTTGGGTGTAGTGTTTTATGTAGAGCAATTTGGTAAAGGAAACCCATAGTCTTATTCAGATCATCTTTCTCTCTCTCTCTTTTATTTTTATTTTTTTGGCTGCACTGTGCAGCTTGTGAGATCTTATTTCTCTAACCATGGGCCGAATGTGGGCTACAACACAGAAAGTTCTGAGTCCTAACACCAAGGAGCTCCTCAGATCCTCTTTGGCTTGCTGATTTTTACGCCTCTCATCTGCTGAGAAAAGATTATTAAAATCTTCCAACTGTGGTGCAGAACTATTTCCCCCTTCAGTTCTGTAAATTTTGCTTTATGTGCTTAGGAGATCTATTACTGGACACATATGCATTTAAGATGGTCATCTCTTTCTCATGAATCAACTATTTATCTTAATGAAAGATCTCTCTCTTTTATCTTTTTGGCCTTAAAGTCTATTTTATCTGATATCTGATAGTCACTCTTACCTTCTTATGCTTCTATTTCATGGCATTCCCACCCCCATCCATTCATTTTCAATCTATTTGTGTCTTATATTTAAAGTGTATCTCTCACAAATAGCATATGGTTAGTAAAAGAGTTCCAGAAAAACATCTACTTTTGCTTTATTGACTATGCCAAAGCCTTTGACTATGTGGATCACAACAAATTGTGGAAAATTCTTCAAGAGATGGGAATACTAGACCACCTGACCTGCCTCCTGAGAAGTCTGTATGCAGATCAAGAAACAACAGTTACAACCGAACATGGAACAACAGACTGGTCCCGAATTGGGAAAGGAGTACGTCAAGGCTATATCTTATCACCCTGCTTATTTAACTTATAAGAAGAGTACATCATGCAAAATGCCAGACTGGATGAAGCACAAGCTGGAATCAAGATTGCTGGGAGAAATATCAATAACCTCAGAAGTGCAGATGACACCACCCTTATGGCAGAAAATGAAGAGGAACTAAAGAGCCTCTTGATGAAAGTTAAAGAGGAGATTGAAAAAATTGGCTTAAAACTCAACATTCAAAAAGCTAGGATCATGACATCCGGTCCCATCACTTCATGGAAAATAGATGGGGAAATGATGGAAACCATGACAGACTTTATTTTCTTGGGCTCCAAAATCACTGCAGATGGTGACTGCAACCATGAAATTAAAAGATGCTTGTTCCTTGGAAGAAAAGCTATGACAAATCTACACAGCATATTAAAAAGCAGAGACCTTACTTTGCTGACAAAAGTCTGTCTAGTCAAAGCAATGGTTTTCCCAGTAGTCATGTATGGATGTGAAAGTTGGACTATAAAGAAGGTTGAGCACCTTCTTTTGAATTGTGGTGTTGTGAGAGTCCCTTGGACTGCAAGGAGATCAAACCAGTCAATCCTAAAGGAAATCAGTCCTGAATATTCATTGAAAGGACTGTTGCTGAAGCTGAAACTCCAATGATTTAGCTACCTGATGCAAAGAACTGACTCACTGGAAAAGACCCTGATGCTGGGAAAGATTGAAGTCAGGAAGAGAAGGGGAAGACAGAGGATGAGATGTTTGGATGGCATCACTGACTCAATGGACATGAGTTTGAGTAAGCTCCAGGAGTTGTTGATGGACCGGGAAGCCTGGGGTGCTGCAGTCCATGAGATCGAAAAAAGTGTGACACAACTGAGTGACTGAAATGAACTGAACTGGGGCTCAGCTGGTAAAGAATCCAACTGCAATGCAGGAGACCTGGATTTGATCCCTGGGTTGGGAAAATCCCCTGAAGAAGGGAAAGGCTACCCACTCCAGTATTCTGGCCTGGAGAATTCAATGGACTGTACAATCCAGGAAGTCATAGAGTCAGAACTGAATTGAGAGTCTCCTAATCTTGATGAGCTCCTCTGGTCCCTTTCATCTTGCCTCAGGTGATTACCTAGCTGTTCCTAACAGTTTGAATTTGCCCTTTGAAAGTCAGGGAAGGTCATGGAGGCTGGAGTCTTGCCTACAAGAAATGGGGGACAGAAAGGCCTGGGAGCCACACAGGGCCCTGCTTGGTATCAGGAGTGGAAGCCAGAGTGGCTTATTCAAGAGCGGTAGAAGCCAGATCCTTGGGGCCTGTGCTCTTTGTGATGGGGAATGACCATTAGAACAGTGTCAGAGATCTGGGCTGGAGCTGTTGCAGGAAGGGAGACCCCTTTAAGGGACTGAGAGCAGGCTGTTGCCTAACACTTGGAAATGAATTGTCTAAGAGACACACAAGCTGACAAAGCACGAGACTTTATTGAGAAGGGGCACCCGGGTGGAGAGCAGTAGGGTAAGGGAACACAGGAGAACTGCTCTGCCATGGGGCTCACAGTCTCCAGTTTTTATGATGATGGGATTAGTTTCCGGGTTGTCTTTCTTTGGCCAATCACTCTGATTCAGAGTCCTTCCTGGTGGCGCACGTATTGCTCAGCCAAGATGGGTGCCAGTGGGGAGGATTCTGGGAGGTGGTCGGACACGTGGTGTCTCCTTTTAACCTTTCCTGAACTCTTCCAATTGGTGGTGGCCTGTTAGTTCCGTGTTCCTTCCCAGGACCTCCTATCTTAACATAACTCAGGTAGATGGTTACTACTACATGCTGCCTGGCCAGGGTGGCCGGTTCCAGTCAGTGTTTCCCCTAACAGAGCCAGAACCCCCAGTGGCAGCAACTACTGCCCTGGTCCCCCATGTGCTGGCCTCACGTGGCAGAGTCACTTCTCCAGTTCTGAAAGCCAGGAGTCCAAGACCAAGATGTCGGCAGGGCTGGTTCCTTCTCAGGCTGTGGAGGAGGTGCCTCCAGGTCTCTCACTGAGCCTCCAGTCCCCTGGGACTCCTTGGCTTTGTCGATTTAGAAAAAATTGCACAACGTGAGAGCTGTGAGTGAAGTTATATTTGGGGTGAGATGAGGAGTACAGCCTAGGAGCCGGCACGTCAGAGAGCTCTGAGAAACTGCTCCAAAGAGGTTGAGGGAGGGGAAGGTCAATATATATGCGGTTTTGGTGAAGGGGGAGTTCATGTTATCAAGCACTTATCTTTGCAAAAAAGTTTTCTGCAAGTCACAAGGAGCTGATGTCACCACAAAGGGATGTAGTGCTTTGCTAGTTCTGAGGATAGGGCTCACAAAATACCTAACTATCCGAAGACCTGTTCTGCCAGTTTTTCCCAGAGCCCAGAGCGCCTCATTCCTGCTCTCCACCCTGAAATCCCTTCAGGGTGTGTTGAAGGTCAGCAGCTGCAGCAGCACATGGCTCAGTCCTTGCAGAGGTTGATGGCAAGTGCCAGGGTGTCGTTGACAGCTTGTGAGAAGCATCACCCTGTCTTCCGCTTCATCTTCACATGACACCTCCCCATGTGGTGTGCCTGTGTCCACGTGTCCCCTGTTTATAAGGACACCAGTCCTATTGGACTAAGGGCCTGACTCCAGTGTGACTTCACTTTAACCCAACCATTCACTGTCTGCAATGACCCTGTTACCTAATAAGGTCACATTTACAGGTCCTGGGGGTTAGGACCTCAACACATGAATTTTTTAGGAGACAAGATTCAACCCATAACAACTTCCCCCATCAGTAATATTAAGTGAAGAGTGCTGTCCAGTCCAGATTCCCTGGCCTCGGGCCACCTGAAACATGCCTGGCACGTAGCAGTATTTGGTCAAATGCGTGAATCATCGTTTTTGTCTTATGAGGATTTCTGGTGAAAAATGCAGTAAAAAGCTGAGGACATTCCAGCTTGTTTTCAAACTTTAAGTCAGTAAATACTTAAGGCCAACCAGTAAAAAACAGCAGGCTTGTTCCGGTGCCAGGGATAGTGAGGTGAAAATGAGACATCTGTTCCCTTGGAGATTAGCCCCTGGCCTGAGATATTTTGTCTTCACCTTTATTTTACTCAACTGTGACCCATGAATGTATCCTTCATTCAGAGTCTAGAAATAGGAGCTGATCACCAATGGGGCAGCTGCTTATACAATATTCCTTTCTTTCTGTAAACAGATCCTGGGTTTTAGGCCTGGCAGGGATTAACCCTGCTAAGACATTTCCCAGCTGTGCAAAAGTAGTCATTTGCTTTCCAGAGAGCTCTTTAAATAGAGAGGGTCTGCTAATGTTCAAGTTGTGATCAGACTTCCCTTCCTTTTTAGGGCTGGATAATATTCCATTGTATAAATAGACCACATTTTTTTTATCCCAGTGGTCATCCATAGATGGACACTTGGGTTGTTTCCATATTTTGGTTCTTGTGAATAAATCTGCCATGAACCCAGGAACATGAGTTTTCAGCTGTTGACTAAAAAGATCCACAATGTGAGAGTTGAGAGATCAGTTTTATTTGGGGCAAAATGATGACTGCAGCCTGGGACACCACACCTCAGGTAGCCCTGAGAGACTGTTCCAAAGAGGTAGTGGGGGAAGGTAAATAAATAAGATTTGGGGAGGGATTTCAGTGTAATCAGTATTTACTTTACAAAAGGTTTTCTGCTAGTCATGAGGGGTAGATGTCACCATGAAGGGGTTTAGTTCTTTTTTTAGATATGAAGAGATGCAAAGATTGATCATGAAATCAGTTCCTGAAAATATCTAACCATCTAAAGACCTTTCCACCAGGTTCCCTGGATCATGGAGTGCCCCACTCTCCACCCTGAACTGTCTTCAGGGCGTGTCGAAGGTCAGCAGCTGCAGCAGCGCAGGATTCAATCTCTGCAGAGGCAGATGGCAAGTACCAATTTGTAGTTGACACAAGCATCACTTCCAGGCTCCCAATCATTCTTGGTCTTTTAAAAAAGTATTTGCTTATTTATTTATTTGGCTCCTCAATTAAAAGACATTCCTTGGAAGAAAAGCTATGACAAACCCAGACAGTGTATTAAAAAGCAGAGACATTACTTTGACGACAAAGGTCCATGTGGTCAAGTGGTTTTTCCAGTAGTCATGTATGGATGTGAGAGTTCGACTGTGAAGAAAGCTGAGTGCTGAAGAATTGATGCCTTTGAACTGTGGTGTTGGAGAAGACTCTTGAGAGTCCCTTGGACTGCAGGGAAATCAAACCAGTCTATCCTAAAGGAAATCAACCCTGAATATTCATTGGAAGGGACTGATGCTGGAGCTGAAGCTCCAATCCTTTGGCCACCTGATGCGAAAAGCCAACTCATTAGAAAAGACCCTGATGCTGGGAAAGATTGAAGGCAGGAGGAGAAGGGGACGACACAGGACGAGATGGTTGTATGGTATCATCAACTCAATGGACGTGAATTTGAGCAAGCTCTGGGAGTTGGTGATGGACAGAGAAGCCTGGGGTGCTGCAGTCAATGGAGTCGCAAAGAGTCGGACACGACTGAGCGACTGAACAACAGTTTATTTGGCTGCACTGAGCTGCAGTGATCTGCACGCAGGACCTTCAGTTGTGGCATTCGATCTTCAGTTGTTTGCATCTTTACTGCATGTTTTGGGGACTCTGTGCTGTCCTGGGCCAGGCGGCCCCCTCCCCAGGGCAGGATGGTGACTCAGTCTCCGTACAGCACTGTCCGCACTGAGCCTGGGGCAGCCACACACCTGTGCTTAGGAGACACTTATAGATTGACTGGTTCACCAGCCATAACCCCCCTTTTCTCTCAGTTTCCTGTTTGCTGTAAAGCTGTACCCTGTGTAGAAAACTTACTTGCCCTTTGGATATCAGAAGCTCTATACTTCGCCCAGATTAACTCCTATGACATCTAAAATGTTCTTCTATCCATTAATAGATATGACCTCCTTAAAAGATGTAGATAGGTCTTCCCTGGTGGTTCAGTGGTTAAGAATCCACCTTGCAATGCGGAGGATGCAGGTTCAATCCCACCCCTAGTTGGGGAACTCAGATCCCATGTGTAACTGGTCAGCTAAGCCCAGGCACCACAACTACTGAGCCCACAGGCCACAACTAGAGAGTCTATGTGATGCAATGAAAGGTCCCACATGATGTCACGAAGATCCCACGCGCCACAACTGAGACCCGTCACAGGCAAATAAACAGCACAGACACTGTGGTGATCACCATCAAATTCCCTGGCGAGTCTCTGGTCACTTTGAACATCAGCCAGCTCCACACGGGGATCTGTGACCAGAGACTGGAGGTGACTCCCTATCTCCTCTCCACCCCCCAACCAGTTGTAACTGTGAAACATAAAGTATTTCATTCTGACGGGTCGAAGGGAAGAGCTCTTCTGATCCAGCCGTGCTCTGTTCAGAGTGCACGCAGGAGGGGCAGTACTAGGGCAGCACCTTGTATGCAGTAGGTGCTCAGTAAATACTTTACTTTAGAAAAAAAAGCTTTTGTTTATTTATTTGGTTGCACCAGGTCTTAGTTGTGTGCGGCATGCCAGATCTTAGTTCCCTGACCAGGACTCGAACCCATGCCCTCTGCATTGGGAGCATGGAATATTAACCTCTGAACCACTAGGGAAGTCCCTATTGTACTTTTTTTTAAAGTACTTTTAAACTCTTCTGTTTAAAAGTTTCTTACGCTTTGATGATTGAGATTCACTCTTTGGTCCTAACGATGTTTAAAAAAATTGTCTTCCTGAAGGTGCTTATCCTTTATTTACATGGGTTGTTGTATCAAAGATCCCCGTGGTCTTTCGGTCATTACACACAGAGCTTAATCTGCATCATGGCACATTGTAGTATAGAGTGGAAACAGGCCTGGAAGGTCAGTGTCATATGTCCCCCCTCCTGTGCCCTGCCCTGTACAAGCTGTCACCACCTGGACAGTGCATCTCTAACCATTTGCCCTTTCAAGTCCCCCTTGACCACTTTTCAAATGCACAGCTAGGGGCACCTTTACAGGCGTATAATCAGGTCCCCCTGGACATCTCCAGCCAGCCTCTCCCCTCTCCCTGGACTCCCAGGCCCAGGTTGAGGGCTACCTGGAGGCATGCCAAGAGCTCTACAGACACTTTCTCAGGAAACTTCAAGGTTGGTGACATTCTCAGGAGCAGCCTGGGATGTGCTGACTTTTTAAAAAATATTAAATATTTGGCAGCGCTGTGTGTTAGTTGTGGCATGTGGCATCTTAGAGCTTCATGTGGCATTCAGGATCTTTAGTTGTGGCATGAGAACTCTCAGCTGCAGCATGAGGAATCTTAGTTCCCTGACCAAGCCCACTGCCTCGGGAGCACGAAATCTTAGCCACTGGACCACCAGGGAAGTCTTGGGATTGTGCTGACTTTCAACAAGAATATTAAGTTATGGGTGGTGCAGTGGGCGTGTCATTTTCAAAGTGGAATTCACATTGCCAATGCTAGAATTAGTTTCAAAGTTGTTTGTTTTGAATAATCATTAGCCTTGTATTTTAGGTACCATGCTGCAGGTGTCCCTTTAGGGTTATGTGAATATACCCCTTTGCCTGAAGTGCCATAAACACTGTTTTAGCTTTGAAGCATCTAATAGGACAGTTACTTCCAAGTTCCTGGGATCGAGCGAATTTCACATGTCCTTGAAGAAAGCATGTGCTTAGTCGTTCGGTTGTGTCCCACTCTTTGCGACCCCATGGACTGTAGATTGCCAGGCTCCTCTGTCCATGGGCTTTTCCAGGCAAGAATACTGCAGTGGATTGCCATTCCCTTCTCTAGTGGATCTTTCCAACCCAGGGACTGAACCCAGGTCTCCTACATTGAAGATGGATTCTTTATCACCTGAGTCAACAAAACATAGCAGCTGCTGAGTAGAGCTGTGAGTCTAAATCCCTGGAGAACTCCTGCCTGGGGCCGTCCTGCACTTAGGAGCCATTTCTGGGGCTGATTGGGCTTCCCTGGTGGCTCAGGAAAGCATCTCTTATGTCTCCTGCATTGGCAGGCAGGTTCTTTACCTGGGAAGCACATGTACCATACTGATATTAATGAATCATTTAAAATTTTTTGCCTGAAGATAGCCCTTTTCTTTGGGTGTATGTAGGAAGCGGAGCTGATGCTGTTCCTCCCGAGGGGGCCGTGGCCTCCTGTGCTCTCCGGCAGCTGCTGGGTGGGGGGGTGGAGTGGGGAGGTTGTTCCCGGAGCACTGTGCCTTGCAACACGGCAGATCTGCTCTGAGCCCAGGCTCTCTCTTTCTAAAATTACATGCCAGCCTATTGGATATGTTTTTGTATATTTGCAAACAATCATGTGTTATTCCTTGTGCTCCACTTGTGAAGAGTTTTTAAACCTAGATACTAAAATCATCTTGTGCTGAACACGTGAGCATTACCGTGTTCAAGTGCGTGTTGCAAGTCCCTGTCGCGACTTTGTCTGTCGCAGCCTGTTTCTAATTAAGTCCTTGTTCCATCCTTTCCTGAGGTGTTGGCATCTGTGATGCGGATTCCTGTCACCGCGATGGGGTGGGACCACTTCGCTTTGACCTGGAGGATGGCAGTTCTGGAGGAGTCGGGGATGCCAAGAGCCCCGCCCAGGAAGGCGGGGCCGGGGAAGTGGGTGGGGCTCTATCTCATCTAGTTCTGAGAGGTGTGTGGAGGAGGGCACGCCAAGAGCCCCGCCCAGGAAGGCGGGGCGAGGGCGGGCCCGGGTGGTGGGCGGGGCTCCGCCTCACCTTGTTCCGCTTGGTTTCAGCCACGTGTCTAGAAAACCCCGAGCCTGTCTCAAGGTTGAACGGGTTTTGAGTGCTGTCCTTTTGCCATGACAGGACCCCAGTCCAGAGACCTGAGGGACAGAATGAAGCCCCGAGCCCTGGAGACTGAGCCTGGCTGACTGGACGAGCTCCTGAGTTTTGCAGAGAAACGTGAACCTCAACTCGAAACAGAGGGAGGGCTGTCTACACTTGACGCGGGGGAGACCTTCCTAAGAGGGACTCTGGACCCTGCTCCCAGGAGGCCTGCGGTGGCCGGGCCGCAGCCAGTCCTGTGAGCTGAACCAGCAGCACGGGGAGAGAACCCGGTGTTACCCCTCAGGTCATGCTTGGACTCAAGTCCCTGCATATCCCCACGGAGCACTCGGCTCTGAGGTGCAGGGGAGGAGGGCTCCCGGGTGTGTCACACACTGAAAACACCGGACAAACTCCGATGGGAAGCCCGCTGGGTGGTTTATAACTTGTGCTCTTGGCTTTGAATCCGATTCAGTCATAAGTGTCAGTCATTGGAACCCAGGCTTTATTATGTAACAAAACCAAAAAATCCCATCAAAACACAGCTAAAAAAACACGTTTTCCCGAGATTACATTCCCAAGAGAGGGTAATAATACGGTCAGAATAGATCCATCAATGCTGCTGGAAGAAGCATTGCCTTACATTACCGACGGGAGTGGTGTGTTTTTTTTAAACCTTAAAGTGCTTTAGCCAATAAAACAGAAGCAAGTGTTTGTGTCTGCAAGGCTGGCATGTCCTAAGGGACAGTGAGACCATGTCCCCGGTCCCTGCATATCCCCGGACGAAAGCCACTAAAGGTGCCACCCAGACCTGGGTGGGTGACCACCCCCCAGCAGCCAGGAAGGGCTGGTGGAGACTGAGCAGCTGTGCTGGGCCTGGCCAGCTTCCTGCCCTCCTCTTCCCGGCTGGGAAACCTCACAGCTCACAGGTTTGTCTTCTCTTGATTTTTAAGGGCTTGTAAGGGCCATTGCTCCTGTGTGTGTTCCTGTGACCATGATGGAATCCCCACTGAACCGGTTCTCAAGGTTGCTCCTCCATCAGTGCCAGAACAAAGGTCCAGGACCACTGGAGCTCACCACCTGTGGCATGGGAGTGGGGAGCCTGTGCTTGGCCCTCCACAGGAATGTGCCTCCTCTGCCTCCGTATTGGGGCTCTGCCTGCCCTCTGCCTGCATGTTGCAGCCTCCCAGTTTCAGGAGCACCCAAGGGCCACCCCACCGGCCAAGGGCCTCCCCACCGGCCAATGGAATGAGCCTGAGGGACAGCCACGGGAGCTCCAGGAGCTCAGCTACTTCTCAGCTGGGTTCATGGACTCCTAGGACCTGGAGGAAAGGCCTATGGCTCCTGATGGGCCATGATTGGGGGGCCCAGCATGTGCGCTGGAGCACATGCCCTACCCCACAGCAGCCGGCTGTGACCCTGGGCTCAGACCCAAGGTCTGTGGCTCAGTCTCCTCATCTGAACTGCATGAACAGTGTACTTACCCAGGCCCTGTGAGGGTGAGAAGGGAAACCGATGCCCACACCCCTCCCCCCACCCCCACCAGCC
>NW_011494861.1:9530550-9532641 GCF_000754665.1 Bison bison bison
CTTCACAGGGAGCTTATGGTGTTGGGGGAGGGGGGTGTCACCCTAGACTCTGGCACCTGCATTCACACAATGCTTTTTAAATAAGCAGAACCAGGCAGTGTGCAAACTCCATGTCCAGGATAAAGCCCTGGTCTGAAGGGCCACTGCTGGCCAGTCAGGGGTGGAGCTGGCTCTGGGGCTCCATTCCAGACTGGGCTCCAAGCCACTGAGTACAGGAGACACCCCACCCCTCCCACCCCACCCCCTGGTGCCCCTTACCTCCACCCAGTGCCCTCCTCTGAAGAGCCTGGGAACTGAACACAGGAACTGGCACTTGAACCCCCAGGACTGAGAGCCTGGCTTCAGAGTGGACCTGAGTGATCACAGTCTGCTGCTTCCTGACTTCCCAGGGCTGGGGGCAGGGTGGGGATTATGGCAAGGGAAAGAACCCAAAGAGCGGTTAGGGCTCTGTCCGCATCAGCCCCTGGTCTGGGAGCCTTGCACTTCCCCATGATTTAGAGACAGGAGGGCTCAGATGATAACCAGCTAACCACGGGTAACCATGCAGAGTGAGGGACAGACAGGTGTTAGGAAAATACCAGGTGATGTCTCAGCTTACACAGGAGTCAAGCTTCCCTGCATCCCTCCTGCCTCATCCCCTCGCCCATGATCCCCTGTGGTCCTGCTTCTGGCTCAGAAGGCTCCCTGCAGACAGAACCAGCCCCATCGCCCTGGGGGGTACAGACACTGTCTCTCCCAGCCCGCTGACTCCTCTAGCTGCCCACAGAGGCCAGGACCCCCTCCACTGGCCTCAGCATTGTGAAGACAGGAGGGCCCCTCCCACACAGAACACAGACTCCCAAGGAGCAGGGTGGGGCTGCGGCTGCAGCTGGCTCTGTTCTCCCATCCCGTAATGGGGGAGCAAGTGACTGACCCCTCCCTGCTGTGGATCCCACCTGGCTGGCCCTTTTCTTAGCCCATTTTGTTTACACGCACATTCAGAACGAAAGTTAAAAAAAAGAAAAGGCTCACCCACATGTAGAAAAAGGGCATCATTTTATCAAATGTTGACAATTCCCAGTGGTCTGAGGAACCTGTGTCCGTGCTCAGGGGGCCACTGGAGGAAGGGCACTGTGGCCAGAGGTGTTGGCATGGGGCCTGGCTGCAGGCCATCCACCCGAAGTTTCCTTGCCTCCCAGGAGGGACCAGTCTTCCTAATTCCAGTGAAACTTGGGAGTTTGTTTGGGGCAGGAAATGGGAAGTGGCTGCAGTGGGCTTTACACCAGTGGACAAGGGTGCAAGGGGCAGACCGACCCTCAAGACCAGCAGAGGGACCAGCCTCGGGCGGAGATGTAATCTGGAGACTGGACTGGAGAACAAACGTGTTAGGTTCAAGCACCGAGCCCCTCATCCCTACCCAGACATTGAAAAACACTTTTTGGCAGTTGTCAGCTGAGCCCCCCAGGAAGGAGAGGCAGGGAAGGTGAGCCCCCCAGAGAACGGACTTTGGATGCGCATCCTCAGTACAGCTCCGGGGTCCTCCCCACTTCACCGGCGCGGCCCAGGGATCCTGCCTCCCAGGCCAGTTGGTGACTTGGAGGAAGCAGCCATCCAGCGAGGCTTCCTGGGCCGCCAGCCCGGAGACTCCGCCCTCTCCGCCGAGACTCCGCTCTCTCCGCTCTCCGCGTAGGTAGCACGGGGGCAGGGGGTCCGGCCGTGTCCTCCCCACTCAGTTGGCCTCGCTCTCCGTGAACTCCTCTTTGATGGACTGTTTGCGGGACTTACAGTCCGGGAGGTCGAAACCGAAATCGGCCCACTCGTCGGGCCCCGCGCCCCCGGCGGGGCCCCCGCGGTTGGGGATGGTGATGGTGTGGCGCACGCGGAAGTGCACGGCCTCCATGACCCGCTGGCGCTGAAGTTCCCCCGAGCCCCCGATGGCGATGGTGGCCGCGTTGCTGCTGGAGCGGATCAGCTGCTGGGCGCTGTAGTCGTGGCTCTGCTTCAGGTCCTGGAGGCCCCTCCAGATGGTCATGCGGTACTGGTCGGGGATCTTCAGGGCCCCCAGGTCCTGCAGGAGCAGCTGTCAGGCTCCGCCCTCCCCCTACCAGGGAC
>NW_011494861.1:9532741-9537357 GCF_000754665.1 Bison bison bison
GGACATCACCTGCCCTGCACAGCCATTGGGGGACCAGGAGGGAGGGGAGGAGCCCTCACCGGGGTGGGGGTGGGGGGCACAGAAGTAGACAGTGCTGGATGCCCCTGTGCCTGGTGGTCTGGCCACACCCAATTCTGCCCTCGACAGGACAGGAGAGACAAGAAATGACATGGGCGGGAGTGGGGCACTGAGGTCATGTGGGCCAGGTAGGGCCTGGTTACTCTGATCACAGTCAGAGTAACAGATGGAGCCCCCTGACACCGGGTGCTGGAGGACACCTGCCTCCCAGCCTTAGGGCCGGGACCCCCACTTCAGGACAAAGCAAAGCCTCAGGTTCCTGTCACCCAACCCCCACCCCACCAAGCAACGCATCAATTGGTGAGGCAGGGTTAACAGGCCCTGAGCAATCCAGTGGGGCCACCAGCGACAGGTCAGAGAGGGTAGTGGACAGAGGACAAGGCTGCCCTCTGAGCCACTGGCCCCGCTCCCTCTGGCAAACCCGCATCCCTTGGCCGGGGGAGGAGGCCTCTGTCCCAGGGTCGACTGTGGAGCAGGTCCAATGGAGGCTCCAGGCCACTGAGTTGGAGCCCTGGGATCCAGCCCGCCGACAGCTGTGTCTCCCGGCCTCCAGCTAACAGTCATTACACTCAAGACGTCTCCAGGCTGTACACTGTGCTGTCGCTTCAGTCCTGTCTGACTCTTTGCGACCCCATGGACCATAGCCCTCCAGGCTCCTCTGTCCATGGGATTCTCCAGGCAAGAATACTGGAGTGGGTTGCCATTCCCTCCTCCAGGGGATCTTCCTGACTCGGGAACTGACCCCGTGTCTCTTACATCTCCTGCATTGGCAGATGGATTCCTTACCACTAGAGTCACCTGGGAAGCCCTATGAGTGCTTGTTGCTGGGACTCTGGTTTAACCCAAAGACCAACCCTGGCTGTGGGTCAGGGGTCAGGATGCCAAGGGTGGGGCACTTCTAGCCCTGCACACCCGGGACCGGACATTCAGTTGCTGTGGGTGCATGGCAAGCAGTTTGGGCCTCAGTCCTCCCCCGCCCCCACCCTGTGTAAACAGTGCTGAGCTAAACCAGCACCAGGTCCCTTCTGGACTTCCCCTTCTGGAATTCATCATGCCTTGGAGACAGCCCGCCCCTAGATCTAAGGCCACAGGATAGAGACTCAAGTCCAGATGAGGGACTCGGGGCAAGTCCTGTCCAGCTACGTGATGCTGGGTGTAAGCAAGTAGACTTGGCTACTTGCAGGAAGAAGGGTTTTCCAAACTCCCCAGCCCCCCTTACACGGGAAGACGGGAAATGGAGGGACTGCACCGCAAGAGGAGAAAGTTCCCTGGCCTGCAGACAGGTCCCAGGCTGGTCTGGGGGTGGGTTCTCCATGCCTGCCCCAGCAGGCAGTTACCTCTATCGTCAGGTTCTGCAGGTGGTAAATGTTCTGTAAGCCCTGGGAGGTGAAATATTCGATGCAGTTTGGACACCCCAATCCTGTTAGAAAACTGCAGAGAATTGGGGAAACAGAGCAGCGTTAACTTGTAAAAACCTGGCTGTATGGCCCGTCTGAGTGGGAACCGGCCACCCCCAGGTCTCCCCACCCGGCCCAATGTGGCCACAGCTTCCGGCCCACGCTCACCTGGGTGCAGCCTCCAGGGAGCCCCTGGCTTTCTGTGCCCGCCTTCCAAGCACCTGCTGGAGGCTCACTATCCCCCTCCCTCTATCTGCTCTCCAGACAGCGGAGCAGGGACGGCACCAGCTGCAAGGGGCAGCAGGCACAGAGCCCTACCTTGGGCTTGGGGCCAGGTGGCCAGGAGCCACCAGGGCTGAGGTTACTGGGTTTGTGGCAGCACCCAGCAGCAGCCCACATACCTGACCAGGCTGGAGTCAGCATGGTAGGGGGGTGGCGGGGTACAGTGGGACCCCGAGACCATGGACTGGGAGCTGGGGCCACCATTCATCTCCCCGTTGGCCGGCAGGGTGTGGCCATGGTTGTTGAGTATCCCGGGGCCTGGGCAGAAAGCAGGTGGGACAGTCAGAGGCGGGCAGGCCAGACCAGGTGTCCCAGGCTGTGTGAGGGAGGCTTGTAAGGCTCAGCCCCCACTGAGACCTGGAGTGGACAGAGGGGACCATGCCTCCTGCTCTCCGGCCAGAACTGCTGGAGGGTCCAGCCATCAAGAGCCCCGAGCGGTCCTGAGCTGGGCAGGAGGGTCTGGAGCCAGGCTCCCCCACTCCCCACCCCAGCCACCCTGTCCGAGCCACTCACCCATGGGTCCCAGGTTGGGCCCAGCCGCTGAGCCATGCGGGGGAGGCTGGCCCACCAGTTGGTTGACTGAGGGCAGCTTGTTGACGGCCCCATGCGCTTTGCTCATGGGCGAGAGGACAGGCCCATAGGATGGAGGCTGAAGGTGGCTCCTGCTCAGAAGCGACAGCACTCTGAGTGAAGCCCCCTGCTGCAGGGGCCTGGAGACCCCGCCTACACTGGGGTCAGAGTGCCCACTTCCAGCCCACCCTCCCTGCCTGACAGTGGCCACACTCACTCAAAGGCAAGACCTGGGCAATGAGTAGGAGCCAGAGGGGCACCGTTCTTGACCCTGGAACCAGACCTGTTCTTGGTGGGTCACTGTCACCCCGACCACCCCTTCCTGGCCTCCACTCAGCAGACTTCTAGGCTGAGATGCTGCAGTTCAGGGAGCCTTCCTGGAGGAGGGGTACTGCCTGGTGCTGCTGTGTTTTCCCTACTGGGTCATCCAGCCCCATCTTTCCCCACATCAGACAGGTGGGTAAGACCCGGAAGACTGGGATTGGGGGCGGAGGTGGAGGGGCTGCACTCACGGCCTCTGCAGGAGCTGCTGCTGCTGCTGCCGGTAGGAGTCCACCAGCTGCTGGGGCACCAGCTCCATCAGCTCCAGGCTCTCCTTGACCTTCATCAGGATCTCAAAGTTCTCCCGGCCCCGCACCTGAGCACAGACAAGTGGACCCTCTGCCTGCCCAGGATATGTAGACACCGCCTGGCCCCAGAACCCCCCACCTCCTGGCGCAGGGGAGTGCTTCTTCTTTCTCAGGGCTCCCCAGCCCCTGCAGCCATGGGGTCCCCTGGTCCTGCTCTCCTCTCCAGAAGTAGGTCTGAGTGAAGCTGGTGGGCTGGCTCCTGTCCATGCAAACCACACCCATCCCTTACTACCCCTGAGTCTTTGCCACACTGCCCCCTCCCTCTTTTCAGAGCTCAGCAGACCTGGGGTACTGGGGGGGGGCCCTGGACAAACATGGGGCTTCTAGAACAAGGAACTCATTCTTGAAGGACTCAAGACAAGTCCTTGAAGGACAAACAACAAGCTCACGTCATGGAGACCAGACCTAGCAAAGCAGGTGAGGGTTTATCTGAGCTGGGGTGGCCGCATCACAGGGCAGCCTATACTCCCGGCTTGGTGATGCGCTGGGGCCCACCAGGCTGTGGGATTCCTCCCACATGCTCCCTTGGGTGGGGGACTGCATCGCCCTGCACACTGTACCACTGTATCCGTAATGAGCCCTCCTGCTCTGGGAGCTCCATCAGTGGACCTGCTCCCCTTGTGGCTAGTCCAGCTCTCTGGGCCCTGGTTCTCCTTTCTGGGATCCACAGAGCTTGGGGTCTCAGCTGTCAGGGCATGCTGGATGGCACCTGCCACCCGCGGGGCCCTGGGTCTCCCCCTAGCACCGATGTGCCCCGGCCTGGGCCCCGCAGCCGTGGGACTCACGTGTATGTAGTACACGTCATCGTCACCATGCCGCCTCTTCTTCACATTGGTGCCCAGGGCAGGAACGGTAGGGGGGCTCTGCTTGAAGGCTGACAGGGGTCGGGGGCTTTGTGAGCAGGTAGGGAGGAGGCGGGGCACACGCAGGTGAGCCAAGCTAACCCCCTCACCCCACCCCACCACCCTCCCTGAGGTGTCCCTCGTGGACAGGCCCGAAGACCAGTCACCCACTTGGATGAGCAAACTGGAGCGGCCACCCAGGCTGGACAGAGTGGACTGGGGGGCAGCCACATGGGTGGGGCTCACTCTGTCCCCTGGACACAGGCTTGCATGTTTCCTGAAAGTCTCCAGACCGGTCCAGCTCGTCCTGAGGATGGCCTGGCTCTGACAGTCCGGAGTTGCCCTCCGCCCTTGCCCCCGCCCCGCTCACCGCGCTTGCTGGCAGCCCCGCTCTTGGCAGCACTCTCGTTGAGGGCCTGCTGCTCACGGTAGTGGTCTTCATCTGCTTTGCGGTCCCGGCCAGGACAGGCACAGATGCGGCCCTCGAAGGACCGGCGGCCCAGCACCTGTCCGCTGTCCAGGGTACAGCCAGAACCGTGAGCTCTAGGGGCCCACCTTCCCCACCCACCTTGAACCCTACGGGACTGGCCTTGATGGGCCCAGGGCTCAGGGCTGAGAGCACAGCTGCTCCAGGACACCAGGTCTTCTGCCTCCCTCCCAGGGTGGTGCCTGCCCCTGCAGCCCCTCCCAGCACATGGCCTGCAGGGGCCCTCCCCAAAGTTGCCTCCAGGGCCAGCATCCCTCCTAGGTCATGGCTGTCTCCCCAGCAAGACCCCCAGCAGCACTGGCCCAAATCCCTGCCCTCCCACCCCCCTACT
>NW_011494861.1:9537554-9538707 GCF_000754665.1 Bison bison bison
GGTTCATGCCCCCAACACAGCTGCTGTTGCACATGAAGTTGTACAGGATGGTGGTGAACTCTGTCCCCACCTGCACACAGGGAGGCGGGGAGGCTGTGGTGTCAGCAGGTGGCCTCAACCCACAGGTGTGGGGGCTCCTGGGCTTCCAAGCACCCATCCCTCACATCTCCGGTGGGCAAGAGGCTGCTGGGCCCTCTGGTCCTCTGCCATCTATCCACCCATTCACCATCCACCTGCCTCCATCCACCCATCTTTCCACCATTCACCATCCATCCATCAATCTACTTCCATCCACCTATCCTCCTATGGGTCATTCATCATCCATCTATTTATCTATTCACCATCTATCATCCATGCATGTATCCATCCATACATCTATCTATCCATCCCTCAGCCCCTATCCATCCATCATCCATCTACCTTCACCCACCCATCCTTCCATCCATCCACCCACCATCTGTCCATCATCCGTGCACCCAGGCGTACATCCATCCATTCCCCATGCATGCATCCACTTGTGTGACTACAACCTATCCATTCACACACTACGCTGAGTGCCATGTGCTGTGCTGGCTGTGGGAACCAAGAGAGCCATGGCGGTTGCCCCCACCACCTCCCCACCCTGACACAGGCTGGAGGTTGCCCTGGCAGCTGGGTATGAGCACAGGCCCCTGTGGGCACAGGTGTGTGTTTTGCAGTGTGGGCTCTTCTGTGCACTGCTCTGGCAGAGGGAGGGACCAGAGCTGTCCGAGTGGGCTCCACATACACTGGTTCCTGGAAGTTTACGGACCTAGGGCTCGTGACCCCGGGGGCATCCTAGGACCACAAAATGTGCAGTTGTCGCGGTCTCCTTGGGTCTGGACGATGGCTTAGGAAACCTGGCCTTTCACAGAACTCCTAGCACGTGGCCGCCACCAGGGGGCGGGAGAGACCTGCTTTCCTGGCCAGTCCTAGAGGTGGAGCCGGGCTGGAGGCTGAGGGCTGGGGGAGGGAAGCCGGGGTGGAAACCCCTCCCAGGGCCCTGGTCCCACTGACATAAGGGCTGTTCCGTGGGGAAGCACGAGGGCTTCTGGGGAACCAGGTGCAGGAATGAGGCCTGGAGTGGGAATGCCTAGAGGACTGGCTACAGCACTGGGGGAGGGGCTCGGGTGCA
>NW_011494861.1:9538807-9541638 GCF_000754665.1 Bison bison bison
CGACTGCAGGTCTGTCCTCTTCTCCTCGGGGGCTCCCCACAACCCATTCCACCCGGCTGACTCCCCCTGACCTGAGTCCCTCCCTCCCCAGAGCCCAGAACCAGGAAGAGGGACGAAGGGCTGGGTTGAGGCTCAGGGGTCGCCGGGCCCACCCCATGCTGTAGAGCTGGGGGTGCAGATGCCCAGAGAAGGCTGGAGGGGCTGCCCCCAAGCCCGGGGTCAGGCTAGGAGGGACTGATGGACAGACAGATGAGAAGACGAGGGAGGAGCCCCACAGCTGGACTTAACTCTGGACACTAAGGAAGTGACTTGCGGGGCCTGTGCCCCACCCCCGCCTGGCTCCCTACCTGCGGGGGCTCATAGGGCACCATGACGCTCTGCCGGCCGGTGACTGGGTCGTCCACGTACTGCGAGAGGTTGTTGCCCTCCACACGGATGAGGTGGCTGGCGGGAGCGGACTGTCCTGCCGAGAGGAGTGAGCCGCTTCAGAGACCCTGCCAGCCAGGGGCTGCACCCCTTTGCCGGGCACAACGTAGTTGCTTCGGGGCCTCCCAGGGGGACGCAGGCGGCAGGCAGCTCTCACAGATGCCCGGGGCATCTGACTCAGCAGCCCTACCCCGCTCCACGCGCCCTCCCATTGGACCTGCTGCCTCCAGGTAGGAGGCCGGGCCAGCCCTCCTCTTCCCTCCAGGGTGCAGAGGGGCAGAGGAGGGGGCGGGGACACTCACCTTCATTGAAGTCCCGCCCGAGCTCGTGGTTGGGGCAGCGCTTCACAACCTCGGTCACGTGCTCCGCCTTCTTATAGACGGGCATGGCGCGGATGGCGGTGCCTGGGGGCGGCGGGGCGGACACCTTGATCTGGATGGGGCACGTCTTGGCGATTTGGCAGTAGAGCTTCTTCAGCAGCGGGGAGTACTGCAGGGGATGGGGGTCGCGGTGAGGCTGGTCACACCTCCTCCTGCTGCGCCCCGCCAGGACTCCCCGCCCCAAGCCCTGGGATGACACTTCTGGCTATCTTTCCCTCCCAGCTTCTCCCCAGCCCCACTCAGCAGGTGCCGAGTGTCCTGTGCTGCCCGGAGGAGGCGCTTTCTGTCTGGATCTCACTAGTTGGAGAAGGAGGATGAGAATTGGACCATAAAGAAGGCTGAGTGCTGAAGAATTGATGCTTTCAAATTGTGGTGCTGGAAAAGACTCTCGAGAGTCCCTTGGACTGCAGGATCAAACCAGTCAATCCTAAAGGAAATCAACTCTGAATATTCATTGGAAGGACTGATGCTGAAGCTGAAGCTCCAATAATTTGGCCACCTGATGTGAAGAGATGACTCACTGGAAAAGACCCTGATGCTGGGAAAGACTGAAGGCAAAAGGAGAAGGAGGTGGCGGAGGATGAGGTGGTTAGATAGCATCACCGACTCAATGGACGTGAGTTTGAACGAACTCTGGGAGATAGTGAAGGATAGGAAAGTGAGAAGGAGCTGCTGGAGAGCGGGGCTGGGAGCCAGGTCTGGTGCCTCAAGCCTGTGGACCTTAAGCCTCCAGGCTGTAGTGGTTTGAGGGGTGAGGTGCAGCATCCCGTGTCGGGTTTAAAAGCCTGGAGTCAGGTCTTCTGGCATTTGTGCAGAGGAGACAGGCACAGGGACTCCCCGGACCATCCTCGGAGGGGCCAGCCCTGCAGTTGGGTTCTGGCCACTGCAAGTGGGGGGCTTTGACCACGGAGCCCCAGGATGCCTAAAAGAAGCCCCTGACCCAGGGAGGATGGGATGATGCCCACACCACCTGCAGGGACCCCCAGGGCCAGTGCCCAGGGGTCCAGGTGGCCCACCTGAGGACCCAGGCTGGCTCTCATGAGCCCAAAGTGACCTTGATGGAAGGGCCCCTTGGAAACAGGGGTGTCCAGTCATTTCTAAGCTGGCTGTTCTCCAGTGACTGGCTGCTGGGGGCCCATGGCCCTATCTATCCACAGGGACAGTGGGGAACATCAAGCTCTTAGAGTCACAGGAGGCTTCCTGTCCCCATGCCACATCCCTGGGTCCCCCCACAAGCCCGGGGGACTTGGAGTTACCCCAGCCAGAAGACTCTGGGAAGCCCCCAGCACATCACACCATGGTGTGTGGGGTCAGGCTGGAGACGGGGCTGCTGCAGTCCAGAGGATGAGCAGGTCTGAGCCCACCTTTGCCAAGGAAGCTGGCGCCTGACACCATGACCCATAGATGAAGGCCACCCTGGCCACTTGCGCTGCCTCTCTGGCCACCAAGGGACACAGTGGACCCTCAGGGCCTCCTAACCTCAGCAACTCCAAGTCCAGGAAGAGCAAGGGAGATGGAGCTCACCCTGAGCCCAGGGGGAAGGGGTCCCTGCCCCTCAGCACCCTCGGCCCTGAGCAGCACAGCTGTCCTTCCTCTGATGAACTGAAACCCAGCCAGAAACGCTGCCCTGTCCCTGCAGTGGGTCTGGGGGGCTTGGGGAACAAGTGGGAGGGTCTTCCTAGTGACGTCCTGGGGGATGGGGACCCTGCCCAACTCCCTCGGCGCTGGTTGCAGGACGAGCGCCCTTGTACCCCTGTCACGGAAGGGATCGGATGCCCACAGGGCTTGTCCCCTCCCAGGTGCTCTGTCCACTTGTGCCGCAACCCCACTGCTGCAGGCAGGCACACCCGCTATGGATGCAGGTGGGCCCTCAGCTGCTAGACAGCAGGCTCAGAGGCCACACGGCAGGGGGCAGCTTGCATCCCAGGGAGGTGACCGCTGACCTCCTGTGTCCCCATCAGGATAAATGCTGCCCCTTCACCAGTTTGGGAGATCAGCTGAGTGCCCCGTCTCGAGATCTGGGCC
>NW_011494861.1:9541738-9542735 GCF_000754665.1 Bison bison bison
CTCTTGTCCACCCACGTACGAGGCTTCAGTGTCCGTCCCTGACGTGAGACAAGTGTGCACTTAGTCTCGGGATGAAACTGCCCGGTCATCGTCATGGAGGAGCTTCAGAGGGCTACCCAGGGGGTCTTCCTGGTGGAGGAGGGCCCCACAGGGAATGGGAGGCCTCAGTTGGATTGCAGGGACCTGAACACAAGCAGTGATGGAGTAAGAAGCTGGGATGCCGGGAGCCATCCACTCAGCAAGCCTTTGTTGAATGCCTAGTGTTTGCCCAGCTCTTGGCTCATTAAGGAAATGAGCCGAGAGGCCCTCCACCCCCAGAAAACTCTAGACTTAGCTGAGGCTCACGGCTCATGCCCAAAGGCCACGCAGCCTCATGGCCTCCTGCTGTGGCTGTTGGATCCCAGACGGGGCTTCCTCCCCTGCAGGTGACCCACCTGCCTTCGGAAGGCTCAGGGAATAAGGTGACCCGGGACTGGGAGGGGCATGCGGAGGACTGCAGAGAGCTGGCCTGGACTACTGGGGGTGGTCTGCAAGGGGAGACTGCCTGAGGTCTGGCCACTGTGTCCCAGTTTCAGCTCTGGGCTGGACAGCTGGGACACCTTAACCACTGGACAGACCTTTCTGTGGCGTGACCGTCGGCTGTGCAGGTCCCCCTCCGGGAGTCCCATTCGCCCTCTGACTTGTGCTCCCACCCAAGCCCTGAGATGGGTAAGGTCTACCAAGACCAGGCATTCCTGGCAGCCCCACTGAGGAGGGAATGGAGACAACAGGGTGCAGCCAGGCTCCAGGCGCAGCCTGGGGAGGTACAAAACTGCTGCCCCCCCTACCCCAACCCCCCAGGCTCCCTGATCACCCCCTGGCTTCAGAACCCCCGCCCCACCCACACAGCCTTTCCCCCTGGGCTGCCTGCCCCAGCCCCACTGGCCACCTCCGCCAGAGCTGAGGACGCCCCACCCTCTGGGAGGAGCTGCCGGGAGCTGTCCCTGGTACCGCCGGG
>NW_011494861.1:9542835-9548884 GCF_000754665.1 Bison bison bison
GGTACCGCCGGGCAGCAGCAGCCCAACCGCCCCGGTGAAAGGCAAAAGCCGACTCGGCTGGGAGCACACCGCCGCCTGGGGCGCCTCACCGGCCAGCGGTGAGGGTGCAGAGGACACTCTTCCCTCTGTGGTCCTAGCAAGGCCAGTCACTGGCTCTCCACCGCTCCCCATAGGGGTGCCCCCAACCCAGTGCTGCCCTCCCTACTGGCTGCTCTTGTGGCTTTCGGGCACACACACAGGTCAGGACCCGACTCCAGCAGGGGGTGGATCCACAGATGTCCAGCCTGGCCAGAGCCCGGTAGCGTCAGGGAGCGAGACCTGAGGTCTCCGCAGCCTGGTAGCATCAGTGGTGACACCTGTAGTCGCCGGCCTGCAGGGCAGGAGGGAAGCCTGGGAGGGGAGGGGGCAGGCCGGAGGGGTTGGGGGCAAACGAGTGGTTGGGTGCAGAGTGGGACCTGGAGGGAATGAAGGAGCCCCCCCTCCTCCCAGAACTCCGGGGCCTCAGGCCATCCTGGGCACGGGGCAGGGAGAAGGAGGGCTCCTGGGTCCTCCTCGGTTCTGTAAGAAAGATCACGTGGAGACAGTTCCTCTCTCCCTCCCGCCTGCCTCTCCTTCCCTAGGACCGCTAGATGGATGTGTTTCAACAGATTCCGAGCTGATAAAATCTTATTTATCTTCGGCTGTTGACACGGAGCCGTCAGGACTTGCCTGTTCGGGGATGCGTGTGTTCCTTCATGTTTGCAGGAAATGGTTCTCCCAAACGCTGGTGTGTGCCCATCCCGCCCCCTCCAGCTCTTCCCCTCAGATCCACGCCTCCCCGTCCCCCGCCCAGCTCACGATGGGCCCGGCCTGGCTGGAAGCCACAGGCCTGGCAGGGCTGGTGCGGGGGTGATGGGGGAGAGGGCGGCGGGTGGCAGGCGCGGCGTGGTGGCTGTTAATTTCCTCGCGCCCGCTCCCCGGCAGCTGGGTGCCCAGCATGGGCAGGTTTGGGCAGGAGCAGAGTGGAGAGGTGATAATAACTTGTCTGTCATTTTCCAGGGACGTGTAGCGTCTTGCAAACCGCAAATACCGTTAACCAGCTTGGGTGAATCTGTTACAACAGATTCTGGGAGACGGGGCCCTCAGTGGGGGCTTTATTTTTTTTAATGATTTTTTTATAGACCACTTTTATCTGCTTTCTGTATGTGTGTGCATGCATGCGCTGGTGCTCACACCCACATTTCTCCCTGCTCTTGGGCTACGGACCCTTTGAGGACCTCCTCAAGACCACAGACCCTCACCCTAGAAAAGCTCTCGAGTAGATCAGCAGAGCGCTTGGCAAGAAGCTTCGTGGGGTTCCAGGAAGCTTCCAAAGCTCATAGGAACCCCCGGTTCAGCCTCCTTTCTCCCTCCAAGGGAGGAGGCCTCCCAGGGTGACACAAACCACAGGGACAGTGCCCCCTACTTCTGGCCACCCCCCTCACTGGCACAGATCCACTTCCACAATCCCATCTTCACTCAGCCAAGAGGGACTGGGGACACGGGGAGCTCTGACAGACGTCAGCGAGGTGACTGGCCTGGGGGATGCGGGGACACCTATGACCATCACCACAGCCTGCTTCAGGGCACCCACGCTCAGAAGGCAGTGAAGGTCTTCGCTGGAAACCCACACACAAGGAAACCCATGGCCAACACTCCACCCTGGATGCGGGCCTGGTGGCTGGAAGATCCAGGGAACTTGGGACGCCAGGGCAGCAGCCGGTGCCTGGCCGGCAGAGAAGGCAGGCCTCTATGATTCCTCAACAGCTCCTAGCTTGGGATGGGGTGGTGTGGGAGATGCTTCTGCTGACACCTCTGTGAACCTGGATGGCCCAGGCTCCCCTCGCCAGGAGCCCAGCGGACCGGGAGGTGGAAACAGGCTGTGCTGGTGCTGAGAGACCCTGACTACCATCTTGGGGAGGCCCTGGAGGCTGTGTTCTAGAAGCTGTCCCCCGGAGAGAGAGAGAGGCTGCAGGCCCCTGACAGCCTCAGTGAGTGTGCCCCCTTCAGCTGCACCCCTAAACCAGCACTCCTCATCCCACTCAAGGCTGTGGGCTGCCAGGGGAAGTGGCTTCTGTCCTGGGCTAAGATCAGGGGCAAGGTGGACAGCAGGACTGCACTGAGCTGACCCAAGAGAGAGGCTCCAGTGGGCACTGGGCCTGCTGTGCAGGGTGGCCAGCAGGGCAGGAGCCGAGGGCCCACCCAAAGCCTGGCCAGACGGAGGGGACAGACCAGGTGGGTCTGGGGAGGCCATGTCCGCTGGTGTCGAGGCCAGGAGGCCCGTGAGTGGGCGCCGTTGCCCCGCACTCTCAACGGGGCTCCCGGGGCCACCTGCATGGCCACCGTTTACTGACACCTTCTCTGTGCTGGGTCCACTCGCACACAACCCCCACCTCGAGGTCACCCTCTCACCCTGTTTTAGCAACACAGAGCTCTGCTTCCAAAAGCTGGGGTGGCGCCGCCTTGGGCCCTTGAGCTCCATCTCCAGAGCCCTTGTCACCACTGGGCTTGACTTGGGGCCGTGAAGACCACGTAGCTCAAAGAGGCAGGTGGACAAGGACACAGGGCCAGCTGTGACACCCTTCATCCCAGCTGGGCTGAGCTCCAGCCTCTCAGGACAAGGGAACCAACAGGCGGGAGCCTGACCTGCCCTGTCCTGCTGGGGAGGGGGGGCATCTCCCTCGACTGCAGAAGGAGCATAAGACAGCCTCCTGGTGCAGTGAGGGGTCTCCAGGTGGGGATTGCTGGGGAACAGCTAGCTGGGGGGAGGCAGCTGGCCTGGATGCTCCAGCCCCCACTTTTCTGTTGAGATGCTGTGTGATGAGCCTCAGTTCTGACCCTGAAGGGCCTTGTCGAGTCACCAGCTCCCCTGTGAACAGTGCTTGGGGGGTCCTGGCACACAGGGGGTCCTGTTGTCTCCTCGGTCACTCTGGTCCCTCCAGGAAGAGGAAGCTGCCCAGAGGCCGGCCGTGCCCGTGGCCCCAGTGAACCCTGAGGGGGAGAAGGACGTGCCCCCACCCCCTACTCCCAGGGCACAAACAGCATCACCATCCAAAGCACCAAACTTTGGTTCTGCCGGGTCCAAACTCAGTTCCTCTGCCCACAAACTTGGCTTCTGACTTTGCAAGCCTGTCTGTGCTGGCCTCCTTTGAAGTCCAGTGTCCCTGCCTGCAGTGGGTATCCCCGCAGGCTGGCCTCATGGAGACAGCGCTCTGGCCAGAACCCGGCTAGCAGGGCCGTGGCCAGGCCTCGGAACTGCCCGACATGAGGCAGCGTGGGGAGGCTGCCTACCAGCCCAGCTCTGATCCAGTGCTGGGAGGGTCCCCGGGACGGCCGGGGGAAGAGGCCCCCACTATGCTCACCCTACCCCCTTGTGCCTTTTTGAGTTGTCGTGGCCTTGTCGGCATGGTGAAGGCAAGGGTCAGTGGCCAGCTTCCACTCACAGGACAGTCCCAGAGCCTCTGCCTGTGGGCATGCCATTCTGGATACTGGGCTGTGCAGTGCAGGCAGTCCTTCCCCCAGCTCCCTGCAGCTTCTGGATGGCCTGGGGGCATCAGGGCCAGAGCTGAACCAGCTGCAGGAGGCTGAGGGGACTCAGGGAGGGGAGGCTGGGCAGTGGCCACGGCAGTGGCAGATGCTCAAGGTGGCCTCCTGGAGGGCTGTCACGTCGGTCCCAGCAGGAGCCCTAAGGAAGCACCCTCCTGCCTCTGACCTTCCTGCCACAGCTGCCACAGGTAAGCCCCCAGTTGGGAACCACAGTTAAAGCCACGCCCTCCAGTCAGGAAGCAGTGAGAGCATTTCTTCACTAAACAAACCCCACTCCCGGCCAGCAGGAGAGAAGCCCCGGGACCTGCATGCCCTGGACACGGTGGGTAGCCATTTCTCAGCTTTTAGTACAGATGGCTGCAATCGAAGTTTTCGCTGGAACTTGTAACTGGCCAGTGAAGGGTCCGAGACAGGGAGTACTGACTTCTGAACATCCGGTCCCGTGCAGCGCAGCATGAGGCGCTCCCACTACATAGCACCACCTGGGCTCATCCTCCCTGGGCACTAGAGGCTCTGGCTGCTCCCCTCCCCAACACCAGGACCCCACAGAGGAAGGGGGCCTCACCCTGGTAGGTCTGTGATCCTGAGGACTCTGCCTCCAGGCCACTGAGTGGTTTTCCCAACAGCCTCTGATCATCTACTTCACCCAACCCTGTGTACCTTTCACAGGGGCTTTCCTGCCCTAGAAATTCTGAGGGATCCATGAACTTGAGCTTGGTTTCCAAGTTCGGGATCTGAGAAAACCCCAAAGCAGATTTCCCTGACAACCAACCACAAGGACCCACTTGGCTTGGATGCAAAGCCCCCACTCACTGCTCAGCTGTGACCTTCATCCCGAGTTCCCCATGGCCAAGGTCCAGGGCACTCAGCCCCCTGCTGCTGCAGCAGCGGTTCTAGGAGAAACCAAGGTGGGGTCTCCCCTTCTGGCCTCACTTTCCCACCCAGAAAGGGGGCTAAGGGAGCCTGAGAGTGAGCTGAGGATGGCGGGCCTGGCTGAGGTGTGGCAAGAGAGGAAGAGGGGCGGGTCCCCTGCCCAGCTCCCCTGACCCCCAGGCTCTCCTGGCCTGTGGCTACTTTTACTTTTGAGCCTGGTCAGACCCGATCTTATAGAATGCTCCTGAGGAGTTTTCATTGGTCAATAAGAAGCAGACAGAGAAAGTGGTCAGGCAGACTCCACCCGCCCAGGGGCAGCTGTCACTCACGGCTGACAGTGATCACAGGCTTGCTAGGGGCCTAGGTGCTTCCTGCCGTAGCCATTGGCAGGCCCTGTACCTCTGAGGGGTCAGCTCCCCTTACCACTGGTCCCCTGGGTCCTGGGGGTGTCTGCAGACCCAGCCCTCGGAGCTGGGAGAAGGCTAGTCCTTAGATGTGCCCCACAGAGGTACACAGGCTGTGCCTACAAGCTAAGTAATGAAAGCCAGGGGTCAGACTGCTGGGGTTCCAACCCCTCTCTCCCTGTGCTGATGGGTGACCTTGAGCAGGGACCTGGCCACCTAAGCCTTATCAGTAAAGTGGGGAGACCCTGAGAGCCTACAGCATGTACCAGGGTGCTCCTGGTGGGGCCTGCCCACAGGGGAACCCTGCAGGGGCACTGTCGATCCACAAACCGGTCACCCCAAAATTCAGAGAGCTGTGTCCAACTCAGAAAAAGTTCCAGGAGATGAGAAATGACATGGATCGCATTGTGTCCCTTCCACAGCCCCACACTTCCGAGATGGACCCCCAAACCCAGGGGTTCCTCTATAAGAACCTTGGGGTGGGAGGTGGCAGCTGCCCTGGGAGCACCCCTCAGCAGCAGGGACTCAGGGCTCCTCTCAGGGGTCCCCAAGCTGAGCTCTGTGACCTCCAGGCGCAGGGCTCCCTGGCTGCTTGAGGGGACAGAAGGAGAAGAGGTGACCCCTACCTCGGGCCGCGAGCCAGGCACTGATGCCCCAAGTCCAGCCACAAGAAGCCCTGACCCCAAGCTCGACACAGGGTGAGGTTTGCTGAAGACCCTCCCTGAGTGTGGTGCATCCGATTTCCCTAAATAACCCGTGTTTCATCTCCACAGTGTACATTGTTAGGACTCTTCCTTCAGTTTCAAATACGTATAATTGCTCCTGGTGCCAGTAAAAGGTATTAATTCCACTTATGCATTCCATAAACTTTTAGGATAACGCAATTGATACCGCGATCATGTTGGGACACCTCCACTATTATTTTCCTGCTTGCAAACCTCCGAGGGGCTGGAAAGTTTTCTCCCAAATCCATTAGTGTTGACTCAGCCCCGTTCTACCCAGGAATCCCATGAAGTGCCTTTGTGTTTCCTGGCCCCCCACCGTGTGCTTCTAGGAGGGGCATCACTTGGCCTTCGTGGGCCAGCTAACCCCCAAGACAGGCAAATGGACACATTCCCCACTGAGTCTGAGGGAAGCTGGAGGTCACTGAGGGGCTTTGTCCAGGCTGGCGGGCTGTCCATAGGTCCCCCAGGGGCCAGCTGTGCCCT
>NW_011494861.1:9548984-9554006 GCF_000754665.1 Bison bison bison
AGGTCCCCCAGGGGCCAGCTGTGCCCTCACACTGCCGCGTACCCACACCATCTCTCCTCACGGCAGCCTGCCCTGTGGGCCGTCAGCAGTGCCACCCAGTCTGCCCAAGGTGACCACAGATGCCCAACAGGGCCAGCGCTCTGACCACAGTAAGTCGCCCTTCTGCCCTCAGAAGCCCCTTCTCAAACCTCCAGAACACCAAGGACAGCCCTTCCCTGGCTCCCAGGTTCAGCCTGGAAGCAGATGGGGAGGCCGGGCTGGGCTCTATAGCATCCAGACGCCCTCACAGGGGCTGCTGCTGCTCTGTGCTCCCTGGGACTCTTGTCACCAGCTGTCCCCACACTGACAATGTAGGGGGGCTCCCGGGGTGGGAGTGGCCATCTGGAGGTCAACAGAGGGTGAACCGCCATGTCCTGGGGAGTATGTGGAACAGGGACCCAGGAACCTGGCACCTCCATCCGCAGCCTGGATCCACCCATCTACCAGACCAAAGAGCATCAGTGCCCAAGGGCGCCAGCCTCACTCACACCCGTGAGCTCTCATGATGCTGTCTCTCTCCAAAGCACAGAAGGCCCCCAAAATGGACAAGCCCCAGCCGGGATGCTCACAGGCAGCGAACACTGGCGGGGGTTACAGAACCTCCTGTGATAGTGCCCTGGCCAGCCACACGCCCACCTGGCCTGGGCCCTGCCCCTTGTTCACAGTCTCAGGAAGAGCCCAGGCCCCTCCTCTGGCTGCTCAGTTACCTGCCACCCACTGCTCCCGGTTCCTGGAGGAGGGGAGGGGCTGTCAGAACCCTGGGCAGCAACCAGGAGGCACAGGCATGCGTGTGCGTGTTTAAGAACATGTATGCATGTCTGCACAGGTGCTCCCACGTGCGGACAGCATCTACATGCACACATGTGCGCACGTGTGCTGTGGTGTGCATGTGTGTGTTATGTGTGCGTGTCTGCATGTGTTCACACGCCTGTGCGTGTCTGCATGTATTCACATGTCTGTGCATGTCTGTGTGTGTGTTCACACATCTGTGCATGTCTGCATATGTGTGCTCTGTGAGCGTGTCTGCACACGTGTTCGTGTTTGTGCATGCATATCTGAGTGTTTCATGCACGCATATGTGCACATAGCCTATGAGCTGAGGGCTCCAGGCCCTTCTGAGCCCTCAGTGTGGGTATGAGACCTGAAGTCTAAGGCACACAGGTCAGAGCAGATCCATCCAGGGCTGTGGGACTCGCAGGGGGCATCGGCCAAACAGAAGCCAAAGACCCCATTAACAGCTGCAGCCGTGTGGGGACTGGTGAGGGTGTTTTTCCTGAGCAGGGAGAGGAGTGAAGGCAGCAGTCAATCTGGAATTGCACTTGAGAAAAATATGAATTATCTATCAGTTACCAGCAGGCTGGCGTAGGGGGCAGCGGGCGGCACAGCGGAAGCCAGGATGGCAAGCCCGAGCGGCAAGTCTGGGCTGTGCAGGCACAGCCAGGGCCCCGCAGCCGTGAGCAGGGAGGATGCCCAGTGGTCTCCGTCCTCACCAGGAGCTGGCCGCCCATCTGCCCCCTCCCTGGGCAAGGAGGAGAGCCTGTGGGGACGGGGTCCGCTCCCAGAACCGAGGTGCCAAAAATCTCATTATCAATGTTTGTCCCATCTCTACCCTGGCATGGAGAAGGGCCGGAGAGGGGGATCTGTGAGCACCGTCTTCCTTCACTCAGCTCCATGAGCCATGGTGGAGGGTGGGAGGTGTGGGGAGGAAGGGAGGGAGGGAGGTATCCACTGCTTGGGCTCTGGGGGGTAAGAAGGGCTGGAGATTGGAGGCAGAGCCACTGGGGCAAGCGAGGCTTCCTCTGCGCCCTGGACAGACCACCCATGCGACCACTTAGGGCCAGCACAACTGTGGCCAAGGCATGAGCCCCTCCAGCCCTAAGGTCACACGCCTGGCAGGGGACGGTAGAGGCAACCAGGCACCAAGGGGCAGCTCCCATCCCTCCCCGAGGACCAGCTCAGACCATTCCAGGTGCTCCAAGCCCCCAAGATGCAACAGAAATTCCACCAGCATCCTCAAACAGTGGAAAGGAAGGGAGCCAGGACCCCCACAAGCTGCCCACCAGGACTCCTAAGAACCAGCAACTTGGGCCCTGATGACAGAATGTCAGTGAAGAAGGGACCGGGATCCTTCTGCTTAGAAGAGAGAGAAAGGGCTTAAGAAGCAAGTGGGAACTTGGAATAAGAGCAGTAGTGGGCCTCCTGTTGCTTGAGGTGTGCAAGTGCAGTGATGTCTCGAGGGCCAGACCTCACAGCAGGGGTGTGGGGAGCAGGACCCCACAGGCCATAAAGAATCCCTGGCAGGTGCAGCTTTGGGTAAACAACTTTGTCCAGGAGGACCAGGCTCCATGGCACCCCCATCATCTAAGGAAATAATAAAGACATGCCATCACTAAGCCCCATGCAGCACAGGCACCATCCCATTTAAGCCTTATCTCCTTCACCAATAGAGCAAAGGAATGAACATTTGCAGATGAGGCCATCTGGGCACCAACAGGACCAGGTGCTCCCTTGGCCACTGCAAGCCCTGGAGTCAGTCTGAGCCTTGACTCAGCAATCGGTCAGCATCTGGGGGAGCCCACTGCTCAAGCAAGAACTCAGAAATAGCTGTAGGGGGCTGCCCAGGCTGCCTTTTGCTCCGCCCCATCTCTGGTTCCCCAGAGTGTGGGAAAACCACAGTCTGGCCAGTGGGCACTGGGGACAGTGGGAACCAGTTCTTAAAGTGGCAGAACCTTAGTGTCACCTTCTCAGCACTCCCATGGGGGCCAGAACCAGCCCCCGGACACAGCCCAGCCTCCTCTGCTCCAGGGTCCTTTGCCAGGAGCTATGAGTGAGCACGGAGATGCTGTTCCTGGAGAAGGTGATGTGGCCCCATGGCCAGGACCTGCCAGGGGTCCACAGAACATGAACCAGAGCCAGGCTCACTTTCCCTTCCTGGGGGCAGGCAGGAGACTGGCAGGTCCTTGGGGTGCCCTTTCCTGCCCCATGCCCTGTGTACCCAATGCTCAGAGGTGAGCTGCTAGTGTATCCAGGGGTCTCGGAGTCTCTGTAGCCTTTACTCTGCCCCAGGGGGACATCAGGCAGCCTGTTTCTCTCTCAGCCAACAGTAGGGACAGTGCGGTTCCCACGCCAGCACCACCACCCTACCCCACCCCGCCGGCCTCTGCATAACTCTGAGAAGGCGGTCTAGACTATCCTGCATGCATGCTAATTAGCTTCAGTCGAGTTTGACTCTTTGCCACCCTGTGGACTGTAGCCCACCAGGCTTCTCTGTCCATGGGATTCTCCAGGCAAGAATACTGGAGTGGGTTGCCATGCCCTCCTCCATGGGATCTTCTCAACCCAGGGATCGAACTTACATCTCGGGTTTCCTGCACTGACAGGTGGGTTCTTTACCACTAGCGCCACCTGGGAAGGCCAGTCCTGGACTATAAATGGGTCAGTAACAGATTCTACCTTCTGGATTGTAGGCAGTTTCAAGGGTTAACATAAATTCAAAGAGCTTAGGGCAATAGCAATTCACAATAGCAATTCTGGGAAGCAGCAACCATGGGTGTGTGGGATGTTCTCAAAGTTGGCAAAATATTGATGGTGGTGGGTAGGAACATGCAGATGTGCCCAAGGGCGCTGCGGCAGGGCCTGGGGTCCGCAGCCTTGGGGCTCCATCTCGACCTCCTGTCTCACACCCACGCTTGGAGATGACAACCCAGAGACAGAGTGGGCAACGCCTAAACATGCCTACGACAGAGGCTTCTCGCCAGCCTTGCACTGCCTGGAGGAGGTGGCCTCTGTTGACCCAGGGACCGAGCTCAGATGGCTTCAGGTGTCTGAGGTGGGAGCCTCCTGTCCACCCAGGACAGAATTCAAACCAGAGCCCCCACCCAAGCTCAGGGATGCTGGCCAGGCAGTCTTGATGAAAACAGTCTGCCTCTGTCCTCACGGGGGACGAGGGACATGTCCATCCCCTCTGGGGTGCTGTGGGCGGCTCTGTGGGAGGCTGGCCCACTCTGGCCACGCGTCCGAGGGCTGGGCACGCCCAGACTGCCCAGCCCTGAGACCCGCCTCCTGCCTGATGCTCCTCCTGGCCAGGTGGGAACCCTGAGCGGACACGGGTGTATGTGGTCACCCCCTCCCTGCCCTGGGCACCACTCACCGTCCAGGTGGCCGACTTGGCTGTGCTCGACTGCTGGAAGGTCACCTCGAAGTGGTGAGGGCCAGGGTAGTCAGTGTTGGAGGGGATGACGGGCGCGGGTGACATGGTGTCAAAGGTGGAGCTGGGCTGCGCGTAGGGCGAGTGGGTGGGCACGCTGGCGGCGTGCTCTGGGGTGTAGGGGCTGGCCGAGGCCGCGCGGCTGCTCATCTGGTCCATGGTGCTGCTCAGCAAATTGAACTGGGACTGGCGGGAAGGGGAGGAGGGAGGGGGAGACACACAGTCAGGCTGGAGAGTGGAAGCCATCCCGTCCGGGGAGGTGTCCTGTTACAGGAGCCTTAAAGGGCCAGCGGCTCAGTCATCCCAAATATTTCCTCGGTACCCCCCCACCCCGACAGGTCACTACTTGTGTTGGGATAAACTGACATATTCACCTCGCCCTCCTCTCTCCATCAGCCTCCCGGGTGCCAGGGCTCCTGGGGCTCTGCTGAGCGCACCTGGAGGGAGCTGCCTGTGGGGGCGGCTCCCAGGGCTGATGCCCTGGCTGCACTGTCTGGGGGCAGCACCTGGCTCAGCATCCTCATTTCTTGCCACCCCAACCCCCCGCCCACTTCAGTTCAAAGTGGGGAGACCTTGCCCCAGGGAACCAGGCAGAAAGAGGGTGCCCCAGGGTGCAGGGGGCACACACCAGGCTCCGTCCAATGCAGGGGCTGCCCAAGAGGCTCTGGGGATCCAGCCCTGTAGGGTTGGGGGCTGGATGGTGGCTGAGCCAAGAGTCACTTTTGAAGGGCCCCTACAGGCTGCCTCCATCCATCAGCATCTGAACGCCGCACCCC
>NW_011494861.1:9554412-9561251 GCF_000754665.1 Bison bison bison
CGCGGAGCTGTTCCTCCTCACCACCTGGGGTGGGCGTTGCGGCCCCCACTTGCGAATGAGGAGACTGAGGCTGGAGAACGGGTGATAACCTGGGGACTGTGAACTGGGGGACTTGCGTCTGGTGGGCAGAGAGCCTGGAGTCCCCCTAGTGGAGTGAGGGTTAGGGGTGGGGGGAGGACCAGAGGTGGCGGGGAGGACGGGACAGTGGGAGGAGGGGGGCAGGACCAGACAGCGGGAGAGGAGCCCTCCTGCTCTGTCCTCTTCTCCACAGTGAAAAATAAAAGAGCAAGTTCCTCCCATGGATGGTCAGGAGAAACTCCGCCCTGGGGCAACCCATGCTCAGCACCCCTCTGCACTTCAGGAGGCTGGGGCTCCAAGACCCAGAGTCCCCTCCTGCTCAGTACTCCTCCCCAGGCATGCATTCCCCTGGGCCCCTCCCAGCCTGGAGAGGTGACTCTTCCCCTGAGGTCTGCCCAGCCTGGAGGAACTTCGGCTGGCCCTGGTGATGATGGAGCCGGGAGGTGACTGGTGACGGACAGCAGGTGGCGGGTACTTAGCAAAGCCACTGCTCCCCACTCCTCCTGCCCACTGTGCCTCCCCGAGGTGGGTGCCCCAGCCCCAGTGGCAGACTGCCACCCAGTGCAGATCGTCTGGCAGTGAGGCAGAGCCTCCAGGCCCACCTGTACCCTCCCCATCAGGAACGGCCAGACTGGGTGAGGCCATCAGGGCACAGGCATGATGCCCTGGCTGAAACTGCCATTGGACAGATCCCTTAAGCGGATCCCTTTTCTGTTTGAACCTCCAGGGCCATTCCTACTCCCTGTAAACCAGTGGGACAGGGAGCCCTGCAGGGCAGACCCCACTTCACTGTCCCGTTGAGCTTCCTTCCCTGGTCAGCGCTGTACCACCCCCGCCACAGCCTTCCTACCCTCTGTGCCTCACCTGTAAGACGAAAGGGGCCCAGTGCCCACTGCCCACCTTGCAGGTGGATGAACAAACTGCAGAGTACGTGTGATGGAATATTATTCCTCCACCGTCAGAAAGAAATGAGCTACTGATGCCACAACCCAGAGGAGAAACACACCATGCAAAGGTGCAGACACAAAACCTCAGATGTCTTCTCTCTATTGACATGACAGTCCAGGCGCGGCAGACCCGGGGGAGAGACACAGGCAGGGGGCGGCCAGGGCTGGGGGTGCTGCAGGGGGACGGCTCAGGGGCAGGCTCCCTTCTGAGACTATGGAAGTGTTCTAAAATGGACTGTGGTGATGGGTCCACCTATCTGTGCATTTTTAAACTGAAGTATAGCTGATATCTGATGTGTTAATTTCTGCTGTACAATAAAGTGACTCAGTTATACACATCTATACATCTTTTTCGTATTTTTTTCCATTCTGGTTTATCACAGGATGTTGAATATGGCTCCCTGTGCCATATAGTAGGGAGAAGGCAATGGCACCCCACTCCAGTACTCTTGCCTGGAAAATCCCATGGACGGAGGAGCCTGGTAGGCTGCAGTCCATGGGGTTGCTAAAAGCCGGGCAGGACTGAGCGACTTCACTTTCACTTTTCACTTTCATGCATTGGAGAAGGAAATGGCAACCCACTCCAGTGTTCTTGCCTGGAGAATCCCAGGGATGGCAGAGCCTGGTGGGCTGCCGTCTGTGGGGTCGCACAGAGTCGGACACGACTGACGCGACTTAGCAGCAGCCACACAGTAGGGCCTTATTGTTTATCCATTCTATATGTAATAGCTTGCATCTGCTAACCCCAAACTCTCAATCATTCCATCCTTTACCTACCACCTACTTGGGAACTCTAAGTCTGTTCTCTATGTCTATGATTCTGTTTTGTGAATATATTTAAAAAACACTGAACGGCATACTTCAAACACTGAACTGAACACAGCTGAGCTGTGTGGTAAGTAAATTGTAACTCAGTAAAACTATTGAAAACAAAACAACGGACCCTGCGGATCCTCTCCTCTCCTGAGCCCAGGTTGTTCTGGGGATGGGGGGATTGACAGCCACTCACTCCCGAGGGCCCATCTGGGGATCCCAAGTGCTCTCACACCCCCTTTCTCCAGGAGAGCTCTGCTCTGTGCCCCCCTGGTTTATGCCTCCCCACTGGACTTCAGACCCCACAAGGACAGACCTTGTCCCACGGGCATCAATGTATCCCCACATGGACACAGGAAATGCAGCCGGTGTGAACTGAGCTGTGCTGTGAGCATAGAGAACCGACTCCAAGGACTTAGTGCCAACGAAAAGAATAAGATAAAATATCTTGTTCACAGTTTTATATCGATGGCATGCTGAAATGAGCATAGTTTGGGATAAGTGAAATAAATTCTTGAATTATTTCCATTGTTTCTTTTCACCATTTTTAATGTGGTTACCAGAAAATGCAACATTATATATGCGGTTTGCATTCCGTTTCTCCTGGACATTAGGCACAGGATCCTCAATCAGTAGCCGATGAGGGACTTACAGCTGGAATTATTCTTATTACTATTAATTATGAGGGACTTGTAGCTGAAATTATTGTTATTACTATTATTACTATTAATTATCAGCACGCCCTTTAGGGGTGTAGTGCATTTCTCATTATGGTGTGGTTACTCAAGAGGGTTCCTCCCCTCAAAAAAGAGGGTTGCTGGACAAGAGAGTGAGCAGGTACAGGGATGAAGGGATAGGTGGATGAATGGATGGAAGAATGGAGGGACGAATGGTGAAAGGAGGGATGGGTGGGTGGATGGATGGAGGGAGGGAGGGATAGATGGATGGAGGGGCGGATGGATGTGTGGATGGATGGGCAGAGGAAGGGAGGGATGGGGGAGGAGCAGAGGGATGGATCGATGGATAGTTGGAGGGATGGATGGAGGAGTGGGGGGCAGCAGGATGCCCCTCCCACCATCTGGATGCCCAGGAATGAGCATGGGATGTACGCCTGCTCCCCCATCACAGGAGGCTGAGAGCCCTGTGGGTCCTGGGGGGAGGAGTCCCAGCCTGCTCTCATTGTTTTTCTTTTCTAGGCGGTGAGCATGGCCCCTCTGGAGGGTCTTCCCTGTGCCTCCACTGAAGGCTGCAGGGAGCCTTCCTCATCTTGGCCGCAGAAGCATCCTATGTCCTGAGCAAGGTGGCCCAAACCAGGGGTCTCAGGTCTGTCCCCCCCTGCTCCATCCCCAACAGGAAGATGGCCCAGGCCAGAGGGGCAAACAGCCCTTGCCTCCCAGTTCAGGAGAGGCGGGAGGCTGCCCCACGACAACGTGTTCAGATTTTAACTTGTCCACATTCTTTTCAGATCTGAGGCGGGTGCCAGGGAATTAGTCATTGAACCAAAAGGAGCCGGGCCGATAGGATCTACACGCCCAGCAGCCACAAAGCAGGGAGGGGGATGACTTCCAGCAGGCTGGCCCCTGTGCAGGAGACCTTAATGAGATGTGGGACCACCGAGTCCAGAGAGGGTCCTGCCCCCTCTGCAGGTCCTCTTCTTGCTCCAACCTAGGTTCAGGGGCTTCCTGTGGTCTGGGGTCCTGGGAAGCCCCCCCACCCGCCCGGGAGCCCGAGGACAGTGGCCCTGTGCTGGGTCTGGCTCACAGGGGCAGATGCGGCCCTGGGGACACTGGGGCTGACCCTTCCTCCCTCGTGCTTTCCTAGGGACACCATGCCCATACCCTTGAGCCAGCTGTCCCTGCGGCTTTTCCCTGTGGCTTTGAGCACAGCTGGGAACCCGAAGATTAGAAGCGAGGCACCTCCGCCCTGAAGGGCCCTTTCTTTCCTGCCCACAGGAAACTTCGAATTTCCTTCCTCCTGACAGGAGCCTTGCTGGGGACCCCCGCCCTCCAGACCCAGCTGCTAAACAGGAGCCTGGACTTGGGGGGAGGGAGGGGAGGCCAGCGTAGTGCCCGAGGTCCAGGGTGGTGCACCCACCAGAGCCTGTGGCGGACGGGGGTTCTCCAGAACCAGAGGCCCCCCTCCCCCGCTCCCCGGAAGCTGAGACAAGACCCACTTGGCAGCAGCAAGGAACTTGGGCAAAACCAGGACTTTTTTGGTTTGTTTTGCTTTCAATAAGAACTCCCAAGAGAGTGGGCTGATCGGGACACGCCCGGCCCGCGGCGGTCCACAAGTACCTACATGCGCGTGCAAGGCTCTGGGCCCGACCCAAAGAGGGCCGTGAGCGGGAGTCGGGAGCCGGCGGGTGGCCTCTACTCCTGCATCTGAAGAAGCGCCCGGCCTGCCTCTGTGGCCTCAATGCCCAGTGGGCGGGCGGGTGGGGTGGGAGAACTGAGAGGAGGTTGGCCAAGCCAGCCCACTCCAACCCTCGATGCCTCTGGCTGAGCAGGACAATACCCCAGGGGCCTCTCCCACCAGGACCACGCAGCCCCTCCCAGACGGTCCTGTCCATCTGCTCCACAAACGCTCTCCTGAGGCTCTCTGTCTACTTAGAGCAAGATGCTGAGCCGGGGGAGATGGGCCAGAGCTGCCCTCTGGGTGCCTACGGTCTGCAAACCCACACGGGCAGGGCTTCTGGGTTTAGAGCGCCTAGGTTTATGTCCGAGCTTCCAAAGGGCAGCCGGCTTGCTCCTGAGGTCAGTGTTTCTCCGGCAGGAATCTAGGGTGGCCCCATTTTTGCTCTGTGTGGGACCTTGGGTCCCGCATCGGGGAAGGCGTGTTCATGCACGTGCTCAGCACACACAGGGGAGGGGCAAAGGGTCCCACTTCAGGCGAGTCAGCAGAGGGAGGAGGTTAGATGGGGAGGGAGAGCAGGGACCGAGGCGGCCCCGCCCCCTGGATGGACACCCCGCTTGGCCTCGGGAGTCCCAGGGAAAGGATGGGGTTCCCCAAAAAGCAGTGGGGAGAGGTCCAAAGGGGACTGTCCCTGGGTGGCATCCTGTCCCAGCTCCTGCCCCACCCCACCCCCCTGTACCCAGCCCCCAGCCTCAGGGGCCTCCCTTCAGTCCCTGCTGATTGGCTGCGGGTTTTCCCCGGCACAAATTAGCCCCAGACTGGATGCTCAGAAGCTCTGGGTTGAATGAACCGGATCCTGGAACTCACAAGTAGACCCCCCAAATCACACATGTCCATTGTACCTGAGTGCTAGGCGCACTTTGGGGCCAAAGGCAGCTTCAGCCCAGGGCAGCCCTCCTGGGAGACCCTGGTGGGAGTGGCCCCCTGTGCCCAAAGTGCCTCTGCCTGCCCTGGGGCTGGGCTGCCTCGCAGGGAGGGCAGGGAGGCTTCCCCCTCTGCGTCCTCCTCTGTCCCCCACCAATCGCCATCCTAATCAGCCGTCTCCAGAACCAAGGCGCCACTGGGTCCATCCTTCCACTGTGAGCTGTGTTCTGTAGGTTTATAAGTGTCCCATTTCACGTGTTTATCTATTTAGCATTTGTAAACCATCTCAAATGATTTTGGGGGGTGTCCCTGGAAAATAAACTGCCTTTTACAGCCTGTGTCTCCACCCCTCCTAATCTCGTGCCTCTCTGTGTCCGTGACCATCTTCAACAAGGCTCCAGGATGCTAAGATCAGACACCAACAGACCACATGGTCAGGGATCCAGCACAGATTTACAATCAGGGACGACAAGCACTGATCTCTGGAGTAAAACATTTTTTTAGTGAGCACGGCAACAGAAAAACTTGTCAGTAAAATTTAAAACAACTCTGGAGGCTGAGCAGAGGGAACTGGGAAACACGGAGCTCAAACACTGATTCAGGGAGCATCTGTCTCAGCTGCAACGACACACCTGCACCTCTGGGCAGTGACGACAGCTCTGAGGGAGCCCGTTTCCAGCCTCCTAGTGACCCTACAGGTGGTGCCCCAGGGCCTCTGCTCGTGCTGCCTCCCACTCCCACTCACCCCCAATGCCAACTGTCTCCTCTACCGTACCAGCTCTCAAGCCTCACCTCTTCCCCGAAGCCTCCCAGGCTCTCTCCCCCCATTTCTGTTTTCCAGGGCTTCCTCTGCTGCTTCTCTGAGTAGAGTAACTGACACAGTGATGAACACCTGTGTGGGTCTGCATCCATGCCCACCTTTCACCAATGGCTTCTGAGGGTCAAGCAGTTAATATACTAAAAAGCTGAGAAGGGTGCCCAGCACCCAGCGTGCACGGAAGCGTCTGCTGTTGTTCCTACCAGCTCTCTCTCCCTCACTTGCCCCAGGTGGGCACGAAGGCCACAATCCTGAGAGCTACCGTGTGGACAGCATCATTTCCAGTTCCTCCTTTTCCAAGCCACAGGAAGGCCAGCTCACCCATCCTGAATTCTCCCCTATTTCCGGCAGAAACGGAAGTTTCATGCTTTTAAGGTTTCTCCTATTCATTTAAGGTCTGGTGAGGAGAAGACTGTCACTCAGGGTGCCCTCCCAAGGCCCTGAGGGTCTGTCCCAGAAAAGATCAGAAGGGACTCAGCAAGGGACAAAAAAGACAGGACAACTCAGAAAGTGCCAAAGAGTCTGTCTGGTGGGGACCAGCGTGAACAGGGACCCAGGATGAGACACATCACTGCGGGATCCCACTGTCCAGGGAGCAGGGTGGGGAGAGAGAAACTTCCCCGCAGCATGGGAGCCCTGACCTTAGCACAGGGCTCCTCCACCACAGTGGGCCATCCATCGGATGCCCTCCTCCTGCTCTACTTCCTATTTCTACTTTAAAAGCCAGCTGAGTTTCCTGCACGCCTACAGCCACAGAAGCAGCTGGCCAGCACCGAGTTCATGGCCCTGAAGTGTGTGCCGTGGCCCAAGTGCAGACCTTATCAGAGCCTTGAGTACAGCCAGTATGTGGGGTATCTGGGAGGGAAAAGTGGCAAGGAGCACTTGCTGACCTGGAGCTCCTGTCCCCG
>NW_011494861.1:9561351-9562268 GCF_000754665.1 Bison bison bison
GTGGGAGGAAAAAGGGCCAGGGAGCCTTGCCTGCCCGGGAGCCCCTGCCCCCGCAGGAGCCAAGCCTGCTCAAGGAGGGAGTGGGGGAGGGGGAGGGTCTGCCACACCTTTGGCTCTTTAAAACGGCCCCCCTTATGGCAGAGGGTAGAACAGTTTGACAAAGAGCTGGTCCCTCCCCCACAGGCAGGGTTGAAATTCCACCAAATGGGGCAGCGCCCAGGTCCTGCCTCCAGGGAGCGCTGGGGGCCCCTGTCCATCCCAGGGCTTCCAGACCCCACTGGCCCATCCCAGCCCTGCCTCTTCCAGGTGGCCTGGCTGCACGGCTCGGCCACTGTGTTCTCAAGAGGTCACGAGCCCTGGTGACAGTGGCCAAGCAGCGGAACGCCTGCTAGCTACGTCCCAGGGCGCCCATGTGGGCGCAGGTTTGCCCCCCGGGGAGTGGGTTGGGGCGGAAATGCCGGATTCTAGAGAAGCTAGCAGCATTCTGGGAAGACACTTTTCTGGGCTGCCCTTTGTGCCTGTCCCTGCTCCTTCCGGGAGAGGGAGAGGCAGCGGCATTTAAGTTCCCAGCAGACTGAAAGAAACTAAAGGATCAGTTTATCTTTTTTTAATTGGGAGGTGGGGCTGTCCCTTTTCCTCTGGCTGTAAGCCTCCGCACCTTTGTAGAAACCATGGCAAAGGTCTCACACCCTTGACCCTCAGTTTGTTTTAGAAGCTGAAAGCGGGTCTCCCTGGATTTACGTCAGCCAGGAGTAGGACTGCTCTGTGTGGAGAGCAAGCAGGTGACAGCTGGCCTGGCGGCCCTCCCCAACACCCCCCTAAGCTCTTCTTGGTTTTTGACCTGAGCTAGGTTCACAGGGATCATGTGCGGGACCCTCAAGAACCAGCAGGGAGGTCTGGCTGCCAAGTCGGCCCTA
>NW_011494861.1:9562368-9562627 GCF_000754665.1 Bison bison bison
CGCCCCTATCCATGTCCCCCATCCTTTCCCCGAGACTCCTGACAACAGGCAGATAAGATGTTTCCCAAAAACCCAGGAAGCCTAAACGCAGGTCCCAGCACAATCCCGTGTCCTTCCCAGATGTGCAAGGCGGCGACCCAACAGCCCAAGGCTTCACAACTTCCTCAGCTTCCTTCCCTCACTCCCTCCTGATTTCCATCCTTCCCTCCCTCTCCCTCCTCTTCACTTCCCTCCATCACTTCCCAGTCTCCTTCCCTCC
>NW_011494861.1:9562727-9565446 GCF_000754665.1 Bison bison bison
CTCCTTCCCTCCCTCCCCTCGTTACTTCCCTCCCTCCATCCCTCTCTCCTTTCTTCTCTCCCTCCCTCCCTCTAAACCTTGCTGGGTCCCGGCAGACTCACTCATGCTGCCTCCACCTGCCTGTCTGCTGCACCCAAGCCCCCCAAGCCTGCAGCTCCCACCCTGCATCTAGCACTGCACCAGGGTCTGCAGACAGTCTTCACCACCCCAAGGACAGGCTCTAGGCTGCCCTCGTCTGTACACCAGCATTCCAGCTGTGCAAGGCTTCCCCACTGGCTGGCTGTTCTCCCCCAGAGAACACTTCAGCCTTTCACCCCAGGGAAGCCCTGAGCCCTCCAGCTCACAGCAGGGGCTCTCTGTCCCCTCTTGCTTCTTCCTTACTCCCTCCAGGCCCTGCTCTAGGCCCACATCCCCAGAAAGCCTTCTCCAGCAGCCTGGCCTGGCTGGTCCCTCCAGGCAAAGGGCCACAGCTGAGCCCAAAAGGCATGGCCCACAGACCCATCCTTTCCTTTCCAGGTAGGGGAACCTCCTGCCATGGGAGCCACATCACCCTACTGCACCCGTCTGCGTGGTCTGGCGGGGGACTTCTCTTCGGAAATCTGGTAAATATAGTAAGTCCCCTACATATGTACAAGTTCCGTTCTGAGAGCTCATTCGTTAAGTTCAATTTGTTCATAAGTCCAGAAAAGTTAGCCTAAGTACCCAGCTAACACAATCAGCTATATATACTACTGTACTGTAATATGTTTAAAATACTTTTCACACAAATAATGTATAAAAAAACAACCACAAAAATTAAAGAAAACATTTTAATCTCACGGTACCTTGGAAAATACAGTACAACAGCTGGCACACAGGGACTGGCATCGAGTTAACAGGCAAGAGTCATTGACTGGAGGAAGGAGCGGAGGTGGGAGATGGTAGAGCAGAAGGGTTGTCAGCAATACAAGACGGAGGGCAAGCTGCAATGTCACTCCCGCCTGCCGCGGATGGCACGGGTTCTGGTTCCTTGCTGGATTCAATTCTATCTACCCTCCTGAAAAAATGATCCAGGGATGACTGGGGAGCAGCTCTTTTCCTCTCATCTCAGATGACACGGCAGCACTGGGCTGCACTCTGAACAGTTGGGCTGCTGCAACCTTTGTGCACCGTTCTACATTCCAGTCTTGTTCCTCAGAAAGGAAGAGTGTCTCCTCAAACAAAGAAAACCCCCGGGACTTCCCCGGTGGTCCAGCGGTTGAGAATTCCCCTGCCAGTACAGATCTGCCTGCCTGCCCTCTCAGAGGACACAGGCTCGATCCCTGGTCCAGGAAATAAGACCCCATGTGTCCCGGGGCAACTAAGCCTAAGGGTCACCAACCGCTGAGCCGGCGCTCTGGGGCCTTCGAGCCGCAATAAGAGAAAGGAGCCTCCACTAGCCACAACCAGAGAAAACCCACACGCAGCAACGAAGACCCATGGCAGCCAAAAATAAATAAAAGAATTTAAAAGCGCACTGAAAAAGAAAACCCACCTGCCATTTCCCGCGTTCTGAGCCTTCTTGGCGGTACCAGCTACACTACCACTGCCATTTCCCGCGTTCTGAGTCTTCTTAGCGGTACCAGCTACACGACCACTGCCATTCCCCGCGTTCTGAGCCTTCTTGGCGGTACCAGCTACACTACCACTGCCATTCCCTGCGTTCTGAGCCTTCTTAGCGGTACCAGCTACACTACCACTGCTTTCGCACTTGCTTCTGGACCTCCTGGGCTTGAAATGAAGCCACTGCACCACCATACTTGATACAGTAAAGACACGAAAGCTCAACCACTTGGAGAGGACGCACACATGTGACAGAGGACGCCAGACACGTAAATAACTTACATGACTGCATCTTTGAAAGTTTGCAACTCAAAGGTTCGCATGTAGGGGACTTACAGTAGCATTATCTGTGTCTTCCTCATGGGACCACAGCGTGCATCCAGATTGGATGGGGGCTGGGTGCAAGGTGCTGGGCCCCCTGCCCTGTGGCCCCTCCCGATTTCCCTTGGGCTCAGATGTCACCTCCTACAGTGCGAACCCCAGCCTGTCATTCTCATCCCAGGTACGGTACCTCCTAACCCAGGCCTCCACCCTGGTGACCCCCTTCATCTTGCTCCCCGCACTGGAGGAAGGTTCAAGTCACCCCAGGTTTGAGGACCTGGGGTCAGATCTCAGAGGCTCTGCTTGGGGAGGGTCAGCCAGGCGCCCCCTCCTCTGGCATGCTCCGTCTGCTCTGACCTCTATCCCCTGCTCCCCAGAGGAGGATACCAAGACCAGACTTTCAAAATCTAGAGCATGAAACTTCCAACTCCCGATCTTCCCTGGCAGGCATGTCTGAGCTTGGGCACAACCTCGCCCAGAGGAAAGTGACTGACGGGCCGTCTGGGCTTCAGTTGGAGATAACCCGTCCCACTCAGAGCGGGACCTCCAGCCTGCTGCTATTTCCCACAGCGTCTCCCGGAGTCTGTGATTAAACGGATGGAAATGCCAACAAGATTCGACTTGTGCTTGGGGGGAAAGGCTCCCGCTCCTCCAGAAAATATGCACACACGCTCTCCTCTCTCGGGGCCTTGCCCAATCCTCGCCAGGGCCGTGTGGAACTTTCCACACATCGCACCAGGGGAACGTGCCCCCAGAAGCTCCGGCTGCGCTGCCGCTGAGGGAGACCTGTGTCTGCAGGACCCGCGGCCCGCGCCCC
>NW_011494861.1:9565546-9570836 GCF_000754665.1 Bison bison bison
CCGCAGGGTCCCGCGTGGGTCGGGGGTCTCGGCCTGCGCCCCTGCTGGGCTCTGAGGAGCTGCCCCGTGAACAGGCAGGTGACCCACCGATGCAGAGCCTTTTTTTAACCACTGGAAAAGGGGCCCAGTCCACGTCCCACACCTCCCAGGGTGCCTGGAAGAAAGAGATTCTCAAGGAAAGTGGGGAGCTTGGTGATCCCTCATAGGCACAGCCAGCCGGGGTACGTTGGGGTGTTGGTTCGCCTTCCCCCTCAGCACCACTAGGGAGCGGTCAGCCCCCTTCCCCACTGCCTGCAGCCCCAGAGCCCGACCCATGTACCGTCCATTCATCCTTTTGTCTGTCTGTCCATCCTGAAGATGCTAAGCAGGAAGACACGGAGGGGCCATCATCAGGGTGGACACACTCCTCAGTGGAGAGACTGTGAGAAGCACAGTGAAGGGGCAGGGAGGCGGTGGTGGGAGGGGAGCCCCCTGGGACGCTGGGGAGGGACTGCCTGCACCTACCCAGGAAGTCCTGCGGGCGGACCCCAGCCCCGCCCTCCAGCCCTGAGGCCCAGTCCAGCTTCCCCCGGTGTGGGAGGCAGCTCAGCCCTTCAACTCTCATCTCCCAGGCACTGGGAGACAGCAGTGTGCGGGCACCAACACACGGCTGGCTGCACCCTCCGGAGCCTAGCTCGAACAGCGGAGAGTAGTAGAGGAACCAACGAGAGAACCGGCAAGTGAGGCTTCACTACAGGCTGAAGACAAAGGAAGACAAAAACAAAAGCAGCCCAGAGGTGGCCCAGGATGTGGGGCTGGGGGGGACCCTGGCCAGTGGGGTTCTGTAGGCAGGAGGTGGAAGATGCCACCGGCTACCCGGGTACCGGGTACCAGGACATCTAGACTCAGACATTGGGGAGGGGGAGGGCCTTCAGGCCAGGGAGCTGCAGGGCCGAGGGCAGGACACTGGTTAGAGGAGCAGAGCTCTCCCTACGGGGGCCTGAGGGGGACTGAGAGGGGAAGGGACGCTGCTCCATGATGTGCTGCGTGAAGCTGGCACAGTCAGGGTCAGGCTGACTGGTTCCTGATGAGAGCGGGTGCAGCAGAAAGGGGCCCAGGAAGAGCTCCCAGGTGTTGCCGAGCGAAGGGAGGAAGGGTGGGTTTCCACCAACTGAGAGGGACAGTCACTGTGGGGACGGTGGGGATGCCAAAAGCGTGGGTGCTCTGGGGACAGACGCGGAACCTGGCAAAGGAGCAGGAGCCTGGGCTGGTGAGCCCAGCTGACAGGACGACCCCTCTGTCCCCCAAATCAGGCTCTGACATCTCCTTCCGGAACGGTCAGTCCTCCCCCCAGCCCCAAGGCCTTGCATCCTCGCAGCACGAGCTAGGGAGCCTAGCCCAGAGCCCGCACCCCCCAGTTCAGACCCATCTGCTCCCATCCACGGACCGCCTCCTGCCGAGTCCCCTGAGGCCCTCCCTCTTCTGTCCTGGCCACCCCGCCCTCAGTAGCCTTCCCCACCCCGCTCCCTTCCCAGGCTGCCCCTTTTGTCTCCTGGCAGAGTCTCTCCCTCTGCTCAGCTCCAGTTTGGGGAGGTTCAGGGGAGCGGCCGGCTTGTCTCCAGCGCGCAGCCCCGCCCACCCTGATGCCCTGGGCTCCCCAGGGGCATCTCTGCCCAGACCCTCCAGCACTCGGGACACCTGCCCCAGGTGTCCAAGCGGCTCTTTCAGTCCGAGACTCAGACTCTGCACTGTCCTCCCGTCTGCAAGGTTCAAGAAGCCTGGACCTTTTTCTCAGTGCCTCTCCTGCCCTTATTCCGAAGGTCATCTCCAAAGCCCCCCTCAGCTGGCCGCCTCCCGACACCTCCCCATCTCCTCCTTGCTCCGTGTCTCAGGTCCCAGGCATCGGGGTGGCACTGCTCGGCCCTCAGCCCCACCGGACATCCCCTCCCACTTCCTCCCAAAGCTTCAGAAACTCTACTCCTGTTTCTCCCCTTGTTCACCTGTACAGTGGCCAAGACGCGTCTCACACAACACAGCCAAAGCAGAACGCTTACTTTCACCCTAAATCTCACTTCTTCAGCTTCCCAGCTGCATAAATGCCGGCTCCCTTCACCCAGTCACTTAGGTCCAAACCTCAAGCCCATCAGCAGCCCTGCCCAGGACCCCAGGGCTCTCAGCCCTTCCCCTGCTCCCTCCGGGTCCAAGGCTCCTGCGCTGCTCTCCATCTGTCTCCCATGGCTCCCAGCCTCGCCCTGCCCTCCTGTGGTCTGCTCTCAGCACTGCAGATGGGGCTGCTTCTAGAACTCAGGAGGGATCCCGTCCTCCTCTGGTGTGCCCGGTGTGCCTGGGGAGGCAGTAGGCTCTCAGCTAATATTTCTTAACGCCCTGACTGGCCTTTCCCTCCTGAGCCCTCCTGTCCAAGGCTGCCCTTCCTGTAGGAGCTGTCTTGTCTGGGGGGTGGGGACGACCCTGCTCCTGGATACATGAGAGATTCAGGCACTGTGCCCTCCCATGCTGCCCAGCACACAGCACACACCTACAAACCCTATCCTGGGCCTGGCCCCCAGGACAGTGGCCCAGTCACCCAGGAGCCGGCCTTCCATAACCTGCAGACCAGGTGGACCTGGGCCCATCAATAGAGGCAGGCACAGGGGAGCCAGTGGTGTCCAACATGCCCGTCTCATGCTGTGAGGGTCTAAATTGATACACAGTGAAACAGGGGCCTGGGAGGCAGCTGGGTGGGGCCCCTGGACACCCACCTGAAGGACTATGGGACCGTCCGGGTGGTAACGGAGCTCGTCCCATCTGAGGCACCCCATGGGCCCTCAGCTCCTTCCTCTCTGTGAGCTACTGGTCCCTGCAGGAGGGAAAGGCTGCTCTGACCAGTACCAACCCCACCCCGGCATCAGCTGAAGGACCCCAGTAAATGGGCCATGGCAGGGGGCTGTCCAGCCCTGCCTGACCCATGGGCGGTAGGAGGGAGCAGGGAGTCAGACATGTGCCCTCCTGGGTCACCCACCGGCACAGGGCTGCAGGCCGCTGCATCAGAACCAGAGCTCAGAAAGGCGGGTCCCCCAGGAGACCAAGTGGGCGCCCCAACAGCTCCATGCTTCCTTCCTGGCCAGTGGGCTCCTGATAACCACAGGAGCGACCACATGACCTCCAGTTCAACCCCGAGTGTTCATACCACTTCCCCTCTGCATACAGTGAGTAGATCGGAGGTAAGCTCCCCCGGGACGGAAGCGGAGGCACTTTTACAAATCAGAACCACCCAGCCCAGCTCCCTGGCCCCAGAAGGGGCTCTGGAGGCCCCCACCTGCCACCAGAGCTGCTCTGGGCACCTGTTGACCTAATGAACGAACAGATGGCCCACGGCTACCCTCGGTCTGCAAGGAGGCCAGGCAATGACAGGGTTGGCGTTGCTGGTCCCCAGGGCAGGGCAGCAGCAGCAGGGAGGATGCCAGGGGGTCCCTCCCCACCACCTACAGCTCCTGCAGGGAGGCGGCGCTCCATGGCCCAGAACCAGGGTCTGTGCCCCGCATCACCATGCCTCTGCCTTCTCAAAAGGCAATGAGCTGCAGCCTCAGCTGACTTACACGGTGACACCCACTTCATGCAAGAGGACAGGCTGTACCAGAGTCCTCTGTGTCCGAGGGGCTCCCCAGCTGGCTGGGCAGGGACACTGGCTTCCAGAGCCTGGGACTCCAGGCTCTACCTTAAGTTCTGTGTGTGACAACAGACCCTGGGCAGCAGGAGACTGCCCCTCCCAGCTCACTCACCATCTGCATGGACAGTCTGGGGTGTGGGGCTGCTCCCCAGGAACCCATTGTCTGAGCCCAGTGACAGGGGCTGGTGGGTGAAGTGAGCAGAGATGGGACTCTAACTGTGGCCACATGGGGTTTTGCCCTTTCTCAAGGCCAGGTTTCAGATAAAAAGTTCCCACCAAAGATGTGGAGACACCAGGGAGCTTCCAGATGTGGGAGCATGGTGTCAATGCCCGGTCAGGCTGTATAGAAAGGTCACATACCCTTCACCCCTCCTGGGCCACACCCATGACATCACTCTTGCCATGGTCTCCTGGGGACACCTACCTGCAGGCACAAACACATATACCTGTCCCAACACACGGTGCGAATAGCGAATACACCCACTGTCACCCACACGCCCAGACCCACGCACACAAACACTTGCGTGCACACACACGCCCAGACACACGCACACAAACACTTGCACACACACACATGACTGAGAACCTGCAGGTCTCTGTGGCTCTGCACACGGTGCTTGTCCTCCGCTCACAGAGCTTGGGGACACCTGGACTCTGTCCAGCTGTTCCCCCACCCCTCTGCCCACTGCTGGGTCTCCCACAGGGCACACAGTACCCACGGACCCCACTGCATCCACCTCCCAGCAGGAGAAAGGCCTGAGGGAGCCGCTGCGCCCCACGTCCACCTGCTCAATTAGCAGCCTGGTGCCTACTGGCCCCGGGGACCCAGCACGTCTGGAAATGAGCCCCAGTCCCCAGGGCTCAGGACACAGGGGCCAGGCACAAGCTGCAGACCCGTCCTTCTCTCTGCCGGCCAACGGCCCTCATGAAGGGCGATAGGATGGCCTCAAGGCCAGCTTGTGGCCATCCCCTGACCTGCAAACTCAGCTGCCAGGAAACACCCCGTCACCACAGCCAATAGAGCAGCGTCCCAGGTGAGGATGCTCTTGACCTGGGAGCAGGTGGTGGCAGCCTAACAGCCCGAGTCCCGGGAGCAAAGACAACCTCCAGGGTACGCTGAGCTCCTGCAGCCAGAGGAAGGGCTGGGCGGGCAGCACGGCAGACTCCGAGTTCAGACAGTCCAAAGCTGGGGAGCATGGCAAACCCCACATCTCGTGGCTGGGCCACTAGCTGACCAGACACCCACCCACCCTCCTCTTCCTGGCTACTGGTTCTGCCCCGCTAGCGGGCACTTGTCCTCAGGGCATCTCCAGGATGGGCCGGCACCTCCCTCCTGCCTCTGCTCCCCCTGGATGGCGGCACCCCATCTCGCAGCAAGTGCCCGACCAGGGGGACGAGGAGGGACAGGCAAGAGAATGCCCAGTGACTCTTCCACCAGGCGAAAGCCCCACCAAGGCCCCCCGAGAAGGACAGACACAGGCACCCCAGTCAACCCAAAGAACCCAGGAGGTGCACCTACCGAGGCGAAGTGCTGCATGGGGTCACTGACGAACAGCATGGCGGGCGCGCGGGGCTCTGCACACGCCGGGGAGCTGGCGTGCTGCGGGGCGAGGCATGGGCGTGGGTGGCCGGGGGGCTGGGGGC
>NW_011494861.1:9571159-9573297 GCF_000754665.1 Bison bison bison
GAAGCGAGGGATGCTCTGGAGCATGTGGGCTGGCCAGGGGCACTTTGGCTCTCTCCATCTCCCCAGTGCTGTCAGCTAGCTGCATCTAACAACAAAACGGGCGGCCCACCCCTTTATTCCTCATGACTGTTCATCAAAGTCCAGGGCAGGCCTCAGCTTGCCCACTGCTGGGTCGGACCACACCAAGGAGGCTGCGCAGGGAGGGGGCGGCATGCGGGGCCGCAGGCCAGCTCCATAATGGGGCTGCACTCGGCTCCTTCTGAGATGCTGCCTGCGGGAGGCTGTGGGGGCCACAGGCCTCCATTCCAGAGCACTGGGGGGCCAGTCTGGGCCCCCGAGACCTCAAAAGGCAAAGCCAGGCCACCCCGAAGGGAAGAGATGGTGCCTTGGCCCCAGCGCCTGGGGCGCAGTGAGTTTTACTTTTGCTCAGGGAACATGGTGGTCCCCTGGGGCCGCCCCAAAGGGCTGAGTGGAGATGAGACGTACACAGGGTGACTGCGCTCCCCTGGGACCCCACAGGGAGCCTGGCAACAGAAAGAGCAGCAGGGTGTGGCCCAGTGCAGCCCAGCCTGCACCACAGACCCTGCCCAGGCTGTCTCTGGCCATGCCCCTGCTGCTGCCGAGGCCCCGGAATCAGAGGGACGTGGTCCAGAAGGGGGAGTACTTCCATCCCTGCCCACCACAGGACTGGATGGCACTGCCCTCGGCACTGCCAGGGGCTCGGAGACAGGGATCTGCCTACCCGGGGGCTCTGCGGTGATCACCACCTCTCCCTTCTGAAGGAACCATGCATTCTAATGTAACCATCTTTGGCACAAAGCTGCCCCTGGCATAGGGGCCAGGATCCTCCCTAGAAGGTCAGTTGAGCCCAAACCATGTGAAAGGAGATGTGAAGCTTCCAAGACCCCCAAACCCAGCTGCTTCACCCAGCAAGGAGAGCTTAAAATCCCACTCCTGGCCTGTTCTAGCTACATGCTGGGGAACTGGGAGTGGTAGGGGCTACACAGAGGGAGGCTCGGCCCAAGGAGCCCATCAGCATGTCCAGCCCCCCAGGTCCTCTGCAGGAGGGGAAGGGGGAGCCCAGGCAGAGGACGTGTAGCCAGTGCCACCCCCGAGGGTCTGGGCTGGGAGCCCCTGGCTCAGGCTCTTGTGGGCCTTGGTGGCTTTAGCCAGAAACATGGCTCAGCACCCTTGGCCTGAACCCCAGGGCTCTGGGTGGGTGTGGCTGTTACTTCTAACACACAGGCATCCATCACTCATAATGAGACAATCGAGGAAAATCGAGGTTTTGAGGTATAGACTGGTGTTCAGGAAGTGGGGCTGCAGTGGGGCCCAGGCTGTAAGTTCTGGCAAGGATGCCTGCAGGCATGAAGGCCAGGGACTGGGGGCAGCTATCAGTCATTGAGGTTCCTGTGGGTGCACTCAGGCTTGCCCCCAAGAGGATTGGGGGCTTGGCAGGTGGCTGGATGGAGGGACACAGAGACAGGTAGTAGGGGGAGGGGGCTGGGGTTGAGCCCCCATCCCCACAGGGTATTGTGAGACACTGGGAAATTTTTGATCAAAAGTGGCACTCTCCAGGTGGGCCTGACCTAATTAGGGAGCGGTCGTCCTGATGGCCTCAGGAGCTAAGGATGGGAGGGACCACGGCGCGGAGGGGGGCGGCAGTTGGTCTCTGGGAGCTGAGAACAGCAGCCCTGGGTCAACAGCCAACAAGAATTTAAACCTGAATTCTGCCAACAACCAGAGCCCGGAGGAGGTCCCAGCCCCAGACACGACGGTGGTCCTGGCTGATGCTTGGAGTGCAGCTGGTGGGGCCCGGAGCAGGGGGCCCAGTGGGGGGACATGCAGGACTCCCTACCCACAGAGCCTGTGGGACAACAGACGTGTGGGGCCCTGAGCAGGGGCCCAGCGGGGGGACATGCAGGACTCCCTACCCACAGAGCCTGTGGGACAACAGACGTGTGGGGCCCTGAGCAGGGGCCCAGCGGGGGGACATGCAGGACTCCCCACACACAGAGCCTGTGGGACAACAGACGTGTGGGGCCCGGAGCAGGGGCCCAGCGGGGGGACATGCAGGACTCCCTACCCACAGAGCCTGTGGGACAACAGACGTGTGGGGCCCTGAGCAGGGGCCCAGC
>NW_011494861.1:9575632-9577303 GCF_000754665.1 Bison bison bison
ACAGCTGGTCAGAGCGCTGCCCCTGTTTTGTCCTGAGGGACACCGAGAATCAGAAGGCCAGGACCACCCAAAGCCCAGGCCCACACACGGCACAGGGTGCATACGGCCGCTGCCTGTTCTGGGCCCTACGGGCATGCACCATGGGGGGCTTCATCCTGTCCGTGCTCCACACAGACTGGGAGTGGGCCTCCAGGACCAGAGGAGACCCTACAAGCTTCCCCTCGTCACAGCACCTGCCCAGGGCCTAGGGGCCACCTCGATGCTCATGCCCTCTGTGCCGCCCTCCTCTCAAGCCCATAGGAGGCCAGGTGCTCCCCTCTCTCCTCTTGGAGAAGGTGGAGCCCTATGTCTCGGGTGAGTCACTCAGGTTCTGCACGGACTAGAATTGGAGGCCACTGCCCAGGGCAAGAGCCCCACCAAAGGGCCCCTAAGGTGGGCCCGGGGCACTGGTCCTTCCTAGGCACCGCAGGCTCTGGGGCTGGGGGCAGCTGCTCCCGGGCCCTCCCTGGCTCCACTGTTCCAGGTTCCAGACAGAATGGCTTTCTCAAACTCGGGCTTCATCCCTGGTGTCGCCATCACATCTAACGTCTGTCACACCCTCTTACAGGCTGGGCACCAGCAGTCATCCTTAAAACCCTGATGGTTTAGATCTGCATTGACCCATTTTACAGACAAGTAAACTGAGACCCAAAGGGTCAAATAACTCCAAGCAAAGAAGATGTGGGATTGGTATGGGACCTCTGAGACCCCAACCTCTGCACATCTCGGCCCCATGGTGCCTGGACCCTTCCTGAAGCAACCTCGGGGTGTCCACCAGGAATCTGTGCTCTGGGGCTCCTCCAAGGCTAGGGGCCACTGCTCCCGCCAGGGCCCTTCCCCTTTAACTGCCTGACTCAGCTTCCTCAGCTGCCCAGCGTGGCAGGAGGGTGGTCGGAGGCCCCACAGGGCTGGGGGAGCCTCTGCTGGGGCCCCAGGCAGCCTGTCACCCCAGCTCCACAAGTGAGGGCACCAAGGCTCAGAGACGTGGGGGAGTCGATCCTGGTACAGACTGGCTCCTCAGGTGAGGCCCTGCCCACCCTGCTTGTCAACACCGGCCACTGACGCAGTGGGTGGGGCACCCGTGGGTCCCTGTGGTCCGTCTCCTGATACAGCCGGGGTGCTGCTCAGGTACCTCTAGTCCAGCAGGAAGGAGTCAGCCTGTTCACCAGGGCAGCCAAGGGGGGGTGGAGAGCCAGGGCCCCCAACCACAGTAGGTACCACCCTGGGACCCAGGGCCCCCAACGCCAGGACTGCCTAAGCCTCATCTTTTGATGGATGAGCCCCACAACCCAGAGAAGGGGGTGGCCCCAGAGCCTGGGGATGGGGTGCTGGTGCCCACTGTCACAGAGGCCAGAGGCCAGAGGGAGCGCTTGGGGGCGTGTGTGTGTGTGTGTGTGTGCGTGCGCGCGCATGCACATGTGCATGTGCTCAAGTGCACAAGCCTTTACACGGAGCCTGAGTCACAACTGCAGGGTGGGCAGAGATGAAAGCTCTTGACTGTGCAGCCGCTGCTCTCTTGTGACCTGAGGCCTGGCCTGGGGAGCACCTGACCTGTCACCAACCTGGAGTTGGGGGCTAAACTCACTGCCCTAGCCCCAGGCTTTCCCTGATGAGGGTGTGGACGTGCAGATG
>NW_011494861.1:9577403-9579658 GCF_000754665.1 Bison bison bison
ACTCAGGACACCGCCCACCCCGGCATCAGCAGGTCCCCACCCTCAGCAGCACTGTCCTAGGGGCTGCGTTCTGGCCAGAGGGATCGGTTTCCAGGTTGGACTTTAACAGCGCCCAGTTCAGCTCTGTGGGGCTCCCTGCCAGCACCCTGGGCTCTGTGGGCCCCTCCGGGCCCCCAGAAAACTCGGGCATCGGCCCTTCCACAATGCAGCCTGGTAGTGGGCTCTGCAGTCAGCTGTCCAGCTGCATCTCTGAGTCCCATCTTTGCCTCTGTGCGATGTCAGGCTGCATGAGGGTGAGGCTGGGCTGCAAGCCAGCCCCTAGACCAGTCTCTGCTCTCAGGATGGCCGCCGGGGGTCAGGATGAGGCACTCAAAAGGGTCCTGGCTTCCCTCACCCACCCCTGCCCCCAGCCAGGGCAAGCATGGTTCCAAGTATCCCCAGATGCCCTCTGGGAACCCGTAGGACTTTTACTAAGAGGCCTGTTACTACCTGCCAGACTCAGTCCTCTTGCTGGCAGAGATGGGGGATCCCATCCTCATTGCCCCATGGCTGTGAGGGAAGTCCTCTCCAGCCAGCCCAGACCTGCCAGCATCAGACATCCTCCCTGGAGAGAGGTGTCCCACCCCCACAGGACCCTAGAACTGGCCTCTCCTGATGCTGGGTCGTCAGGGTCTCCCAGGCCTGCTGACCCTCAAAGGCATGAGCTGGGTAGCTAGGAGGCAGGGCTCATGGAATTCTGGAGATAGACCTCTTAGGAGACCGTGTTCAGGGGTCCTCCCACCCTGGAGCTCAGTGGCAGCTCCTGTTGCTCCGTAAGGTGTGTAGAGGGCGGGTGTCTGCTTTTTGATTGTGATGTAAGCCCTAACACGGCTTTGGGTAGCTGAGGCACCCACTTCAAAGACAGGAATCTCCAACAACAAACACCTCACCAGCTACACAACTGAGTCAAGAGCCCAGCCACCCCACCCCTGACAGCCCATCTCAGAAAGCCCTGGGTGACCAGACAATGGGTCTTGGAGTGACCCCACATTTCCCTGCCGTGCTTTAATTTCACTGCTGGATTTTAAATTCACCAGGAAAGGACTTCCCTGGTGGTGCAGTGGTTAAGAATCTGGGGTGCAACACAGGGAATGTAGGTTCAATCCCTGGTCAGGGAACTAGAATTCCACATGCCGTGGGGCAACTAAGCCCATGCGCCCCAACTACTGAGCCTGCGCACAACTACTGAGCCTTCAGGCCGCAACTACTGAGCCCAAGCGCCATAGCTACTGAGCCCACGGGCCACAGCTACTGAGCCTTCAGGCCACAGCTACTGAGCCCACTGGCCACAGCTATTGAGCCTTCAGGCCACAACTACTGAGCCCGTATGCCACTGCTACTGAGCCCACGGGCCACAGCTACTGAGCCCACGGGCCATAGCTACTGAGCCCGCGGGCCACAGCTACTGAGGCTTCAGGCCACAACTACTGAGCCTTCAGGCCACAACTTCTGAGCCCGCGCACCACAACTACTGAGCCTGCGTGCCACAGCTACTGAGCCCGTGTGCCACCACTACTGAGCCCACAGGCCACAGCTACTGAGCCTTCAGGCTACAACTACTGAGCCCGAGCACCACAATTACTGAGCCTTCAGGCCATAACTACTGGGCCCACACAGCACACCTGGGGAGTCCATGCACCTTCACAGAGATCCCGTGTGCCACAAGTAAGACCTGATGCAGCCAAATATAATAAAAGATCATTCCAATAAAATAATAATAAATTCACCAGTAAAGAGTGGAGGCCCAATCCCTAGGCACCCCATCCTGGGCCCCAGTACAGGCAAAGCCACCAGTCTTCTCTTTTTCCACTCCCCCCTACCCCCTGCAAGGCAGGTAGTAGGGTTCAGGTGAGCATTATAACCCAGAGCATCACTACTGACAGGCTGAGACCCACCCATTTATGAAGGATGCAAATGTCCAGGAGGGGCGGACCTGGAAGTGAGAGGTCAGGACCCTTGGCCCCTGGGGAGGTGTTGGCCGACCGGGAAGGGTCTGAACAGACAAGATGGCACTACCTGGCCCAGCACAGGCCTACCCTTTCCCAGCATCTGCCTTGGTTTCCTCACCTGTAAAATGGGAATACAACAGCTGTGTCTGCCCCAACAGTCTCCTGGGTAGAGATAGGAGGCTGGGCTGAGCAGGCAGATTCCTCCAGTCCAGCCTGAGGGGCTCCTCAGAGGCAACGATGTCACAGGGTCTCGCTGCCCCCTGAACC
>NW_011494861.1:9580091-9580270 GCF_000754665.1 Bison bison bison
CCAACCCGTCCTGGCTGCCACTGTCCGAGCAGGTACCTTCCCCTGTCCCACTCAGACCAGTGGGCCCTGGGCCAGCTCAGCATCAGAGATGGACAACAATAAAGAACACAGGGACCCTTCCTCCCCTGCTGCCCTTTCACCCTGGCTCAGTCCCCTGACTGGAGCCCCCCACCCCCACT
>NW_011494861.1:9580370-9581734 GCF_000754665.1 Bison bison bison
GTGCTGGGATACGAGCTCCAACTCCTGGAGGGGTCTCTGGGGAGGAGGCAGGCTCTGCCTCCAGAGTTCCTGGCCCCACCTCCCACATGTGCCCTGGCCCTGGGCCTGCTACTGGTGCCCCAAGGTCCTCATGCTGCTCTGTGTGAGGCCGGTGGCCGTCCATGGAGCCCCCAGAGAGCAGAGCTGAGCACAGAGGCTGAGCAGCTGGGCTTCGTCCCCAGGGGACAAATAGCAGGAGAGAGCAGAGCTGAGCCCTGCCCAGATAAGACACAGAAGACAACGTAGTCCTCTTTCTCAAGGTCAAGGAGATGTTCCCAACTACATACGCTAAGAAAGGCTCCCTGGAGATCAAAAAGGGAAGGGGTGTCACCCCACAGTGTGTGATGTCAATCCCCCCACAGGCCTCTTCGCTAGAATCCATCTTGGCTAAAAGATGTGCACACACACATGGGAGGAAGTGAAAGTGAGTCTCTCAGTCATGTCCGAGTCTTTGCAACCCCATGGACTGTAACCTGCCAGGCTCCTCTGTTTGTGGGATTCTCCAGGCAGACATACTGGAGTGGGTTGCCATGCCCTCCTCCAGGGGATCTTTCTGACCCAGGGATCGAACCTGGGTCTCCCACATTATGGGCAGATTCCTGACCTTCTGAGTCTCCAGACACGTGGGGGACCCTGAGATAACCCAATCATGGACTCAGGACCAGGTAAAGCATGATGACTGTCCACAGGAAACCCGCAAGAAACGCCCCATAAAAGTGGTTCAAACCCCCATGAGGGCGCAGCACTCTCCCTTGTGTCTATTCACATGTACCCTCTTCCTCCTAGTAAGCACTTTTCTGCTTTCACTACTTTCCATCTTTGTGGGAATTCATTTCCACACAGCTGACGGGCCAGGGCCTCATCACTGGCCACTGGTCCCTGCTGGTCTAGTGGTTAGGATTCAGCACTCTCACTGCCACAGCCCGATCTCAGTCTCTGGCCAGCAACCAGAACCCTGCTTCCATCCACTGCGGTCCGAGGCCACCTGAGATCCGAGCCAGGTGCTTCCCTCGTGCTCGTAGCAAAGGTCCTGAGACAGGTGCCCACCTGAGGGAGCCCTGGGCAGCGAGCCCACAGACAGAACTCAGCAGCCCCAGGTCCAGCAGACACTATGCCGAGGAGGTGACCGTGGCGGGGTTCTGGGGCATTGCCAGGCTTCCCCAGGGCTGGGGGTCCTTACACACCCTTCTTGTGTCCTGCCTGCCCCCCACCTCCTGGAACCCCAATGCCTGGCAGGAGTATGGCCAGCTACCACAGCCCTGCCTCCAGCCAAGAGGGCCACCCAGTGCGGCAGGGCCTGAGACATAGCAAGACAGGCAGGTGTC
>NW_011494861.1:9581834-9590085 GCF_000754665.1 Bison bison bison
GCTCCTGCAACCCCCCTCCCGCCTCCCTCCTCTGGAAACAGCAGCTCCATCCCTTTCGGGGGCCTCTTTCCCATAAGTTAGCGCCTGTGGTGGGGGAGCCCACAATACTCCACTCCATCCTGACCCTGCTTCAGGGCACCCAGGTCATCAATGACACAGGGACGGCTCAGGAATAGACACATGACATATTCAGAGATGGACGTGCTGGATTCTGGGCAAAGAAGGTCCTTCCCCATAGGGAGAGTGCTGCTGTTGGAGCCTCTACCGTAAGAGGAGACACTGCCTAAGAACAAATCTACCATGCGGGAGGCAAAGCAAGAGAACAAGAGGCAGCTGTTTGAGCACCTGGATCCAGCCATGCCTGAATTCATTCATACACCTAGATCCAGCCATACCCGAAGGTCTCGCTACACCTGGATCCAGCCAGGCCTGAAAAGCTTCGTACCCCTGGACTGACAGTTACATGAGCTGATCCAGTTTCTACTTTGTGATCTGAAATGTGCTAACAAGCACACAGAGGAAACTGGGTACCTGCGAGCCTGCCTCCTGGTTCTGCAGGCTCCCGAGACAGTTCACACTCACCACCCCCAGCCTGAGTCCCCCGCAGAGGGAAGCCCCACTCACCATGACAGACGTGGTCATGCCCGGCAGGTGGAAGACATCCATGCCAGCCTCTGCACCACCCGCCACTTCCTCATTCCCCTGGCCTGGCTGGGGAAGGTCAAAGTAGGTGCTGTCCGGCTCCCTAGACAGAGGAAGACATAGCGGACAGCGGAGCGGTGAGCCCAGACCGCCCAGGCCCAGAGCGTGAGGACAGCCCGCACCTCCCCTTGCCCCTCTGCTCCTTCCCCTAACCTCAGCTCTCAGAATCCCCAGCTTCCTTGCCCCACCAGCCTCTCCAGGGCTGGTGTGAGTACCAGGGAGGTGGCCACCCACAGGCTCTGTCCCCTGGACCTCTCCCTGCCCGGAGTCCTCTGGACGGCTGGCCAGAGGAAGAAGCCCAGACTGTGGAGCCTGCGACTCCAGGAGGAAGCCCAGGGCAGCAGCTCCTACCCAGCCCTCTCCACCCTGCCCAGGGCCCGACACTCACAGAGAACTCCAGAGGTGCTGGAACGTGGCCCCCTCGTCGGCGGCGGCGGGCTGGGTGGACTGGGACATCTTCCAGCACAGGCAGAGGGCAGCTCACTCTGCGAGAGGAGAGAACAAGAGGGTGGGTTGGGAGGGTGCCTCTGAGCCCTCTGGCCAGCGTCCTCAAGCACAAGTGGCAGGGGGGCCAATGGCGACCACTCGGGGACACCCTTGGGTCCTGGTGCAGGCCCCCACCCACCGCTCCTTTCATCCTACCCTTTCTGGGGGTGGAAATCGAGACCCAGGGGTGGGGGCAGCATGGCCTTAGACCTTCTCAGAGCCATCAACTGTGAAGCGGGGATGATGACAGCACCCCCTCATGGGGCTGCTGCAAGGCCCCTTGGGAGCACTGATTTCAAGTCTCAGCCAGATGATCATACTAAGTGAAGTGAGTCAGAAAGAGAAAGACAAATACCATAGGGTATCAGTTACGTGTATAAGTTATAAACTTGTCTACAAAACAGACTCATGGGGGACTTTCTTGGTGGTTAAGACTACGAGATCCCAGTGCAGGAGGTCTGGTTCAGTCTCCGGTCGGGGGACAAAAGTCCCACGGGCCACAGCTAAGTCCACACACACTGCAAGTACTCAGCCGCACGCTGAAAAACTAGAGAAGCCCCACGATGCAACAGAGACCCAGCCCAGCCAAATAAAAAATAATAATAAAGAATGAAAGAAGAGAGAAGAAATGGACTCACACACATAGATAGCAGACATGTGATTACCAAGGTGGAGAGGGATGGGGAGTTTAGGGTTAGTAGATGTAAACCATTGTATCTAAAATAGATGGACAACAAAGTCCCACTGTACAGCACAGGGAACTATACCAATATTCTGTGATAAACGGTAGCAGCAGCTGCTGCTGCTGCTGCTCCTAAGTCACTTCAGTCGTGTCCGACTCTGTGCGACCCCATAGAGAGCAGCCCATCAGGCTCCCCCGTCCCTGGGATTCTCCAGGCAAGAACACTGGAGTGGGTTGCCATTTCCTTCTCCAATGCATGAAAGTGAAAAGTGAAAGTGAAATCGCTCAGTCGTGTCCAACTCTTAGCGACCCCATGGACTGCAGCCTATCAGGCTCCTCCACTATCAGGCTCCTCCATCCATGGGATTTTCCAGGCAAGAGTACTGGAGTGGGGTGCCATTGTCTTCTCCACACTGTAGCAGAAAATAATATTAAAAAGAATGTATATATGTGTATAACTGAGTCACTCTGCTGTACACCAGGAATTAACTCAATATTGTAGATCAACTACGTGCTGTGTGCTTAATCACTCAGTCGTGACCAACTCTTTGTGACCCCATGCACTGTAGCCCACCAGGCTCCTCTGTCCATGGGGATTCTCCAGGCAAGAAAACCGGAGTGGCCCTCCTCAAGGGGATCTTCCCAACCCAGGGATCGAAGCCAGGTCGCCAGCATTGCAGGTGGGTTCTTTACCCTCTGAGCTACCAGGGAAGTATAGATCAACTATACTTCAATAAAAACTAAATTAAAAAATAAAAACAAAACATGAAGATAAAGTCTCTGCTGTGTCTGGGTCATAGTTACACTGGAACACGAGTGGTCATTATTATGATGAACTGTGTCTCTAGGTTTAGCCTGGGGGGGAGACTCAAGCCAGGTTTCCGGGCTCCTGATGCCCCAGCAGCCAGTGACGGCTCAGATCCTGTGTCCCCCTCAAGAAAGGGTAGGTGCAGGGCCCACCCGAGGCTGGAGCCGAGGCCCGGGTAGGAGCCTGGCTGTGCCCAACTGCTGCAGGGCTGGGCAGTCTTTCACCTCTGTAGTGGGATCCTTGCTGGCAGCCTGGATGCAACAGCAATGCCAACCCGGTGAGGCAGCCACCAAGGCCGAGGTGGAGAATCTGCTCTGTCACTGGAGGGGGGTCACGGCATGAACGGCCTCCCTTCACAGGAGATGCCAAGGGCTCAGGGCCCCAGCCCCGTGTCTGCTGGCCTTTGTCCCCACCACCACCCCTCCTGAGAGAACCCATGCCCCAGTTACACCCAAAGCAGCCCTGTCACCACGGCAGTGGCCATGATAGGCACATCTGGGATCCCTGTTCTTCAGGGAGGAAGGGGCAGGGAAACCAGAGCCCACTCTGCCCACTGCCCCCACCGAGGCCCAGGCGACGTCTCCCCTGGGCTGGCCTCCAGGTTCTTGGCAAGGGGCTACAGGAGTCAGCTCGGCCATCTCCTGGCAGTGCCCAAGCGGGCAGGCCTGGACCTGCCTACAGCCGTCAGGGGAGGAAGGGTGGGGCCTGCAATCTGTTGCTTTGTCTGTCCCCAGGCAGTGGGCCCTGATTGAGGCCTGTGGCATGTTCCTGGGGCTGCCACGTGCCAGGCCACCGTCCCTGGGGCAGTGGCACGAGCTGGGAGGGGCTGGGCGGGGAAGGTTAAGGTGGGGCCAAGTGAAGGCCGCCGGAACAAGTGGTTTGGAAAGTGCCAGCCACAAATCAAGTCCCCAGCAGGCTCGGAGACGGTTCCACTCCGTCTCAGGAGATGGGGCTCAGAGAGGTTATGTGACCTGCCAAGGTCACACAGCACAGCTGAAAGTGCGGGGATAACAAGTGGCCTTCTCAGAGCTGGAAAGTAACTTAGTCATGCCTCCTGCCCACTCCATCTCAAACCTTTAGCACATGATCCACAGAGTTTTTACAAGGGGCTGGCCAGCACTCACTGGCATGCTTCCTGTGCTGGGGAGGTCACTCCCATCCTGGGCTAAGCTGTCCAAAACCCAGTGCAGCTCCAGTAAGGCCTGGAGTTGGCCATGAGGTAACTCAGAACAGGGTAGAGTTGGTAGGAAGCAGAATGCGCTGGCTGGAGCAGGCGTGGAACAGGCCGCCAAGCTGAAACTGGGTGGAAACCCACCGTCACCCACTCACCATGGGTGGTCCTTTCTGGGAGAGCAGAGATCAGTCAGGGTGGCCTCTTGGTGTGGCAGGCTGTGCCAGCTCGAGACTCAACTGGCCCAGGACATTTGGTCCCACCCCCTCTATTTTGCCAATGGCCCAACTAAGCCCAGAGATGACAATGCCTTGACTAACGTCACGCAGCAAGTGGACAGCAAGATGCTGTCTCTGGTCACAGCACCCACAACAGGGGAAATGTGGAAAGAGCCCCCAGGAGCGTCAGCAGATGAATGAATAAACAGTCCTGGTAGGTCCACCTGTGTGTGTGCTAAGTCACTTCAGTCATGTCCAACTCTGTGCAACCCCATGGACCACAGCCCGCCAGGCTCCTCTGTCTGTGGGATTCATCAGGCAAGAAAACTGGAGTGGGTTGCCATTTCCTTCTCCAGGGGTCTTCCCGACCCAGGGACTGAACCTGAGTCTCTTACGTCTCCTGCATTGGCAGGCGGGCTCTTTACCACCAGCACGGCCTGGGAAGCCCTGGTAGGTCCACACGCTGCAGTTTCACTCTATGAAAAGGATGATCTCTCACACCAGCTACATCACTATGCCCTCAGAACCTCACACTGAGTGAGCGGTCATGTGTCTTACGAAACGTCTAGGAAGGTGAATCCCCAGAGGCGGAAGGCCACTTGGTGGTTTGCAAGGACTGAGGGCAGGTTTGGAGTGGGGTGGGGTGGGGGGTGGGGTGACCGCTGCAAATAGACCGAGTGACGGTTGCTCAGCCCTGTGAACAAGCCAAACACCACTGCAAGGCTTGCTGCAAAGGGCTTAGTTTTATGTTGTGTGAGTTTCACCTCAATAAAGAAATGTTGAACTTCAGAGAAGGAGCCTGGGGTAGTATGTTGGGGGGAAATCGGCACCACCAAGAATGTCAGGAATATGTCACTCTGCCAGTTACGTGAAAGTTAAGACAGTTTCTCTCCCGGAGCCTAGTCCTGGTTCTCAGCAACTCCCGCTGCCCAGCACCTGGGGTAGTACATCAGCACTGGGAATTTCCCCGAAGCCCCCTCCCCACGCTTATACACCTGCTTCCCCCTAAGAACAGCCAGGAGGTGGGACAGAGAGTCCCCACCCTGGGCAACACAACCAGCATCTTTCCTAACCACACCCCCTGCTTCACCCCAAGCTGCTGGGGTCAGAGGCGCCTGCCTCATCACGCAGGCCAGTTCTGGCTCAGGACAGACCTGCAGGTGCCCAGCCCTCTGGGGAAGCAGGAGGCTGCAGGGGTCCCACCCCAGCCCTCATCACCAGGACTGCAGATTAGACAGTTCAGCCTTCCTGAAGGAAGAGGAGGTTCAGGCTCACCAAACTCCACTGTCTTCAGCAGATCCTGCTGCATCTGCCCCCAATACACCCCAAATGCAGGGCTCCATGTCCACTTTTAGCCAGCACCCCGGGACTCACAGAGATTCTGGGATAGACCCCTCTGCCAAAAGGGAAAGCATCATATAGGCCCACCTGGCCCACTGGGGGGACCCCTTTGGTTGCCAACCCGAAAATGGCGCCAGTCTCTGAGGGTGATTCCCACGCTGATTCTCCACCTGCAAAATGGGTCCAGAAACCTGCCCTGCCTAACTCAGAGGATCCGGGGGGACTCTACCCAGGAAGTCACGCAGCACCCAGATCTCCAACATCCTTGGAAAACTCAGAGGAGCTGGCTGCACTGGGCTACGTGTGACAGAGCTGCCGACCTAGTATCTACAGGTGTTGGGGACCACCCGCCACCCAGGCAGGAGCTGGGGCGTGAGGAAGAGGCAACACTGATGCCTGGCCTCAGGCCATCTGCCCACCCCGCCAGAATGCTCTGGGCTCGATGGGCACGGCACCCTCTCCCCTGGGCAGGGATGATCTTTTCCCTTTACCCACTAGCAGCATTTCGGCCAAAGTGGCCAAGGTTCGCAGGCATGAGAGAAAGAAAGCAATTCTAAAACCACTTCCTGCAAATTAAATCCAATTTCCCCGACACACTCTGCAAATCTGGAAATGTGCTCACAATGGAAACTGCTTTTGCAAATGATGCAAATTATGTTAAAAATCGCATGTAGGGGGGAGAGACCAACTTCCAATGATATCCCCCAGGTGGTAGCAATGATGCCACAGGGCACAAATGCATGGTGTGCAGCTCTGCTTTGCCATCAAGTTGAAGTTTCTCTGGAAAGGAAGTGCATCCTGTCACAACGAGAGGAGTCCAGTCCTGCTCAAGGTTGGAGACATGGACGCGAGAGGGTGGGGAGCGGCGTGGGTAGGGGCTGGACTCAAGGAATCCCTGAGCACCCGGCCAGGGGAAGCTGCAGTCACGGCAGCGTGAGAAGGGCAGAGTGCAGCCCGTTCTCACGGCAGCTGGCCCGATGCTCAGACACCCCCAACTGTGGGCTGTGGCCCCCAAAACCACTTCACCTCAAGGAATTTCCAGCGAATATTTGTGATTCTGAGGGGTGGGGGCTGGTGGCCCAGAGACTTCAACCCAGGCTTGAGTGGAGACACAGCCCCACGCCCTAACAACTTCATTTGGGGACTCCCCGAGGTCTCTGAGAGCCACCTGGGGGAGGAGACGTGGCCCCACATCCTGCAGTGCCCCCCAGCAGAAAAGGTTCCAGCCCAGAGGCCCGGTGCTGCAGGGGAGAAGCCAGCTAGCTGCTGCCGGGGCCAGCAGGCTCCCACACTGCCACCCCTGGGCAGGTCTCAGAGGTCCAAGAAACGTGCCCCAAGCTACCAAGGGTCCCAGCTGCAGCCCAGGTGGGAAAGACCCAAAGAACCCCACTCTGTTCCCCACCCAAAAACACCTGAGGGCTTTGCCCCAGGCGCATAGCCCCTCTGCCCCAGGCTGGTGGAAGCTGGAGGCCCTAGGGGGCTAACTCTTCCTTCAGGAGCTCAACCCTCTGACCTCATCCTCCAAAATCCCAGCGAGAGTGACAGCCTGACCTGGGCTCCCAGCCCCGTCCCCATGCACCCCAGCCAGGGCTGCCTCCACGTTCAGCCCTGGTCCCCTGTCCACTCCCTACCCCACCCTGGTCCTGCCAGGCCAGGCCTTGCCTCCTCCAAGAAGCTGCTGACTTCCCTGACTCCAGATCAGAATGAGCCTTATCCTGCCCCCATCACCTGGCTGGTGGCAGAGCACACACAGCCCTGTGCGGCCCAGAGAGCAGCCTCGCTGGTCGGCAGGACTTCAAGGCCTTGGGCTTCTCCTCTCCTCTCCCTCCACCGGCCCCTGCCCAGGGCTCCAGAACCAAGGCCCATAAACTGGGGCCCCTGTGACCCTTCGGAAGGGACACCCCATTCATAGAGGGGGCCCCCACCCACCTATGGTGGGTGTGGACACTTGGCCTGGACACAGGGAGGGACAACTGGAGCACATGCCCTCCCCACAGCATTCAGGGAGTGGGTGCGGCCCGGTCACTTTAGAGGGAAAAGACCCGAAGAACCCTCCCTGTCCCCTCCCCAAAACAATCCATCCCGGTTGTCCTCAGTCACACACTGGTTCTTCTTGTGGCTCTATCCCTGGCTATTTCCATAAACGTAGATGGACTGAAATCTAAGGGGCAGATAAACCTACACCATCACAGGAGGGATCCCAGGGGCCTTCCCAGCCCCTTCCAATACCCTGTGGCTTGTCTTGAGGGAACCCCAGAACATCCCAGCGCCCATAAGTCCCCGTACCCGGGCAGAGGGGTCAGGCGGCCATCACGCAGGAGGCCCTGCCGTGACATGGCGCTGTCCCTGGGCAGCAGCCCAACAGAATTCCTGAAGGACACCCAGTGCCCAGCCTCCTGGGCCCTCAGAGCTGAGGGGCCCCTTGTAGACCCAGCCACCCACCCCGGAACAGGCTGCCCTAGGCCAGTGGGGCCAGGACAGGGGTCCCACCTGGAATGGTGGCCGGAAGCGTGTCGCCCTCAGGGAGCATGGGCAGCGGCCATCTTCACCTGCCCCTCCCGCCCGCACCGGGCCACGTGGCCACAGGAGGCTGGATAGCCTCTGTCCCTGCTGGCCCAGCGGGGGGTGGGGTGCGGTCAGGACAAGACAGGACCCTCGGCCGGGGCTGGCCAGGGTGGCACCTGGGCCTCCTGTGGAGAGAGACGGAGCCTGCAGGGCCAGGGAGGAGGGCATCGCCGCGGCTCCATCACCCTGGGGTGGCTCCCTGCTCCCTCTCGGCTCCGCTCGGGGGGAGCCCAGTGCTGCTGATGAGACAAATTTAGCCTCCCCACCCTGGGGCAGGG
>NW_011494861.1:9590185-9591875 GCF_000754665.1 Bison bison bison
GGGGCAGGGTGCGCTTGTGAAATATGTAAACAGCTGGAGCTGCCCGATTAAGCCACCCTCTCTTCCTCCTGGGCTGGGGCCCCAGGCAGGCGGGGGAGGCCGAGCCTGGGAGCGGCCCGGGAATCCCCCAGCCCCGCCGCCTCTCATCCCGCAGGCCTCTTACTTTTGCTGGTGCCAGGGGCAGGATGGCCTCCCTCCGCACCTGGGCCAGCCTGGAGCACCCTGAGGTTGCCCGGCAGTTTCTGTTTGAATCTAACGGTTGGCTTAGTACCCACGTGAGGCCAGGAGCTGGGCAGCAGCCCTCTGACCACGTGAGCCTCACGCACTTCTGGAAGGAAATGGCCGACGAGATCCTCCAGGGCTGCGCGGCTCTGGCGTCACCCAGACCTCTGCTGGGAGAGGTGCTCGGCCAAGCTGAGTGTCGGGGACCCAGGGGCACCCCACCCCCGCTCCACCAGAGAGGCTGCCATGACCAGCTTCCCGGTGGACAAACTCTTGCAGCCAAACAAAGAAAGAAATGCCAGAGGATGGCTGAGCTCCCCCATGTCCCAGCAGGCCCGTGCAGTGACGTGGAACATGCAGAGAGGTCAGGTCACTCACCCAAGGGCACACGGCTGGTCACAGCTCCAACCCAGTCAGCTGGCTCTTGACCTTGCCCTCAGCCTGGCCTTTCTAGGAGGGGAGCGAAGGAGGCCCAACTCCCTCCCCAGCCTGCATTGCCACCCACACAGCCCCACCGGCACGCTACTGGGAAGTCCCTCGCCCACCCCTCTTTCTTCACCCTCATGCAGAGGCCCTACCCACATCCGGGCCCCACCGCCACCCTCCGCTGACCTGCCCATGGTTTTCCTCCCATCCCAGCATGTGCAGGTCAGACCAGGACACACAGTCCCTGTCCCCTGGCTTTCTGCTCTGTAGCTCTACACTGCCTACCACACTCCCGGCCCCCGGCCCCCTCTGTCCACTTAGCCCCACTCTGCCGCTCTGCTTGGCAGCTGTGTGACCCCAGACAGGTGTCTTGTCCATTCTGAGCCTGCTTCCTGTGCTGCATAGGAAGAGCCTGAGTACTCAGCAGGGCTCTGATACAGGCACGGATGAAGAGCTCGAGATCCCGGAGCGAGCTGTAATGGACCAGTGGGTCCTGAGGGTTAGAGTAGCAGCAGACAGGGAGGAAAAAAACTGCCCTGGTCCCAGGCAGAGGCCAGGTCTGGCCGCTGCCCTGTCCCTGGTTCGCTTACAGGGCCCTCTCTTCACTTCTCTCTCTAAAAACAAGGCACTTGCAGAGCAATGGATGGGACCCAGCACCCCAGGGCAGCAGAAAGCTGATGTGCCATCCCAGGGTAACGGACAACCCACTTGCTGGAGGCAAGCAATGGATTCCAGCTTGGGCTTCAAGGGCTGGACCCCAGGGGCAGAGGAACAACGGAGAAGTCTCAGTTCCTGCCCAGCCTGGAGAACGGGGGCAGGCAAGTTTGTAGGTTGGGAGTGGTGGGGTGTCAGAGGCACAGGCACTGGTGGGGAGAAGTTTTCTCTAAGAAGGCACAGTGTGGGGGGCAGAGGGAATGACCTCACACTGGTTGGGGGGTCGGCAGGTCAAGGGCAGCTGGAATGGTGCCCCAAGCCCAACTGCACCACCGCCAAGGGGGCTTCCATGGCAGCATCCAGCCACCTGTCGGGGAGATCGGAAGAG
>NW_011494861.1:9591975-9600130 GCF_000754665.1 Bison bison bison
ATCCAGGAGGCGGGTGGCTGCAGGGCTGGGAGCCTCACGAGGCTGGAGAGGATGGAGGAGATGCTTCAAGCAGAGCAGGTGTCTGAGCTCTCGGTCGTGGCGTGGCCCACATGAGAGCCGAGGTGGCTGTGAATGGACGGCAGCTGGGCGCATCCTGGGCCCTTCATCCCACTGCCCACCTCCAGCCGTGCCTTCACGTGGATCTGGAATCCAGCGCTCCCCCTGACGGGGCCACCCCAACCCAGATCCCCTCACCACTGCCCCATAAGTACAGCAGCCTTTTAGCCAGGCTCCCTGCTCCTGCCTCATCTGATGGCCCCCCAGTGGCCGGATGTAGGCTCATGCACCCCACCCCTGTACCCCCACCAGGTGGAAGAAGTCAACGACACGAAGACCAGACTGTAGCCATGACATAAGCTGCCACTCTTCTGAGAACTGGCCTCAGGGAATTCCCCAGCGGTCCAGTGGTTAGGACTCTGCACTTATACTGCAGGGGGTGCGGGCTGGATCCCTAGGGGAAACTAAGATGTATGCCAAAACAAAAAAAACAGAACTGGCCTCAAGAAATGGAAACAAACTGACCTGGAACTGAAGACTAACTGTACTTAATCAAAATGACACTGATGTCATTGATCACCACCGTGTGGTCAATTTCAAGATGACTGTCAGAGCTGACTGTGCTGTTTCCACATGTAGGCCCCTCCCTCCACCTATAATAGCTCTTGCCCCGATACTCAGTGGGAAGGAGTCAGCCTTTGGACGGGAGTCTGCCCACCACCCCCTCAACTCTGCTGCCAGCCTCCGAAAAAAAAGCAAAGTTTCCTTTGCACCAGGCTTGCCTCCTTTTGGCTTTTGAGTGACGAGCAGCCAGACCCCCACTTTCGGCAACGCTCTCACCTTCCAGTCTGCCAGGCACTCCTGCTGTTTCTGTCTTTCTCCTCCAAGCCACCCCTCCCGGGGTCCCACCTCTACACGCCAGTGTGCCAGGTTCTGTCCTCCAGAATCTTCTCTTCCCTGAGCGAGCAGTCATGCTCTTCAATTCTGCCCCACATGGTCATTCCCAAACCACCTGACCACCTGCCTCTGGACACCTCGACACTCCTTGAAGGGAAACATCATCTGTGCTCCCCCCCTGCACAGACTCCTTGACTCTCACCCTGGGCTCCTCGCTATGGGCTCAGGATGTACTAATTTCTACCATCCCCACTAATTTCTACCTCTACCCATCCCCACTCAGCTCTCCACCCACCCTGCCGCGCCCAGCCATCGAGGCCCTGATCTAGTTCGAGAGCTCCAATTGACTCATGAATTCTGCTTTCTATCTCTGAAGTTAGCTGACATCTGACATGACCTCATCCAAGGTGTCACAACACTGGTCCCTCCATGCCTCACTCACTCCAGGAACTCTCATCATCAGCCCTTCTGTCCCACCTGCCTCCCTGCCCCCACATCTCCAAGGTGCCCCCACCCCACCCCCTGGCCCTGGGGGTCTCTGTCTGATAACGATGTGCCCTCCCTCAGTGCCAACCCCAGCCTAGAAGCCTCTGCATTTCTTGATCTCAGTCTTCACGAGATCAAGGCACTGCTGCACCCCACTTTCCAGATGTTCCTACAGACAGCAGACCGCTTGCCCAGGGCCACTCACTCAGAAGCTGGGTTTGAGCCCAACTGTGGTTAGGATCCACCCAATCCCTTCCCGCCAGGCAGCCCCACCCTCCAAGAGACCTCCTCTCTTGAGGGGCAGACAAGAGAACCAGCCTTCCCCCCACAGTGTGAAGGGTGCGCTGAAGGGGCACGGACAGGCCTGGGGTCAGCCCAAGGGGAGACGAAGGTCCCTGTGCGTTGTCATTTTTGGTCTCACCAGCTGACTGAGGGTGGAGAAGGGGCACCAGCCAGGTGGAGCTCGGCCAAGGACAGGCCCTAATGGCCCATCAGGTCAGGGGAGGCAGGAGTTTCCAGGCGGGCTGGAGAGGGGACAGGGGGCCCAGAGGCCTTGGTTACAGGGAGGGTTGTCGACCTGCAGCTGTGGGACTCAGAGAACAAGGAGGGGTTTGGCTCTCAGAGGGATGAAGGGGGATTCTGGTGGGGAAGGCCACCCGGGGGCACATCGTGGGTTTGGTGAACCTAGAGGCTGGTGGTCAGACAGGCAGGGATTGGCTGGGTCCAGCGAGGTGGGGATATGGACCACAGGAATGCAGGAGGGTGCAGAAGGGATGAGGACACGTATCCTGTCCTGGGACCCCCTTCCACACTGATCCACAATGGGCTAATGCACTTCTGAGTTCAGCCCCTCAACCAGCTGCACTCGGGCGCCTTCAACCACCTACCAGTTGTGTGTGGTTTGAGGCCCTGTCTTTTCATCTGTAGAATGGGGACATTACACCCACCATGCAGGGCTGACCTACACAGGGGTGTCTAGCAGGATTCCTGGGGCATCTCAGGGTGCACACTCAGTGCTCCTGTCTGACCACTGAGCCATTTGTAAATCTGCTATTGGCTGTCTTGCAGTTAAGCCCTCACTCCTCGTTCCACTTGGGCTTCAGAATCTGCTTCCTGATGGCAGCACATGGGGTGAAGAGCCAGCCACCGGGGCCTACACACCCCACCAGCACCATCAACACACATGTCTGTGTTTGGTGTGTTTAGCCGCTCAGTTGTGTCTGACTCTTTATGACCCCATGGATTGTAGCCCACCAGGCTCCTCTATCCATGGAATTGTCCAGGCAAGAATACCGGAGTGGGTTGCCATTTCCTCCTCCAAGGAATCTTTCCAAGGAGACTGAACGTGTGTTTCCTGCATTGCAGGCAGACTTCACCACTGAGCCACCACCATCAATGCACATGCACACGTGTATACACACCTGCACACACACATGCTCTGCTTTCATCGTGCTGAATCCCCCACCCCAGCCCCTCCACTCGAGTGCAACTTCAGAGGCACCCCTGGAGTGCAGGTGGGACCACAGTGCCTGGCAGGCAGCACAGGAAGCTGTCCTGCTGCCCGGGTCTTGGTGATGCCTGGGAGGCAGCCGGGGTGGGTGGGGGAGACCAGGGAAAACCGGCTCTGGCCTGGCCCTATGGGGCTGAGGAATGGTGGCCCCCAGCGGGACAAGCCTGGCCATGCGGCTGGGGCTGGGACTGGGCAAGCCACTCCAGGCCTCCTCGGCAGAACATGGAGAGAGTTCCTGGTGGACCCAAGGGGTGGAAGCGGTGGCACTAGAGTGACTTCTGTCCCTCCCCCAACTGCCGGGGCCATGCAAATTGCCCTGCCACCCCCCTGGGGGCAGATGGCAGTGCCACACAACAATGGCTGAGCCCCATCAGGGGAACCACAGGCATGGCCTCCTCGCACTGGCCCGTCTGCCACCCCCGCCCCCAGGGTACCCAGTTCCCAAGCACCAGGTGGGGAGCTAGTGAGGAGGGGCTTCTGTACCCTGGCATGGCCCCAAAGAGCCCCAACCGGTAACTGAACAAGGAGGGCCAGCCCGAGCCAAGCCTACCTTGGCGGAGCCTGGGCCCTGGAGGGTCTGTGCAGAGGGAAGGCAGCCGGAAGGCCCACAGCTCGTGGCTGGGCAGGCCGGCGGTGGCAGCAGCGTCCCGGTCGCCTAGGCGATGACATTGGAGCCGAGGAAGCAGCGTGGCCTCCTGGAGCCTTGGGGCAGACGGGGCGGAGCGTGGCCTGGAGCCCTGGGGCCTGTGGCCAGCATGTGCCCCCTGCTCTAGTGGACACATTGCCCTCTGCAAGGGACCCGACAACAGCCCCACCTGGCGGGAAGCAGAACTAGGGGCGGGGGAGCAGGATCAGAGCCACTGACTCCGTTTGTGTTTGTGCTTGTGGGTTTTTCTTCTACTCCTCTTGGTCGAAATTTCCAAACACACTCAGAAGTAGAGAGAATGGCATAGTGAACCCATGGATCTGTCCCCCGGTCTCAACATCGGTCCGCCCTCAGCCAAAGCCTATTCTACAAATTATATTGTTTCACCTGTCGGTCACTCAGTCGTGTCCTACTCTTTGCGACCCCATGGACTGCAGCCCGCCAGGTTCCTCCTTATGTTAGGGGAAGCACACTGACTGAAACCGCCCACCCTGGCCAGGCTCTCTAGTAACCTTTCATATGACAGCAGATCCTGGTAAGGAATACGGAACTAATTAGCCACCACCAACCGGAAGAGTTCGGGAAAGGTCTAAAGGAGACACCGCGTGTCCGTCCACCTCCCAGAATCCCTCTCGCTAGCATCCATCTTGGCTGAGCGATGCATGCGCCACCAGGAAAGACTCCGAATTAGAATGATTGGCCAAATACCACCCAGAAACTAATCCCATCACCATAAAACCCAAGACTTCGAGCCACGCAGCAGAGCCGTTCCTCCTGGGTTCCCTTACCCTACTGCTCTCCACCCGGGTGCCCTTTCCCAATAAAATCTCTTGCTTTGTCAGCACGTGTCTCCTCGGACAATTCTTTTCTGAGTGTTAGACAAGAGCCCGCTCCTGGGGCCCTGAAGGGGGGCCTCCCCACTTGCTACAACACTTCCATGGGATTTTCCAGGCAAGAAATACTGGAATGAGTTGCCATTTCCTTCTCCAGAGGATCTTCCTGACCCAGGGATTGAACCTGGGTCTCCTGCGTTGCAAGTAGACTGTTTATCATATGAGCTACCAGGGAAGCCCTTAATACAGCAGCAGGTGCTTCTAACAGATAAGGATCCACCTATTTCAACACCTATTTCAAAAGTGCTGATATTCAGCTCTTTCTGTCCTACCAACACACATGTGCATGTGCAGGCACATGCACACACACACACACACACACACACACAGAATAAATTCAGATAATTCAATGTAATATGTGGCCACAGTACCACATTCTGAATTTCCAGGCCCAATTTTTAACTGCTGGTCCAAAGAACTTTGAAGAGGACACAGAAGGACTTTGAGGAGAACATAGATTTGGGACATTAATCTGTGTCCACATACTGTCCCTTCCCTCCCCCACTGCGGGCAGCAGCACAGAAAGCCCAGCCCAGCTCCTGGTAGACATGGCCAGAGGGACATTGCAAGTGGGATTAAGGACCTGGAGGTGGCAGCCCTAGGTTATCTGGGTGGACCCAGTGTAACAACAACGGTCCTCACAGGGAGGCAGGAGGTCGGGGTGGAGGGAAGGTGCCTGGATGTGGCTTTGCAGAGGGAGGCTGGGGCCGCGCCCCAAGGAGCGTAGGCACCTCTAGAAGCCCTGAAAGGCAAGAAACAGGTTCTTCCCCGGAGCCGGCAGAAGAAATCAGCCCTGCCAGTGCCTGGACTTTAGGCCAGTAAGACTGACCTCAGCCATCTAACCTCCAGAACATGTAGGAAAACAGATGCATGTTTTAAGTGGCTGAATTTGTAGCAATTTGTTTACAGCAGCCTAGGAGACTGATACAGTTTCACACAACACAAGCTTAGGAAATGTCATTGCAGAGATCTCCCCATTTGCCAGGGCCCCAGGGACAGACATTAGCATGGCAGTAAGTCTGAGGAGGAATCCCTGGGGTGAGAGATGCTTTACAGAATAGCAGCCCCCGTCTGCTGACTAAAGACAACACCATCCTGGGAGCCAAAGTCCTCGCCCTTCGGGGACGTCACACACAGACACATGCACACATACAGATACACATGCACACATGGACACACACACACTTGTGCACACTTGCACACAGAGACACATGCACCGACACACATGCACGCATAGACACGTGTACACCTGTACACACATGCATACATGTGTGTACGTGCACACATGTGCTCAGGCACATGCACAGAGACACATGCACACAAACACAGACACACATGCTCATACACAGACACATGCACACATACTACAAAACAACAGTGAGTGGAGGTGGGAGGCAGGTGTTTCCTAGTCCTTGTAAAAGAGGCAAAGAAGCCAGAGGGATGCTGAGGGCTCCCCACGCCCTGATTCTGGGCTCTGCCAGGCCACCTTCAGCCAGCTGATGGCTGCAGTGGGCATGTCCTCAGGGAAGCCATGCAATTCTGGGAAGGACCCCTGCTGCCCATTCTTAAGAGAAATGGGTGATCTCACCACCCTGGGCTCCTGTGGGGTGACCTCCTGGCTGCCTCCTCTCCTCCCCTATGGAGACAGGAGAGTCCTGAGTTCCAGAAGGCTTGGGCCCCACCCTCAGAACTGGGACGGTGGATCCACAGCCCCAGGCTCTTGGGTGACAAACCCTCCTCTTCCTCAGCAGGAACAAGGAGGTCAGAGACAAAGGATAGCTGGCTGACTCTTGAGTGGTGGTCACAGCTGGACCTCTGGCTAAAGAGCAATTGACACAAAGGGACAACCACCACCAGCTCTGGGTGGGGCACTCAACGAGCATTCTGGGCCTCTTCTCCCTCAGGAGACACGACCTGAAAAGCCCTCCTTGCTGAGACCGGAGCCAAGGTCAGCCTGGGAGGCCCAGGTGTGAAGTCGGGGCAAGGCCTCTGGTTATCTCCATGGGGAGCAGAGGGCTGGGCCCTTGCAGGGTGAGCTTGCCTCACTTCCCTATTGCAGCCAGAACTGATGACCACAGGCCCTCTGTTATTCCTTCCTGGGCATCAGGAAGAGTCTTGTGAGCCTGAAATTAAGGTGTTTCTTGTGGAGGCTCCAGGACAATGTCTGTTCCTTTCTTTCTTCAGCTTCTAGAAGCTGCCTACATCCCTTGGCTCCTGGCCCCTCCCCTCCTCCATCCTGAAATTCCTCCCTCCACCCTCTTCCTCCATCTTGCTTTGACCTGCCCCCCTCCCCCTTAGAGGGACCTTTGTGATGACACTGATACCCCAGATACCCCAGGGGTAGATACTGCCCACCTCTAGCCCTTGATTTAATCATGTCCCTTTTCCTGTGAAATAAGTCACAGTTTCTAGGGACCAGGACATGGATGCTTTGGGGGGACCTTCTTCTGCCTTCCGTAAATGCCCTTTATTCAAGACACATTTTGGGGGCCCTGTATGGGGGTCAGCTAAAACAGCCCTGCGTCTTTAGACAGAAACCTCTGGACTTCCCTGGGGGTCCAGTGGCAAAGATTCTGAGCTCCCAGTACAGGGGCTGCTGTTGTTCAGTCGCTCAGTAGACTGCAGCGCCAGCCTTCCCTGTCCTTCGCCATCTCCCCTCACCTTCAGCGACTCCTATGAGTTTGCTCAAAACTCATATCCACTGAGTCGGTGAAGCTGTCCAACCATCTCATCCTCTGTCATCCCCATCTCCTCCTGCCTTCAATCTTTCCCAGCATCAGAGTCTTTTCCAATGTAGGGGTCCTGGGTTCAATTCCTGGTCAGGGAACTAGATACTACATGCTGAATCTAAGACCTAGTGCAGACAGAGAGAGAAAGAAACAGAGAAAGAAAGAAGGAGAAACCCCTGCTTCCTGCTGGGGCAGCAACTGCGTGGTTGGGGAGGAGGCAGCAGAGGCATGTTCAAGGCCACCTCCCACCAACCCACCTCCCACTGTTAGAGGATCCTTCCTCCAGTTCTCAGCGTTTCCCAGGAGCCCCTGCTCATTCAGGGTGCCTTCCCAAAAGTGTGTCAGGAAGTCAACAGACAGTAGCCAGATCCCCGTGAACCCTCAGTGCCACACCCGACATGTGACTCCCTGGGCACGGGGCACCGGAAAAGCACTTTACAAACAGGGATCATTTAGTCATCATGTCAGCCCTGGAGCGGAGAAGGCGATGGCACCCCACTCCAGTACTCTTGCCTGGAAAATCCCATGGACGGCAGAGCCTGGTAGGCTGCAGTCCATGGGGTCGCTAAGAGTTGGACACGACTGAGCAGTTTCACTTTCACTTTTCACTTTCATGCATTGGAGAAGGAAATGGCAACCCACTCCAGTGTTCTTGTCTGGAGAATCCCAGGGACGGGGGAGCCTGGTGGGCTGCCATCTATGGGGTCACACAGAGTTGGACACGACTGAAGCAACTTAGCAGCAGCAGCCCTGGAGAACAGCTACTGTCTCCATTCTGCAGGTGAGGATATGGAGGCACAGTGAGACTAAGGCACATCACACAGCAGAGCTGGGCCTAAAAACCAGCAGATGAACCTCTGACTAAACCACCTATTTCAGACGCGTCCTGGGCAAAGCGTGTGCCATGTTTCCTGGGATGTGCTTGTTCTTCGGGACT
>NW_011494861.1:9600255-9608908 GCF_000754665.1 Bison bison bison
CTCCCCCACCCCCCACCCCAGCACCGTGTCAGTTTCCAAATGCTGGTGAGACAGCTTGGAGGAGCAGGTGCCTCAAAGCTGCCCAGAGGGCCTCTGTCTCAGTTCTGGGCACAGCCCATCCTGACCCTGGTGGTCAAGACCTCTCCCCACCCACGTCTTTAAACAAAGGAAGCTCTGAGTCACCGCTTGCGCCCAGGACCCTCAGCAGGAGGAAGCTTAGGCTCTGGCAAGCCCCTGCATATTTGCAGTCAGCACCCTGCTTCCCCTTCTGGTGCCTGGTCTCTGAGGAGTGGTCATTTTGGTTTTAGGTTGATATCACTGGGAGGCAAGGCTGTGGGCTTTTAGCCCTCGGAACGGAACGTGGTAAACTGTGGGTGCTCAGGAATGAATGACAAGTGATGGGTGGATGGATGGATAAAGAGTTAGACACTCTACGGAATACTGATTTAAGCCACTCCACATCCCTTTTCTGAACTTTGAGATCCAAAAAACTCAGAAAACTGAAAGCCTTTCCTTACGTCTGGGGCTGACACCACTGGGTGGACAGACATGAGACCCTCCATGGTCTTTGTTGATGTTTAGGGTAAACATCCATGTGCGTCATTGCAGAAACGTGGGTGCTCCTATCGGACCTCTTGGTGGTATCATAAAACAGACGATTCAGGCACTATGCTACTTTTCTAAAATGAAAAAGTGAAAGTTGCTCAGTCATGTCCAGCTCTTTTCGTCCCCGTGGACTGTACAGTCCATGGAATTCTCCAGGCCAGAATTCTGGAGTGGGTAGCCTTTCCCTTCTCCAGGGGATCGTCCCAACCAGAGATTGAACCCGGGTCTCCTGCATTGTTGGTGGATTCTTTACCAACTGAGAAGGCAAAATGAAAAAAAGTAATCTGAATTCTGAAATATCAGGGCTCAGGATTAGTTTGGACCATAAAGTTAGGGCCGTCACAATGGCTTGATTATCCCCAAGGCCCGGCTATACCCAGAGGTGCCCAGATAAGGGGTCAGGAAAGGGTCCCTCCCTGGGACCACAAGGGCTGAACTGGCCACATCCTCACGTTCTCTCCTTGTGTTAGTCACTCAATCGTATCTGACTCTTTGTAACCCCATGGACTGTAGCCCACCCGGCTCCTCTGTCCATGGGATTCTCCAGGCAAGAATACTGGAGTAGGTTGCCATTTCCTCCTCCAGGGGATGTTCTCGACCCAGCAGACATCGAACCTGCGTCTGTCTAGCATACACTGGCAGGCAGGTTCTTTACCACTAGCGCCACCTGGGAAGCCCCATTTTCTCTCCTTACATGGGGAAGGTATTTTTCCACTCATCAACCGAAGCCAATCTTCACACAGCAGATCTGGGCTAGCTGATTCCAAGTTCGGTCACCCTCACCATGACTTTCGTCACTTTTTACCTCTGTGGATTGTTTTTTTTTTTTTTTTTGTCAATGAAACACTACTAAGTAGCAAAAATTTCAAAAGATTCAAAAAGGTTCAGGCAGGGCCAAGCCAGTCTCTCCCAACCCCGTTCGTCCCAGTCCCGGCTCCAGTCCGGGAGCCCAGCAGCTGACACATCTAGCAGATTTATCAGGAGGAGAGAAACAAAAAGGACGAAGGCTTAGTGACAGCAGAGGAAAGAAAAGAGAAAGTCAGCAACTTGAGGTTCTGTTGACCACTTTACATGACCCTGTCTGGCCAGAGACTCCTCCAGACTCCGAAGAGACAGCCTGGGATGGCTCGCGGCTTCCCCACGCTCTGCTCACACGGGGCTCTTTCTTTCACTTTCCTTCATCTGCACACTCCACCGCGAGAGCAGACGCTTCCTAGTATCCTAATTCTTTCAAACATCACACGGACCAGATGACAGCCAGGCAGTGCTCTTGGCATCACAGCGACCTCAATCTTCCAACTGTCTATTTGGACCACTTTTTATCAGAATTCATTACTTTCACATTAATCCAATTAGCATCTTGTTTACCAATACCTCATTTTTAATTTGCAGCTTCCTTCTAAAAGCTGGGGGGACTTTGACAACCTGCGTCCTCCTTGCTCATTACTGCCAAGTAATTAGGCAAGGAGCACCCCTGATCAGAAGCTAAGAAGCCGGGAGCAAGTGGCAGCTTGTCTGGCTCCGTGAAAAAAATAAAAAAAGACAGAGCGTCTCCTAATTACCGGGGTTTTGTTGGTTGAGTGAGGGGAAGGGGGGAGGGGTGTGGGAAACGGAGATGAGTAAAAGCAGAGGGGCCTCTAATGACTGGGTTTTGTAGGTCACAGAAAACACCGAGGGGATCCCCTTTTGATCTGCATACTAATAATGACCTGCCCTCCCACTGTCTTTTGGGGAATTGTGCTAAATTTGCATTGCACATAATGCAAATGATTGAGGACCCTAAATGCAGGACCGCCCAATGTGGAGAGGGTGATTTGATCTGTTTATTTGTGTCCTGCCTGGCAGAGACGAGGGTTTGATCCCTGGGTCGGGAAGATCCCCTGGAGACAGAAATGGCAACCCACTCCAGTATTCTTGCGTGGAGAGAGGAGCCTGGTGAGCTACAGTCCACAGGGTCAAAAATTGCGGGATACAACTGAGAAACTCAGCGCGTGCGCTCATGCGCGCGCACACACACAAAGCAGAGGGAAGCATAGCCTCCCCTCCTGTAGCCCCAACAGCTGCAGAGACTCCTCAAGCCGCACCCCTCCCAAAAGCCGCCCTCCATCACTGTGCAGGATGGCAGGACCCACACTGGGCCCCAGGCTGCCCTCCTGGTCCCCACTCTGACCCGTCCCCCAGAGCCTGGCGTGTATGCTGGATGGACACAGAAGTGGCCTCTGTCTGGCAGGTGGGCACCACGCAAGCAAGCTTGGAGGCCCAAGGCTGACAAGAGAGGCCCTTGCGTCTTTCTCACGGCTCAGCCCCGACGGAGAAAAGAGCCCAGGAAGTCAGCGGGGAGGGGGAGAGGCATCTTCGCTGCCTGCTCAGAAGGACCCAGTTCATCCCTGCCCCAGGAGAAGCCGCCCGCCCCAATTAGCCAGAGGCTTCCCCAGATGCCCGCCTCCCGGGCCTGGCACCTTGGAGCGGCAGGTGAGCAATTAGAGCCCCCGTCCCTCCTCACAGGCACCCAGGGCCTCAGGGAATGCTTTGCCGGCTGGCACTGCGCGGGGACACACCAGGGACTGGACCCTTCTACATGCAGCCACCCTGAGCAGGACCACAGGGGAGGGACCCCTGGGCACCCAGCCCAGCCCCCCGAACCCTGGCTGGTGGGAGGCAGACTTGTCTGGTGGGGCATGGAAGGGGCTGGACCAGTCTTCCCTGGGCACCTTGAGTCTGCCCTCTGGGGCTCTCAGGTGTGTTCCCATGGGCCACTCATGGGAGCCCTGGCTCCGGCTCCAACAACGGGGAGGCAGGTGGGTGTCCCCCGCCCAAAGATGAAGAGCCTGGGGACTAGCCCAAGGTCATGGAGGAGCCAGGTCTGCTCTGGACTACTGTCTGGACTACCAGCCCAGGGCCCTGCCTGTTGTACCCTCTGCCCGTGGTGTGCCAGGCATGGGTGGCCAGACACACCTGCATCTGATTTAATCACTTGGTCTGAGGTTTCTGGCTTCGGTGCCCACCTACAAGTGTGGTAAACGCCCAGAGGAACGTACACTGGGGGGGCGGGGGGCGCACTATGAATGTCTACTGTCAGGGTTATAACTCACCCTTGCCCCAAAACACAGATGGGAGGGCAGAAGCACTGGGCGGGGCTGGAGCGCGGTCCTCACTCTGGTGCCCCCGCCCCTCTGGCTCCCAGGTCCCTCTGGGGCTCACTCTTTGCGGGACCGGATTCTAAACCCAAGGGCCAGAGTGTCGCTGCCACCGACCCTCTAGAGCTGCCCGAAATCGGGGAGGCCCCGTCTCCTCTCTTCAAGCCCCGCAGGGCCCTCCCTGCTGCCTGGCCTCTCTCCTGGTCCAATTCCCTCGGAGGTGCCGCCCCTCCTCCCCGGACTCCCCCAGGTTGATGCCTGCCCACCTCTAAGCCCCTCTTTGGCGCCGGTGGCCCAAAGCTGCTTTGTGTGTCTGTTCTCTCTCCCACCTCTGGGGGCTGTGACGGCCCACGTAGCCTCGGGTGGGGTGGGCGGGATGGTGGTGGGAAGAACTCCCGCCAGAGGCTGGAGAAGTGGCTCCCTGCACCTTTGGCTGCCCTGGAACAGACTGGGGGGAGGGGTGTCTGGTTCCTCTTTCAGCACAGAGGGGTGTGGGTTAGAAGAAGTTTCTTCACCTTTTATGTCCTGGCCCCTGGAACACTTCTTAGAAACATATTTCAGGAAAAAAAAAAGAAACATATTTCAGGGAGTTCACTGGTGGCCCAGTTGTTAGAACTCAGTGCTTCCAGTGCTGTGGCCCAAGGGTTCCAGAGGTCTCGTGTGCAGAATGGGCAAACAAAAAATTACCAACGAAACTAGCTACATTGAATTACGATTATTCTAGTGGGTTGAATGGCACCCCACTCCCCTTTGTAGACCTGTAAGATAAAGATCTCAGGATGGGATCTCCCGGATTGCTGTGGTTCTAAATCCAATGACAAGGGTCCTTATAAGAGACAAAAACAGGGAGACACAGAGGAGAGGCCGTGTGAACCCGGAGGCAGGGATTGGGGTGGTGTGTGTAGAAGTCCAGGAAGATTCGGGGCGAGGGGTAAGACACAGACGCGCTCTCCCTCAGAGCCTCCAGAGGAAACCAGCTCTGCCCACACCTGCGTTTTGGACTTTGGAACTCCAGCCCACGAAAGAGTAAGTCCTTTTCGTTTGTTTTCAGCCCCCTCGTTCTTGGTTAGTGCCCCAGGACACTAACACAGTTAGGATGATATTTAAAAGCAAAATTAGGGACATTCCCCGGCTGTCCAGTGGTTAAGAACCCGCACTTTCACTGACAACACGGGTTCAATCCCTGGTCGGGAAATCAAGATTCCACAAGCTGCATGGCTTGGCCAAAATAAGATAAAAGCCAATTCGTGATATGGTGATTATGGGGCTTCAGGTAGCAGGTCTGACGACTATTTCAACTCAGTGACAAGAACAAACGAAATTTTGAGATTTCCACAGCAGCTGCCACATACAATGAAAATATCAGTGATTCCTTTAGGAGTTTTTGCTTTCTTTGGGTCTCTGATTTGAGGGATGATCTCTAGGAAAAGAAAATACTTTTGAGGAGCGAATGTCTGGTTTGCAAAGGAATACCAGCCTGAGAGCAGACACGAAGCAGGGGATGCAGATGAAAAGTTAATGCCCGCCCACTCGTGCAGACTCTCAGAGCCGGCTGCAGTAAAAGTGTCTTTAACTCGAGCCCCGATGAGTAGAGGCTTTTCTTGTATAGAAAAAAATCAACTTTCCTCTGCATAACACATTCAGAAAGGGTTTTCCAGGAGTCCTATGTAATCTACTTAAGAAGGCAAACTTAAAGAAAAAAAAAGATATTGTATATTTTCAGTTCAATTCAGTCGCTTAGTCGTGTCATGTCCGACTCTTTGCGACCCCATGGACTGCAGCACGCCAGGCCTCCCTGTCCATCACCAACACCCAGAGTTTACTCAAACTCATGTCCATTGAGTCAGTGATGCCATCCATCTATCTCATCCTCTGTCGTCCCCTTCTCCTCCTGTCTTCAATCTTTCCCAGCATTGGGGTCTTTTCCAATGAGTCAGTTCTTTGCATCAGGTGGCTTGTGTATTTTGGCTACACACAAATGGATGCTGCTAGTTCCAGACACGGAGAAGGCAATGGCAACCCACTCCAGTACTCTTGCCTGGAAATCCCATGGACAGAGGAGCCTGGTGGGCTACAGTCCATGGGGCGGTGAAGAGTCAGACATGATAGAGCAACTTCACTTTCATTTTTCACTTTGATGCATTGGAGAAGGAAATGGCAGCCCACTCCAGTGTTATTGCCTGGAGAATCCCAGGGACGGGGGAGCCTGGTAGGTCTATGGGGTCGCACAGAGTTGGACACGACTGAAGCGACTTAGCAGCAGCAGCAGTTCCAGACAACCGGGCAGGGCACAGAAACACTTCACAGCAGCTTGCAGGGGTAAACGGGCACACAGTGTTCTGGGGGCACAGTTCTCATAAGAGTAAAGCTTTCAGTATCCAGACAGAAGCATGGTCAGGGGCCAAGGGAACTAGGACTTGCTCAAACACTCCTCTCAGTTTTTTTTTTTTTTTCATTTTTGGTGTATAAAGCTAAATCATCAGAAAATGAGTAGTTTTAAACATTGACTCAGCACTCCAACAGAAATGCCCAAATTGGAAAATAAAAGCATGCCCTTCCCCTTTATGGGGGCTGGGTAGAAGAAATGCACAGTTGAAGAAAGTTTCTGGGTTTGTTTTTTTTTTTTTTTGCAAACCCGAAGTTCATTGTGTGTATCCTCGATGTCTTTTATACAAGCCTTTCGAGGACAAACTCCCCTTGAATTTGTTGTCCAGAAGCAGTCTCCTGGCTGGATGAACATGAAGCTTCCTTTCACCCACCGAGGATTTCCCTTTACGGTGTCAGAATCTCTGAGTGAATGCCATCCTTGGCCACAGGCAGGAATTGCCCAGGTCCGGTTCCCAAGTTCTCTACAAATAACTACTCAGGGAGGCATCCTTGCTCCAGTACCCCCGACAGAGACTGGCAGCCTCCATCCAAACCACAGGCAGATTCCTGCCCCACTGCCAGCCATTCCGTTCCCCACTCCCAAGGAGAGACCTGTTGGCTACCAGAGAACTATGTCCCCTACCCTACCAAGGGCCTCTGGAGCAGCATCAACAGCCAGCACTTTGGGGCCCACTTGTGTGTAGCAGGCGTCATTCTAAGCACTTAGACATGGCATCTTGGTTACTGTTCCTCCAACCCTCTGGATCAGAGGCCATTATTGCCTTTCTTTATAGACGGGTGAACTGAGGCTCCAAATGGCTGGGTCACTGGACGTCCATGACAAGTAAGTGGCGGAGAGGGGATTAGAACCCCAATGTTCTAACCACCACACCTACAGGATTAACCATTGCACCAGGCTGGCCCTTCCGTGGGGCTGTCCTTGGAGGCTGAATTTGTAGACAGCTACCCTGTTCTCCTGTTTTCCCAGCAAATTCTGGTGGATAGTAAAGGACAGGGAAACCTGCAGTGCGTGGGCTCACAGAGTCGAACACAACTTAGAGACTAAACAACACCACCCTATCCCCCAGAACCTCAGTAGGACTTTGGAACGGGGCTAAACTTTCTGTGGCCATTCACCTGGTGGCACCCCACTGACACCCTGGTAGCTTCTGGTACCAGCCCAACTTTTTATCTTATTTTTAAAAATCACATGCATGATCCATACATTTATACGTTGCAAAATGTTAAACACTTTGACTTTTCGTTCTCGATACAATTCTTCTTTAACTTATTGAGTAAGTCAAAAGATGAGCGCTAGACTTCTGGGGAACAGTGCATTCCCCCCAAAGCTAATAATACATTAAGGTGAAACAAAAGTAACAATGACAGCAAAACCAACAAACAAAAGGCTCCCAAATGTACAGCGTTCAATAAACAGGTCACAGCATACTTGAACCAATGACCTCCGGTCAGAAGTGGATGGCGTGCTGTTTCACCCGCCCCTTGCTGGTTGATGGTGGCTTACCCATCACCCATTTACTTATGCAGACACGTGCATACTTTGTGCAAAGCCGCTTAGGGACCAAAGGAAAATACAAGCTGTAGCCCATGGGGTCTCAGAGTCTGAGTGACTGAACAACAAGAAGAAGGTGATAATAGCCCCCCAGCCCCCCCTCCCCCCAGTCTAAGGCCTAAAAGGATGGCGACTGCAAAGCAAGGAGGACTAGGAGAGAAGGGGTCCTGGAAAGACGTGTGGTCTCTGGCCAGGCCGGCCCAGGGCCTACTTCTGACCCCTCTTTTCCCTGTTTGGAACAGATTCGGAAAACAGGTGGGTACCCCAGCCAACTCAGGGCCACCCAGAGATGCCACTCTGGAACCTGGCCCCTTGGTAAACCACCCCTGGGACCAGCCTAGGGGCTATGCCCAGTTCCCCTGGTCCAGGGAAGACCTGGGTCTCACTCGACCATGCGGGGTAGGATGGCTAACGCCTCCAGATTGCTAACAGCCCTCTAGAGTGCAGACGGACTGGCACCCGGCGGGGAGGAGCTTGTCAGCTACCGGCACCCGCACCCCTCCGCAGCCAACCTCTTGGGGGTCGCACTCCCTACCTCCCCTTGAAGCTGGGGTGGAGAGGGGTTAACCCGAGGCAGGCCCTCTGGGAATCCCAGCCAGGCTTATCCTGGCCCCAAAGGCCGCCACGCTGGGGGCAGGACCCCACATTTCCTCCCCGGCTGGACTCTGGCTCCCTGCCGCCCCACCGCGCCCCGTGTCAGTAGCTGGTCATACTCGAGGGAGACCCCAGGTCAGCCTCCCATGAGTTCGTGCACAAGGTCTCTTCTCACCGACTCCCAGCTTCAGAGCCGCGAGCCCATGCGCTCGCCGCTATGGACTCAGGCCCCGCAGGCGGAGCCCAAACACTCCCAGGCCCCTTGCGCCAGGTCCCCGTGCTCCCTACCTGGTGCCGTCGGAGCCCCGGGAATCGATGCCCGAGCTGCCTGGCGCTAGCCGGGGCTTCGCCGCGTAACCCCTTCGTGAGCTCAGGG
>NW_011494861.1:9609008-9609592 GCF_000754665.1 Bison bison bison
GGGCGCGGGGAGGGGAGGCGCCGCGGGGAGGGGTAGCCGCCAGCGTTAGCGCCTTCCGCAGCCGGCCGGCGGGAAGGCAGCGCGGGCCGCTCAGCCGTTGGCAGGAGGAGCAAGGGGCAACAGCGCCAGGCTAGGGCCAAGGTCGCCATCCGGCGCTCCGCCCCCCCAGCTGGCCGCGTCCGAGTCGGGGTCCCGGGGCGCACTCTGCCCCGCCTCCTTCCCGCCGTCTTTTGGCGCGCGTCGCCCCTCCCGGCCCCGGCGGGGCCGCCTACCTCGGGTTGGACGCGGGCCGGGCCCCTGGGCCCTGATGCTGCGAAAACGGGACAGTGGTTCTCGGCCGGCTTAGGAGCGCGCACGTGGAGGGCAGAGGTGCTGACCCCTCGACCCGACGCCTTCCTGTCCCCGGAACGCCGCATCTTCCGGGTCCCAGTCCTCCGCCCCCACGGGCGCGAGACCCCTCAGCGCCGGGAGCAAAGGATCCACGGGGCAGGGGAAGGGCTGGGCATCGTAGGAGCGAGGCCACCCAGGTCTGCGGAGTGCGCGCACTGGCTGTGGCCTGCGGCGGGGGCGGGGGGTGGGGACGG
>NW_011494861.1:9609712-9618945 GCF_000754665.1 Bison bison bison
CCACAGCCCCGCTCCGGCTCCTGTCCGCATTGTGGATCTGCGGGAATACCCTCTAGACGCGTCTCTTTCGGCCCAGCGGGAGATGTGCCCACAGCACCCGGGGAGTAATTCCGAACACAAACACTCCCGTGTCGAAGCCGGCACCTTGCTCCCTCCCCCGGCCACCGATTCGCGCGCCAGGGGCTGGGTTTCGTTCCGCGCTGCGCAGGTATGCGCGGGTGTCCACGGCGACACATGGGTAGTGCACTGGGAATTGATTTCTACGCGCAGAGACCCGCTTCAGACCAAGACTTTCCTAGGGCGCCCACACCTGGGGCTCCATAGACCGGTCGCCCCCGCAGGGCAGACGGGGTCTTCAGGGCTTCCACCTAGTTCTGGGGCCTTGGCTGAAGAAACCAACTGGCTGGCGAGTTTTGAACTACTCAAGGCAGCGGGTACCTGCTGTGCGCTGCCTTCTGGTGCTCAACGTTACCTGCCTCAAGGCCACGGGAACCCGCGCGGCAGAGTTACCCTGGAACTGCGCGCAGCCAGGGCTGGTGCACGGGTCAGCACCTGGCCCATCTGGCTGACTCCCACACACCTTTACTGATCACCTACTGCTTGCAAGGTGCGTGGTATGGGGGTTGGGGTACCCAAAGACGAATCACACACAGGGTTTGATCTGGCCGGGGACAAAAACGGCTGGCACCGCCGAGCAGGACGCCTACATGCATCCCCTACCCGTTTGTTCTGGGAAGCTGGAGGGGGCTTCCCCAGGGCACAGGACCAGGCCGGATTCGCGCGGATGCGAGTAGGGCCGGATCTCGGATCTCAGGACGTAAGAGCGGGGGCGGGTGTCCCGGTCCGCGCGATCTAGAGGCGCTGGCTGGGCCTGGCAGGGTCGCGAGGGCGAAGAGGACCAGGAGTCCCTAGTGGGCAAGAGGACAGGCCCGCGCGGGGCGGCGAGCGAGGCCAGCAGAGCCAGCGCCAGCGCAGGAGCTCGCTCGAGTCCGTGCCGTGCGGGCTGCGGCGGGGCTCTGGTCCCGGCCTGGGTGGTGTTCTCCTCGCGGGTCCGAGCGCAGGTGCGCGCGTGTGATGGACAAGCGGGCGCGCAACATCCAGGAGCTTTCTGCGCGGTGCGAGCGCCAAATTCGTTCTCTCTTGGATCAGAGAAGTTCCTAATCGCCAAGTGAGGGCCTCGCTGGAAGCATGTTGCCGGACTTACCCAAAAGACAAACGAAGAAAAACGAATATTTATTCATACTCTATGTATATATAGAATGTAATATACGTACTATGCACCACATTTCATATTCTTGTATGTATACAAATACATGAATACAAATACACAGATACAGAGGACGACACGTTTTAACTTCAGACAAGCGGATAGTTTTTAAGCATATGTGTCATATAGTATTGGGGAACATATTTATCCTGGAAAATGATTCGTTGTTTATCTAAATTCAGCTGTAGTGCACTTTCTGCATTTTATGTGGCAACCCTAGTTGAACGGGACTTCCCACACGCAAGCACCGGCGGAAATCCTGGGTGAGACCAAACACCTTGTCTGCTTTAAAGCGCTGTTGCGCGCGTTGGGCGGGGTAGCGAACTACAAGCCCCACAATGCCACGCGTCACCCGGGGTCCTGACTGGCTGCGGCACGCTTCCCGCCCTTCCGTCACTTCCGGTCGCGGAGGGGCGGTTGCGGCTGGCCGGGGTGGCGGCGCTTGGCGGTCCCCCGGGTGCAGAGGCCGCCATGAACTTCTCCGAGCTGTTCAAGCTCTCTAGCCTGCTCTGCAAGTTCTCCCCGGACGGCAAGTACCTGGTGAGCGACCGCCGGGCCTGGGCCGCAGGCGCGGCTTCCGCGAGGAGGCGCGTGTCCGCACGGGGCGGTGAGGAACCAAGGGGGTGGGGCCTACCTGGGGCCCGGAAGGAGGTAGCAGATGTGGGCTTCGAGCAGGTGACCTGGGCAGTGGTTCCGAGCAGGGTACCTGGACACTTGCTGCGTTCTGGGAACCCGGGAAGCTGCCTGCACCTCGGTTTCCATCTGTTAAAAGCAGGTAAAAGCAACACTCTCTTAACACTTCAGGACACAGTAAACGTGGACTGTTGTTCTTCAGTCTCTCAGTCGTGTCCGACTCTTTGTGACCCCATGGGCTGCAGCACGCCAGGCTTCCCTATTCTTCACTATATCCTGGAGTTTGCGCCCTTGAGTCAGTAATGCCATCGAACCATCTCATCCTCTGTCATCCGCTTCTCCTCCTGCTCTCTCTTGCCCAGCTTCAGGGTTTTTTTCTAATGAGTTGGCTCTTGGAATCGGGTGGCCAAAGTATTGGAGTGTCAGCTTCAAAATCAGTCTTTCCAATGAGTTTTTACGGTTGATTTCCCTTAGGATTGACTGCCCTGCTTTCCTTGCTGTCCAAGGAACTCTTAAGAGTCTTTTCCAACATCATGGCTCAAAAGCAGCAATTCTTTGGCGCTCAGCCTTCTTTATGGTCCAACTCTCACATCCATACACGACTACTGGAATAAACCATAGCTTTGACTATAAGTTGTTGTTTGTTTGTAACAAAAGGCAGGTATATAGTCCTGTTGGCTATAAAACAGTTCAGTGCTGCAGCTAACTGTTGTCACCTTTTCCAGCCCCCTTCGAGGGTCTCTACCACATGCCAGATGAATGACTTAGGTAACTAGCATTCTGTGCTCAGATAAAGAGAGTGGTCTATACTCCTGGTATCTGAGTTGCTCATTCCGTGGATGGCAGAATGGTTCTCACATCACTGAGCTCTCATACATGAAATATAAGTTTTGAAATATACAAGTATGATCAGTGTACATTCTCAGAATCTTGGGGGGAAATGTGGTGGGTGGGTGATAATCGGCATTGGAAAGACATTAAGGGAAAAAAATGCTTTTTAAAAACTGTACTTAGTTTCATTAACTATTAACTGATGCATCCTGTTTTGTCTTTTCAGTCTGAGCTTTGTCAACATTCCATTTATCCCTGAGGATGGATGTATTAATACCTCAAATTACATATTTACTTTCTTTATGGTGGCTTTATTCTGAATCACCTAGTATGGTATTCAGCTACAAAATACAAAATATCTTTAGCTTAAATGGCACCCCGAAAACCTTGGTATACTTTTCAGAATACTCCCCAATAAATTTGCTTTTTGGTCATTTATGAAACTTCCCTAGTGGCTCAGCTGGTAAAGAATCCACCTGCAATGTGGGAGACCTGGGTCCGATCCCTGGGTTGGGAAGATGCCCTGGATAAGGGAAAGGCCACCCACTCCAATATTCTGGCCTGGAGAGTTCCATGGACTGTATAGCCATGGGACTGTGAAGAGTCTGTACACAACTGAGTGACTTTCACTCACTGACATGAAACTTCCAGTGAATTATGGAGACAAAGATTACATTTCCTCATTTAGTTTTGGTACCTTTTAGTTTTTACATTCTGATTAAAATTGTGAGCCTAGGTAGTAATGTTACTGGAACCATGTTCTTCAGAGCTCTATCCTAAATGCTGAAAAAAGTAGGCCCGTGTTGCCATTTTTAACATCTTGCAACAGATTTGATACAGTTTTTCCAAGTGTTTCTATAGACATTTCATTTCACTAGGAGTTTGTGGTAACTGATCACAGCTTTCAAAGCTACAAAGTGAAAAAATAAGCAGGGACAAAAAAAAAGCAGTATATTTGTTCTAATCAGCAGTCCATCTCGCACTCTTTTTTCCCCAGGTGGGACTCAATGGCTTTTTAAAAATGAAAGTTCATAAAACAAAAACCTAACAATCCAGTTTGACCTTGATAAGTACCAACATGAGGCAATTAACATTCAGAAGTCAGTTCTTGATTTTTGAATGATGATGCACTCTCTGGTTAATAGTTAAGTATGATCGGTCATAGAAGTCATTTGCTTGGATTTGGATATTATTAACAAATGTGGACATAAAGTAACTGTATTTTTAAGAACACTATATTAAGAGTTAAATGTTTCCAAACTCAGGTTTAGGAATAAGTTAATAGGTGTGTAAGAAACCCCCCAGCCCTCCCTCTGTCAGTCCCTTTTCCTCTCAAACGACTGCCATACTCAACACTTATGAAACGTCTGGTCACCTACTATGTGGGGTTTTCCCCACACCGAGCAGTTCTCCCCAACACCAGCTGGGTGTCCTACAGTTTGACTCTGTTTTGACACTGTCCACCAGGTGAAGGGCTCAGCCCCACAAGACTGCCCCCCACCTTGCAGACTGCAATTGAAAGTCCAGGCGGTCACCTTTGCTCCTGACCAACTGGATATAGGCTCCATGACCTCCTGTTTGGGTTCCGTTAGTTTGCTGGAGTGACTCATAGCGCTCAGAAAAACAGATTTACCATATTATTAAGGAGTGTGATAAAGGAACAGGTGAGCAGGCATATGAAGAGATAAAGAGGGTGAGATCTGGGGGTCTCGAGTGCAGGAGTTCTGTCCCCGTGGAGCTGGCAAAGAATTCTCCTGCAGTGTGGGAGACCTGAGTTTGATCTCTGGATTGCGAAGATCCCCTGGATAAGGGAAAGGCTACCCACTCCAGTATTCTGGCCTGGAGAATTCCATGGGCTGTATAGTCCATGGGGTCGCAGAGTCAGACACAACTGAGTGACTTTCACTCACTTACCACTCAGGATGTGGGTGTGCTTGCCCACCTGGAAGCTCTGGACCCTGCATCTTTGGGATTTTTTGGAGGCTTCACCACATAGACCTGGGTGATCATTTACTCTATCTTGAGCCCTCTTTGCTGAAGAGAAGAGGAGAGCAGGGCTGAGAACTCCAAGCCTCTAGTCTTGGCTTGGTCTCTCTGGTGACAGTCCCCCCAGGAGCCCACTCAGAGTTGCCTCAGTAGAATAAGAGATGCTCCTGCCCCCCAGCAGTTTCCAAGGGTTTCATCAAGAGCCTGTGTCAGGACCTGTGAGCAGATACCAGTGTGTATTATCTGTTCTCTCATCACAGGTAGACGGACATTTATGACGTGTCCTTACACTTGCAGAATTTCAGACCTGTATGTTGACTTTCTGTTGGTTTGGGTCCAGGTTAGACACTGAACCAAAGGGAGCTGTGTTCCTGGATCGTTCTCACCGCAGCCCGGAGCCCCCTGCTCGCGCCTCACACACAGCTTGTTTGCAGGTGGTAGAACCAGAGGGGAGCTGGTTGTTCTCGGAGGGCCTTTTGCCAGTGCCGTGTCCTGCTTTAGCATTTGCCACGCAGTGAAGACAGGCGCAGAAATGACGCTGGTAGAGGTCTGCAGTAATACTTCCTCCTGGGGCTGAACAGCTGGGCACCTGGTTTTACATTTACGCTTCATCTTTCTGCTAACTCATCTTTGTTTGGAATACACTGTCCGCATGGCAAACACAAGACCATCTAGATGGAAAGCGTGTGTGCAGGGAGAGGAGGCAACCATCCTGACCAGAGGGTACGCTGCCGTCCCAAGAGCGCCCTCCTCCGGAGCCCACCCCTCCATGACCTCTCCTCTCCCCCTCCAGGCTTCCTGCGTCCAGTACCGGTTGGTGGTCAGGGATGCGAACACCCTGCAGATCCTCCAGCTATACACATGCCTGGACCAGATCCAGCACCTCGAGTGGTCGGCTGACTCACTCTTCATCCTGTGTGCCCTGTACAAGCGGGGGCTCGTGCAGGTACCTCCGGATGGATTTCCCCCCTCCCCCTAAACACAGCCCCCGCCCAGGGCCTTGTTCTGAGCCCTACTGGTACGGAGGAAGGGGCTGCACAGGTCAAAGCCTGTTTTCTTTTAACATTGTAATACTGCTCTAATAGTTTAAGTACTTTTAAAAACAAGAAAGCATGTAAATGTCCTTAATCTGTAACCTAGTTCATTCTGTAACAGGAAGTGTTCAGCAAGCAGCCCAGCTGGTTCCTGTGTTTAGGGAGTGCTGAGATGTGTCTTGCTGTAGACCCCACACTTAACTAAGTGAGGTCTCAGACAGCAAAGGGAATAAAGCCTTCAAACCACTCAGTGACATCACTGAGAAGTGTGGTGCAACCCAGGACCTGTCCTTCACACTGCAGGATTCTGAGAGTTGGGCCATCTTTGCCTCCATGCAGCTCACCAGTTGTTCTTAAGCCTGAGTAGCAAACGGATTCATCTCTTTTGTGAGTCCAGGTGTGGTCCTTGGAGCAGCCAGAGTGGCACTGCAAGATAGACGAGGGCTCGGCGGGGCTGGTGGCCTCCTGCTGGAGCCCCGACGGGCGCCACATCCTCAACACGACGGAATTCCACGTGAGTGGGCACCCCAGACACCTGCCTCAGCCACAGGACAGTCACCCCTCACCCCTTGTCCTGATCACTTGGGAGGATTGGAGGGAGTGGTCTAGTGGGGAGGATGTATGTCATAAGTGGTTATGTCATACATGAGCATTATAAGCCCATGAGTGTTGTTATGTAATCTTTTTGCCCAGTTTTAATGAAAAAAGGTTTTTAAAAAGAACATCTCAAATTGTATCTTTAAGGGTTTAGACAGGTCCTTTGAGTCAACAATAGAAAAGAACTTCAGTGATGCAAAGAGCCGACTCGGTGGAAAAGACCCTGATGCTGGGAAAGATTGAGGGCAAGAGGAGAAGGGAGTGACAGAGGATGAGATGATTGGATGGCATCATTGAGTCAATGGACAAGAGTTTGAGCAAACTCGGGGAGATAGTGAACGACAGGGAAGCCTGGTGTGCTGCAGACTGTGGGGTCGCAGAGTTGGAAACAACTTAGCGACTAAACAACAACAATGCACGACTTTACATCTTTCCCTGGAGACATCTGATCTGTGTGTCTCTAACCTCCTCATTCATTTGCTCTTCAAGCCTTGGGCTCCTTTGGGATGCAGGACCCTGGGCAGGAGCTCTGAGTGGGAAGAACCTTTGAAATCCAACCGTAAATCAGAGACCGCTTGGGTGGTGTGCATATGCCTCCCAAACACATCATGTCAGGGGACTATGGGGGGTTTGGGTGTGCTAGTCCTTCATTGGCACAGCTTCTTCCAGCCCCTGCGTGTGACGTGCCTACAGTGGGTCCCCCAGAAATCCTCTGCAGAGCCTCCACTCGGACAGTCGGACCACTCCCTGTCCCTGCTGACCCCAGGCCCAGCTACCTGGCAAGGCAGAGCCACTCACCCCCTTCACTGCTTTGAGAGACTGGGGGGCATCTTGTGTGGCTTTCTCTCCTAGATGTGTTTCTCTGAGAAACATTTTTAGGTTTGCTACTATATGAAAACTTTGACTGGAGCACCCCCCCACCCCCGGCATCCCAGGGCATGCCTTCTTGGACCCCTGGATGCTGAATCCCCCAGAAATACTGGACCGTCCATGGGCTGCTGTGCCTGCTGCTGCTGCTGCTAAGTTGCTTCAGTCGTGTCTGACTCTGTGCGACCCCATAGACAGCAGCCCACCAGGTTCTCCCATCCCTGCGATTCTCCAGGCAAGAACACTGGAGTGGGTTGCCATTTCCTTCTCCAATGCAGGAAAGTGAAAAGTGAAAGTGAAATTGCTCAGTCACGCCTGACTCATAGCGACCCCATGGACTGCAGCCTACCAGGCTCCTCCGTCCATGGGATTTTCCAGGCAAGAGTACTGGAGTGGGGTGCCATTGCCTTCTGTGGCTGTGCCTGCAATAAAGCTTAATTTATCAGGGAGAAAGGGGTGCTGACTGTACTTTGAACTAAAATGCACTTATATTTGATTTTGTGTCACTTAGATAATATTGTCACAAAATGAAAACCAAACACTAAGACTGTTAAATTTAGCAATTGTGGGAGTTCTCTGCTAGTCCAATGGTTAGGACTCAGCACTTTCACCTCCGTGTCCTGGGTTTGATCCCTGGTTAGGGAACAAAGATCCTGCAAGCCACATAGCACCACCAGAAAAAAAAAATTGGCAATTGTAGATGTGAGTTTGACACATTTCTTCAGGCAGAAAACACCCTGGGACTCCTGATACTTTTACTTCAGTAAATCTCGTTTCTGCTAAGTCACTTCAGTCGTGTCCGACCCTGTGCGACCCATAGACGGCAGCCCACCAGGCTCCCCCGTCCCTGGGATTCTCCAGGCAAGAACACTGGAGTGGGTTGCCATTTCCTTCTCCAATGCATGAAAGTGAAAAGTGAAAGTGAAGTTGCTCAGTCGTGTCTGACTCTTAGCGACCCCATGGACTGCAGCCTACCAGGCTCCTCCGTCCATGGGATTTTCCAGGCAAGAGTACTGGAGTGGGGTGCCATTGCTTAGGTGCAGGCAATCTGGACCTAAGTGACTCACAACTCTTTCCGAGAATGCTAAGTTATGCTCTTTCCTTTCTCTTCCTCCCCCTTCCCCGGCAGCTGCGGATAACTGTGTGGTCCTTGTGCACAAAGTCTGTGTCCTACATCAAATACCCTAAGGCTTGTCAGCAGGGTGAGTCGTCAGAGCTACTTAGAAGCCATTTCTCTGTAGTTGTTTGGGGGTTTGGAGACCTTTTTATCCTGGAAAATTTCAAACACAGACAAAAGTAGCCTCAACTGTATTTCAGCTCATAGCCAATCTTTTTTCTCTATACCCACCCCTCCCCTGATTGACTTAAAGTACATCCTGGATCTCCTAGTACTTCTCCTAGTCTCAGAGGAGGGACGAAGGGCGTGTGTCCACGGTGCCCTCAGTTAACCCCCCACATGCGTTTAACTGCACCTGCGAGCTCGTCTGTGCCCCCTCCCGAATCATGAAATTACTTGATTGTCTTCTAATTAATAAACAGAAGGAAGCATCACATGATTTGAGAGGTTTTTCTGTTCTTTCTCTTGCCATCAGCGGCTTGAAGCTCACATGTGAGTGAAATGCGATTGTTCATTTATTTTTTGTTTTCATAGTTTGTATGTTAGTGTCTCTCCAGATGACACGCATGCTTCTTGGTGAAACAGCAGCTCTGTCACCTAGGTGTTCTCTTGAGGTGTGAAGTGTGGCCGAGGACTCAGTTCACCCATGTGGACCTGGAAGGGACAGTCTGACGTTTCAGCCAGATTCTCACCTTAAATTGACTTCTTCCAAATTTAAATTCAAAAGTAAAAATAGGAGCTGTAGTGACGAGCCTGCGTTGACCCAGCTGAGCTTCTTGCAGTTGATTTCCTGAGAATACAGCATCCTGTAGGGCTCCACACTTCCCCGTAACATTTAGGGGCTCATCAGGGCTCGGGGCGCCCTGTGCGTCTCACAGGTTCTCTGTACGTCAGAAGCCTG
>NW_011494861.1:9619050-9623026 GCF_000754665.1 Bison bison bison
GGGGACCCTGCCTCGTGCCCACACTCTGCCGCAGACTCGGGGTCTGTGCGCTGCCTCCCCTCTTCAGACCTCTGCCTTCTCTCTCTCCTTCTAATGGGAAAACTACTGCTTCTCGATCCCAGTACCTTTCCCTCTTCTCGGCAGGGATAACCTTCACCAGGGACGGCCGCTACCTGGCGCTGGCAGAGAGGCGGGACTGCAGGGACTACGTGAGCATCTTCGTCTGCAGTGACTGGCAGCTGCTACGGGTGAGGCGCACACCAGGAGCACCAGGACCCTGGGGCGGGGGTGGGGGCGGAAGTACGTTCTTGAAGATCCCAGAAGCTCTTCTGGGTGGTGTGAGAAAGGCAGCTCCATGTTTTCAAAGGTGGGTGCTGCCTGTTACCCCATGGCACGCACACGGGCAGGTGTTCACAGGATCCGGTGAGACTGCATGGGCTCACAGGGTGTTAGCAGTTAACAGTCCCCCAGATGGGAGCTGCTAGGCTTCTTGGTGGCTCAGTGGTATTAGCGTCCACGTGCCCACATGAGGAGGGGTGAGCTGCAGGTTAATACTGACCACGTGCCTGGATGGGCAGGAGGCTGCCAGGCACAGACACCCAGGGCGGGGCTGGATCCCGGATGCTGTTGATTGGCGGCCTCCTTGACCAGGGCAGCGATGTCCTGGGAGGGTCTCCCCTGAGCTGATCTTAAAGGGGTGAGACTCAGCCGCACGGAGGCCTGAGCCACGTCGCGGATGCATGTTGCTCCACCTATCATGGCAGGAGGACACAGTTGTAGGTGTTGCTGCCCATGGCTAGGTGAAGAGATTAAATACTGTGTTAACGCATCAGGTGTGAGATAGATGTTCGTGTATTTGTTGAAGAAGATGTTCTCAATGTCATCTGTTCCCCCCTCGCCCGCCTGGGAAGCACTTTGACACGGACACTCAGGACCTGGCAGGGATCGAGTGGGCCCCCAACGGCTGCGTGCTGGCCGTCTGGGACTCCTGCCTGGAGGTAGGGAGCCCGCTCGGGACGCTCTCTGCTTGTAGCACTGCTGTCTGTTTCTCACACTCTGAACGCCTCAAGCGTGAACTCTGCCTTTTTCAGATGTTGAGCTGAGGAGCTTTTATTACAAGTCTTTAGATTTAAGACCCAGCTTCCCCTTTTCCACAACGTTCTCTCTGCTCCTCCAGTACCATCCCCGTCTCCACTTCCCACCACTGTGGAGGAGGGCAGGGTCTCTGCCCAAGTCTCACTCCCCTGGGGTGGCTGTCTCACATGCCACAGGTTCAGTAATGCCTTCACTGTCTTTGCAGTACAAGGTCCTGCTCTACTCCCTGGATGGCCGGCTGCTGTCTGCCTTCTGTGCCTACGAGTGGTCTCTGGGCATCAAGTCCGTGGCCTGGAGCCCCAGCAGTCAGTTCCTGGCGATTGGGAGCTATGATGGAAAGGTGGGAGGGGGCCTGTGGGGCAAAGCCCATGCACAGCCAGCGCCCCAGAGGCTCTGACCATGTGGTTCTCCCCAGGTGCGGATTCTTAACCACGTGACTTGGAAAATGATCACGGAGTTTGGGCATCCTGCAACTGTTAATAATCCCAAAATAGTAAGTCTGGAAGTGTGTTTGAGGAAGGGATAGAAAGCTGCTCTTTGACTTTACACTATCAGTGTAAGTGTTACAGGGGCTCATGTTACATGACCTTCTGATGCTGAAACATTCTAAATGCAGATGTTCCCGTGGCCCTTGTTTCTCCTGCCATGTTCCCAAAGGGTCCCAAGTGGTGTCCTTCCCAGCCTCCTCCACCCCCATCTCCACGACTCTGGGACCAGCTCCTGCTCTGTGCCAGGCAGAGATCAGCAGGCGGCTTCTTCCCCGTGGAGCCTTCCCTGGGAGGGCAGGAAGGCTGCCTGCCAAGGGGCCCCGGGGCGGACCTTGGGAGGAAGTGGTGCAGGATCTGGGGAAGAGCGATTCAGGCAGTGTGAACAGAACAGCAGGGCAGAGGCCCTGAGGAGGGATCGAGCTCTGTTTATTTGGCAGGCCCCTGACAAGGTGTGGGAGACCGTAGGGACCCAGACAGACAGCCTTTCTCGGGTCGGGGGGTGGGGTGGGACAGTGGGAATGAGGGCAGACACCCTGGCCTCGGGGCAGGAATGAGGGCAGACATCCTGGTGAGTTGCCCGCAGGTGAGGGACCCAAGTAAGACAGGTGTGGGGTGAGGAGGAAGCAGTGGGTGGGCCGCTATACAGCCCTGGGGTCTGGATGGGTTTCTGGGGAGCCTGTGTGTGGGCGGACGTCCCAACAAGGGCGGTGACTGGAGGGCCTTCTGGAGGAGCGGGAGTGGGACTGACCTGAGGCCTCACAGGGTTTGCCTCGGGTCCTTCATCCCACAGCCGTTCATCCTTCCCATCCAGCCTCTGGTGACACGTGCCCCCACCCTGGCCCATCTGTCACCTGTCTCCACTGAAATGCCGGCTGCAGGCGGGACCTCGTGGAGAAGGTCCAGGAGGGCACAGTGAGGGGCCATGGCCACACGTGCTGCCCGGGCCATCTCTCTTCCAGGTGGTGTACAAGGAGGCTGAGAAGAGTCCGCCACTGGGCCACCTGGCCTGCCCTCCGCCCCGAGTAGCGGCCGGGCCCCTGACGTCCTCAGAGAGCAAATGTGAGCCGCTCGGCTGGTTGTGCCGCCCTTGTCTTTCTCCGTTTCCTTTCTTTTCATTATGAGAAAAAGCCCTCTCGGTCCAGGGAGACTCCAGATACTCCCTTTTTTCCTTTCAATCCTTTTCCTCTCTGGCGATACCTGGTGGACAGAGTCCTCAGCTGAGAGCCAGCAGGCTGCCTGGGCTCTGGCTCCTTGGATGGAATACATGCCGTGGGTCTCCTGATTGTTGGCTGGTCCTGAGAGCGACTTTTTTTTTTAATGAATGCTGACCTTTTCTTGGGTGAGTGGGAGGCCATCAGAGGGCTCAGGGAGGAGCTGCAGCTGCATCTGTGGCACAGAGGTCACTTCTGGTTCAGTTTCATCATCCATAAAGTGGGAGTAATTGGGGCACCAGAAGAGCCACCGGGCCTGGGCCGACCACCAGCCCTGCGGTGTTGCCGGGCCCGTCACAGCTCTGGGACCACAGCCTCACGTGGGAGGGCGGGCCAGGTGCCCTTACAGCCCTGCCTTCTGTCAGACCCTGCCTGCCCCTGCTGTCACGTGTCCTTGCCCCACAGATAGCTACGCTTAGCTACTCCCCTGTTGTGGGCAGCACCGCAGACCCAGGCCGCTCGCCCACGGGGAGGCTCAGGGCACTTTCTTTTCCCACCCAGACGAGATTGCCTCGATGCCGGTCTCCTTACAGACCCTAAAGCCAGCTGCTGACAGAGCCAACCCCAGGATTGGCATTGGGGCGCTGGCCTTCAGTCCTGACAACTACTTCCTGGCCACAAGGAACGGTCAGTGGCCCGTCCCTTGTGTGTGCTGTCCCCATCGGCCTCCTCCGGGGCCTGAACCTCCCATGCTTGCTTCTTCCCATTCTGCTGCTGCTGGCGGGGTGGACATCCTGCAGCAATAGTGTCTGGGGCCCATCGCCCCATCAGACCAGCAGCCACTCAAGCCCAAGCCTCCGCGCTCTCTGCTCTGTTTGGGAAAGAGCAGGGCTCCAGGCCCACAGGATACGCCCCCCTTCCCCTTCCTGCCCCTGGGGAAGGTGGGCATCCTCAATGGTGAAAGGCTGGGGGCTGGAGCAGAGCAGCGAGGGGTGAACGTGAGCCTGGGTGCCCCTTCCTCCTCAGACAGTGTCCCCAACGCCGTGTGGATCTGGGACATCCGGAAGCTGAGACCGCTGGCGGTGCTGGAGCAGCTTTGCACTGTGCGTGCCTTCCAGTGGGGCCCACAGCAGCCCCGGCTGGCCATCTGCACGGGGGGCAGCAAGGTGTACCTGTGGTCGCCGGCAGGCTGCGTGTCGGTGCAGGTGCCCGGGGAAGGTGAGCATGGGCAGGGACACAAGC
>NW_011494861.1:9623126-9627589 GCF_000754665.1 Bison bison bison
GGACACAAGCAGATGCTCTGGGGAGGCACCTGCCCGTGAACCTCAGGGCCTGCTGCTACACTTTGGGATTCCAGCTGGGTCACCCTGGGACCCGGGTCTCCCCTAACCTCTGGCCACCTGTCTTCTCCAGGTGACTTCCAGGTGCTCTCCCTGTGCTGGCATCCGAGCGGGGACTCTCTAGCCCTCCTTAGCAAGGACCACTTCTGCCTGTGCTTCCTGGAGATGGAGGAGAGCATGCGTATGGCCTTTGGGCAGCGGGGTAACTGCACGTAGGACCCGGGCGTGGTCAGGCCCAGGTGGCACACATTGGCCATGGGACAGAAGCAGAGCATCTTGGGCGAGTTTTCCTTCCAGAGGAAAGGATTTGCTTTCATTTTGCTATAGCAAGGTGTTTTTGTAAATATGTATGGAATAAACTGTAATTTTTGTTATTTAAAATACTTGTTCATTTATAAAATGGCTAATGCTTACTTTTTTAAAAGGTTTAAGTCACAGGAAAGTCTTCCAGGTCAATTTTAAATTTGGGGTTCACTTGTCTTAGGGGAAGTAACTTCACCCCAAGCGGCCAGTCCCCCATCCCACCCCACCCCACCCTCAACACAGGACCCGTTCTGCAGAGAGCCTGTGTTCCGTCCCTGAACACTCTGAAGCATGGCCTGTGTGTCACGTGGGCCTGTGCTGGAGCAGAATTGGAGATCAGGGCTGTGGGTCCCAGGGCAGCCCAGTTAAGGTCAGGTCTCTGCAGGGAGTGTCTGCCTGGAATGATCCAGGTGCTTCAGGCAGTTGGCCAGGGCTAAGAAGGACACTGGAGGAATAAGGGTTCTTCACCCTGGGCAGAGGCTGGACGGTGGGCACCACCCCTGTGGCTGTGAAAGGAGTAGGCTGTGCAAATCCCCGCAGTGCACATGGCCGGGGTCAAATCCAGTGCGGAGAACATCTCGGCTCTAAGATGCTCTCACCAAACAAGACCCTTTTTTGGTTGTTGCGCCTACTTTAAAAAAGGAACAACACTCACTGGATTATAAATGTCTTTACTAGAAGACCAAAAGCAAAAGATCAAGACCCAGGCAGAGTTGTGGCCCCTGCATCAGGATCATCACATCCATGCTGACTAGAGCTCTGCCAGCCTGGGCAGTGAGGAGGAAAGAACTTGGGGGCCAGCAGTCAGACCACTGTGGATGGACGGGGGCGGTGAGCGATGACTGCCCACGGACTGGGATCTGCACGGAGCAGCAGGAACTGAGGTGGGGCAGGCTGCTTCAGGAGACTAACATGGTTCCTTTCTGAAAGCGCTTCCTTAAAGGCAAATTAAGCAATTCCTTTTTAAAATATGCCATGACAGGACAAACCTAACAGAGATGTCAGCATCATGTGCAAAGAACTTACCAATGTGACTTTCTCAAACAAATGAGTTGTCTTAAAATAATTTTCTGGGAAGTTTTTGGGTGGGCCTGAGAAAGACGCCATCAGTATTATTCACACAATATAGATAAATTTTGGAGAAGGCAATGGCACCCCACTCTAGTACTCTTGCCTGGAAAATCCCATGGACGGAGGAGCCTGGAAGGCTGCAGTCCATGGGGTTGCTGAGGGTCGGACATGACTGAGCGACTTCACTTTCACTTTTCACTTTCATGCATTGGAGAAGGAAATGGCAACCCACTCCAGTGTTCTTGCCTGGAGAATCCCAGGGACGGGGGAGCCTGGTGGGCTGGCGTCTATGGGGTCGCACAGAGTTGGACACGATTGAAGCGACTTAGCAGCATAGATTTAGGAGAAGTGTGACTTTAGGTCAACCACGCATTTCCACAAAAGCAACAGTCCATTCAGGAGCTGACAAGGCAGGCCAACTTTTGCTGAGCTGGTGGTCTGCTGGCTTCTTCCATATTAGCTTTAAGAAGATGGATTAAATCTCAAAATGCAAAACTGGACACCAACTGTACACACACTTTCAACAACGGGCACTCGGTCCCAGGCACATCCCTGGATGGAGCGAACGACACAGCTAATCACGTGACATTTATTGTTAACATGCTCCAGGGCTTGCGGGGAGGGACCACGGGGAGCCGAATGGAGACACAGGGGACTTGAAGACTGAGATCCTGGCCAGGATGCTGACAGGTTCCCTCTGCTGTGTCTGGAGCTCACGTGACCATCTGTCCAGTAGCCAGCTACAGTATTCAGTCCACCTGATTGCACTTGTGGTGCCCAGGTCTCTGAAGGTAGGGGGCCTTGACCCTGCCGGCAGAAGGGGAGCTGGGCCAAGGTCTGTCACTCCCAGAGTCCTGCTGGCCGCCTCTCCTGGCAAGAGCCCCACGTGCAGCATTTAGAAGCCGATCTTGCCTCTGGTCATGGAGTAGCCCAGCTTGGCCTCGTTGTTGATGAAGGACATGAGCCCCACGTAGGTCTCAATGAGGAGTGGACACTCCAGGACCAGCACTCCGCCCTCCTGGCCTGGCAAAGGACTCTCCTTCTGGGCTTTCTTAACAGCTTGGATTAACAGAGCCTTGAAACCATCCAACTGCAAAGAGAGAAAACATGGAGTCTGAGCAGACGATCTGCACGAGGTCCCCCACCCCTGGACAAGAGGCCTTCCCAGCCACACCCAGCGGCCCATGGGCTTACCTCCTGGGTGTGGCTTTCACCTCTGGGCTCACCCATGACAGACGACAGCTAGTCCTCACAGACCTCCCTCTTCCGCTCGAAGGCGTTTTGCCACGGGGACCCACCTGGTCCTCCCCACCACCCACCAGGCAGGCAGCAAGCAAAGGCACTTTGCTGGAAGTGGGGGGCCTGTCCCCAGTCCCATACCCCATGCCCATCACCCCCAGGCCTCCTCTCCTAGCGCCCAGCTCTAGCAGGGGCGGGGGTCAGCTGCCACACCCCGAAGCCCTTCTGGGCCCTTCTCCAAAATGACCACAGCCACCGGGGCCACGTCACAGCACCACACTGACCAGTCCCCACTTACCACACAGGGCTATCTAAGCATAACTAAAGCTTTTAAAAATTGAAAAGTTTATTTTCTCAGTTTAGCCACCGTTCAAGTGCTCAGCAGCCCCACGTGGCCACCATACTGAAAAGTGCAGGCCTGGAAGGTGCCTGTCCCCACTGGGCAGCGCTGCTGCTGCCGTCCGTGTCCTTACTTGGCACAGAGAGGCTGTCTTCTCGTCCACACCGGCCATCGGGTGTTCTATGAATGTGGTGTATGGCACGCTGGTGGACCACGGGTTCCATCTGCTGATGAAGGACGGGCGGCTCTGCTTGTCCCACTGGATGCGAATCCCAAAGCCTTCTCGCCTGCAGGGTCAGAAGACAGGGACCAGACTTCACAGGCAGGCCCGTGTCCCAGAGCACCTGCTTGGTGCTGGGTGTGGGAACAAAAAGCGGTCCCACCGGTGAAGATGAGACTGATGATGGCCATTTCACAACAGCCAAGGACCCGCGGGTCTGGACAGGAATGTCATGTCTAATAATGACAGCTTTTAGCACTTTAAGACACAACAAACTGAGTACTTAGTTAGGCTAATCTTTACACGGTTAATAAAGTTTAACATGTAGTGCTCTAACTAAACAAATAATACTCTTCCAATTTCAAATCCTTTTTCCCAGAATACTTTATTGTTGTTTAGAATTTTGAACTTATCTTCCTGAATTTCCTACCCAAATCTCCACATCAAAACCCTAAAATTTACTGTTTAATTCAACTGAGTATACTCATGTCTAGGTTTCTCATATTTCAGAAAGCTCCCTAACTGATGAAGATCAGCTCTTGAAAGTTGTCCATTAAACATTTCCAAATTTAATCTTCAATAGTATCTGTAAACCAAAGAGATGTGCTACCTTTTTCTTTTAAAAATTAACCACAACAGGGTTTGACATGACAGCTGCCAATCCTTTCTTGGCAGGGATAAAGTGCTGAGTTCACTCTTATCTGAAGAATACCTGTGTCAGGCCTATGCTAACCGTACCCTGAATTCATTTACCACCAGCCTAATAGCTGTCTCTTGTGCCAGAATGCCTTTTAATGCACCCTGCTGGGCAGAAGTCCCCGGGGTCTATTCTAAACTCCACTGATATTAAAGCAAGACGTGCACTGGGGGCTGGTTTTGGAAGGGCTGTTGAGAAGGCCCTAGAGAGGGGCTCTATGTTGAAAAGACTTACTTGTTGAGCGATTTTGGGGGAAACTGGAATTCTCCGTAGGAGATGGTGTCCACCGCGTTTAAGGCCACCCTGACCACCTGCTGGCACTGCAGGCTGATGAAGTCGTATTTGCAGATGAGGAGCGCCTGGTCGGTGATGAGCCCCAGCCGCTCCTTTTCGTTGTTCCAATGATCAACCCTACGGGCGGCAGCGGTCACCTCGGCGCTGCGGAGCGCACAAGTGCCCGGGCCCCTCCCCAGGGCGCGCCCCCTTACTCGGTCAGCAGCCACACCCCCTGGATGTCTCCGTCCTCCACGGGCCGG
>NW_011494861.1:9628177-9628399 GCF_000754665.1 Bison bison bison
CCCCGCCACTGCGCCGGAAGCGCACGCCGCGCTCACGCTCACTTCCTGTTTACGCTACCGGGGAAGGGCGGGACCTAGGCCGGTTGCCAAGGCGACGCGGAGGGCAAGCGGGGAGAGGGTAGTCAGGGGCTTACTGCACCAGGTCAACGCTTCTCTATTCATGTTCGGCTGAAGTGCAGCGGATCTCCGGGGAGGGACTCCTGTCCTTGCCTAGAGTGACCG
>NW_011494861.1:9628499-9642099 GCF_000754665.1 Bison bison bison
AGAGTGACCGGGCCCTGGACGCGCCCCCCGCTAGAGCTGATAACTTCTCTGGACTCGCCTTACGCCCTGGACGACCGCCCCCTGGATGCGGACCCCTGAAGGGGGAGACCACTTCCCTGGTCACACCTGCCCGGGGTGACTGCCGCCTGGACGCGCCCCCGCCCGGGGTGACCATCCCCTGGATTAGCTCTGCCCCTCCCAGGGGTCCGCATTGCACAGCAGGGGGAGCGCGGGCTTCGGGGACTGGAGGAGAGGAGGCCGGCGGGGCAAAGCCCCTTCCTGAGCGCCTCCTCCTTTCTGACCGCGGGTTCAGGGATGCAGCAGCGTGGACATGGCCCCCAGCGCTGTGTTAAATGCAGACGTGCTCCCCGCGGCGTGGGAAGCAGAGCTCCGACCCTGCACCACGGAAGGGAACACGGTGGAGGCACCGGGCATCATCACTCCTTTGAGGGCCGAACCAGGGTTCATTGCTGTCGCTCTGCGCTTGTCCTCCCGAGAGTTAGATGTGTTCTTGTCCTGAGTGAGCTTGCCTGCGGCTAGCGGCATCCTGGGCCTCCGCAGTCCCTGCCGGGGACCTCAGCTCCCTGGTGTTGGCGCCTACAGGCCCCAAGGCAACCTCATCTCCGTCCACCTTGTCCCGTTGTCTTAGAAACCCAAGGGCTGCAACTGCGACAGTTTACAGCTGCTCCTAAATGTCAGCACCTGTGATCCTGACCTGGTTGGTCATTTTGTCCTTCCACTGCCTGTAGCCACAGCTCCAGCTACTCCCCCCACTCCAAAAGGCTTCTTGCCTCAGTCCTGCTGTGTCCATCCTCTGATACTGGGGTTTAGCGCCCCCTCCCAAGGAGGCACTGCCATTAACTACACTCACTGCTAGTTCTTTGCTGTGTCATACAGTCACCTACTGCGTGTGTGTCCTGTGTATAATTCACTTGTGTTTGTTAGGTCATCCTGTGTGTATGTATGTGTGTGTGTGCTCACGTGCACACGCGCATACCCTATTAGGAAATTTCAAGAAACCAGCCCTTGGCATATGACTGCGCTTTGGAGTTTATAACCCCCAAAGTCACAATCCTTTGAATTTCACAAGAGCTGGGGGAGGTAACCCCTCTCTTGTGCACGTGCTGCAGTTGGAGAAGCAGGTCTGGAGAATGCCGCTCAGGTGCCTGGGGCTGCATAGCTGGCATAGCCGGGCTGGTCAGCCATGGCCCTCCTGGCTCTGCAGACTCAGATGCGCTCCTGGGCTGTGAAGGATTCTAGGGTGGCTGGCCTGCCTTCCCAGGGCGTCTCTGGAGGTTAAGGGGGGTCACCGAGCTGTGCATACAGCAGGTCCTTGGCAGCCCCTCACCACTCCACCTGGACATAGTCATCCACAGAAACAGGAGGGATGAAAATATCACAGATGCTGAAATATTAACAGCTTTGGTACTTCACTTCCTGGGAAGACCAAGGGCTCAGAGATGGCTGAGTGTACAGAGACAGGAAAGGGCTTCTAGCCCCGCCAGCCTGCTGAGATGGTGCAGGGACAGCCACTGCTGCCCCTGGGGGACCAGGGGCCATGTCACACCCAGTGGGAGGTAGCCGCTTTCTCTGGCACCCAGAGCCTCCAGCTGAGTCTGCTCTGCTGGTCCCTGCAGGGTGGGCCTGAATCAGGCCCCAGAGGGTCAGCCTGAGCGGTTGGGCTTAGGAGACCTGCTGGCCCCTCTCCTGAGTCCCCTCAGTACAGGGGCTCAGCAATGGCAGCTGGGCGAGTGGCCTCATAGGGACTTGAATCCCGGCTGCCCTGCTTCTGTCCACTGAACTGGGACCCTCAAGCCCTGTCTGCCTCAGTCTCCTTTTTTTTTACTGAGTGGAGATAATGACAGTTCCTGCTTCCTATGGCTGTTGGAAGAAGTCTGTGAGTGAGGACCTGGGACTCAGTGCCCCGCCAGACCTGGAGCCAGCTCAGTGTTAAGCATGTTCATGCTGTTCGCTGAGCTGCTACTCAGGGCCTCGTGTGCTGCAGATATCGTCTTTGCTCCGCCCACATGTGCACGTCCCATTCAACCAAGGAGAAAACAGTCCCAGAGAGGCTGTCACTTTGCAAAGGTCACGAAGAGCCCTGGAGTGCCTGGCCTGTGTCCCCGCCCCCACCCCTGCCCCCCGCTGGTGGCCCATGAGAACAAGCAGAGGAAACCCGTCCTCCACTGGATTCACTAGGAGTCCATGTGTGCTCACCCACCCTAGGACACGATGACCAGGGAGACACGATCGAGCACTGATGGCATGACTTTACAACGACCTTGATCAGGGTCAACTCAGCCGAGGAAGGAGGGATGAGAAGGAGCCATGGTTTAAAGGATGAGGCTGAAGGTGGGGAGGAGGAAGTAAGAGGGGACAGCAGTGATGCTGACAGGCGGCAGCAGTGTGGGGATGGAAGAGGCCTGGTCATTTCTTTGGGACAGCCAGCCCCACAGGGCCCAGCCCGCTCATCCACACTTAGCTGTGGTGACCTTGAACTCAGTACTTAACCTTCCTGCCTCCCTCTCCTTGTCTGGAGAGCAAGAATAATGCAACCTGGCTCCCAGTTTGTCATGAGGCTCAAACGAGCTCACAGGTGCCGAGAAAGACACCTGAACATCCCTGGCTCAGGTGCTTCGTGGGCGTCGGTAGAGTCAAGGACAGGACGGGGCTGAAGAAATGGGACAAAGGCCAGTGTGAATGGACCCAGCTCTCGAGGAGGCTGGTGGGCAGAACCTAGAGCCCAGGGGTTTGGGTCTACCTAGAGCAGGAGGGCTCCGCCTGCTCAGGGATAGATGGAGAGAGCTGCGGGTGGACAGGTGGTGGGGTGCGGATGCAGTGGGGGAGCAGCATGGAGCGGTTCTGGGACATCTGCTTTCTTCGGTGGCGAGCAAGGAGTTGTTTCAGGTGGGTGTGGGGACCACCAGGAGTGCCGGGAGTCCTCAGGCAGGTTCTCAGTGGAGCCTTCACGCAGCAGCTGGTGGGAGTGGGAGAAGCCAGTGGCTGGACTGGAGTTTGCTGGGCAGCTGTGGCCGAAGACAAGGGGAAAAGGGAGGACGAGCTCCTGTAAGTGAGTATTCGCCAAGGCCCATGAGGGGTCAGGGATGGCACCCCAGTTGTCAGCTGACAGGCTAAGCTGCCAAGATTTCAGGGATGCTGTGGAAGACAGGTGACCCCCGGATCAGAGATGATGGACTGTTATCCACAGGGAAGCCACGTCCAGAGCGTCAGCATGTTGCATGCGTCCTGAGTCCCAGCTCCCACGGGATGCTGCCATGGGGCCGCGTCACTGCAGAGAAACTGGGGCCTGTGAGCAAGCCTGGTCCTTGCCCCTCAGGGCTGCTCTGTGACCAGCGGCCCCAGGCGGGGCGGTCAGGGCCTGGCACTTGCTCCTGGCGCCCCCTGCAGGATGTGTAGGAGAGTTTCCCAGCAAGGTCAATGGAGGGGACCTTGAGTCTAGTTCTGGTATGACGGAGGCATCAGCAGATCTAATAGGCACTGGTGACCGGGAGGAGGTCATTGAGAGAATGGGACCACTGCTGACTCTCAAGCTGGACCCAGGTAATCGGAGTGTTGACGAAAATAATCATTGAGCTATCTAATATAGGAACAGAAAAGAGCCAAACTGTAGCCCGGAAGACTGCCTGTCAGATCACTCAGAGGAACTGCTCCAGAGAAGCAGGATTTTTAGCACAGTTTTCTGTCTTGTCAGAACAGAGAACATCAAAGGAGTCAGGGAGACATTTCTTCAAGGTTTCAAAAAACAGACCGGCACATACACGGGGCTTCAGTGTGGGCTTGGCAACTAGGAAGGGAGTCTTATTGTGGAGGGAGTAACCAGCATTGGTGTCCCACAAGGGGAGGTGTTTAATCTTCATTTTTAACATGGGTAGTCTTTACTTCTGGTCAATGTTTCCTTTAATAATTAAAGTGAAAGTGAAGTTGCTCAGTCGTGTCCGATTCTTTGCGACCCTGTGGATTGTAGCCTACCAGGCTCCTCTGTCCATGGGATTTTCCAGGCAATAGTACTGGAGTGGATTGCCATTTCCTTCTCCAGGGGATCTTCCCAACCCAGGCATTGAACCCGGGTCTCCCACATTGTAGATAGATGCTTTACCGTCTGAGCCACCAGGGATTAAAGCAGACAAGAATTCCCTGGTGGCTCAGTGGTAAAGAACCCGCCTGCCAATGCAGGGGAATCGGGTTTGATAACCTGGTCCAGGAAGGCCCCACGTGCCGCAGAGCAACCAAGCCCGTGCTCTGGAGCCCAGGAACCGCAACTACTGAAGCCCGCACTCTTTAGAGCTGCGCTCTGCAACAAGAGAAGCCACTGCAATGAGAAGCCTGCACACCACAGCTAGAGAGTAGCCCCCACTCGCTGCAACTGGAGAAAAGCTGAGGTAGCAGGGAAGACCCAGCACAGTCAAAAATAAAATTATAAAAAATAATTAAAGCAGACATATGACCTGCCACAAACAGGCTGTTCTAGTTGGCATCAGATTCAGGCTAGCTCCTGTATAAGCCAGAATGACTTCCCCAGACCTTGGCATGTGAGGATTTCCTTCATCAGGAAGCTCCTTGAACATCTGTCCTTAAGATATTCAGAAGCAGCCATAGGACAGTGAGGTGCCTGTGAGACCACAGTCACGTGACTGAGCCCCATGAAGGCCTCTGCGTGAACTTTTATGATCTGGCAGGTGGGTGTGGAGACCCACTGGACCTGCAGTGCCCAAGACAAGCCTCAGGAGCAAGTTCCCTGTTTGTCAACCTGCCCCCAGCCCATCTGGAGCGTCTGCCTCTTCCTTCGGTCTCTCGCTGCCCTGGCGTGTGGCTGGTTTTGAAACCAGCAGTGTGGAGGGATGGAGAACAGGGTCTGACGTCTGGACGCCAGAGGCTGCAGTGGGTGCTGGAGTCGGAAGTGTCACAGAGACAGCGCTCTGCAGGGGAACAAGGACTGAGTCTTGGTCTTGGGACTGGGTGCCCAGTGATGGGTGAGCAGGGGCCAGGACTGGACAGAGGGTGGGCCCTGAGTTCCCAGGATGCTGGCAGGAGTAGGCATGACAGTGAAGATGCTGACCGGGTGTCTGAGCCTTTAGTGGATGTGGAGGGGGTGGGGCAGGTAACTTGAACATCCACAAACTCGAGAGATGGCTGGGTTGGTCACTGAGCATCCGTTGGACACCTGGCACCAGCTGTTGTGCTGACCTCATGGGGCCATCATCCCAAAGTACCACAGATGGGGGTGTTTTAACAACAGTCTGAGGCCGGAAATCCAAGGTCAGGTGTCTGCAGGGCCATGATCCCCCTGAAACCTGTAGGGGAAACTCTCTGCTGCCCTTTCCAGCCCCTGGCGGCTGCCAGAGGTCCTGAGCAGGTGGCCAGGTCACCCTGATACCCCCTCCTCCTCCTGATAACTCTCTCCCCTCTTCCATGTTGGACTCAGGCCCGCCCAGGTGACCTCATCTTAACCTGATGACACCTGCAAAGACCGCGAAACATGGCCATGGATACTGAAAGACTCCACCCCCAAACACGGCCAAGGATCCCGAGTGGCAGCGGTTAGGACTCTAGTGTGACTGGGGAGGTGACGCAGTTCTCCCTGTGAGAGGGGTGGGCACGTGCTAACAGCGAGGGGGCTCAGCTGGTGCTCAGCGCTGTCCACCTGCACACAGTGGTCGTCGACTGGAGGGAACTCCTGCCGGGTCTGGCTGTGGCTGCCCCTCCCGAGCTGCGTCCCCCTGGGTTTGCACTGCCTCTCTCTTGGGACCATTGAAAGGCTGTTCCCGCTCCCACCAGCAGGTGGCAGGATCGCCCACACAGGGCCTTCAGAGCAGCGTCCTGCGCCTGGGTGTCCGTTAGCAAATAGACGATGGTCATCTCTTCCCCAGGTGAGTGGAAGGCCGCCAAGTCTCAGCTGGAAGTGTGGATTTTTAACTCCAGATGTTGTGGCTTAGTGTTTGTTTGTTTGGTTTTTTACCAAATCCAAGGATCTCACCTTTGACGTCTGCTTCTGAGGGAAAGGGAGGTCAGGCGCACGCCTGTGGGAACTGCAGGGGCAGGACCTCAGAGCTGCCAGGGTTCCGGGGGTTCTGGGGCTCTGCATCAGAGGTTAAGGAAGAGCCCAGGGACTACTCTGTGGGCCACACTCACCTTCCAGAGACAGCTGCCCTCTGGGCGAGGCCTGTCTCTCCTGGGGAACCAGGCTGTGGACTCAGGGCTGGTCAGAGGCCGGACAGTGCTTGCTGGCTGCCCTGGCCCTGGAGACCCACCTGAGAGCTGCCGTGTGGTGCACTGGGGAGACTGCTCTTGATCTTTAGTAGATTTCTTTCAACAAACAAACACCCCGTCCAGCAGACAGGGTTGGGGGAAGCCCTGGCCTTGGGCAAGGAGGGGGCGGGCTTCCAAACATCCTGACTTTAAGGCATATGAGCAGGACATGGGGAGACAGGAAGACATGGACACAGTACTCCTGCAGTGTCTAAAGGCTGAGTCATCTCCATGGTAACTTTCATCATGTCCTGCACTCTGATGGAGAGGACTGGCTCCCTGTGCCCATACCCTGCTGCCCACCTCACCACGCCCAGGAGCCCCTAGTGCCCTGTGCCCATCTGGCGGGAGCTGAGGTGTGAAGATGGAACCCAGGGAAGGTCTGGCCACATGGATGTGCTGCCCTCGGGCGAGTGGGTTCAGGAGGGTCACTGGGTGATACTGGGATAGGGTTGGGGGCCAGGAGGTCTTGGAAAGGTCATTGCCTGGGACTGGGGCATCTGCCCTGGTTCTGGTCAGCATGGGAGTCAAGGGGTGACAGGAAGGGGGACACATTGACTGTTCCCGAGAAATGCCAGGGCTGCACCGTGGGGAGTGTGTCCAGCAACAGCAAATTCCCGTGGCTCCCAGACTCGGTGTCAGGAGGAGCCTTTGCCTGCCCCCAAGGACATGTGCTTCTGAGTAGGCGGGCAGGAAGGGCCCCCCGGCATGCCCCGTGCTCTGCTACCTCCTCTGTGGGCCCCCAGGGCAGGCGCTGGGCCGCCTTGTCACGGCTGTACGTGTGCCCTATAGCTGCTGTGAGAAACGACCACAATCTGGGTGTCAAAATGAAGGAAAGCTGCTCTCTCACAGTCTGGAGGCTGGAGCCTGAGAAGGAGGAGCAGCCAGGCTGGTCCCTCTGGAGGCTGCAGGGAGTGTCTTCTCTGTGCTCCTCTCCCAGCTTCTGGTGGTGGCTGCAGTCTCCTGCGTCCCTGGGCTTGTGGGTGTGCCCCTCCCATCCTGCCTGCATGTGGCCACAATGCCGCCCTGATGTCTCCCTGTGTCTCAGGTCGCCTCCTTCTAAGTATCTTCTTTCTGGAAGCTTCCTTAAGGAACCTCAGATTGGACTTGTATTTATTTGTTATTTATCTATTTCTGGCTGTGCGGTGTGTGGAATCTTGGTTCCCTGACCTGGGGTCAAACCTGTGCCCCGGACCACCAGGGAAGTTCCCTCTTTCTCTTACAAGGACACCTGTCGTTGGGCTGAGGGTAAGTCCAGGGCAGTTTCTTTCTGATATCCTTAACTTATATCTACAGAGACCCTTTTCCCATGTCTGGTCACATTTGCTGGTCCTGGGGGCCAGGGCTTAGAAAGATGACTTTTCAGGGGATACAGCTCAATCTGGCACTGGTGCATGAGTGGGTAGTTTTCTGCTCGCAAGGTTGGCAGGGATCTGTAACCCCCTTCTTGATGCCCCTTCCCTCACCCCCAGGTAAAGGGAGGGAAGGGTGAAGGGGGCGAGCCAAGCCTGTCTGTCCACTGAGCAGTAGTCAACTTGCTGTCCAGCCAATAGGCCATCAGATCAGTGGCTGAGCAGGAACCGGACTCTGGGCCAATACTCTGCCGTTCCTGGCCCACCACGTGGATGGAGGCAGAGAGAGGCACTGGGCGTCACCCAGGGCTGCACAGTAGAGGGGCCCTGACCCTGGCGTCTGCTCCAGAATCCTGGCCCACCCACCCTCTCCGGCCCCGTCGCACAGCCTGACTGTGTTTGCATGGATGGCCTCTTTGGTGTCAGTCTCTCTTGGGGGTGAAAGAGGAGGTTTAGAACTAGACTCTGGAAGCAGAGCCTGAGAGCATCCATCTGGCTGGAGAGGCGTTTGGCGTAGGGTTTTGGATGCCCTGCTTAACTCGTCATCTGGTCCAGAGAGGGGTGATACTGGATTTGAGGTCCCCTCCCAGTGGGAAATGGTGGGCTTCCCCCTACACATACACACACACTATCGCAGGCGCCCAACCCCCTGTGGACACTGCTTATACCAGGCCCTCTCTTCTGGAACCTGAAAATGCCTTTGGCACTAAGTAATTTGCTTACTCTCCTGTCAAGGAGAGGTGTCTGTAAAAATTCAGACAGAATACTGGATTCTTCTCTTGGATTGCCAACAAGTCCAGCTCAGGGAGCCGCAGAGGCTGTGCTAGGCCATCTCTGCAGGACCCTGTCTTCCAATTTCCTGGGACTGGGCGCCACCGAGGAGGTGAGGGGCTGCAGCTTGGCGTGGGAGAGGGAGCAGGTGGCTGTGTGAGGGGCCAGCTAGGCTGGGAGCACGCCTCTTCCTCCGCCCCACCTTATTTCCCTTGGGCCAAAGGCTATTTTTATCATTTCCAGCAAAGAATGGGACCAAAACATCAACAAGCAGTGTCTTTTAAAAGTGCTCTTCATGAAAGGCTCACGTTCGGGGCGCCTTCTGGGCCTGTGTCCCTGCAAACACTCGGGATCCTGACTACCAGCTTCCCGTCTGCACCTTGTAAACTGAGCCAGTGATCCCAGGCTGGAGTTGGCAGGTTTGGCTATAGTTGGTCTAGTGGCCTCGGAGATGGGAAATTGGACTGAGCAGAATTCCATCCCCTGCAACCCAGCTCCAGCTCAAAGAGAGTAAAGCCTTAGCCTATGGAGGCCACGTGGGTGAGGCGTGGGGACCGGAGGGCTTCAGTGGACTGGTGAGGAATGCACATCGCCTCCACTGTCAGAGTAAATCCCCCCCCCACGCTTCTTGACTTTCTCCGAGTTGGATCACTATGAAGATGCCAGATCTTCTGGAATTAATGAGTATGTTTAACAAAATTCTAATGAAAAGTCTGAAGCAACTTTGAAAGTGCTGGATAAGGGACTCCAAAGTTTATTTGGAAGAAAGATGGGTGAAAATTCCCAGCATAATTTGCAGTTAAATAAGGGTGAAGCGGGTCCCTTCATGGATTTCACCCTTGTCACGGCGAAGCAGCTTGTGTGCCTCAGTGAGTCTCTGAGCTGTGCTGTGCAGGGCCGTCTGCAGGACGTGCTCACTGCAGGAGGGTATGGCAAACCACGCCAGCGCTCTTGCTGTGAGAACCCTGTGGACAGTATGAAAAGGCACAAAGGTGTGACCCTGGAAGATGAACCTCCCACATTGGAAGGTGTCCAATATGCTGCTGGGGAGATTGGAGGATAATTACTAATAGCTCCAGGAAGAATGAAGCGGCTGGGCCAAAGCAGAAACGATGCTTAGCTGCAGATGTGTCTTGTGGTGAAAGTAAAGTCTGATGCTGTAGAGAACAATATTGCATAGGAACCTGGAATGTTAGGTCCATGAATCAAGGTAAATTGGAGTAGTCCAGCAGGAGATGGCAAGAGTGAACACCGACATCTTAGGAATCAGTGAACCAGAATGGATGGGAATGGGTGAATTTAATTCTGATGACCATTATATCTACTACTGTGGGCAAGAATCCTTTTGAAGAAATGGAGTAGCCCTCATAATCAACAAGAGAGTCTGAAATGCAGTACTTGAGTGCAATCTCAAAATGACAGAATGATCTCAGTTTGTTTCCAAAGCAAACCAAGACTGCCTCCAAGTCTATGCCCCAACCACTAATGCCAAAGAACCTGAAGTTGATTGGTTCTATGAAGGCCTACATGACCTTCTAGAACTAACACCAAAAAAAGATGTCCTTTTCATCACAGGGGACTGGAATCCAAAAGTAGGAAGTCAAGAGATACCTGGAATAATAGACAAATTTGGCCTTGGAGTACAAATTGAAGCAGGGCAAAGTCTAACAGAGTTTTGTTAAGAGAACAGACTGGTCAACAGAGGGTCAGCAAACACCCTCTTCTGACCACACAAGAGACCACTCTACACATGACCATCACCAATTGACCTCTAATGAAATTAAATTGATTGTATTCTTTGTAGCCGAAGATGGAGAAGCTCTATACAGTCAGCAAAAACAAGACCAGGAGTTGACTGTGGCTCAGATCATGAGCTCCTTATTGCAAAGTTCAGGCTTAAACTGAAAAAGTAGGGAAAATCATTAGACCATTCAGGTATGAGCTAAATCAAATCCCTTATGATTATACAGTGGAGGTGATAAATAGATTCAAGGGATTAGATTTTGTAGGTTGAGTGCCTGAAGAACTATGGACAGAGGTTTGTACCATTGTACAGGAGGCAATGACTAAAACCATCCCCAAGAAAAAGAAATGCAAAAAGGCCAAGTGGTTGTCTGAGGAGGCCTTACAAATAGCTGAGAAAAGAAGGGATGTGAAAGACAAAGGAGAAAGGGAAAGATGTACTCAACTGAACGCAGAGTTCCAGAAAATAGCAAGGAGAGATAAGAAAGCCTTCTTGCATGCCAAGGTGACATACAGAAAGAAAACTGTATTTCTGATCTTCCCCAACTCAGTGCCTATCTCTAGGCACCGGGGAAATAGCAGGGCAGACTGTAGGCTTGGGGACACACACTCAGAAACCTACATTGTCTGGAAGCATCACCAACTACCCCAAGACTGAAACTACAGACCAGGAAAATGTTTGCAATGTCCCATAAACTGTCACTTTATCATGAAAATGGACAAAGATGGAAAATTCTTAGGGAATATTTATTGCATTCTAATTAGATGGATTACTAAAAAGGTTGTTTGAGTTAAGTCCATTTATAAAAGTGTACGAAACACATATGTGGGCTTCAGTGGTAAAGAATCTGCATACCAATGCAGGAGACACGAGTTTGATCCCTGGGTCAGGAAGATACCCTGGAGAAGGAAATGGCAACCCATTCCAGGATTCTTGCCTGGGGAATCCCATGGACGGAGGAGCCTGGTGGGCTACAGCTCACAAGGCACAAGAGTCGAACATGACTTAGCAACTGAACAACAACAATGAACACATATCTACTATTTAATTCACTTACGTTCTTTTCTTACAGAAGGACCCATCTTATTTGTTTTAGGGCCCTTCACACTTGGGGACCCTCGCATCAGCAGCCTCCATTTTAACCCACAGGACCCACCCAGATTCTTTCCTCCCTCCTCTGAGGAGCTGGAGAAGGTTCTGAAAGGATGCAGCCCCCTCAGCCTATGTTGAGGGGGCTGGGATGGGGTCCCTCGAGGAGCTGGTGAACAGTTGAAGCTGCTCACTCACTCATTCAGTGCACACTTATCCAGCTGTTTCATGCCAAGTACAGCTCTGGAGGGGAGGGGGGGGTCAGGTCTTTGAAGGTAGACAGCAGGTAGGCCACGAGGAAACTCTCTGGTGGAGGGACTCGAACCCCAGGCAGGGCCTCACATTCACCCGGGAACTCGAGGGCTCTCTTAGGGCAGGCTCGTAAGATACCAGGTGTCAGGGAGCCCAGAAGGAGCATGGGCCCTAGGGTGGACCAGTCCTGCCACTGGGATGCCAGTGAGGGGTGGGGGGTGAGGTTGAGCAGAGGGCACACAGGACCATGTCTGGGGCATCACCGAGCAGGGGTGCTGACCTGTGTTTGTGGTTTCAGAAGATGGTGAAATCACCCTGCTGTGGACTGAACTGTTTTTTTGTTCAGTCGCTCAATCATGTCCGACTCTTTCTGACCCCATGGACTGCAGCACGCCAGGCTTCTCTGTCCTTCACCATCTCCTGGAGCTTGCTCAAACTAATGTCCATCAAGTTGGTGATGCCATCCACCCATCTCATCTTTTTTCGTCCGCTTCTTCTCCTGCCCTCAATGTTTCCCGGCATCAGGGTCTTTTCAAATGAGTCTGCTCTTCCCATCAGGTGGCCAAAGTATTGGAGCTTCAGCCTCACCATCAGCCCTTCCAATGAATATTCAGGGTTGATTTCCTTTACCATTGATTGACCGGTTTGATCTCCTTGCAGTCCAAGGGACTCTCAAGAGTCTTCTCCAACACCACAGTTCAAAAGCATCAATTCTTCAGCGCTCATCCTTCTTTATGGTCCAGCTCTCACATTGATACATGACTACTGGAAAAACCATAGCTTTGACCACATGGACCTCTCTAGGCAAAGTAATGTCTCTGCTTATCCACAGGTTGAAGCCCTACTCCTCAATGTGAATGTATATGGAGCCTGGCCTTTAAGGAGGTGAAAGTGAAAGTCCTTCAGTTGTGTCCGACTCTTTGAGACTCCATTGACTATATAGTCCATGGAACTCTCCAGGCCAGAATATTAGAGTAGGTAGCCTTTCCCTTCAGGGCGTCTTCCCAACCCAGGGATGGAACCCAGGTCTTCCGCATTGCAGGAGGATTCTTTACAAGCTGAGCCACCAGGGAAGCCCAAGGAGGGTGACTATAGTTAAATGAGGTAATGGGGTGGGGCCCTGGTCCCAGGTGTCTGGCTTTGTCTAAGAAGCAGACACCAGAGCTGCTGTCTCTCTCACCCCTTTGCCCCCCAGGTGAGCTCACACCAGGAGGCAGTCTCTGCAGGTCAGGAAGAGGGCCTCCCCAGGAACCCAGAGAGTCAGCATCTTGACCTTGGGCGTCCAGTGTCCAGAAGGAGATAAATCACCGTCTCGTCGTGTTGACCCAGACACCTTGAGGGGCTGCTGGACTGGCCGGACTTCTCTCTACTCTCCGAGATCCAGTGGTTTTCTTAGCTGCACAGGTTTAGTGAAGGTCCCAGAGACAGCTCGCCCTGTCCAGTTCCAGGATCTGCAGTTTATTAGGGGCGACTTGGGGGTGCTGGCTGCTTCCGCTCTGACCTTAGTTTCCCCATTCGTGCAGCAGGGTGGCGGCGGGACTGGCCCGACAGAGACCCACCTCCCCCAGGATAACGAGGGGCTGGGGCCCAGCGTCCTGGAGGACTGCCTTTCCACGGGTGAGGGGCGAGATCTCTGCTGCTCCACCTTTGGTCTCCCGAGTCGCACGGAACCTGGGACTTTCAGCCGGAGAGGAGGGGGAAGCGCGAGTGGGCAGCGAGGGGGGGGGGGCGAGGACCTAGGCGGGTTGTGGGCGGGGCTGTGGGCCGAGGAAGGCGGGGCTGGGGCGGAGCGTCTGGGCGAGGACGGGGTATGGGCCGGGGTCTGCGCCCGGGGGTGTGCCGGGGGCGGGGCGAGACCGGGGTAGGAGGGATCGGGTATGTCTGGGCGGTGGGCGGAGTCGGGGCTGGGCCCAGGAGCAGGGGGCGTGGCGGAGGTGGGCCGCTTCTCCCTCGCCGGGCTTGAAGTGCACTGGGCTCCCCGCGCCGGGGCGGGTATCTGGCTGGATGCATTCAGGCGCACAGGACTCCGCGTTGCCCTCCAGCGCGGGCTCGAAACCGGGGCCCTGCCCACCTGCGGCGACCTCACGCTCGGCGGGACCGGGCGCGGCACCTGTGGCTGCCCCCG
>NW_011494861.1:9642500-9645535 GCF_000754665.1 Bison bison bison
AAGAGACAAGGATCGGGGGTTGGGTCTGGGGGAGCCTCCGTGGTAGGGCCACCCGGCCTCTCCCCTTCCCCTTCTTCGTCTGCCTGAACTCTGACCGCGGGTTTGCACGTTGGGAGGAATCGGCGCCCCGCGAGGTGATGGAGTCTGGGCAGGTCTGGCCGGGCAGCTTGGAGAAGGCTGAGAGGAAGCAGCGCGTGCCCACTTCCTTCCAGAGCCTGTCTCCTGGGGCCGGGGTCCTGTGCCCAGACAGGGGGCCGCTTGGGCTTGGTTTCTGTGTTAAATATGCGGGCTTTGGGGCTGGGAGACAGGAGAAGGAATTCAGTTACAGAATGGGCAGGAAGAGAGGGTCAGGGAGCCAGCCGAGATGAATTTAATTTTGAAAGATGATTCCTCAGCGGGCCGTTTTAGCGGTCTCTTTTAAACAGCAAATCGATCCTTGTGTTGGCCTCAGAGGAAAACTGGTACGAAGTGAGCCGGTCTGGAGGAGGAGGGTGGGGGGAGGGCCTGCTGGCGCCCCGCGCTCTCCGCAGGGTATTGGGCCTGGGGCCCTCGGAGCTTGGAAAGGCTGCTGAGGGGCTACAGGAGGACTGCGAGGGGCCTTGGCGGGGGCTTCCTGTGCCGGGCTCCGCCAGCCCTGAGGGCTGGGTGCACCTGGCTCTCCAGACTGAAAGGACAGGCTTCCAGGCAGAGCTGGGGAGGGGGCAAATCCATGCCCCCAGGCCCCCGGGGTCTTGCTTTACTCCAAGAAAGATTCTTCTGTGGCCTTTTAAAGGAGCAGATCTGGGGCCTGAGCCCCGACTCTCCACGTGACTTCTCCCCTGACATTGCTCTTTGCTGTGACCCCAGGGAGTTTAGTTTGTCCAGGGGAAGTGGTGGCCTCTCAGCCTGCCTGCTCTTCACGTGGTCGGCCCAGGCTCCCCAGAATCCCTGGGTGCTGGTCAGGGTGGATGCTGAACAGAGGACTCTGCTCTTAAGAGGGGCTTCTGCCCCTGTGGGCTGGTGGGGACCGCTGGTTGCCCTTCCCCGACCCCGGGGAGTGAACCTGTCCTTTGAGGTATACCCATTCAGCCAGGGCTCACCCAGCCCTGGGAGGGCTTTCTCCCAGCTGGCAGAGGACTGCAGGAGAGTTCAGACTTCCTCTGCTCACTTTTCCCAAAGCCTCCTCCTGGCCCCTCACCTCCACTCTTCAGACCCTTCAAGGCCCCGCCCACCAGTCCTCCTCCTGGGGAGCCTCCCACCTGTGTGTGGGGGGGTGGCTGCCCTCTGGGGCCTGTGCCCATGTTTCTTGTCCTGGGACGCAGTCACTCCACTCTCAGATGCCCCCTGTCATGTTGACTTCCTTGCTGCCTGGGAGCAGACCTTCCCAGTCATGTCTGTAAGCACCTGCCACCTTCCCAGACCCTCAGTGGCACCACAGTGAGAGTGCTGGCTGGCTGAATGATTGGGGGTGCTTTTTCGCTAGACTTCTGAGAAACCTTATGAATGGGTCCATCCTGCAGCTCATTCTGCCCAGAAAGGAGGCAGGAGCCAGTGGGCCCTTGGAGGCCCCAGAATTGGCTCCTTGCTGCCTGCACCCCAAAAGCGGGGCCTGGAGAGCAGTGAGGGCCCCAGAAGGTCCTGACCCCTGTGTCACTTCCCTTCACGGACAGCTTCACCCTCCCTGGCTGGCTCAACAATCCTATGATGGGCCTGTGGGAAGGTGAGGCGGGAGGATGCTCTAAGGGGGGTTCCCACTTACTGGTGGCTCTGAGACCCTGGGGACCTGCAGGGGTGATGTGGCTGGTCCTTTGGCTCTTGCTGGCTGATGGGTCCAGATTCCAAATGAGACAATGCTTATTTATTTACTTAATTACATCTCCGAAGTGAACCTCTTCTGCTACGGAAAGATGCTAGCCTTTCTCTCCAGGGCCTGGGCTGACTGCTGACAGTGTGCTGGGCTGGTCAAGACAGGGCTGTGGGAGCAGTGTCTGAGCACAGGGAGCTCTGACCTACCTCAGCCCAAGGCTGCAAGGCTCAGAGGAGGCATCTTCTCACAGCCCTGCTTCCCTGGGGCTGGAGTCCTCTGGGCAGCTGTGCTAGGAAAATGTCCAGTACTCCAGAATCAGCTCATTAGACTGACCCCTCCCACCTGGAGAGGAACAGGCCCTCCAAGCTCAAGTCCCCTCTTACAAGCAACTCCTGAACCCACTGGCCCTGAGCACTGCATGGTCCCCATTCGATGAGGCTTCCTCTGGCCATTCGAAGGCCCCTGCTCACTGGTCAGGGAGCTTGAAAGCTGAACTGTACTTTCATGGCCTGTGAGCAGCTCGCAGTCACTGGGCCCTGCCTGTCTGCCTCTCCTGGGGGCAGAGGCTGTGCTGGGTGGAGGGAGAAGGCAGGGAAGGGGCACTCCCCTCACCAGCCGCCCTGTGCCAGGCCAGGCTGTGTGTTTGGTGCCGGGCGTGAGCTTGACGTTGCGATCATTTCTCCATTTGTCCAGTGGGAGGACCTGGGTGTCTGAGGGTGGTCTGCCCGGGTCACAGCGTCCTTGGGACCTCAAGGCTGGACCTGGGCTCGTCCAAGCTCAGAGCGCCGAGCGTCCCCTCGTGCATACTGCATCCAAGCCAGGAGGCCACTAAAAAATGGAGCCTGTAAAAACAGACAGGACAGAGACACTTCTCAGCAACCCAGCCCCCTCCTAGACCCGGGGGTGTGTGCAGTCAGGCTTCCCCAGCTGCGTGTGCATGGCTGGCTCCCTTGCCCTGTGCCCTGGTTTCGTCCTCACCTCTTCACCCTGGCGTCTAGTTCTTGGGGTCCAGGAACTGCCCACCCTGGAGGGACGTGTCTCACTCCTACCCTTGCAGCTCCAGGAGCCCTGCTCTGCCCCCGATACCAGATGGCCCATGCTGGCATGAGCACCGCCCCTTACAAAGCTCTGCTCACTTTGCAGTTGAGGAAGCACCTCCCGCCCCCCAGATGGGCAGTGGGTTCATTTCAGGAGCAGAGGGCCCGAGCAGGGACTCCTGCCCGCCCTGCGCCCAACCTCCCAACCGCCG
>NW_011494861.1:9645635-9647382 GCF_000754665.1 Bison bison bison
TTCCCCCTCCGCCCTCCCCCACCATTTCCTCCTTCTTTCCAAATGGAAAAGCCAGCTCCGCTTGTGCTTCTGAGGTGCCGGAAACTTCCCAGAGGAGAAAGTCGTTCCAGGCTCGCCCCTCCTCCCTTGAATGGTTTTCAGCACGCAGTAGCCAGGCGGCCTGCCTGCCAGCCTAGGGGACCAGAGTCACGCAGGGGCCTCAGGGGGCGGGGACAGGGGGCAGCGGACGGGAGAGTGACCAGAGCAGATGTGGCTGAAGGGCTGCGTGCCGCCTCGTCGTGGTCATCCCGCTGGTCAGCATCCCTCAGCCCACGTGGCTGAAGTTTGAGGTGGAGGTTCAGAGGTGGCCCTGTGCATCCTTTTTCTCCTGAATATCCGTGCTCTTGAGGCCCGGCCTCTGCAGGCCCGGGGTGGGCACTGGGCTGGGTGCCCTCACCCGGGGCCTGGCCTCAAGTCTGGACAGCTGGACCCCCGAGAGCAAGCATGCAGGGGGGTTGGAATTGGTGATGGGGGTGCTGACTGTCTGTCTCTGTCCCAGGCCCCACGTGTGTGCGGAGCAGGAGCTGACTCTGGTGGGCCGCCGCCAGCCCTGTGTGCGGGCCTTCAGCCGCACAGTGCCCGTGTGGAGGCCGGGTTGTGGGCGGCAGGCCTGGTGTGTCAGCCACGAGCGCAGGTATGTGCAGGGGTCCCAAGGCCCCATGTGGGGGTGGGGACTCAGCTCACCCCTGCTGCTGCATGGAGTGCAGGGAGGGGGCAGTGTGGCTGGGACGGGGCTGTCCTGGTCTCAGGGCACAGCCCCCCCGCAGTGCCCCACATCTGAGGTCAAGGCCCCTGACACTGCCTTGGGGTATGGCTACCATGGAGGCTATTCCCAGACTGTACACCCCTGCTCAGCGGCCACCTGGGGCCTGGTGGGTGGGGGCAGACCCCGTGGTGAGGGGGCCTGTGAGGAGGAGGAGGGGACCCTGCAGGGAGAGGTGCTGGCCATCCATGCAGGAGGGTGAGAGTGGGGCGCTCAGCCTGCTGAGGTCCCGCCTGCCGGCGGCTGCTACCTGCCCCTGAGCCCGTGTGAAACCTCTATTGCTCAAGATTTTATTTCAAAATCAAGCGGAGGGAGTGCCTTTGCCTGCCTCTCCTCTTCTGGCAGGTTCTGGAATCTGCCTGATTGCAGAGCTGGGTGGGGCGGGGTGAGAAGGGCCTTCCGTCCCTCCCTCTTCTGAGGGGGTGTGCCGAGGAGGTGTGCCGTCCAGCCTCTCGGCTAGGTCTTCAGGATGTGAACCCGCTGGGTCTGCCCCAGGGAGCAGGGGCCGTGACCTTTGTTTTAAATGTTTGCTGTCCCATCACACCTGTGCAGTTCTCACCGTGGTTCTCAGCTGGGGGCTGAGGGGTTCATCTCCCTCCCGGGGCCTTCACAGCGTCTGGAGAGTGTGGGTTGTGGAAGTTGAGCTGGGAGGACGGGGCAGGTGGAGGCAAGGACAGCCCCTCTACCAGGATGGTCCCGCCCCCAGGGTCAGGAGGGCTGAGGCTGGGCCCTGCCGGCGAAGGGGAAGTTAGCCTGTCGTTTCCTCAGAGATGTGCATCTCTTTGTCTTTCCTGGCCCCACGTGTGTGTGGGTGTAGGTGTGTTTGTAAAACAGGAATGAGGTCACATCAGCTGCATCCCCACCCCCCCATAGCTTTCGGGGAAAGGGCGCTACTTTGGAAGCAGCCAGAAGCCCTGTGGTCCCTGGGTTGGAGGGTGGGTGGGT
>NW_011494861.1:9647566-9648233 GCF_000754665.1 Bison bison bison
GACTGGCCATTTCTCCAGGCTGTCCTGGGCAGGGCGGGGGCAGCGTTTTCAAGGTGACTGGTGCCTCAGCTTCCTGGCAGGGCACCTGGGCACTGCTGGGGAACGTCCATCTGCTGGGGAGCCGTGCTGCCTAGCCATGTGCAGCCTGTGTCGAGGGTCCGTGTTCTGGGTCCCAGTTTCCTGGGAAGGCTCAGGCAGGGCTCTGGATCCTTTCCTTGCACTGCTCAGCCCGGTATCTGGGACCCTACCCCCCGAAACCCAGCAGGGCCACCTCCAGGTTCCGAGGGAGCAGTGTGGGCCCCGGCTCCATGGCGACTGCTGTCCCGTCTGCCTGGCTCTGGGCTGGAGCAGGGGCACAGGTTCCTCTGTTGGGCTGTCTCACTCCAGGTGAGCACAGACACCTTCCCACCTCGGTGCCCGTGGCGGTCAGTGTCCTATAGAGTTTCCTGGGGTCGGTGCTGAGAGCATGTGGGCGTCCCAGTCTCATTTTGACTCTGGAGGGCTCCCTGCTTTGTTAATATGTCTTGTCCCCTCTCACGATGCTCATGGCTGAGGCCTCCATGCCGGCTGTGGAAGGTTTCCCAAATGCGTCATCCAGCTGGCCCTTCCGTGGCTGTGGAGGCTATGGCCAGTGTTAAGGAGGCTTCCGCGGCTGGCCCCCTCCTGT
>NW_011494861.1:9648333-9653838 GCF_000754665.1 Bison bison bison
TAAGACCCCACAGAGGCTCCAGCTTTATCGTGTTGAGCTCCCAGCCCTCCCTCCCGCTCTGCCAGACCAGCGTCCAGCCCTCCTTGGTCCACTCTTATGTGATCAGCCACGGGCCAGGCCACACATGTGACAGCTCCATGGTGGCTGCTGTTTCCCCTGCAGCCACAGTGACGTCTGTATCTGGTTCCTGGGCTGGTGGGCTTGCTGCATGGCCCTGGCGGGGCTGGGTGGGGTGGCACGGGTCTGCATCCTGGCCCAGAGCAGGCAAGGCTGTGACAACACCTGAGAGGCTGGACGAGGGTTCTTGCTTATGTCCCCCCAGTGAGCATTTCCCCAACAAGCCCAACACAGACTGCCCCAGGGTGAGGGAGCTTGGGCTGTGTGCCCCCCAGGGGCACAAAGGAACAGGTGAGGAGGGAGAGGATGCTTGAGCATGAAGCTTACACATGAGCCCCCACCAGGCCCCTCCCCTGTCCCACTGTGCCAGGGCCTGGGCTTCTCAGGGGCCACACAAGGTGAGGAGGGGATGTCAGCCTGGTAGCCATGTCCCCCGTCCACCCCGGCCTTGCGAAAACTGGCTCCTGGCCGTGGCGGGGGCCCATGTGACTGTCCCACATGAGGTGTCCCATGTGAGCTGCAGCAGGGGCTGCAGTCTGACCCGCTGTCTCCAAGAGTCACTGGCTTTAGGGGCCATCGGGGAGGGTGGCCGACCAGCCAGGTCACTGGGAGGAGCAGCACGTAGCCCAGGGAGCGGGTAAATATTTACGGCGGAAGGGTCCGTCTGCTTTGCCAGACATTGTCCGCGCCGTGGTAGGCCTCTCTCCAAGCAAGTGGTTTCATGTCCTGCCAAAGTGGCGTTTTGCAGACTCCCCTGAGATGCGTGTACACAGTCATGTGCACGTGCTCACGCTTCCGGGAAGCGCGGTTGGTTTGAGGGGTCCAGGTCCCCTCGGCGACCAGGAGCTTCCTGGAGCTCCTGAGGGCCAGGAAGAGCAAGCCAGGGGGTGCGGGGGGTGTTGTTTCCCTGTTCTGGAGCTGGCAGCCTAAGCTCCCACACCTCCTGATGCCACAAGGGCCCTGGACCCAACCAGGCCAGGCCCTGGGCAGCAGCCCTGCAGATGGCAGCAGGGCGGGGTGTTGTGCCTGGAGGTCGCTCACGCAGGGTGGGCTTGGGTTGTCCCTTTGCTCTCCTGCTACTCCACTCTGTCGTCTGGGCTGGGGGCTGAAGCTGGGAGTTGGGGTGGCTCCCCGGGCAGGTGGGTGGGGTGCGGCAGATCCTTGCTTGGGTTGTTAAAGCCCACTCTCTGGAGCAACAAACACAGAGGTCTCCAGATGAGATGCAGGAGTTGGGGTGCGGCTGGAAGGAGGAGCACTGCAGGTGGGGGACAGTCTGATGGGCTGAGTAGGACCAGGGCACCCCCACCCCGCCCTCCAGCTTCTGCTCCGGGTTCATGGTTGCAGGGGAGTCCCAGCCTGGGGGAGGTGGACCCTCTCGGACTACTCCCCCAAGCCTGCCCGCTGTGGGGGCTGGCGATACAGGGCAGAGGTTGGGCTGGACTGGCAGAAGGTAGCCCTGAGTGGCTGGGCTTCTGGGGACCTGGAGGCGCAGGTGTCCGGGGGCAGCCTGTGGATCTGGGGTAGGGACAGATGGGAGGCCCTTACGCCTTGGATGGGGCTTGTCTCTCTCTGATGTGGGCAGCACCTTCCTGTGGCCACTCCCTGTGCCAGGCCCCAGGCTGGCTGGATTGGCTGCCTGCTTCCAACTCCTGGAAGCAGGACTATGCCCCTCTCTGCTCAGCCTTTGTGAGGCCATAGCAGTCCCATTGGAGCAGGAACCAGCCTTGGACTCAGGGAACCCTGGCCTCTGGAGCACCCTCCTCCAGGAAGCCCTCCCACCTGTCCCTTCTGACCTCAGTGCCGTGTGCTGAGCACACTTGGGTCCTGCTGCTTCCACAGATGCTTGACCCTCATCAGCCTGTCTCCCTGGCTTAGCCCTTAGTGGGGAAGGGGCCCGTCCCCAGGGACATCCCAGGACCAGCCTGCCACCCGGCTCCTTGGTGCACTGGTGGGCTGGGAGCCTGGGGCACGGCTTGCCAGCGCTGGGCACCTCAGCCCACTTGGTCATTCCAGGGGCCACTCTTGCTCCTGGGCTGGGCCCTGAGTCTAACCCTCAGACCCTTGCAGACTGGCCTCAGGATGAGAGCTGTGTGCTGGACACGATGCCTGTCCCGAGGTTCCTCAGAGCCGGACCACCATGGGGGTGAGAGGGAAGGGGTGGCATGTTGCCCTGCTGCTGGTTCCAGGATGGCTGTGCCCCCCCCTCAGTGCCCCTCATTTATATGACACGGCCTCTGGAATGCTGACCTTCCGCCCACCTCTGTGCCCTGACCTGCTCGGCTGTGAACTGGGGACAGTGGGGGAGTTGGCCTGGGACATGAGGTGTGGTGGGAGCCAGAAGCACCAGATAGAAATGCCTGGAGCCTGGTCCTTCGGCAGTAACGCTCCCCTCTCCCTTCTCTTCTAGAACCGTCTACTACACGGGCTACAGGCAGGTGTACTCCACAGAGGCCCAAACGGTGTTCCGGTGCTGCCCGGGGTGGAGCCAACAGCCAGGGAGCCAGGGCTGCCTCTCCCGTGAGTGCCCCCAGCCCCCAGTCCCCCCATGGAGGCTATGTCCTCAGTCAGTCTCCCGGGGGTTTGTCCCGCTGCCACACACGATGGAGCATCTCATGGCTGTGGGGAAGACTTCAGAGCCACTGGCTCAGCCACTCTACTCCCCCGAGACTGCTCACACGAACTGGTGGAAGGGGAGGATCAGTGATGCTTCTCTGGCCTGATGCTGCAGGAGCTGCAGAGAGAGAGTTGGGACTTGTGGAGGTGCAGAGCTGGAGGGCAGGGGGCTGTCTGCGTGGCGCCAGGGAGGGGGCCAAGGGTGGCCCCAGGGCCATGTCTGGGTGTCAGTGGGCTCAGACGCCCCTGAGCTTGGTTTGGGGTTGGTGTTATAGAGTGTGAACCCCTTGCCCACCTGCCCCGTGTGCCCACGCCCACGCCCTGCTCTCTGGGTCCTTCTGCTGCTCTGCCCACGGCCTGGGCGAGGAACTCCGTCCTGTCCCCCCCCCCCACCGTGGGCACCCTGGGCCTCAGTCTCCTCTCTGCTGGACAGAATGTCAATCCTGCCTCCCTCAGAGAAAAGGGTCCTGATGGATGCGGGGGGAGGGGCAGCCCCTAGGTGTCTGCACAGGACCACAGGCAGCCTGCAACCCCCAAAGGGACCCCACTGAGGGTCCCAGAGGTGGGGCAGGAATCGGGTTCCGATCCTAGTGGGCGGCTGTGAACCTCTGCTTTGTAAATGGAACGGATGGGGCTGGAGTCCAGCTGCCGGGGATGTTGGGGGAGGGTTCCTGGTCTGCAGGTGTGGGCACAAGCGAGCCCACCGTTGTAGCTGGCAGGGTGGGAGAAGGCAGCCGTCCTCCTGAGAGGTTGGCCCACAGGTTGGGCAGCCCCTGAAACAGCACTGGGGCGTCCAGACAGGGTGAGATTGGGCTGCACCGTGGAGGGTGGCAGGTTTGTGGCTCCCCCCGGCGTGGGGGGTAACCTCGGGGGGGCCGCTCTGTGACGGGTGGAAACTGGACTTCCCAGGTCATGTCCCTGCCTGTCCTCTGGCCCCTGGGGGGGGATTCCATAAACAGGGGCCACAGACGCGCTCTGTGGACTCCAGCAGGAAAGGGGGAAAGTAGAGGATGTGGTGATGTTTGTCCAGGAGAGGAAATGAGTAATTCTCTGCAGGAAGGGGCGGGGGGAGAGGACCAGACGTGCCTTGGGGGGATGATGCAGGAGCAGGTGGTGCTGGCCAGCGGCCCCTGGAGCGTGGGGAGCATCCAGCTCTGACGGCCCTCCTCTCCGTGGCTGTCTGATCACAATGGTGATCTGTGTGGAAGAGGAAGTGGGCTCTAGGTCTGTGTCCCCTGGGTTTATGGGAAGGGACGTGGGTGCATCACCGCGTGGCCGGCCTGGGGTGAAGACTTCTGGGCAGGGTAGGGGCAGGGGAAGGGTCAGGGAAGGTTTGCACAGCAGTGTCCCGCAGTTGTCATCCACTGTGCACTCCTGATCTGGAGCCCAGTGACCCTCAGTGTCACCTGTGTCTTGGAGTGACCATCCCAGGATTGGGTGGGGGGAGTGGGAGGACCCAAGGGCCATCCAGACCCCTGGAGGCCCGCTGCGGAGATGGTCCAGTGCTGGCTGTTCAGAAACGGGGGGTCAGCATTGGGCTGGGTCCACGGCACCAGGAGCTGCTAGTCTCAGCCACAGCCTGGCGGGCCCGGCCTGTGGTTCTGCCTGTGCCCGCAGCCAGGATGCTCGAGGTGGCCCTGCCCTGGCTGGCTGGGTGGCAAGAGGAAGATGCAGCCACACCACTTGGGGATCAGGGGTTGCTGAACCAGCCCAGGACTAAGGGGCCCACCTTTGGGACTTCTCAGTGCAGGGAGGGGTCTCAGCGGGGACCCTCCCAGGGCAGCCTGGGCTGTGCCTCTGGCTGGGGCCAGGGCTGAGGTGGTAGGGAGGTGGGACGCATCTCGGTGTCTGGGTCAGGCCCTGGAGGTACAGGTTGTCATGTCAGCTGGCAGACACAGGACAGGGCCCCCACGTGTATCTTGAACTTGAGGCTCTCGCTTTCTTGGTTGACTTTTAAAAATTCATTTTTAGGGTGGGATTTATTTATTTATGTACCTGGCTTGTATCTGTTTGCTTTAATTATCCGGGAAGAGCCCTGTGATCTGACCTCTTGGGACACTCACTTGTCCCCCCGGCGTCTGGGTGGCCAGCATGTGAAGGAGCAGGGAGAGAGCTGGGATCCTGCCCCCAGCACCAGCTCATTGGTACACTCATTCATTTTTTCATACATTCATTCATTCAGTTTATGCTCAGCTGATCTGGAGCACTGAAAGTTCAGGGGGACTAGGTTAGGGTTACGGACAATACATGTCCATGCGGGCCTCAGGTCTGTGGGGGATCTCAGGCCCATGGGGGACTCAGGTCTGTGGCGAGGCCAGCAGCTGCTGGCAGATGCTGAAGTGACCCTGATATGTGAGGATGGGCAGACCAGGCCAGCCAGATGGGCACTGGTGTTGTGTGGAGTGACTGGAGCCAGAGCAGGAGGAGTTTGCGGGGGGAGGAGGAGGAAGGGGGAGAGGTGGGTGGCCAGGGCCTTTCTTAGCTGCCCCACGCTGTAGCTGAGCCCCTGGGGTCCCTCTGCCTGTAGCTGCTCAGGGCTGGTTTCCCAGCTTCATGGGGCCAGAGCCTTCCCCATATCCTTTGTGCATTTCAGACCCGGGACTCTCATGGGGGGACCTGGGGCAGGTGTACAGTCGAATCAGGCACCCATCTTGGGGTTGGGAGACCCAGGGTCCCTACAGGTGCCACAGCCCCCAGCCCCGGGGAAGCCCTGCCTCGGGGGTCAGGTGAGAGTAGGTGGCTGCCTTCGGTCCCATTTTGGCCACATGTCAGCAG
>NW_011494861.1:9653950-9666343 GCF_000754665.1 Bison bison bison
AGGCCTGCAGATGGGGTCAGTGTCGCTTCCGTGGTCCTGTGAGTGGAGGGGCCAGTGATGGGGCAAAGGGCCTTCCCTGCGTGCAGAGGGGCCCCTGGGGTCCACTCCTCCGGCTTTGCCCCCACCCTCCCCCTTTCTCCCCCTCTATCTGCCCCATTCTTTCCCGACCGTCTCCCCAGTCTAGCCTCCTCAGCACCTTTCCTTGTATCCAGTCTAGGCTCTCTCCAGTTCTGGGGCCCTGAGAAGTGGGCAGGTTGCGGCAGGGCCCTGTGATGCTGACTCCCGCTGGCCCTACCCCCTCTACCAGCCACAGATATTACCTGGAAACTCGGCCATGTGTGTGACCAGCTCAGGTCCTCATGGTGTTCATGCCGGAGGACAGCAGGAAGCTTCTAATGTTGGGTGGGATTTCTCCAAGACCCACATGGCAGCAGGTGTGACCTGGAGGTGACTGAAAAGGAAAAGTGCCAGCAGGGGGCTGCCCGATGGCCAGGGCCTTCCCCAATCTGTGGGCCCCAAGCATGTGTGCCGTGGGGGGCAGATGGGCTCTGCTGCTGGGGTGCAGGTCCTCTTGTTTCAGTGGCCTCTGAACTACACCCCCATCCCAATCAGATGACAGATTTTGCTGGCCCCTCCCCATGTGTCCACTATGGTCACCCTGGGTCCTGGCCACCCTTATTGGGTGCCCAGAAGAGGTGCCTGGCCTGGAGCAGTTCAACCCCTCAGACCCCTGTGTGCAGACCCTGAAATGGAATGGGTGCCGAGAAGACCATGCCAGGAAGACCACCCATGGCTCCGTCTCGAGCTCTCTCCATGTGGGCTGGGCTCAGTCCATCAGAGGCTGGAGGATGGAGAAGCAGGGCCCGAGGAGGGGCCAGAGACTGCACCAGCTCTGTGGGTGCCAGGAGCTCTGGGAAAGGGATACTGTGGTCCAGGAAGCTCTGTGTCAAGCAGTTAAGTGGGTTGTCTTTGCAGGACTTGTCAGAGCCTTTAGTACGGTAGTGTACACTGCAGTTTGCTTACACAGGCTGTGTAGTGTTTTCCGAATGGATTCTTTCTTTAAAAAGGAAGAAAAAAAAAAAAAGCCAAAAGTCAAAGTAATACAACAGTGTTCCTAAAGCACGTACTGGGAAGTATGCTAGTGATCCATTCCCGACAAGCATCTGTAGAGGCTGACAGGGTGCCTGGCGCTGCTCTTGGTGTGGGAGGGGCTGCGAGCAGAGGCGGCTTCTGGCCCTGTTCTCCTGGAACTTGCATCCTGTGCAGAGGGAGAGGAAGGAAGAAAGGAAGTTTCCATGCCGGCGAGTGGGGATGCTCCAGAGAAAAATGAGGCGAGAAAGGGCCCACGGATGGGAGGTGCTAACTTAGTGGGCGTCCAGGAGGCCTCTGTGTCCAGGGCGGTGGTGGCCTGTGTGATGTGAGTCTGGGCCTTATTGGTGCCCAGGGAAGAGCCCCACTGCAGAGGGAAGGACAGGTTCGAGGTGGTGGGAACTGGGCAGGGCTGAGCTGTTGTCCCCGCCCCGGGAGCCCAGCCCTGGGTCTGGATCTGTGCCTGTGGCCTCAGCTCCTTCAGCCAGGGCCACAGGGCAAAGCGTGGCTTGGCACCCCTGTGTCCAGCTCTCGAACTGCCAGGCAGGCCTGTCTTCCCTCCGGCCTCCTCAGTGGTCCCTGGCTGGTTGGGGTTGTAGGGAAGGAGCTGCAGGAAGGCGGCCCTGAGTACGCCCGCCCCCCCGAGGTGGGGGCTTCCTCAGCCTCCGGTCTCTGGCCTTCACTTGTCCTTTCCCGCTCTGGCTGCAGCATGGCAGCCCTGCGCCCACCCCACGCCCGGTGGGGGAACTTACAGAGCTGGTGCCCCGGGTCTCCTGTCCCTGGTGTGGACCAAGGTACTGGGGGCAGGGCATGTTGTCCTGCTGTGTCCCCACCCCCACGCCCCCAGGTCTCTCCAAACCATGCATCACACCCGAACTGGCCCGGCCCTGTGCCCAGCACACATTTACACACACACTCACATTTGGGCCTGCAGCCCACCCAGAGGAGCTCACCACACAGCCTCACATACACACACGTGTGCACACGTTGTGCCTAGGTTTACTCACACGTGTGTAACCTACTCACATGGGCAATCACATCTGTTCACTCAGGTGTGCGCCCATGCTCATGATCACACGTGTGTGTGCACAGTCACGTGCATGAACTCACACTTCCGTGGGTGCCCAGACACCTACACGCATGCTCTCACGGGGGCATGATGCGGTGGGGAGCACCGGTGATGAGACACAGAGGTGCCCCTGTCTGTCACCAGGGCCCAGAGTGCTCCGTGCGCCCAGGGGAGCTGGGACCAAGTTCAGCTTCTGGAAGGTTCTGGGTGCACGGCCCCTCCCCACCGACTGCCTTCGGAAAGGTGGGCATGGTGGGGGCAAGGAAGGAGGCTGCCCCCGCCAGGTGTGCTCTGAGGGCTCCTGCAGCCCAGGGTGGGCCTGGAGGGGGCAGTGGGCTTCGCTGTCATCAGGGTGCCTCAGCCTCTCACTCCTGTTGACCGGACACAATGTCCCAAAGTCATTGTGGCTAGTTTGTGCCCGGCCTGCCTTCATGCGGGGGCTCTGGGAGCTGGGCCTGACCCTGGGTAGAGGGAGTCTGCCCGCCTGTCTTCTGGGATCCCCCCCTCCCCCGTGTGGGGGGGTGCTGATCTAGGCACAGGACACTGAGGAGCCGGCCTGGAGGGCATGCCCCTTCCTCGGGCACTTGAAGCCTGAGTGCTCAGCACGGAGCTGAGGTGACTCCCTCCCTGCAGCAAGGGTCCTGGTGGGAGATGTCGGGTGGGGCATGGGATCTGGGCCCCGAGCCCTCGGCCAGCGTTGGGTGGAAGGCTGGCAGGAGCAGGGTCAGAGGGACAAGGCAGGAGGGCTCAGGCCGGCTCTCCCCTGGGCTCCCAGGGAAGTGGCCTCCCTTCCTGAACCACTGCCAACTTGAGGTGGGTGCTGGTTCCCACGCCGGCTAGCCTGCGCACGGGCAGCTCTTAATCAGTGGCTGGGGTGAAGCTGAGGAAACGCTGCCCTGCAGCCTGGGCGATAAGATGGGAGCCACCCTGCCTGCCCGTGACCTTGAGCTGAGCCAGCCCTCCCTGCAGGGTCTCTGGGATGCAGGCGAGCCCTCGCTTGCAGGGCTGGCTTCCAGACCCGCCTTTGGTGACCTCGGCATGTGGGCGGGTGGTTTGGCAGGCCAGACAAAGGTGTCAGTTGGGTCACCCTGTCCTACCTGTGGTCACTCAGGTTTCCACTAGCCCCTCTGGGGGCAGAGGGAAGGAGGCTCAGCCTCAGCCAAGCCTAGGTCCAGGGTGATGGTCCGGGGGCTGAACTTGCAGAAATCAAGCCCTCAGAAAACAGCCAAGTCCCATTTCCAGGGTCAGCCCGTTCTGGGACAGTGAGGCTGGGGCCGCCACGGCCAGTGGAGTTGAAGTCTGGCTGGGCCTGGGTGTCCCTGCCTGTCCCAATGAGAGGAAGGGGCTGGCGTCAGGATGCCACAGACGATGCCTGGATGTGGTGCCCTTCCCTGCAGACTGTGCTCCCCAAATCTGTCCTCCCATTCCCGGACTTGGCCAGGATTCCCCTTGGAACTGGACACCCTAAGGATCCTCCCAGCCTTTGGTGTTAGGAATGTGGGCGAGTCCACCCAGCTTCACCCCAAGGCAAAGGCCTGGTCAATGTCTCTGAGCTGCGGCTCCCCGTCGGTAACCTGGTGGGGGTGGTTCCTCCTCTCTGTTCAGATGGTGGCCCTGGACCCAAGCTGCTGCGGGGCCGTGTGCATCTTCAGCTCCAGGTGATTGTGCGGGGGCAGCACTCTGACAGTGGGAAGGGCAGGGAGCTTAGCCCACATTTCCAACCAACAGATGGGTATCAGGGCTGGGATTTAAATGTAGGTCTTCAGAGCCCGAGCTGCCTTGCCCTGTGAAGGCATCTGGGCGGGGTGAGGGGGGGGCAGCGGGGGTCCAAGGAAGAAGGACAGCGTCCTTCAGCCTTGGAAGACGCGGCCGCCTGACAGCTGCAGACCCTGTGGGCACAGTGCTCCCCCACCCCCGGCTCACCTCCACCTGCTCTTGAGTTTCTCACACTTGTGGGCTCTGACAGTTCCTCCAGGGTCCCTGAGGGTCCTATGGGTTCAGCCATGCTGAGAGTGACGAGGGTAGGTCCCCAAGCTGACCCCCTGCTGTCGCCCTGGCACTCAGTAGGTGCTGATAAAATCCGTTAGAAAGTATGGGCTTTCCGGGTGGCAGGCGCAATGGTAAAGAATCCACCTGCCAAGCAGCAGATGTGGATTTGATCTCTGGGTTGGGACGATCCCCTGGAGGAGGAAATGGCAACTCACTCCAGTATTCTTGCCTGGAGAGTTCCAGAGACAGAGGAGCCTGGCGGGCTACAATCCATGGGGTCACAAAGAGTTGAACACGACTTAGTGACTTAAATAACCATGTTAAGTATAAGGCAGATTTGGTACTTAACAATCTATAAACCATTTCCAAAGCATCCATCCTTCTTTCATTTAACACCTGTGCATGGCTCCCCTAGTGGCTCAGCAGTAAAGAATCTGCTTGCAATGCAGGAGACCCAGGTTTGATCCCTGGGTCAGGAAGATCCCCTGGAGGGGGACATGGCAACCCACTCCAGTATTCTTGCCTGGAGAACCCCATGGACAGAGGAGCCTGGTGGGCTACAGGCCACAGGGTCACAAAGAGTTGGACACGACTGAAGTGATTTAGCATGCACACACGCACCCTGCCTGCTAGCATTTGAGCTCAGTGAGAGCAAGAGTCATCAAATTGTTCACTAAGGTATCCCACGTGTCTGTAGTAATAATAGTTTCCTTTGTGTAGTAGATGCTCAGCAAACACTAGTCAAATAGATGAATCTATCTGAGCCACTGATGGGCTTCCCAGGTAATGAATCTGTCTGCCGATGCAGGAGACCTGGGTTTGATCCTGGAGTTGGGAAGATCCCCTGGAGAAGGAAGTGACAACCCACTCCAGTATTCCTGCCTGGAGAATCCCCTAGACAGAGGAGCCTGGTGGGCTACAGTCCATGGGGTCGCAATGAGTCAGACACGAGTGAGCATGTACGAGCCACCACATGGAGCTTTTACATTTTTCTTTTGCACGTGTCCCATGGGTCTGTTTTCCTACCTGCCTGCTCTTCACACACATGGCTCCTCTTTCTTGTAGAGGAAAGCAAACGTCCTGATATGAAGCCTCAGTCTGTGGCTCCTGAGCTCCATTTCCACAGCTGTGCTGTGAGTGTTGCCTGTGGTCTTCCTCACCTGTGGGGGGTTCCCTTGGGGGGGTGTTGAGTGACAGCAGGAAGAGTGGGGGGCTGCTGGAGATATCCCTGACCACCACCCACCCGGGGGAAGGATGGGGACCCACAGGTGCTCCACCATGCTGCCCTGTCCCTTTGCTCTGGGTGCCCAACGCCACCCCATGCCACCCAGAACCCCCGGTCCCAGGCTTCTCTCTGTGGTAACCCTGTCTTTCCAGCATCCTACGAGCCTGCGGCCACTAGGAGCACCCTTCTCGGTTTGGGTGCTTTGAGCACCTTTGTTGTGAAGCCTTTTCTTTTTTCTGTCTGAGGATGCACTGCCCTAGACATCCCTTCTGGATCCTTAGCGCCTGCCTTCCCCTGAGGGCCTTCCCGCAAATAACTCTCACATCTCACTTGGCCTGACATTTATTTGTCTCTTTCCTCTTCATTCAACAAAGTTTATGGAGCGCCTTCTAAGTGAGGGTGTGTCGGTGGCACCAAGGGAGGCGATGGTGCTGGAGGTGGGCTTGTGCCCTGCTCCCAGGGAGCCCAGGCCTGGGTGGGAGCTTAGCTGTCGCCTTTCTTAAGCGCTGGTACACTGGGAGGTACAGCCTTGCAAACTGCAGGGCGCTGTGGGCGCTGATTTGCCTGGTGGCTTGGGAAGGCTTGGGGCTTCCCTGGTGGCTCAGACATTAAAGCATCTACCTGCAAGGCGGGAGGCCCAGGTTCGATCCCTGGGTCCGGAAGATCCCCTGGAGAAGGAAATGGCAACCTACTCCAGTATTCTTGCCTGGAATATTCCAGGGACAGAGGAGCCTGGTGGGCTGCAGTCCATGGGGTCTCAAAGAGTCAGACACAACTGAGCGACTTCACTTTCTTTTCTTTCTTTCTTTGGGAAGGCTCCCTGCGGAAGGGACCTGTTGTCCAGACACACAGCTCTCGGGGTCTGACGGGTGGCTGGGGGGCTCTGTGCCAGGTCGATGGGAAAGCCACAGGAGGATTTTCAGCCAGGGGCCTGTGATCTAATTGTTGCCATGAAGGAACATGATGGCTGCGCCATTGAGAAAGGACAGGGGTGAGTGGGACCAGCTGAGAGGACTCCAAGGGGATACTAGAGGTGGCTTCTTCCAACCTGACCACAGAGACAAGTGTGGACTCCAGGTGTATCGGAGGTGGAGCTGATGGGCTGGCTTTGGATTGGACCCGGGGCGAGAGTGAGGCCAGCTTCCTGTTTCTGGCCTGAGCCCTTGGTGGCTGTGATGCTGTGTACCAGGTCAGGGGAGGGGTGTAGGAGCAGGGAGTGGGGTGCTGTCTCCCCCTGAGCTCTGGAACTGACCATGGAGAGGGGGGCACAGGCAGGGTGCTGTCCACAGGGGCCCCCAGGCTGGGCATGGACCTGGCAGAACCTGCAGAGGCTCCTGGGGGTGGGCAGAGTCCCGGGGTGAGCTCCAACCTGGATACTTGGTTCCCCCACGATTGGAGGGGTGGCCCATCGTGGTCGTTTGAGGCTGAAAGTCTTCAGGACGGTGAAAACTTCTTTAAGATGTGAAAAGTAAACACAGCTGGCTTCCCTTCCTCCACAGAGTCGCCCAAGTCCACAGGTTTGGGGCCCTCAGCAGTGGGAACTCTGGTGCCACATGGCCTGGGTTGGCCCCGTGCCCAGACTTACCTGTGCAGGTTCCAGGGTCACCACGTGGTTCCCCCTGCTCCCCTGTGGCACTGCCTTGTCCCCCAGCCCCCCACTCAGATTCCTTTCAGAAATCTCAGGGAGTTTGCCAGGTGTGAGTAGAGCCAGCTGGGACCCCGGCAGGGTGGCTCGAAAGGAGGGATCCCTCCAGGGCTGGGACAGAGGCCCAGATATGAAACAGAGGAGGAAGAATAGGCTCCCTGAAAAGACCTGTGTCTCCCTCGGCCAGTCCTCCTGACTCTAAGTCAGAAAGCCCTGGGCTCATCTGTCCTGGGATGGTCCCTCATGGACTAGTCCCTCCTCAGCAGCTGCGTGACCTGGGACCACGTGCTGCATGTCTCTGAGCCCCAGTCTCCTCATCAAGGGCAGTGCCTGGTCCAGGGGGATGCTCAGACTCATGTACCCGGCCAGCGTCCCTACCCTCGGGGTCTCCTGCCCTCCAGCTTCTCTGCCTGCTGGACCCATGGGTCACGCTGGGCTCTGGGGTGCCTGGGGAGTGTCCAGGCCACTGTTCAGAGTGTCCACTCACCCAGCAAGCACCCCAATGTCTTTGGACTCAGGGCCTGGCTGTTGGGGTTGTGGGGATGGGAGCAGAGCCCACCTGCCCTGGCCTTGCCCTCTCCTGTATGGATGTGGGCCAGGGGTGGCTGCAGAGACAAGAAAACTCATGCTGAAGCCCCTGGAAGCACCCGGTCCAGCATGGGGCGGGGTCCTTTCTGTGATGGGGCTGGGACTGGACCTGCCCTTCCATCCAGGGCCCCTGCCTCTTGGGCCAGCCGCTGCCTCCTCCATGCAGTGGCCTGGCACCGGAGGGGGCGGCTCAGTAACCCTAGGCCACCCCCAGGCAGTGGGTTTAAGTGTAAACACAGCTGCCCCCAGGGTGACCGGTTGGGTCCAGCTGGGGCTTGGGTGTGGGGAGAGGGTCTGGGAGCAGGGAGTCTCCTCTGGAGAAGGCAGGGGAGGCCGGCTGCTCTCAGCCCTGACCTTTTGTCTGGACCCTCTCTTCTTGCTCTCCCAAGGCCTGGGCCAGCATTGCCCCTCCTCCGGGGTGGGACCAGTCTGGGCATTTCCACCAATGAGATTTTGCAGGGAGGGGGCCTCAGCCAATCTCTCAGCCTCCTTCAACTGTGGGCTGCTCCCTCTGAGCCCCTCACTACCCACCCTCCTCCCACGACCCCCTCCCCCTTGGCCTCCCCCAGAAAGTGCCCTGGAACTCCATGTCCCACTGAAGTGAGTGGGGTTATTTTTGCTTCACCCAGAGGGGCTTCACTGAACCCAGACCTGGTGGGGATGGCTCAAGCCCTGGTGGAGGGGGAGCGGTGTGTGACCCAGGACAGCAGAGCGGGGCCAGTGACCTGCCTGGCTGTGGGACCCTTCCCCAGGGCCCTCACATGGTTCCAGGGCTGGAGTGGGAGTGTGGGGATCTGTCCTGTCTGTCCAGAGTCTGGGTCGTGTCCAGGCCTGAGGCCTCACCTTGTGGGGAGACTTAGGGACCTTGTGTCCTGGCAGTGGCCTGGGGGTGCCTCACGCCCCTGCCCCTCCTCACACGCCTTCTCCCTCCCTCCACAGCCGTGTGCAGCTCCGGCCTCTGCTTTAACGGCGGCCACTGCGTGTCCGGCTTAGCCCAGCCATGCCGCTGTCCCTCTGGCTTCCAGGGTCCTCGCTGTCAGCATGGTGAGTGGTGCGCCCTCCAGGTACTCCATGCCGGGGAGTCTCTGATGGTTGGGGGTGGGGGTCTCCGGTGCCCTGACCCCACTCCCTGCAGTCCCCTGAGGGTGTTGGAAGGAGGGGCAATGCTGCAACCCCCTTTCTCATGGATGCCTCTGCACCATCATCAGAGTCCACCACATCCAATAACGCCCTCTGTGGATGGGGACAGTGGGCATGGAGACAAACAGGCATGAACCAGGTCCCTGGGTCAGCTGGGAAGCGGCTCGTCCCAGGGGCCCCTGAGCTGTACCCTTACCTGCCAGGGGCTCTCGTGTCCTTCGTGTCAGAAGTTGGGGGACATGGGGCCCTATCCTCACGCCTGCAGACTGGATCCTGACCTGCTGACGATCCATCCCCCGGCAGTGTCCTGTGGGGACACTGTGGGTGTGGATGAGCTTAAAAGCAGGTGCTGGGGCGAGGGGCAAGGGCAATAGAAACTTTATAAAGAAATACAGATAAGTACATGAAAAGTCATCCAAAGAACCTGCAGACCTCCTCCTAATTTCTTGGCGTGAATCTCCCTGGTGGTCTTCTGCTTTGTTTGAGTTACTTACCCGACCGTGTAGCTCGCGGGTCCTGCTGGAACAGGGCATGGAGCTGCGGCCGTCGTCGAAACACTTGAGATGATTTCCGCTGCTTTGAACTTGCTTCTGCTGAGCAGCTGGGGGCCTCTTCCCCATAGACGCTGGGGCGTACATCCTGTGCGTGCTTTAAGGCTCTGGATGCCAGCAGGCAACCGGAGGGAAACCAGGAAATCGTGGGGGACTGGGGGCCCCCTTTGTAGGGGGACCCCCATGCTCTTGCTGTTCCCTGTGCATTCACATGCGTATGCCCCCAAAGCGGGGCTGAAAGCAGGGGTCCTGGGGAGGTGCTGGTTGGTTCTGAGCCTGGCACTGGTGCCCGGGGTGCTGGCATCATTGGAAAGAGTCGGCAGGCTCTGACTGCTCATTGAATGCCCTCTGTGAGGCGGAAGGTCCTGCTTCCTGGGCTCTGGGTGCTGGACTGCTGCTGTCCGGCCATGGTGTGAGGACCACTGTCTCCCTTCCAGGCGCTGGGGTCCCGGCTGCGTACCCTGGACCATCAGGGCTCCAGGCCTCAGTCAGGCCTCCACGTGGATTTAGAGCCTAAGCACCTCTGTGGGCTGGACAGAGGTGACTCCACCCCACACCAGTGCAGGCTGGGGTCCAGGCTGGGGTGCAGGGGCCTAGCTGCCATGCGTCACCTCTTCTCAGGGTCTTTCTGATAGCCGCGGGTGGGTGTGAAGATGCTGGGTTGTGTGCTCAGGGCGAGAGGGACATCCGGCCTCGAGCTGCTGTGGGGTGGTCCCTGGGACTGGGCTGTGCCTTGACAGTCAGCAGCCCCGCGGTCCCTGCTGCCCAGGGAGGGCGGTGAGGCGGTAACTGTGCAGTGTGGCCTGTCCTTGGCCTCGTCCTCAGGAAGCAGCCAGGACCCCTGCCCCCTGCCCTCGGGCCAGGCTTTCTCTAGGCCCCTCCCCTTCTGCCATGCTTTCTGGGGCCACTAGTCCTCCCACCACTCCTGCCCTGACGCTCTTTCCGACGCCCAGCCCTAAACATCACTGACAGGTGCTCCTTTTGTCCTGAGCAGCACCCCCTTCCTGTGAGACCTGACACTCGGCCTCCTGGGTACCAGAGGGTGCATGGCTTGCAGGGGTGAGGTGGGTGTGGGGCTTGTCATCCAGCAGGTGCTCTGCAGCCAGCCAGGGGCCCCCTAGGGCAGTACCAGCTGCTGGACTTGGAGACCCACACTCAGTGCTCCTGGTGGGGAGGGGCCCGTGATCACAGGCTCACACACTCCCTGGTCTCTTGGAGTCTGGGCTCCAGGCTTGGCTTTGCCTCCAGAGCAGCCGTGCTCCTGTGGTCACTTACGGGTGGCCTCTCGGGGTGGGGGCACCTTCCTTGCCCTTCCCACACTCTGCCTGCGTCACTCCCTTGAGCCCTAGCCTCGTCTGCTTCGTGGAAGAGGAATCTGGTGTTAGGGAGGTCTGGCTGCTGCTGGCCGCTCAGCAGAGCTGGGGCTGGGGCCTGGTCCAGCCCAGTGAGCACCTTGAACCTTCCAGCCATGCCATCTCTGGTCACGGTGCTGGCCCTTGGTGGGGGCAGAGCCTTGTTGACATCTGATTGGGAGGAGAGGGCCGGATCCCCAGGTCCCCTCCCTGCTCACCTCCCAGGCTGGAGCGTCTGCATGGGGAGAGGTGAGGGGGCTGGCCTGTGACAGCCCGTGGCCCTCCAGGGTCGGGGGCCTTCCTGGGAGAATGGCCAGTTGTAGTAACAAAGCTGTAGGGTGGCCCCTAGGCCTCCTCTTAGGATACCATCTCCTGGAAGAAATGTCTGGTGTGCAGAGCAGGGATGAGGTCTGGTGTGCAGACCTGGTGTTCAGGGTTTGGTGTACAGGGCTGAGTGTGCAGGGCTGGGTGGGCAGAGCTGGTGTGCAGGACTGGGTTGGCTGTACAGAGCTGGTGTGCAGGGTTGGTGTGCAGAGCTGTGTGTGCAAAACTGGGTTGGGTATACAGGGCTGGTGTGCAGACCTGGTGCAGGGTGGGTGTGCAGAGCTGGGTGTGTAGGACTGGGCTGGGTGTACAGGGCTGGAGTGCAGGGCTGGGTGGGCAGAGCTGGTGTGCAGGGCTGGGTGGGCAGAGCTGGGTGTGCAGGACTGGGCTGGGTGTGCAGGACTGGTGTGCAGGGCTTTTGAGCAGGGTTGGTGTGCAGGGCTGGGTGTGTGCAGACCTGCTGTGAGGCCTGTGCCCCTGCAGGGCCGCTCCGTCCCCTTCCGGTCCATCCATGCTGGGTTTGGAGCCGGCAGACCTGAGACCTGGCACTGTTGGGCATGTTACTCACCGCCCCCCCAAATATAATTGATTCCAGTTTCAAAAATAAAAGCCATATTTTTTTCTGGTTTCCCAAATACTTTCATTTGAACAAAAGAGCAGGGGAGGGAGAAAGGAACTCTGCTGATGGTGGGGAGGAGGGGGAGAGGAAGAACCCTTCCCCCGCCTGGTACCCCTCCCCTCACCTTGGGCCTGCCTGCTCACCTCTGCCTGCCGCCCCCTCCCTTCCCTGGAAGACTTTCTGCAGGAGCCTCAGGAGCACAAAGGGAGCCTGTGCTGGTGGGGCCTGGAGCTGGGGGTGGAGGCTGGGGCAGCACAGGCCCCTGGTGCAGTCTGGCCAAGGGCGGCTGTCTGTCCAGGCTGGGCATTTCGTCATCCTGATGTGCCTGTGGGCCTCAGGGTAACGCGCCAGCCTCCAGCTCCCCTCTCTGTTTGGTGGGGATGGAACAGGGGGGTGTTTGTGCAGGTCCCAGGCATCAGTGCAGGGGAGGGGCAGAGTGCCCTGGCAGGGTGGTGGTAACCTTTTCTCCCCAGAGGTCTGGCCATTGAGGGACCTAAGGGATGATGGGGGTGGGGATAGGATGGTGATGGTCCCTTGTCCTGGGGTCCCTGCACACCGGATGCCTGAGCTTCTGTGGGCGAGTGGTGCCCATGTGGCCTCTCCTTTGGGATAGCCTGAGGTCAGGACACCCCCCAGGACCACTGGCTTCCTTGCCCTGAGGACCGGCACCTTCAGGTACCCCGACCCTAAGTGGGCTCCAATGATCCTATTATAGCATCTGTTCCATCAGCCAGACTAGGAACAGTTTCCACCCTCTGAAAATACAGCTTTGTCCTCCCTCTGCACCCAGAGTACAGCTGGG
>NW_011494861.1:9666550-9666914 GCF_000754665.1 Bison bison bison
GCATTGGAGAAGGAAATGGCAACCCACTCCAGTGTTCTTGCCTGGAGAATCCCAGGGACAGGGGAGCCTGGTGGGCTTCTGTCTATGAGGTCGCGCAGAGTCAGACACAACTGAATCGACTTAGCAGCAGCAGCAGTATCATAAATGGAGAAGGCAATGGCACCCCACTTCAGTACTCTTGCCTGGAAAATCCCATGGATGGAGGAGCCTGGTGGGCTGCAGTCCATGGGGTCGCTAAGAGTCGGACATGACTGAGCGACTTCATTTTTCACTTTCATGCATTGGAGAAGGAAATGGCAACCCACTCCAGTGTTCTTGCCTGCAGAATCCCAGGGACGGGGGAGCCTGGTAGGTCTACTGTCCT
>NW_011494861.1:9667014-9677727 GCF_000754665.1 Bison bison bison
CATAGCCAACTGGCCTTGACTCTTTCAGGAAAAACAGGCAAACAGACCACACTTTGGAACGTTGCTCGGTCACTAAGTTGTGTCTGACTCTTTGCGACCCCCTGGACTGTAGCAGGCCAGATTCCTCTGTCCTTCACTATCTCCTAGAGCTTGCTCAAATTCATGTTCATTAAGTCAGCGATGGCATCCAACCATCTTGTCCTCTTTCATCCCCTTCTCCTCCTGCCTTCAATCTTTCCCAGCATCAGGGTCTTTTCCAACGAGTCAGCTCTTCGAATCAGGTGGCTAAAATATTGGAGTTTCAGCTTCAGCATCAGTCCTTCCAATGAATATTCAGGGCTGATTTCCTTTAGGATGGACTGGCTTCATCTCCTTGTTGTCCAAGGGACTCTAAAGAGTCTTCAGATTTGAATGCATCAATTCTTCTGCTCTTGACCTTCTTTATGGTCCAGGTCTCACATCTGTACATGACTACAGGAGAAACCATAGCTTTGACTAGACGGAGCTTTGTCTGCAAAGTGATGTCTCTGCTTTTTAATACACTGTCTAGGTTTGTCTTAATTTATCTTTATCTAGTATCATAAATCGGAGAAGGCAATGGCACCCCACTCCAGTACTCTTACCTAGAGAATCCCATGGATGGAGGAGCCTGGTAGGCTGCAGTCCATGGGGTTGCTAAGAGTCGGACACGACTGAGCGACTTCACTTTCATTTTTCACTTTCATGCATTGGAGAAGGAAATGGCAACCCACTCCAGTGTTCTTGCCTGCAGAATCCCAGGGACGGGGGAGCCTGGTAGGTCTATGGGGTCGCACAGAGTTGGACACGACTGAAGCAACTTAGCAGCAGCAGCAGTATCATAAATAGCCGCTGGTCATTTCTTGTGACCTGGTCTCTACTGACCTCAGAGAAGGAGAGCGGACTCTGAGGTCCAAGACCTGGGTAACCTCTAGGTACTTCTTAGTTCAAGAAGCTTAGGCCCTGGTCCCTCTGGGCCTCCGTTTCCTCACCTGTCAAATGGTCAGATTGAGTCTGTCTCTCAGGCAGCTCTAGGACTTGCTCCTGGGTCCACGGAGCTCTCAGGGCACCAGTGCTAACGTGCAGCAGGATGAGTGGTCTGGAGGGCTTCCTGAAGGAGGTGGGCCTGTGGGTTAGGCTTGGAGGTGCAGGTGGACCTGGGTGGCCTTTCCAGGTGGGAGCAAGGCAGGGGCAGAGGAGCAGAGTGGAGGGAGGTAGTCGGTTTGGCCCGGAGGAACTGGTGGGGACAGACGGCGGAGAAGGTTCAGCCTGGAATCAGAGACTTAGGGTTCCCCTCTGAGCTGTCTGGAATAACCTGGAACCTGGGGAGGGGCAGCCCTGGGGACCTAGGCTGGCCTGCCCCTCCCCCCACCCCCTCTCTGCAGGGAGAGGTGTCCGTGGTCCTGCCTGGAGCCTCAGGCCCAGGCCTCCTCCTTTGAAGGAAGGAGCCCGATCCCCACAGGAGCAGGGAGTGGGCGGGTGGGGTCCTAGGAGTGGCCCTAAGTGGCTTTGGGTTCTTGAGGGGGAGGCCCTGGTCTCTGCCAGGAGGCCTTGGGAGCAGGCGGCTCCCTCTGAGGGCATGGGGGTGAGAGGCAGGCCCACGGGTCTTGAGCGCCTGGCCTTGGCTCAAGGATGACTTTGTTTCTAAACTGGGATAATTGATGAATGGAGAGGAAGCCGCCCCCGGGCTGCCTTCAGTGGTGCCCACTGTATCCGAGGGTGGGAGACTGACCCCTGGCTCGAGGTCCAGACACCGCCAAGGGCTGCTCTTGGCCACTGGCCGGGACCAGGCCTGGGACCTGGCTCTCCTCTGCCTGACGGGTGTGCAGAGCTGCCACCTCCCCCAGGCCCCTTGCCCTGCTCTGACCTCCCCTTGCCCCCACCGTGGTGGGCACTGTGGCCTTTGGCTTTCACACATGCCCGATTTAGCTACACTGAACCCCTCCTTTGAGGACAGTTCCCGAAATCTCCAGGGAGATTTTTCCACTCCCTGCGGGAGCTGGCGCTGGGCGTCTGCTAGTGGCCGTTGGGATGAATGGAGGGGTGGGTGGCTGTGGCCGTGCCCTCTGGCCCTGCTGGCCTGACCATCAGCTGGGACAGGTGTGGCTGCTGCCCTGTACTCGGGGGTCCGTGTCTCTGCAGGGCAGCGGGTCTACAGACCGCCTGCTCCAGGACAGTCCGGGGACCCCCACAGGCAGACTCCCAACTCCTTTCAAAGCGTCTGACTCTGGGAAGGGGCTTCGTGTTCGCTCCGCGAATCCTTTAATTACCAGGTTCGTCCCCTGCCCGTCCCCAACCACCCACAAAGGCGCCTCTGTCTTTCCGATGACTGTTCTCCAGGCCTGCTCTGCACACAGTGGGGCTGTGGGCCTCTCCCAGGGCTGGCCTCTGAGACTCGGTGGTCTTCTAATGACGTAATTACAGCAGGATCCACCAAGAGGCAGGCCTTCTGGGGCCCCGGGGGCCTGTGAGCTCACCCCTACCCGCCCCATGCCTTCCCCCTGGGTGTTTGGTAAGTGGATGGCACAAGTGCCCCTGCCCACGCAGGACCTACCATCTGGGCAGGATGGAGGCTGGGTCTGCAGAGAAAGACAAGGCCTCCCAGCCTTGCTTGCCCAGGGCTGCCCCAGGCTGGAGCCCCGCCCATCCTCCTGGGTGGGCTCCTGAAAGGACCGTGGGAACCTGCCCTCTGGCTTTCCCTGGCCTCGGCCACAGAGCTTGTCCGTGCCCCTGGGAACTGTCCCAGACCCTCCCAGTGAAATGCCTTCTGGGCTGCAGGGGCCTTCCTGGGCGTTCCCTGGTGGGCTGGGGGCTTGTCCCATTTTACAGATGAGACCACTGAGCCCTGGCAGTTCCTGAGTTGCCAGGGTCAGTGATATGCTCAGGGTGGGCAGACAGTTTCTCAGTCCCAGCAGGGCAGGGTGGGTTGCGGGTGGAGGTCCTGCTGGGGTGAGGGAGCCTGGGGAGTTTGTGGGGCATCTGTGCAGCCTGCGTGCCCATTGTGGGTCCCCTGACTGTTGCTGCCTTGGGACTGACAATAATTGGGGTGCAGGAGCCCTGGGTGTGTTGGGGCTGAGGGGCCGTGCCCGGGCTTCTGGCTGACCTTTTCTGGTAGTCTGCTGGGCTGGTAAAGCCAGGCAGCTGCCCACTTGCCAAGGGGCTGCGGTGCCCAATTTTCTAGCCACTGGCTGGCTGCGGTGGGTGGCTTGGCACTTTCTATTCTGGACACAGGAATGGCTTGGCCATGCCGTGTGGGCAGGGGTGGGGGCCCAGAGACCCCTCTCTGCTCAGACGCCGCTTGCTGGTCCTCCTGCACCCACACTGGCTCAGGCTTTCTCTGCAAGGGAGGGGAGCAGAGGAGCCCAGCTGAGGAGCAGGAGCTCGGTTAGACCAGGGCCTGCCCCCACCTCCCCCGCTGAGGCCTCATGGCCCTGTGTGCTGGGCTGGGTGGGGACACCCATGCCAGGAGGGGCTGAAGGCTGGGCATCAGGGGCAGCGTGCATCGGTGGTGGGGCACAGGGGCAGTGGAGAGGGCTGGAGGGGCCCCAGGAGGGGAGTGTGGTGTATGGGGGTCCCTTTGCTTGGGGGCTCTTGGCCTGGGCACTAGGGAGAGGCTCTCACAGGCAGGCCATGGGTCACTGCTCTCCGAGAATCGTGTGTGGAAGGGAACTCCCGCATGAAGCCTGAGCCCACCTTCCAGCCCCGTGTGGACACACCATCCTGCTCTGGCTGAAGGGGCGCCTTCCGAGGACCCCCTGGGGTATCCAGGACCATGGTCCCTGCCCCCTACTGTGTCAGGCCCCCTTCTCATTACCCCAGAAGCCTTCTCCTCCCCCCACAGTGGGAGCTTCTGTGGTTGGCACTCACTGCTCACCCTGGAGCCCTGGCACCTTAAATAAGTCAATAAAATGTAGCAGCTGCAGAGCAGAGCTGTTAGTCTCAATTCCTGGAGAATTCCTGTCTGGGGCCATCCGGTGCTCAGGAGCCTGTTTTGGGGCTGGTGCTGCCTCCCCCAGCAGTTGGACCCCTCGGCTCGGGTGACCACGCCCCTGTCCCCCAGTCCGACGGTGCCCTGAGATTTCGTGCAGGGGGCTCTGAGGCAGCGGGCCCTGGAGAGCCGAGAGCTCCCGATGCTTGCTGGGCTCCTGGACGGACGTCTCATCCCTGTGTCCACTCTTCCTGCGGTGCCCACCTGCCGAGCGCTGGCCGCCAGGGTTGTAGTTGTTGTCGTTCAGTTGCTAATTTGTGTCTGACTCTTTGTGACCCCATGGACTGCAGCACACCAGGCTCCCCTGTCCTTCACTGTCTCCCTGAGTTTGCTCAAATTCATGTCCATTGAGTCCTGTGGTGCAAAGTCCAGGAAAGACCCCGACTGCCCACTTCCAGGATTCCTGGGGCCGTGCCTGCCTCCGTGTCCTGGCAGGATAATTAATGAGGGGTCTGTGAGCGCAGGAGCTGGCATCCTGGAATCTGGCTCGGGTTCTGGCGGCCCCCCGCATTCCAGAGCAGGGCCTGGCCTCTGAGCCCTGGTCGGACTGAGGCCTGGGCAGCATTGCACGGAGCCTGGCCAGCTGATTACGGGCAGTAACCGCAGGAGGAGGAGGTGGCGGCCAAGGGCGCTGACAGCCTGCTAGACTGGTCTCCAGCCGCGGCTGGTGCGGAGGAGCTGCTGTCCAGGTCGATCTCCCAGCCAACATCTGCTGTGCTGGGAACCAGGAGCGGCGGAGGGAGGCGTCACCCACCATTCAGGGTCAGGGCGAGGTTAGCCATCCGCGGAGGCTAGCCCGCCCTGGAATCAGGGGTCTCCGCACCGAGGAGGTCTCACCCCCACCGAGCCCCAGGCTGCTGCCTGTCCTGCTGCTGTTGAGGTCCCACAGGACCACGAGGCCAGAAGTGGGCACCAGCCGTTCCTGGAGCAGGATGTGGGACAGGTGGCCCACACGCCCATGCACAGCTGTGATTGCCCCAACCCTGACTGGGGACCCTCCCCCCTCCCCAGGAAACCACAGTGCATGATGGCGTGTGCAGACCACAGTATGTGAACCTGGAGGTGAGGAGACCCGGACAGTTCGGTCCCACACGTCATTTCGGAATGCTCTCAGACAGCATGAACTGGGCTTGCCAATGTCCTGGCTGTGCCTTTGTCATCCGTGGGCTCCTGTCCAAAGGGCTGGCAGTGCCCTTCCTGCTCAGGGAAAGGGAGGGCGTGTTGGCAGCACACTTGGCCAGGACCACCGAACCGTTCACCGGGAAAAGCTGAGCTCCTCTCCGGCCAGCGCGTCCATGCGCGTCCCCGACAGCGGCCATCCCACACAAAGGGTGCGGCCACACGGCCCCTGGACGTTTGCGCTCCAGCTGCGTCCGGGGAGGAGGGTGGGGCAGACGGCATTGTCAGTGCTGGCAGGGCCTCAGGGGCCCGCCTGTGTCCCATGGGACTCTCGAATCCCCTGGGCCTTTCTGCCATTCCTGGGGACTGGCTCCAGTGCCTGGACTTTGGGTCTGCCCGCCTGGAGGTCAGGACAGCAGGTCTGGGAGCTCAGGCCTCCCTCGGGGCTCCCTCTGGGTGTCACTGGTTACTGCGTTTGTTGAGGGGCCGTAGGGGAGGTTCAGCATCAGAACCCCAGCTCCCAGTCCCAGCTGTCTGCTCCCCCCGGCACTCCCGCGTGGCCCCTTCTTCCTGGTCCCTCCCGTGGGGCATGCTCACCCCCCGAGGACGGTGAGGACGACCTCACCTTACAGCCTTAGTGCCTGCTCCCACACCTCTGGATCAGCCCCTCCCTTGGGCCGTCCTCCAGGCTGGGGGCAGGCAGGCTGGACACGAGGGCAGGCCAGCTCTGGGCTGGATTCAGGACTGACCTCCACCTCGCAGGGTGATTGAGCTGCTCTCCCTGTGGCTGGGCCTCTCTGGGTGCCCCCCGGGAGCTGAGGGACCACGGGCGGGTGGAGGTGCCTGTGGAAGAGGTGGCACCGACGAGGCTGCCGGTGCCCAGTGCAGGCCTCCAGCCCGTACCAGGGCCTTCCTCCTGCACCCCAGCTGGGAGGGTGGCTGGGCATTCAGGGCTCACCCTGCCTGACCCCAGGGTGGGGGAACTGTGTGCATGGTCGTCACCCTCTAGACACCATGAGAGCTCCAGGACTGGGTGCCCAGGTGCATGTAGCTCCGTGGGTGCTCACACTTTCTCAGCTAAACTCCAACCCGGGGAGGGAGGTTCAGGATGGGGAACACATGTACACCCGTGGTGGATGCATGTTGATGTATGGCAAAACCAATACAATATTGTAAAGTAAATAATAATAATAATAATAATAATTAAAAAAATAAACTCCAACCCTACTAGCTCCCTACCCCAGCCAGAGCTGGTCTGCCCTCGTGTCCCACTCTGCTAGTAGGGTTTCCAAGGGCCCACCCTCCTGCCCCGTCTTGCCTCTGAGAGACTTGGCTCAGGCTGAGCTGGGCGGCCTGCTTGTTGCCTGGCTGAGCTGCAGAGGGGGCAGGTGTGGATGCAGCAGGGTTGCAGACTGTGCTGGCTGCTCTGCTCACAGCCCCCCGGCCCTCCTGCCTCCAGGAGCACATACCATGTTGGCTGAGCGTCTGGGTTCCCACGGGAGAGGGAAGGTGTCGGGGCTTCTGGCTCTTTCTGTGGCTCATGGTGGGGACGCCCCACCCCAACTCACCAGCCCCAGGATGTACTTATTGGATTCACAGACACAGAGCCGTCAGGAAGAGCCCCGAGTGCCTGGGCCTTCAGGTTGGAGGACCTGAACTTGGGCCCCAGTCTGTCACATCCCAGTCTTCCTGGTGGGCTGTGGGACGGTGTGTCTGGCTCAGGCAGCCAGCAGGGTACAGAGCCTGAGTGGTGGGGTGAGTGGTCATCACTGTGTCTCTCTGTCCCCATGGGTGCGATGACGTCTCTAGGGACTAGGAGGGCCATCCTGGGAGGCCTGGGAAATGCTGGCCATCATGTGGTTAAGCACCTGCTGTGACACCTGGAAAGCAGGGGGGCTCATTCCTACACAATGTGGCCAGATGGGGAGCCTCTGGGCTCTGGCTTGGAGGGTCCTGGGTGGTGTGTCTTGTGACCTGGGAGCCTGGGACTGCTGGAGTGCCTGGAGGCTGGCCCTCCCTTGGCCCCAGAGGTCACAGACACGCCCGCTCCCCTAGCCCCAGAGGTCACAGACTTGCCTGCTCCCCTGTTGCCCAGGCCCTGGAGGTCACAGACACATGTGCTCCTGGTGAGGGTGGACAAAGGCAGGCGGATGGCATTGGGGTGGGGGCCGAATGTCCTCAGGAGTGGCATGGGTGCCCACTGCTCCTCATCTCAGACCCCAGTCAGGTGGGGATGAGGGGAGTGTCGGAAAGGCTGCACCTCACAGACAAAGTCATCCCACCTGGCTCCCAGCAGCAGGTGTGGAGGGGCCTAACTTGTGCCATTTCCAAGGCCAGGGCTCCGGAAATGGAGCAGAGAGCTGGGCCCCATGCCTTAGACAGCTGCCTTGCATGACTCCTGAGCAGGGCACTTCCCCAGGGGGTGGGGACTTGATTTCCCCTGATGCTGTGGGGTGCTACTTCTTCCGGGTGGCTTCTCCAGCCTGAGAGCCTAGGCCCCAGGTCAGAAGTGGCCAATGGATGCTGCCCAGTCCAAGCCCCTCCTTTTACAAACTAAATGTTGCACAGAGAGGGGGCACCTCTGCCCAGGGGCCCTCTCTGTGTGTGCTCATGGAGGGCAGGTGGTCCCTGCTGGGCCCTCTGCACTATTTGGATGGATGGATGGATCCATCCAGTGGACGGATGATGGATGGATGGATGGGTGGATAACTAACATGGGGATCTGTGGCTAGGTCCACTGCATACCTGCCGACACCTTGTTCTCTTCCTCTGGACCCACTGGGGTGGGCAACTGGAAAGTGATGGAGGACCCAAGGTGGGTGGGTGAGATCAGACTCTGGCCAGGAAGATGCCACCCGTGTGCCAAGGGGCACATGCCCAGTGGGATGAGAGGGTGGGCAGCTGGCCCTGTGCGCTGAGCGGTGTCCACCTGGGCTTCACCCCGTGCGAGGCAGGTGTCGTGCACAGGGGCCAGGCCTTGCATTCCTGACCTTTCTCTGTTAGGCACTGGCCTTGGCCCCCAGCTGGTGCCGGCTTCTGAGGGTGGTCCTGGCTCTTGGAGCCCCTAGAGGAGTTGGGGGGAATCCCAGGGACTGGCTGGGAATGTGGGCACCCAAGCACACAGGGCCTCTTCTCCCCCCACTGTGGACCCCCAGACTCTCAACCCGGGGCTGCCAGCTGCCCCCAGGGACTCTCAGCCCTGCCTGCCCTCCCAAGGCCTCCGTGGCTACAGGTAGGCCCAGAAAGAACAGCCCAGGCGTGAGGGATCCCAGAGCCTCCTGGAAGGGCTCCTGCCCCAGCTTGGGGGTGGTGCAGGGAGGAGGGGCCCACCTGCTCTCCCCTCGGGGTGGTGCACTGGCGCCCCCTGGTGGCAGTGACATGCCAGCACAGGCGCAAGGGGCTGCCTGGAATTTGCGGTCAAAGGTGAGTGCCAGCTCCTCCACTCCCTTTGCCATCCCTGCAGGGGATGCTGGTGTCACCTGTGACGGCTGCCGAGGGACACAGCTGGGAAAGAGAGGCTGAGACCTTGGCGAGGAGTCCAGGGGCACGAGTGTGGAGGGGCGGTCTGGGTGCACGGCCTGCACTCAGTCATGCACTCACTGGTTCATTCATTCATTCATCCATCCGCCCCAGCAGTCATTGAACCGTCCAGGCCCCATGCCAGGGACTCAGCTGTGCAGGGGGGCCAGTGCAACCCTGGCGGCTGGGTCACTGAGGCCTGCTGGGGCATGACCGGGCGTCCCTCAGCGATCTTGCTTGCTGCACATTTGTGGTGCGTGTGCTTCCGTCAGGATGCTGAGAGCTTTGCCTCGGGACGGGGGGGCAGGCTTCCGAGTACTGAGGCTGGAAGTCAGGCAGCCATGGTGGCTCGTGCCGGGGCCAGGCTGGTGGCCAGGGTGACCCCGGTCCAGGGCAGAAAGACTGAGGAGTCAGTGCAGAGGGAGAGGAGGTCCCTGTGTGTCCAGGCGAGGAGAGGCTCCATGTGAAAGAAAGAGGGGGCTCCTGAGGTCTGGTCCAGGAGATAGGGTGGAGAGCAGCGATTTCTGAACTCGTGGAGAACAGGGTGGGAGCAGTTGGTGGGAACGTGGGGCTTCTACTTAGGCCTCTGTGCCAGGAGGGGCCGTCTGGCCAAGGGGTTTTGCCCCAGGTCCTGGGGAGGAGCAGGCATCTGGATGTGTGCCTGGGAGAGGCCACAGCCTTCCCTTCTCAGACGTGGAGGGCACTGCAGGGCTCGGGCTGCCAGATGCACCAGCCACTCTCCAGTCTGTGTGCCGATCTGCAGGGTGGAGGCTGGACTCGCTGGCCCGCTCGGGCCCCGTGGATTCTAACACTCAGAGCATTGGCTCACTTCTCCTCCTCGGGGCTGTCTGGAAGCTGCAGGAGGGCTCTTTGCAGAAAACAGAACTTCCGCTCAAATCCAGGTCTCAGATGAAGTAATCATCACTGTTGAATGTTCCTTCGCTCAGCAAGCATTCTTCCAAATTTATTTGTTGACTTTTATCATGTGCCAGGCACAGCTGGGGGTTGGCCATGCCGTGGCTGTTGAGCCGACATGGCCTGATCTCAGGGACCTTCAGGTCACGGGGGTCAGAAATCCCACTGCCAGAGGTGTGATGGAGGCTGTGAAGGGGACATGTAAGCTGGACCTGGCCCAGGGTCAGGGCGAGGCAGCCACCCTGCAGGAAATCCCCAAACCCTCCATGTGTCCATCTGTCTGAGTCCGTAGCTCTGGGATCTGTTGGCACCAAGTGTGGGGCTTAACACCAGGTCCTGCAGGGGACCCCTCTGGGGAGCCTTCCTGGCCAGGACCCGGAGCTCTTGGGGAGAGCGAGCGGCCCGCCGGAGAATGAGGCCCGGGAGGGGCCAGCTCCCTCCTTAGGAGCCAGCCTCCTGTCTGGACAGGGGCAGGTCTGGTTGAGGGGCTCCCAGCAGGGCAGGGGCTTGGCTGGCCAGAGGCTTAAGAGTGTCCAGGCCCTGGATTTCACACCAGGGTTTGGAGCCCAGCCTAGCGCTCTGGCCCCAGGGTGACTGGGCTTCCGCTGGGGCCCTAGCCCGGTTCCCGGCAGGGTTCTGAGCTCTGCTTCAGGAAATGATAGAGAAATGCCAGTCCCCCCCTGCCTGCCCCCACCACAGTTCTTCCTGATCTTGACTTAGAAAGAGGCAAAGAGAGGGCACTGCACTCTGTCGTCCAGAGCAGAAGGTGTCCAGTGTTGGGGCCCTTCCTCCATGGTCAGGACCATGCCGTGCAGGCCACTGGGCTCGGGACTAGAGGGGCTCTGGGGGACCTCACACAAGCTCAGGAATCAGAGTTCTTGGTACAGAGAGAGAGATGCAGACACACCCAACGCGTGAACACAGACACACACCCACATGTGCACACGCATGCACCCACTCCTGCACACACACATGCGGAGGGCACGTGCTGAGAGTGTGCCAGGCTCAGCGCACACCACCCTCCCCAGCCTCGCCCCCTGCCGTGGGGCAGCTCAGAAGCAGAGGCAGAGGCCGGCCTCCGGCTGCAGCCCCATCCCTTCCACCAGAGCATGAAACGGCCCAGGAACTCGGCCGTGGAGGGGGAGTGGAGACCT
>NW_011494861.1:9677827-9689624 GCF_000754665.1 Bison bison bison
TGGGGAACCAAGGAATGTTCTTGGCTCCCTTCTGGGCCTTTTACATTTTGTCTTGTTTTCTGGGAAACAAATGGAAAAAATATCCCCGTTCCCACATTTTTGGAGGCTGATTTGTATAAACAGACCAGACCCGATAACTTTCAGAGTAAACAGAGAAACTGTCCGAAGTCGGGCCCTGGGGCCTGGGCCGAGGGCAGGGGGGTGACGGAGCCCTTCTGGTCCTGCCGGGGCTGCTCCACGTCCTTAAGGGCCTTAATGATGATAACTTCATGCCTGTGAGGGTCCTGCTCGAGCACCTTCCGCCTGACCTCCCATGATACCTGCCCCCAATCCCATCTTGGGCCTGGGGGGCTGGCTGGACCAGTGGTGGGAGTCCCCCCTTAGCCCTTGTGCCCCCTCCCTTCACTGGGTTCCCCAAAGCTCCCCAAAGCCTGAAGTTCCTTCGTCCTCCACGGAGCCAGTGGCAAGGAAGCGGTCTCCCATTCTGAAGGCCATCTCTCCTGCCGGGTGGGGTCTGCTCTGCACCCCCTGCCCACTAGAGGCAAGTACTTTGTGAGAACTGGCAGCCTCACCTGACCCTGAGCCACCTTTGCACCAGGGGCGCACTGAGCAGCCAAGAGCTGAGCCTGCCTCGCAGAGAACAGGAGAGGCCTGGGGGAGGGGAGCCCAGTGGTGGGCAGCCCAAGCCAACCACCCACTCTTGACCTGCCCCTGTGACCTTCTCCCAGAGGGGACCACCTGCTGACCCTGAAACCCAGAGCAGGTGAGGCCTGTCTGACTGTTTCTGGGCGACCCAATCTTGGTTTCCATGGTTGCCCTGGAAATCACAGATGGGGAGGGGGTTGACTGGCCCTGGGAAGGAATCCTTGACCCTCGGGGAGCTCTCCCCTGGGAAAAACTTGTGAGCAGCTCAGTGTTCTCAGACGCATGCTCTGAAGCGAAGAAAGTGCGTCCGAGGAGGATACGTGCTGTGTGCTTCCAGCCAGCGACATTTGGGAAAAGGCAAAACCGTGGAGGCAGCACAAAGATGGGTGGCTGCCAGGATCTGGGGGAGGGGAAGGCCAGGTGGAGCACAGAGGGCGTTCAGGACAGTAAAGCTCCTCCATACTTTGCTGTCATAGTGGATCCATGACCCCATGCATCTGTCAAACCCACAGGACATCCAGCAGCAAGAGTGCTGCTCGTGCAAACTGCCAGCGTTAGTTAATAATGACATCTCGGTACGGGTCCATGTACTGCAACAAATGTAGACACAAACGTGGGATGTTAGCGATAACGTCGTGTGCACCGGGGAGATGAGATTACAGAGAACGCTCTGTGCTTTCTGCTCAGTTTTTCCAAAAACGTGAAACTGCTCTAAGAAATAAAATCTATTAACTCCAAACAAAAGATGAAGAAAGAGCCCAGCCTTCTGGACCTTGGGGACTGGCCTTGCCTGACCCCATCCTGAGAATGCCCCCCTCTCCTTGGAGGGGCTGGAGCCTCAATTTCTTTCTGTGCTTTATTTGGGTTTTCTTGGCATATTGCTTAGTGCACCTTCAGAAGCCTCACTTACTTTGTCCCCTGAGGACGGGCTCCACGGTTTCTGGTTCCCTGTCTGGTCCCTTCTTTCCTTAAGAGCCACTGGTTTGTAATTGTCATTGTTATAGACATCTGGAAGTTGAACTGAGGGATCAAGCGTCCAGGGTCCCAGTGCTGTCCATCTAAAGCCTCTGAGCAAGAGGGACCCTTTCTGTCGCAAGGCCAGTTTCTCCATCAAACAGAATAAACCTCATACTGGAATGCAGTGGTCTTACAGTGATGGTCAAGACTGAGGTTCCTTTAGGGAACGAGTAGCTGGGCCCGCTGACCGTCCCCTTCATGGTCATGTGTGAGGCCCACAGAGCTCCTGCTTCGCCTGCTGGCGCCCAGGCGCTGACTTTGGACGGAGTTGGTTTCATTGCAGATCTTCCAGGTGCAGCAGTGATGGGCTGAGAGGCACAGGAGGTTTTCTAAGGTGTTCAGCTTTAGAAGGAAGTGAGAAGGGAGACTGAGGAGTCACGTGTGTGTTTATTACCAATTTTTGTTCAGTTGCTAAGTTGTATCTGACTCTTTGTAACCTCATGGACTGCAGCACGCCAGGCTCCTCTGTCCTTCACTATCTCCCAGAGTTTGCTCAAACTCATGTCCATTGAGTCCGTGACGCCATCTAGTTACCTCATTCTCTGTTGCCCCTTTTCCTCTGGCCCTCAATCTTTCCCAGCATCAGGGTCTTTTCCAGTGAGTCATGCGAGGGTGGCGATGTCTGTTACTGAGTCCAAGCTCACCCTGCTCGCTGAACGATAGGCCAGTGGATCCAAGAGGTGAGATGTTGAGGCAAAGAAGAGACTTTAACTGGGGAGAGATGGCAGGCTGGCACCTCAAAATAACCATCTTATTGAGGTCTGGATGCCAGGTTCTTTTATAGATCAGAGAGAAAAAAGCAAGGAGGAACTAAGGTCAAAAGGCAGAACAGAGGGAGATGCAGTGGGGAAGTAAAGTGAAAGGGTCTTCAGGCTTGCAAAACATCTCTGAGGGAATGGCCAGCCCTAGAAGGGGTGTGTTAACCTCTTCTGCTCACAGATGGGCAGGGACAGACTCTCTCTCCCTGAGCTGAAGAAAGGCACTTTAGTTTATAGTCACGCGGGCTTCCTCCCTGCAACAGGTCCAGAGAGACAGAGAAAGAGGAGAGGGGGTTGCAGGGGACTGCTTCCCGCCCCAAGGCTGAGCCACCACCACGGAGGGGCCCTGGACCAGCTTGGTTGCTGTCCGGGTGAGGGTGGGCAGGACCTGTGTGTCCTTCAGACCGTGCACAGCGTCCAGATGAGAAAGCCTTGCTTTAGCCAAGCCAGACAATAAATCCTGGACCTCCAGAGGCAGCAGAGCAGCGTGGTGGTGGTGGTGGTGGTGGGGACGGTCACCTCACAGAGCGTCCGTCCTGTGCAGGAGAGGACCCCATGGAACTCCTTAGATGGCAGACTCTCCACGAGCCGGCAGACAGGCCTTGGTGCTCAGGGATTATCCCTGGAGCAGGAGGTACATGGCTTCTGTTTCTCCTGCATCTGCCCCAGCAGTGCCCCTTGGGGAGACCCAGGGGTTCCTCAGAGCCTGAGTAGCATTGGCCCTGGGGACACTGCTTCTAGGAAGCCTCCCAGGCTTTCCTGTCTGTGCCCCCTTCTGCTTGCCCGCTTAGGTCCCATCTCCTTGAGTCCTGGAAGTCCTTCTGCCTGGCTGGCAGGGCCCTGCAAGCAGAGATGCTGTGTCCTCCTGTAGGGTTGGCCGTTGGCAGATGCTTGTGGGAGGGGAGTGAGTGATGAGGGGGCGTGTCAGCCCTCTGGTGAGTGCTGAGCTGGGGTGGGGGCTTATGGGAATTGCACTGGAATGTTCTGGCTGCCCCGGCTGGCGGACTTCTGAACTACACGAGAGAGATAACCACCCGGCCAGGTGGGCCCTGGCCCGGCGGTGGGTTTGCTTACAGAGTGGCTTCTCTCAGTTTGGGGGGCGCCTCCCGGGATGGCCCAACTGGGCGAGATGCCCCCTCCCCGGGCCAAGGGCAAGCTACAGCCTAGAGCAGCATGAAGCACTTTCTCTAACAAAATGGTTTTCATTTTTTTTCCATTTTAAAGGTGATGCTTGCCCGATGACTTAGTTTTCATCTGCTGCAGTGACTGACAGCCCAGACTTAGGGGAGTAAGACACACGTGTATCATCTCACTCTTCTGAGCTCACAAGTCCCTGAACTAAAGTTCAGTGCTGGGCAGGACGGGTTCGTCCTGGAGGCTCTGAGGGCACCTGAGTTTCTTAGCTCATGGCCCCTTCCTTCACGTTCAAGGCCAGCAACGAGGCACCCGCCTGCCCCTGCTTCCCACGGCCTCAGCTCTCTCCAGACTCTCGCTCTGGCCTTGCTCGTCCGCTCATGCTGACCCTGGGATGCCACTGGACCCGCCCGCGTCCTGCAGACACTCCCCCACTGTAAGATAGGCTGATTGGCACCCGTCATTCCACTTTGCCCTCTGGGGATCCGGAGATGGGGCATGGACACCTTGGGGGCCCTGATTTTATTGGCCGGAGTAACTAAAGATTAAACAGAAAAGAACAATGGCAGCCTTGCCAGCCACCCGCAGCAGGCCTGGGGCCTTCTGTAATGTTTTCGCACCCGGGAGCATCTGCATGGTTTATGTGGACTTTCCTCAGGTCGTCGTTACTGGGATGTCCCCTGCTCTAACGGGCCGCCTCTCTGGACCGTCTAGGTTTGGGAAGGTTCCTGTGCAGTAGGTGTTCCTCTCAAGCGTTCTCTGTGGGGCTGCAGGCTGATCCATGGCGGGATGACGTGCTGCCTTCCTGACGGGCCCCGAGCTGCGGAGAGGGAACCTGTTGTGAGTGTTGGATGGAGGCAGCGGGCGTCTTGTCTTTGCGGGAATTTCTCCCACCCCACTCACTCTTGCTCCGAGAGGAGATAACTGTATGAGTTTAATCCCATGAGACAGCTTTGGATCTCCCAGTTACCATGGCAACCTTGTAAAGTATGTGTGACATTTTCTGCCCCCGGTTGCTCCTGGTAGGGAATGGGGTCCTCTTTGGACCAGGGTTATGGGCCATCTGGTCTTGCTACCCATACTGGGAACTCTTGGTAGGGTGGGGGAACTGAACATGGACTCATAGGGTGGCCCGTTGGCACGGCCAAAATTGGTGCCCAGACCAGGGAGGCTGCTCCCTCCGTGACAGGCTGAGGCAACCTGGCTCCGCTGGCCACAGACCACTTCCAGCTGGTTCCCTGGACCGCTGGGGTCCTGTCCTTCTGAGTGGGAGGCCCAGGGCAGTGGTGGGACAGCTTTTTGAGGTGGGGTCTTGTTTCAGGCAGTTTGCACATTACCGGTGTTAGAAGGGTGCCAAGCAGGTCCTCTGTGGTAACTGTTCCCTCCGCCAGGGGAAGGGGCGGGTCTGGTTTTGGCAGTGGGCTGGGATCCCCACCCCACCTGGCAGTCTCTCCCCCAGGAGCCAGGAGCCCAGAAGGGAATGTGGTTAGGGAGCTTCTGGGACAAGCTGAGGCGGGTGCCTGGCCCAGCTGTGCTGAGCTGGGGGAGGCGGGAGGAAGTGGAGGGGATTCTGTGCAGCCCTCTGAGGCCTCTGCATTTTTGTAAAGGGCCCAGGGGCCACTAGAACGAGCAGGAGTCCAGCCTTTGTTGTCGCGGGCCTGGGTCTCAGACAAGGCCCTGGGGCTATGCAACTTCGAACTTTCATTTCTGACCCAAATGGAATTAAAAATGCTGATGAGGCTCAGTCCTCTCGGAGGGGGTCCGCTGGATCCCCTGGCTTTGCGTCCTTCTCCCGTTTTAGGAATGAGGACTCCAGGGCCCAGAAGAGTTTTGTGGTGGGTCGTGTTCACCCAGTGGCTGAGATGCCGAGCCAGCCCAGACCCCCACCATGTCCTGGGGACCCCCGGCCTGTTCTGGGTGCCACCCACCCAGCTTCTGACTGAGAGGGTTGGAGGGTGAAGGGAGGCCCCCTTCCTGCACTGCTGTCCAGGCCTGGGTCTGGGTGTGGGAGCGATGCGGCTCTGACCCGCGGAACCCTGGCTGGTGGAAGAGGCAAGGGGACACCCACCCCTCAGGCCTCATGAGGCAGGGTGGGCCCAGTGACACCTGTTTTAGCTCCAGTGACACTGATGTCAGACTTGTGGCCCCAGAGCCAAGTGAGGACACATGTCTGTTGTTTAAGCCACAAGCTCTGTGGTCCTTTGTCGCGGTAGCCAAGACACTCTGCCAGCACCTCTGACGGTGGCCCGACACCCTGGGGCTCTGGCCTGGCTCCTGGTGAATTTCCCCTTCCCCTGGGTCAGAGCGAAGGCCCGGCCTGCAGCGCTGCCCCCAGCCCACCGTGGATCCCTCCTCCTTGGCCCTCCTGGCTTTCCCAGCCTGGCACCACTGGGAGCCACCTTCTCCCCCACGGGCTGGTGGTGAGGGCCGAGCCCAGCCTTGTGTTCATCACTGCTCTGTGTATCCCCTGTGGCATCTGCCCCCCAAGGCTGGCTCAGAGCCCCGCAGGGGTCTTGCCTCACCTGTCTCAGGAGCCAGAACCCCTGCCCACGACACAGAGTAGGTGCCTGGGAAGGGGGTCTCTGTGCTGGGGCAGGGTGCACATGCTCCAAGGCAGGTCCAGACCTGTGCAGACCAGGGCGCTGAGCAGACATGTCAGCCCCAGAGCAAGCTTGCTCAGGGAGCCCCACTTGTCCCCTGCCCACTGTGTGGAGGGGCTGGTGGGACATGGGGTGGGGGTAGCATCCTTAGGGAGAGAGACTTGGTGGGTCCGGGCAGTGCATCCTGCCCTAGGAGGGGGCTCCCCATGCCGGTCCATCTGTGCTGGTCACGGGGATGCCCTGGACACTCCTCTTCCTTCAGGGGGGCCAGGAAGGTAAGGAGCCGCCTACCCCTGCCTGGGGAGTTGCCTTTCCAGGCCCCTTGGAGCTCAGGGCTGCCCCCCACCCCCACCTCCAGCTCCTCTGTCTCTGTTCCTGTAGCCCCATGTTGCCGACTCTGGCCCAGCTGATTCTCATCACTCGTCCCAACTGAGATTTTGGGAGCAGCCCTGGCCTGTCAGGTGACACCTGGCTGTAGGCAGGGAGGATTTTCTTGGCCTCCTCGGCAGGCAAGGCCTTGTAAATCCTGGCTCCGACAGGTAGCCTGCAGCCTGGGTGGGCGGTGGGGGTGAGCGCTGACTGTCACACAGAGCCGGCGAGCCAAGGCCTGGCCAGGTCCCTGCCTGGTGGGCTGGGCGGCCTCCCCTTGTGTGGTCTTGGCCTCTGTTCTCAGGGTGAAACTTCCTTATCCTCACAGGTTGGATGGGGGTCCCTTGGCCATGCCCTGCCCTGGAACCACGTGCCTTGTCTGACCTGCTTCACACCTGAGGGGCTCCCAGGCCCACCATCGGCCTCAGACCAGGCCAGGTTTGTCCCAGAAGGGACCACGTTCCCTCTCAGGTTCCTGGCTCCTGGGAAAGAGACTGCCAGGTGGCTGTTTGAGTTCACTTCATCTTTACTTTGCCCTACCTGGAGAGCCCCAGCCCTGCACTCAGGCTGCTGGCGGATGGGCTGGGGGGTGTAGAGGGCATCTCTCTCGGGCGGTGGGCCCCTCTCATTCCCCTGGGAGATTGGGGCCCGTGCTCCTCAATCTGCATCCCTTGGTCACCAGGTCTGCTGAAAGGTCAAGAGCTTCCGAGCCCTCGTCCAGCCTGGGTGGCTGCTGCGGCTTAGGGCCTTTGTAGAGTTGCTGCCGCCGGAGGGAGGGCCCTGTGCTGGGGCCAGCGCTGTCCAGGGGTTGGGGCCTGGGCCCCCGTTCCTGCTGTAGCAAATCCCTGGAGATGTGTGTGCAGCGTGGGGGCCGGTTTGAGGAGCGCTTTTTGGGGTGAAATCTGTGTAACACAAGATCGACCCCTTTGCAGCATGCAGGTCAGTGTCATCGAGCACACTCACAGTGCTGTGCTCCTGCCTCCTGTATTGCCCTGTGGACTGGGCGGTGAGAAGAATCGAGAGCCAGCTTTGGGTATCAGCGTCCACACCCCACGCTCACCAGAGGCCTGCTGTGGGGGCCAGAGGCCTCTCCGAGCTGCTGCCTCGCTCCAGAAATGGGAGGAAACTCAGTTTCCCCGGACCCCACACCCCCTCCCTCGGGTTGGGGGTGCTCCTGGGCTGATCATCTAAGAAGCCAGGGTTTCAGGGCGCCTGCGTCCTAAGCACTTACTGACACTTCCTGGAGCAGAACGCCCTCTGCCAGTGACCAGATGGGCCTTGGCCACAGCTCCAGGCCAGGGCTTGACCTTTGACCTCCTGACTTGCCTGGGCTCAGTCCACCCCTTCGACAAGCTGGAGCATCAGCCTATCAGGTGACCAGGCCACTGGGCTTTCAGGGCACACCCCACCCCCAGACTGGCTTTGTGAGCAAGAAGGGTGGTCGGTCCCTGGATGGTTTTCTGGGCTGTGTCATCATCCCTGCACCATTCCAGTCTGTGTCTGACAGCCGGGAGCTGGGATGGGCTGGCCAGCTGAGTCACTTTCAGGGAGGGTGGGGGCTGCAGGGAGTAGCTGTTGGAATCTGGTTCACAACAGTGGTGTTGGAGAAGACTCTTGAGAGTCCCTTGGACAGCAAGGAGGTCAAGCCAGTTCAATCTTAAAGGAAATGAGTCTTGAATATTAATTGGAAGGACTGATATTGAAGCTGAAGCTCCAATCCTTTGGTCACCTGATGCGAAGAGCTAACTCCTTGGAAAAGACCCTGATGCTGGGAAAGATTGAAGGCAGGAAGAGAAGGGGGCAACAGAGGATGAGATGGTTGGATGACATGAGTTTGAGCAAACTCTGGGAGGTGGTGAAGAATAGGGAACCATGGTGTGCTGCAGTCCATGGGGTCATAGAGTCGGACACGAGTTACTGACTGAACAACAACAACAATGCCCTGCAAGCTGATAGATCATTCTGGAAGCAGGAGGATTGTGCTGCAGCTGACCTGGGCCAGGACTCCCCAGGGTCAGCTCCCAGAAATCCCAGGCAGCCCCAGTCTCCACACGGAGGCCTGGAACCCCACACGCCCCAGTCTTGGGTCAGGAAGGAAAGGTGGGGTGGGGTGCCTCTCTGTCTCTCCTTCCTGGCCCCTCTGCTGCTTGCCTCCCCGGGGTTTCAGCTGAGGCCCAGCTGCTGGCCTGCTGAAGTTCCCCACCCCAACCTGGAGACTGGCCTGGGTGGGGGTCATTGCTGGCCCTCCCTTGGCAGGGCTACTGACTGTCCTGGGGTACCCACAGGACCCACAGCTGCCCCCACAACCCTGGACTGCCCCCAACCTGAAAGATCTGCTATTTATTTTGGTTTCTGAATCATCCATACTGATTCATACAGGATTTAGGAAGTCTCACTCAAAGAATATTCAAAGTATGAATGTGTTAGTTGTGTCCGACTCTTTCCAGCCCCATGGACTGCAGCCCATCAGGCTCCTCTGTCCACAGGGATTCTCCAGGCAAGAATACTGGAGTGGGTTGCCATGCCCTCCTTCAGGGGATCTTCCCAACCCAGGGATCAAACCCAGGTCTCCTGCATTGCAGGCAGATTCATTACCATCTGAGCCACCAGGGAAGCCCCCCAAAATGTTCAAACTACTGTACAATTGTGCTCATTTCACATGCTAGCAAAGTAATGCTCAAAATCCTTCAAGCTAGGCTTCAGCAGTACGTGAATCAAGAACTTCTAGATGTACAAGCTGGATTTAGAAAAGGCAGAGGAACCAGAGATCAAATTGCCAACATCTGTTGGATCATAGAAAAAGCAAGGGAATTCCAGGAAAAAAACATACTTCTCCTTCATTGACTACACTAATGCCTTTGACCATGCGGATCACAACAAACAATGGAAAATGCTTAAAGAGATGGGAATACCAGACCACCTTACCTGTCTCCTAAGAAACCTGTATGTGGGTAAAGAAGCGATAGTTAGAACTGGACATAGAACAATGGGCTGGTTCAAAATTGAGTAAGGAGTACATCAAGACTATATATTGTTACTCTGGTTATTTAACTTATATGCAGAGTACCTTGTGCGAAATGCCAGGCTGGACGACTCACAAGCTGGAATCAAGATTGCCGGTAGAAATATCAACAACCTCAGATATGCAGATGATACCACTCTAATGGCAGAAAGTGAAGAGGAACCAAAGAGCCTCTTGAGAGTAAAAGAGGAGAATGAAAAAGCTGGCTTAAAACTCAACATCCTTCAATTAAAAATAAATTTATTTTAAAAAGTGAAAAAAAACCCTCAGCATTCAAAAAACTAAGATGCTGACATCCAGACTCATCACTGCACGGCAAATAGATGGGGAAAAAGTAGAAACAACGACAGAGTTTATTTTCTTGGGCTCCAAAATCACTGTGGACAGTGACTGCATCCATGAAATTAAAAGACGCTTGCTCCTTGAAGAAAAGCTATTACAAATCTAAACATCATATTAAAAAGCAGAGACGTCACTTTGCTGACAAAGGTTCGTCTAGTCAAAGTATGGTTTTTCCGGTAGCCACATACGAATGTGAAAGTCAAACAACAAAGAAGGCTGAGCACCGAAGAATCGATGCTTTCAAACTGTGGTGCTGGAGAAGACTTGAGAGTCCCTTGGACAGCACAGAGTTCAAACCAGTCTATCCTAAAGGAAATCAACCATGAATATTCATTGGAAGGACTGATTCTGAAGCTGAAGCTCCAATACTTTGGTCACCTGAAGCAAGGAGCCAACTAATTGGAAAAGACCCTAATGCTGGAAAAGATTGAGGGCAGGAGGAGAAGAGAGTAACAGAGGGTGAGATCGTTGGATGGCATCACCGATTCAGTGGACATGAGTTTCAGCAAACTCTGGGAGATAGTGAAGGACAGGGAAGCCTGGCATGCTGCAGTTCATGGGATGGCAGAATTGGACGTGGCTTAGTGGCTGAACAACAAAGCAACCCCTTCCCCCCAGGTACCCAGGAGGCACAGGAGGTGGGGGGCACCTATCTTTACAAGTTCATTCCACTGCTGTGTGGGCTAGATGCTGGAGTTATGGCAAGGAGCCAACAAGGTCAAGGCACCGTGCCCTTGAGACGTGGGTCCTGAGGGGCTGAGGGTACGGCGGTGCTGGTCCATGGATGCTGTGAACTAAAAGCATGGCCTGTGGCTGCTGGGGGAGTCAAACAAGTGCCCATTCCTCTCCCCCACCCCCACCACCCCAGCAGGGACTTGAACCTGATGTGCAGTCTGGGTGGTCCTCCAAGCTCTCCCCTGCCCTGACTGGTGGGTCCCTTTCCTCTGTATCTCCCCCTCTCCCCAGTTCCAGCCGTGTACAGGGCAGATGCTTAGCAGAGGGGAGCCTGCTGAACCTGCCCAGCCCCTCCCTGGCCCTGGGCAGGGTCACCTCCTTCTCAGTCCGCGTTGCCATTGCCTGGGGACAGTGCACAGGGAGGGCCAGCCCCCTGCCTGCTCTGCTTCTCTCCAGGAGGCCCTGGGAGTGATGCCTGTGCAGTAGTCACAAGGCATCCTGTGGCCCCCTTCCTGCCAGCCTTGGCTGGGCCCTAGAACCCCGACTCTAGGGGGGCCCAGCCCCTACACTGAGGCTGGCACGGTCCAGCTGCGAGCAGATTCAGGGGCTGAGCAGCCTTCCCAGTGCAGAGACACAAGGGACTCAGCTCGGTGAGGCGGTGGAGATGGATGCTCAGCTGAGCTGAGGTGCCTGGCAGGGAGATGCTGGGGGCAGGGGGCAGTAAGGGCCATGCAAACCTGGTTGGGCACCTGTAGGATGGCATCCAGATGCGGCTAGAGGGACACAGCAGGTGCCATTGTGAGTTCCAGACCCTGAGCGTCAGCACACAGGCCCTTTCCGTGGGTGTGGGAGTCCTGGAGGCTCCAGGTCACATTGTCCTGGTCACCAGCATCCACAGGGTCAGGGCAGGGTGCAGGAAGGCAGCTATAAGGCTGACTCCACCCTGGCGGCAGTGCCCAGCCCCTGGGGACCCTGCCATGTCAGCAGCTGCCAGAGGGCGTCTGCCCTTTATTTGCAGCCCCACCTGGCTGACCTCTGCCCTGCTAGCTGCCTGGCTACACAGCCCGAGTATCAAGGTGGGCCCTGGTGGGGAGGGGTCTTGCACCTGGCTGCTGCCCGCCTGAGAGCCTGGCCCCTGTGCCATCTCCCCAGGCTAGTCTGGTGGGGAGACCCTGGGCACCCAAGCTCTGACCCCCGGGCTGGGCTGAGCGTGGACTGGCCCTGCGTAACTCTCT
>NW_011494861.1:9689724-9694618 GCF_000754665.1 Bison bison bison
AACTCTCTAGGAATTCCCAGAAAATTCCCAGTGTTAACCCCGCAGGCTGGGGCTCAGGGTGACATTCCAGTGCCGCCTTTCCCGTGGGACCTTGGCCGCCCCTGCAGCCTGAACTTGGCTCGGGGTCTCCCAGGGACCCTCCCAAGGACATGCCAGTGGAGAGGGGAGCTGAAGACGTCGGTGGCTTGGGCTTGGGCTTGGGGACTGCAGCCCAGGCTGGTCTGGGCCTTGAGCCTCCAGGCGGGGGTGGCATTTCCAGCAACTGCTCCTTGTGGGCTGTCCTGGCATCTGGCCGTCCATGGCTTGTGGCTCCTGGGGGTCTCCGCTTGCCTCTGGGTCACATTCCCTATGAGATTGGGGGACCCCCCGCCTTTGATGTTGGGGTGCTGGGAGGACAGAGCTGGGCCCCCTCAGACCTCGGGCTTGCCGCACAGCAGGGGGCTGGGGGCGGGCATAAGGGCCTGGGCCCCTTGTCACCCTATGCCCAAGAGGTGTTCTGGAAAACGAGGCACCCGAGTCCCCCTGGCCCCGGCTGGGTCTGTGGGGCCACGGTGCCACCAGCCCCTCGTGGGCATCCTGGGCACCCCCGGCCACATTCCTTGTGGCAGGGGAAGTGCTACCATCCTGCACCCACAAAGGCTGAGCAGAGGACAGGGGAGCTGTGGGCAGCGTGGCCTCGTCGGTGGGGTCTCCGCCTGCTCTGTCCTCCATGCCAGAGCCCAGTGGCATTCCCCTACTCCCCAGGCCTGACTCACATGCCACAGGGTCCCAGCAGACAGAGTGGGGGAGACCTAGGCGGGGATGGGGGCGCATGGAGCCCACTGCCAGGTCTCAAGCAGCTGTGGGGTGACAGTGGGGGCCTCTTCCTGGCCTCCATGCTGGGGGATGCCTGGTTTCTCTGGCAAACCCACAGCTGGACAGAACACAGGGGCCATTCTCGGGGGGACGCAGGCAAGCGAGGATGGCTCCTTAGGGAGCAGGGCCCATCCTGTGCCGAGCTGTCCCCAAGGGACACTCCTGCCAGGTCACACTGGGACACCACAGGACCACAGGTGCTGGGCATGGGGAGGGACCTGGTTGGCGGCGCGGCCCCCCAGCTGCTGGATTGACTCGGCGGGTCCCTCTCTCCTGAGGCCTGTCTGGAGGGGTGAGGTTTGCCCATCTCTGCCGGGCCTCGTCCTCCAGTGTTGTGGGGTCCTGAGCTTCCTCCTGCCCCTGTGCTGGGCTCACCCGCGTCTCCCCCTCGCAGATGTGAATGAGTGTGCCACTGGCAACGCAGGCTGTGAGGGTGAGTGTCACAACACCGTGGGGGGCTTCTACTGCCGCTGCCCACCTGGCCGCCAGCTGCAGGGAGACGGCAAGACCTGCCGAGGTAGGTCCCCGGCCCGGCCCCGCGCCCCCGCCCGGGTGTGGCCTAAGCATCCCTGCCCTGACTGCTCCTGGGCTGCCTCCTCCCCACCCCTGGGCTGCTCTGCTGAGGGCCCTGGAGTGGCGCCCAGCTCCCTGGGGTCCTCCCTGCCCGACTGCTCCCCGCACCTTTGGGGAATCCACGTTTCCCCCAAAACGAGCCTCGGTGGGTCAGAGAGCCTGATGTGGGTGGAGGGCACCCTGGGTGCCGTGTTGGGGAGGGAGATTGCTCTGCTCCCGGGTAGGGAGAGGCAGGTGGTGGGTCGGAGATGCAGCTGGGGAGGGTGGGCGGGCAGTTCGCAGGCCCGAGTATAGCTGCATGGCCCCTGAGAGGGTCAGAGGGCAGGCTGTGTGCCTGGGCGGCATGGGGACGCTGGGGGGCACCCTACCCCTGCAAGGGCTTGCTGAGCCCAGTCTGGAAGTGGTCACCAGCTCTGGGCCTGTCACAGCTCTCTGCCATCACTGGCAGGCTGTCAGCAAAACCAAGAACAGACAGAAGGAAATTTCCTGGATTTGGGGAGAGAGGAACAGATTAGCTTAGCATTGAGGCTGGGAGAAGGCAAGGGGTGGGGTGGAGGACATGCTCTCCCTCCTTGTCCCCCACACTCCCACACCTGCGCTCCCCCACCAGGCCCCTGACCCCAGGACCCGGTTGGCTGCTTGGTCCCTGAGTTCATACAGGGTGGGGGCTGGCGGGCATCTGTGTTCCCTCCCCTGAGTCATGTCAGACAGCCGCTGTCATCCCCCATCTCTCCGAACTTCTTTTCCCGACCAGAACGCTGTCTTTGGTTCTGCCAGAGACCAGCTGTGAGCCATCCCTCAGGGTAGGGGTGGTGGCAGGATCACAGCCCACTGGACTGGGGATCTGGGAACCGGGGGGAGTCTGCCCGGGCTGGGGTGTTTTGCAAACTGTTCTGGTTTCCAGCATGTCTTCATTGGAGGGGAGAAGGGTGGAGGCAGCAGAGAGGTGGCTGACCTGTCACTCACAGCCCAGGACCTGAGGACCTTGTGCTTGTTGGGTGACAGGAGCACAGACCTGTCACAGACAGAACCAGTACCAGACAGAACCAGACCATGTCACCCACCTGCGTCCCGGTTTCCCCTTCTGTGAATGGAGCCCCGCTGGGCTGGCAGGACCTTCCACGGCCCGCAGTCCCACCCCAGGGCACACTGAATGCAGGTGGAGTTGGGGGTGGGAAGGAGTGCCCCTTCCTGGCCCCGTGTCCGCTCTCCTGCCAGTGCCCCCTGAAGTGGGGGTGGCTGCCCTGATGTCGGGAAGGCATCAGGGGCCTAAAACCTGCCAGGCCCTTGGCAGTCTCTCCAGGAGCTCAGCCCCCTTCACCCACTCTCAGCCTCCTGGTCTCCATGAGCTCCAGGGATGCCGGCACACAAGACAGAGCAGCCCCCAGCATGTGCTCCCGCACGGGGGTCTCCTGGCCTTCCACCCACTGCAGGTGCCCCGGGGTGAGGGTCCTGCTCCTGCCACCACTGCCGCTGGCGCGCTGCCGACCTCGCAGCCTCTCTGAGCGTTTCCAGCTCTGTGGCCTACAGATAGGGCTGGACACGGGTTTCCCGTCCCTGACCCTTCTGGCCCTCAGTCCCCAGAGTCTGCGGGTGTGCAACCCAGCCCCTTGTCAGTGCCCAGGAAGCTCCGGGCCAGGGCCTGGGGGGCATGTTGGGGCTGCCCCAGGGCTGGGCGTCTTCTGACGTGTGCTCCAGGCCGCTCCGTGCTGACCTGGGGCCCAGTGGCCAGGAGCAGTCCTGGAACACAAGTGCACAGCTTGGCCACTGGCTGGAGCCCAGCTCAGGGTCAGCAGGCCCGGTCTTGATGCCTTCCCTGGAATTCCTTGATTTAGAAGGTCTCAAGGACAGGTGGGCGAGATGGTCAACCTGGCAGTTGGCTGAAGGGGGGGTACTGAGAGGACCAGAAGGGGGCCAGTCAGGGGGCTGCCCTCACCCTGGCGTGCCCACCCTTGCCTCGCTCCCGGCCCCTCCCCAGCCCCCTGGGAGCTCGCTGACTGGCTCCGCGTGTTTGGGATGGCTGAGGCTCCGAGTCACCGCGTGGCTGAGAGCGCTCTGCCGAGAGCCAAGCGCCTGCTGTTTTCTCTGTCCCTCAGCCAGCCCCCGCCGCCCCTGAAATCTCAGCTCTGGCCAGTGATCGGGGCTCTGGGGGTGGCCAGCCGGCTGAATGTGAGCAGAGCGGACAGGAAATCAAGATGTTACTGTGGAGGACAGGCCAGCCCTGGCCGCTCACACACAGGGCTGCGCGCCGAGTTGCCGGTGGGGTGAGCCTGGAAACCGCCCCAGTGATTGATCGACGTCGTGAAACACCGAGCGCTGGTGCAGGCCCTGCCCGAGGGTGGCCTTGGCCCCCACCCGGGGGGCAGCGCCAGATCAGTGTGTCTGTCGTGTTCTGGGGGGGCATCGATGGCAGGAGCCCTGCTCCCTTCTCCTGGGGGGGCACAGGTGCTGGGGAAGGGCGCATTGCCAGGTGATGCTGTAGCCCACTGCTGCTCCCGCAGCGTCCTCGTAGGGTACGTCCTCTGACCGGTGCCCGCCCTCCCTCCAGACCCACGGGCAGGTGTGCTCAAACCTGTGCTTTATGGGGGAGGTGGGTCTTGGGGAGAAACGTGGACCCCACTGTCCAGCTCCCGTCCCAGCTGCCGGGGCCCTGAGCTCCTACCCAGCACCGCCAGGCTTTCCATGTCGGCCCCTCTGGGGAGGCCCCTCCAGGGCCAGACTCCAGTGTCAGCCTCAGCTCAGCGCCTTGGGGCGCTCTCAACTTCAGTCTCTTCCTCTGGAAAGTGGTGCCGACACCCTTGGCTCCTAGGATCCCTGAGAGGACTCAGCACTGGCAGCAGGCTCCCTACCCCTCAGGGACTGCTGGGGGGCATGAGGGAGGGAGATAAGGGGGGCCACAACCTGAGCCGAACCCCCCTCACCCTGGCCTGAGGCCATGAGCCCTTCACCCCAGCCTCACTGCCTCCTCTTGAGCAAGGTCTGCAGGGACTAGCCTGGAGATCTGGGGCGGGGACCAGGACCTACATCTAGGGCCATGATGGGAATCAGAACCCCCAGGGGACCCTGGCAGGTCCTTGCCCTCCCCAAGGCACGTTCCCCCTCCTCACTCCTTCCGGCCATGCTGGCTGGGTGGATGCTGAGTCCCTCAGTGAGGTGGGTCCTTCCATCAGGCTGGGTGGTGTTGCCTGAAGGTCTCAGAGACCTTGCTGTGGGGAGGGGTTTTCGGTCCCATTGTGAGGGGGAAATTAATCTTGTCGGTTGGAGAAAATCAGGGTGTCTCCCTGGGATAGACTCCAGGGGTTGGGGGGCGTGCGCCTCCCAGGTCCAGGCCTGAGGGCCAGCCTTCCCTTGGTGCTGGGGGTGGAATTCTTCCTGAGCCAGTTCCATGGTTCCCACCCCTCCGCTGCTCCCTCCCTCCAGGAGGTCAGGAAGGGCTGGGAAACTGGCAGCAGGTGACTCTCCGGGT
>NW_011494861.1:9694781-9703077 GCF_000754665.1 Bison bison bison
AACGGCTGGCTCTGGCCTGGGGGCTCAGCATGTCCCCAGTCCCCACTACTCCTTGGCTATGGGGCGTCCAGTGCAGAGTTAGGGTCTCTAACGGGGTGTCTGTGAGAAGCTCATGGAGGGGTCAAGGCTTTGAGAAAGTAGAAGTGCCCTGTACTCCAGCCCCCCGGCCCAGGCTTTGGCGTCCGCGTGGTCCCCACCATGGGACTGACCCTTCTCAAGAGGTAAAGGGCCTGCTCCAAGGCCTTGCACTCAGGATGGTGCGGGCTGCGCTCCTCACCCTGTCTGACTCGGCTGTTGCCACCAGCTCGTCCCGCCTGGGTCCGGGTGGGAATGCAGTTGAGCCTTGTCCGACCCGACGGGGATCCTCTCTCACACTCGCTCGGGCCGGCTGCTGCCAGGTCCCGTCTGTCCCCAGGGAGAGTCAGGAATGTGGGAAGTGACGTGTCCTGATTAGGAAGCCCCTGGGGCTCCCGCCTGGGCTGGGAGGGCCGTGGGCTGACCCGAGCCAGCTGTACTGTCCTGCGGCCGTGGGGGTGGGGGCAAGGGGAGCCGCTATGGACTCTCATACTGGTGCCCTGGGCAGAGTCCACCTGCACTTCCCTGGGCCCTTCGTGGGGGCTTTCTCTGAATCTCCTGCTGTGGCAACCCTAGATGGCAATGCCGCCTCACAGGGGGTTTCAGAGCCTTTAGTGCTAGGAGGACTTTTCACTTCCTGGGGACCCAGCTGCCTGAGTCAGGAGAGTGGGGAGGGCGGCAAGACTCTTGTGGGGATGTGAAGAGGTGTCTGGCCTGCCCAGCCTGCACTCCATGCCAGGTTCTGGCTGTAGCCCTACACACCAGTCTGCTCAGTGTTCACATGGCCCCATGGTCCCCAGTCTGCTCAGTGCTCACAGCGCCCCGTGGTCCCCATCTGCTCAGTGCTCACAGGCCCTGTGGTCCCAGGTCTGCTCAGTGCTCACGGTGCCCTGTGGTCCCGGGTCTGCACAGCGCTCACAGTGCCCCATGGTCCCCATCTGCTCAGTGCTCACAGCGCCCCGTGGTCCCAGGTCTGCTCAGCACTCAATGGCCCTGTGGTCCCCGGTCTGCTCAGCACTCACACGGCCCCGTGGTCCCGGGTCTGCTCAGCGCTCACATGGCCCCGTGGTCCCCATCTGCTCAGCACTCACATGGCCCTGTGGTCCCCGCTCTGCTCAGTGCTCACATGGCCCCGTGGTCCCCCGTCTGCTCAGCGTTCACAGGCCCCGTGGTCCCCCATCTGCTCAACGCTCACGTGGCCCCGTGGTCCCCCGTCTGCTCAGCGCTCACAGGCCCCGTTGTCCCCCATCTGCTCAGTGCTCACATGGCCCCGTGGTCCCCCGTCTGCTCAGCGCTCACAGGCCCCGTGGTCCCCCATCTGCTCAGTGCTCACATGGCCCCGTGGTCCCCCGTCTGCTCAGCGCTCACATGGCCCCGTGGTCCCCGGTCTGCTCAGCACTCACATGGTCCTGTGGTCCCCGCCTGCTCAGCGCTCACAGCGCCCCGTGGTCCCTGGTCTGCTCAGGGCTCACAGCGTCCAGTGGTCCTCATTTTGTGCAGAGGAGCAAGAGGCTCAGAGAGGGCAAGAGTGCATTCAGGTCACACAGCTGGGTGCAGCGGATAAAGCCCAGAGTGACGTCATGGGCTCCCCTGGCCCCAGGTCCCACCGAAGCCAGTGCTCAGGCCCGTCTAGGGGTGGCTGCCAGCCTCTCGGGAGCTGGAGGACCTGGAGGGGCTGCCTGCTCACTCCACACAGCTTGCACTAGCAGTGTCCAGTGCAAAGTGGACATCCACAAATACCTACCGAGTGACCTGCCCCTTCCAGACGAGACCGAGGGGGGACGCCGGCTGGTGGGCTCATGGCACTCATGTGGGCTGAGCAGCCCAGCGTGAGTCAACTTGAGCCTTCAGCGTGCAAAGCCCTGGCCTTATTCCTGCGAGGCCCGGGATCTGGGCCTTTCCAAGCCAGGCTGTCTCGCTGGCTGTGCTCTGGACACGAGTGAAGAGCCTGGCCCCAGCCGCGGTCCCTTCAGGCAGGATGGCAGCGTTTCCGAAGAGGCAGCTGTCCTAGGGCCTCCGCTGTCAGAGGTGGTGAGAGGTTGAGAGCTGTCTTTTCCCAACTCTGGCTCACTCGTCCCTCTCATGAGCTGATTCTGGCAGGTATGTCTCTGGTTAAGGCCAAGGCAGGAGACAACAGCCCTCAACATCAGCTGTCAGAGCCAGCCGGTGACAGGAGAGAGGCCCACCCCCTCGGGCCTGCCTGGATCCCCGAAGCCCAGGCGGAGGCCCCAGGATGGGCAGTCTGCAGGCATCTGCGTGGTCAACATCTGGGTGCCCATGGCCGCCTGCAGGACTGGACATGGGAGCAGAAAAGCCAATTCTCTCCCTGGGCTGTGACCTAGAATAGGTGTGACCCCCAGAGGCCACAGTCCTCAGACTTGGGGCTCAGTGGGAGGAGGCAGACACATCCTAAGAGTGAACCCCACAGTGCCCAGGACCCTGTGGCTGGGGCGGCTGCCATGAGGAGGACCAGCAGAGAAGATGGGCTGGGGGAGCCCCAGCAGAGGAGTTAGCTGGATTGGGGGGCCCCTGGGCTAGGGAAACGGAGGCTCCAGCAGCCCCTGTCTTCCTGTATCCCAGGGGTCCCAGCTCTGCTCCCAGTGGTCCGGGGGCTGCAGCTGAGAGATGGGGGCAGTTCAGGCGACTCGGAGCTCACAGGGGCCTGCAGCCTCAGGAAAGCAGGTACTTCCCCATCTCTGTGACTCTTGAGAGTGGAAGCAGCCCCTCCTGGCTGGGCTGGAGGCAGGCAGGCAGGATGAATGGGGAGGGGTGGTTCAGGCCCTCGTTGCCTGGCTCCGGGGAAGGCGGGCCCCTGCCCTGCCTCTGTCTGGAGGGTGGGAAAGTTCTCGTCCATCACCACTGGTCCCAACAAGCCCTCTTCCCTCGGCGTCTGGCCTCCTGATTAGATTCTCTTGCTGTTTGTGTCTCTGGGCTGTCTCTTGTCTCTGTCTCTCCCAGCGGTAATGAGTCTGGACCTTCCTGGCCACACCCTTTATCTTTTCCAGCTTCCCCACCCCCACCCTGCGAGCTTGTTGACCTGGTCTAGGCCTCCACCTCCATCTTCTCATCTCCTCTCTGCTCCACACCCCGCTGGGCAGCTGGACTCCTGACCCCACAGAACCCTCATCCAACCCCCCAAATCCCATGGTCAAATCCCATCGCTCCCCGGGGTCTGGCCAGAGCAGCTCTGGGTGGGGCCAGGCAGGGAACCTGCCCCAGAATGCAAACGGGAGGGTGTTCCTTCTGTCTGGTGAGGAAACAGTAAAAAAGATCCTGCGAGATGCTTGTAATGATGAGACGTGAGGGGCTGGTTCAACCCTGGTGTAAAGGTTTCGTGTGGGGCGTGGGCGTGGGTGCTCAGAGTGGGGATGGGGGGGCTGGTCCGTGGGTTAGAAAGTGCACTCTGCACTTGATGTGGACGGCGGCCGGCTTGGACCTCTACCTGTGCAGCAGTGGCCCTGAGGACTCAGGGGGTGCCGTCGGGGCCTCAGAGGCAGGAGCAGCTGTGGCAGCTGTGGCGGCTACAGCCTGGGCACCTTGGGAGGTGGCGAGTGCTGGCTAACCTGGGTACCTGGCCGGACCTGGCTGCTGCCTCCACAACCCTGGTGTTCTGTGAACAGGTTTGGCCTTTGGGACAGGGGCAGCGGAGGAGTGACCATGGGGGCCGGAAGTGGGCCGTCCATTTGCTGGTGTGTTCAGACCTCCTGGGTGCTCGCTGTAGGCCAGGCCCAGGCCCACAGCTTTGGCTGGACCTCTTGTCTGGCACTCACCCTCTTGGGCCTTTCCTGCCTCTGAACCAGCAGCCCTGCATCTGCCCCCAGAGGTCTCCAACAAACCATCTTTACGTCCCGCCCAGCACGTGTCCGAAGGCCACCTCCTCCAGGAAGCCTTGTCACTGCTTTCAGGGACTCCCTTCCGCCGAGTACAGTTTGAGCCCCAGGGCTGTCCCCTTCTGTAGTCATTGCTCCCCGGCAGCTCAGTGTCCCCCATGAGAGTCAGGCCTCAGGGGCTGTGCCCGTGGTGGGGCTGTCAGTGTTGCAGGGCTCAGGTGCCCCCAGGGTCAGACCTGGCCTTACTCTGACCTTCACAGGGCTCAGGCCGCTGCGTGGAGGCAGCAGAGAGCCACAGAGGGGACCTCGTCATGTGTGCACACACATGCACACATATGCGGGGGCCTCCAGGGAGGCTCGTGTCTGGCCTGCTGTGGGTGCCTCGGTGGGGTAACCAGGCCTTGGTTCCCTGGCACAGGGCAGGGTCTGCCCTCGCCCTCAGCCGTCTTGTCTCTGGAGGAGAGTACGTGTGGCAGTGACTGCTCTGCCCTGAGCTCTCCTGGGGCGTTCGTGCGTGCGTGTATGTGTGTAGAGCGGGCCTGGCTCCAGCCCAGGGCAGATGCAGCCAGGAGCGGCAGCTGGGCTCTCGGAAACAACCGTGGTTTCCATTTTCCTTCCTTTGGCTCAGTGAGGACCCAGGGTGGGTAATGAGTTTACCATGAGGCTGACGCCCGGACGACTCTTGGAGGCCAGGCCCGGCCTCCGCTCCCAAAATAACACTGCAGGGGCGGCCCTGGGACAGGGGGTGGAGGGACATTCTGGGGGTGGTTCTCCTGGGCCTGCATGGGGCCACAGTGGACCCCAGCTAAAAACTGCCCTCCTGGGCTGCGCTGGGCTCTGGCCATCTAGGTTGGAAGCAACCAGGCAGGACATTTGTCCCCTTGGGGGACTGGGAGGTGGGGAGGGGGACTTTTGGGCTGAGAGGCCTTGAGTCCCCAAAGGCAGATTGAAGAAACCTGAAAGGGGGGCCTCCTTCCAGAACCTTCCTGGCCTTCTCCCCTGCGGCAGGGGGCCATCTGATCGCCGGCCAGTCCCTCTCATGGCCCCATTGCCCCTCACAGCCCCCAGATGGCTCCCACACTGCTTTCTTGGCCATCAGGGTCCTCCAACCCAGCCTCTGCCCAGCCCCCCGAGCCTTGCAGCCTGTCACGTGAGACTTGACTTCAGCAGGAGGTGCTGATGGAGGCAGGGCCCCAACCTGTAGTTCCCCTACTCCCCACCAGCTTGTGTGGCTTCATTCTGGGTCTGCCTGTCCACCTGTGAGAGGGCACAGTCTGGTGCCAAGCCCGTGGAGTGCCCGGTACAGAGGGCAATGTAGGTGGTCAGTGGGTGGCCAGTGACAGCTACTCCATCCAGCATCCACTGTGCCCGTGGACTGTCACCCTCGAAGAAGGGTATCTTGGCGTCAGGGCGGTGACCTCTGGGGCCTCTCTGAGAGTCTCTCCTCTCTGTCACACACACAACCCCACCTGCCTCCAGAGGATTTAGTTCCTCCTGAGAAGTTTAGTTTCTCCCCACCCCCCAGCCAGACAGGAAGGGTCAGGGACTCCCCCCTGGCCTGGGGTGGGGCGTGGTCTCTTCCTGTCCCACTGGAGGGCCTTCTTGTCCCGTGTCTTGGGGCCTCCTTGTCCTGTGTCCCTAGGAACTTGGGTGGGAGACACAAGGCCACCCCCCAACCCCTGCAGGCATCGAGTGCTCCGAAGCCCAGCCAGGCTCCCCCAGCACCTGCTCTACAACCAGAGGCCAAGATGACCTCCCTTTCAGCAGGCTGGCAGAATGCCACAGGGCAACCTGGGACCTCAAGAGGCCTCCTGGAGGGCTTCCTGGAGGAAGTGTCCATAGCACCAAGGGACAGATACCACAAGTGTAGGGAGGAAATGCGCCTTGTTCTGCTTCCTGCTGACCCCAGGGACACGGCAGTCCTGCCCCTGAAGCCCCAGTTCAGGGGTCTAGGGTGGGACGGGCCCAGCACTAAGGGGGAGCTGTAGCTTTGCGGGGGCAGCATGGGGCCCTCTCTCCAGCCTGGGTCCTGGCAGAGGAGCTCGGTGGCTGCCTAGCTTGGAGAGAAAAGCTGGAGCCGGCCTGACGGGTTGGCGGGGGGTGGTCTGCTCCTTCTGCTGACACATAGACATTCCACTGGGCAGAGACACCAGCCCAGTCTCCGCATCGGGAAAGCATTTCCCAAACAGCTTCCAGACCACAGCTGCGCGCCTGGGTGTGCTTGGTGGCACCAGGGAGGCCAGTGGGCCCTGCCTGGGCTGTGGTGGCTGGCCGCCATCACGCTGTGCCCAGCCTAGTGGGGATGGAGGCCCAGAGCCATAGAACCCCCACCCCGGGTCCTTTAGGGAGGTGCTGCCCGAGCTCATCACGTCACGAGTTGTCTCGGGCTCAGCTGGGCTGCTGGGGAGACAGCTCTGCCTCCTAGAACCGGGTTCTGCCCAGAGCGGGCACTCAGGTCCTCGCTGAGGGAGAGGAGCAAGGGAGTGAGGGCTGAAGGGAAGGAGGGACAGGCCAGCTTCAGGGGAAGCAGAGTTGGCAGTGGTGGCTCTCGGGGGAGCGGGCTGGGGAACTTTGCAGAGAAGGCCTCTTGGGATTGGCACTCAACAGATGTGTAGGAGCTCGCTGTTTGCGGGTCGGAGGAAGAGTGGGCATCTTGGCTGCTGTGGAAGCTGGGGCGCTGGGAAGGCCAGGCCACCCACGAGGGATGGAAGAGCCAGGGCCTGGAGCCAGCGCCTCCTGGAAGTGCTGTGCCCAGGGTCCACGTGGAGAGCCCTTTGGTGGCCTGGGCTGAGGGAGCCCAGCACTGAATTCTGGCCGACAGTCCGGGGCCCTGTGGTAGGGGGCAGTGAGAGAGCAGGGGAAGCACCACAGGTGCACTGCCTCCTGCTGGGCCTTTGCCCCCCCACCACCACCCAGAACGCACTGGGCACCCCCGACAGAGCCTCTGGGTACCTGCAGAGGCCATGTCTCCAGGAGCCTGGAGGAGGGTGCCCAATGAAGGCAGGATTTAGGTCAGACCTGATCCCTGTCGGTGGTCCCCTTTGTCCTGTGTGACCCTGGGCAGGTCATTTATCCCCTGGATAAAGACTGTACGAGAATGTCTGGGACCCTGTGTGCAAAGGGAAGGGCCTAGGTGGGCACCTGGCTGGAGGATTCCCTCCTGGGCAGAATGAAGGTTTAATTATAGGTGTGTCTGGGAGGCACAGACCTGCTTCAAAACGGCACCATGAGACAGTGAGGAAAGAGCTCCGCTGGAAGTCACGAGTCGGTGGCATGCTGTGGAGCAACTAAGCCTGAATGCCACAGCTACTGAAGCCCGCGTGCCTAGAGCCTGCGCTCTGCACTAAGAGAAGACACTGCAGGGAGAAGCCCTCGCACTGCAATGAAGATCCAGCCCAACCACAAATGCTTTATAATTAAAAAAGGAGTTCAGTGACCAGGTCTGCATGCCGGACCCCCTGCCAGGCTGAGCAGTGCGATGCTTGGCAGTATCTGGAGCAGAGTGTCTGAGGCCCCGGACCTGTGTCCAGCACCCCCCTGCTCCCTGCAGCCTGACTGGTGGCTGCACAGGGACCCTCAGGTTTTTGTTAGTGTTGTTGGGAGCGAATGAGATATACGTTGCAGTGATAAACAGAGCTGGCGCATTGTGGGAGGCACTGTTCAAATGGCCATGGGACACTGTTCAAGTGTCCACCTGGGAGATATGTGGGGGCTCCCTACATTGACAGGCTGGGATCCACAGGCTGCGGTGCTGCCCCGGGGGAGGTGGGGAGAAGCTTACCCCCAAGGCTGGGGCAGACAGGAAGGCAGGCCTGTTCTGCACTGCCTGGCACCTGGCAGGCGGGCGGTGGGGGCAGACAGTGGGATGAGTTGGCTTCTGGGCTGCAGACAGGACCGGACAAGGCGAGACAGTGCCTTTCTCCACAAGCTTGAGGTTGCCCCCTTTGAACCCTGCCCACAGGTGGGCTGTGAAGAATGACAGCCAGCAGTTTCTGGATAGGGCTGGGTCAGGCAGGGTGCCATGGGTGAGCCATTGGGGATCAGCATAAGCCTACACGACATGGGGGGCTGGGGGCCCAGCCTTCGTCAGGCCTGAATGCACAGGTCTCTCGAGTGCACAGCCAGTGTGACCCCACCACCTCTGAGGAGGGCTGCCTGACACATCTGGGACCACCGACTGTGCCCAGCAGTCTGGGGCTGGAGGAGTGCCCATGATTCGGCAGCCTCACCCCTGGGGCTCCCTGTCCCTGCAGGCTCGGACCCTCCCCCATCTGCTGTAGGGGCGCAGTGATGCTTTACCAGGTTCCCGCAGGTACTGGCCCTGGACCAGTGGAGAGATGAGGGACACCGGGCTGCGGGCCTGGGGGAGTCTTCACCCCCAAGACATCCAC
>NW_011494861.1:9703223-9703615 GCF_000754665.1 Bison bison bison
CTACCACGGTGTGGCCGCGAAGTGCGCCGGTTCCCCACTCTCCGCAACCTGCGTCGAGCTGCCTCTGCGGAGCCCTGGGGCCTTGCCAGGGTGGCCTCCATCCACCTCTATGTTGCGTGTTTTCTTTAACTTGTTGGCTCAGGGATCCCGCCTGTGCCAGCGCCCGTGTATATCGATGTGCCCATGCAGGTCCGTGCAGGACTCTGGGTATCTTGTGTACGTCTTGCACACGTGGGTCTGCTTGTGCACGTGTCTGCGTGGAGGTGCTTGCTCTTGTGGGTCTGGGTGTGTGCCGGCTGCGTGAGCGCGCGCGTAGGAATGTGCGGAGCGGGTGGGCGGGCGGCGCGCAGGGGGGCCCATGCTCTTTCTGAGAGTCGGGGGCGGGGCCGGGC
>NW_011494861.1:9703715-9706001 GCF_000754665.1 Bison bison bison
GAGTGCGCGCTGCCCGGAGCCAGGAGGGAGCGGATGGGCCATGGAGGCGCCGTGGAGGCGCGGCGGGCTGGCGGCTCTCTGGTACCTCGGGCTGCTGGGGAGCCTGGCGCGCGTTGCGGGCATGCACTACCGCTACCTGTGGAGGGGCTGCTACCCGTGCCACCTGGGCCAAGCCGGCTACCCCGTGAGCTCCGGCGACCCGAGGCCAGGTGGGAGCGGCGGGCTCTGCGCGGGGGCAGGCTGGATGCGCTCCGTCCCGCGTGCGCTGCCTTTGTTCCGTCCTTCACAGTTTGCATCCCGGGGGGCTGATGCCGTGGTTGGAGGGAGCGGGGTTGGGGCAGACGGGGAGGCAGCCGCTGCCTCTGGGACAGGTCCCGTGTGCCCTGAGTCGTCGGACATTCCTGACCCGTCTCTGGCCTGGCTGCGTGGGCTGCTGACAGCATTTCAGCCCCTCGACGAGAGGGAGGAGAAACGTACAGCAACTGTGTTTGCTGGTGGGCACAAGGGCTGCACTTCCCCTGCAGCACCAGCAGCTCTGGGGGTTAAACAGGAGGGGTAGGGCAAGCCCAAGAGAGAGGCCCTTGGGGTCTTGGAGTAGAGTTTCCTTTACCAGGGTCCCCAGAGCCTTGGCCCCTTGGGGGCTGTGTGTGGATGTGGCAGGTGCTGTCCTGTCACCCCCCACCCCCGCCCCCCAAGGCTGGGGACTGTGGTCAGCCCAGTGAGCGGCAGGGTCAGCTGGGAGGACCCCAGCAGCCCTGTCCCGGGTCTGTCCTGCCTCTCCCACGCTGGTACCCACGCTGGGCCAGCCTCCTGCAGGAAGCTCCTGAGCATCGTGGGTTCCATGGAGTTTGGAGTCTGGCAACCTCAGGAATGTGACGAGGGGTGTGGCGTTCCGTGAGTCATCGCCTGCGATACTTGGACACCCGGCGTGGGGCAAGGCTGCATCTCCCCACACCAAGGACCCTGAAGCCCCTGGTGCAATTGCTGCCCGCGGTACTGCCCCTGGGCTGCAGCCGTCTGTCCGGCAGGAGCAGGCAGGTCCAGAGCAGGGCTATTAAAGCAGGGCCAGGATTGGGCTCCCCTTCACGGCCTCCCAGGCCCCTGAGTGTGGCTCTGTGCAGGGCATCTGATCTCTGTGCTCAGCTGTCCTCTGGGCCAGTCCCTGCTGCTCTCCACCAGAGGACACACAGATCTCTGAGCAGCAGGGCTGGGCTGTGACAAAGTCCGCTGTCTCCCCTGGCTTTGTCACTCGCCCTCTGGGGCTAGACCCCATCCCCACAGGGTAAGCAGCCCTCCCCCTGGGTGACTCGGTCTAGGCCGGCACTCTCACTCCACTGGTGGCACTAAATGCTGAGGGCCCGTAGCGTCCAAGGGCCTGGGGCTGAGCAGGGGCCAGCAGGGCTGGGCTTAGGGAGTAAGGTGTGCCCGCTCTGTTCTGAGAACTGATGGGCATGTGAAGGGGCCAAGAGAGGGCCTGTGGGTGATGGGATGGACTGTCTGGGGCGAGGACCCTGCGTCCTGTTTGGGGGAAGCAGGATAACAAAGTTGGTATGTGCTGAGCGGACCTTTCTGGTGGGATCCCAGGGGCTCAGGTTTTCCTGTAAGTGTGGCTGAGGTTTCAGAACGGGCTCATCTGGGGTGGTTTCTGCAGGGGCTGTGTGCTCCTGGGTTCCCATCAGTGTGGCGATGGGCCCTCAGAGGCACCATCGCCCAGAAAGTCCCATAGGCTCTCAGGGGAACGGCCCCATGTCTGTACAGGGAAGTGTCCCCGAGTGCCAGCGTGTGACCCATCCCCAGGCTGCCGCTTCCCTAATCACACGTCTCAGTTGAGGGGAGCAGTGAGACCCCAGAGACTGTCCTGCTGAACCCCAACCTGCCTGCTCCCAGAGACCAGATGGCTGCAGCCTGGGGCTGTCCTGAGGCTTTGGAGCCCTTGTTGCGGGTGGGAGCGGCTCTGCCTGCTTGTCTGGAAGGAGCAGACTTCATCCCCTGATGCTCCAAGGGGAGGATGGCAGAGGAGGAAGCCTCCAAGCTCCTTTTCAGCTGCCGTGCGGACTGGGCCCCCTCCATGCTGTCTGGGTGGGCTGCCCGTGTGCCCTCTGGCGTGGAGAGCAGCACAGACTGGCCCGGAGGACGACTGAGCAAGGCCCATGTCTCTCAGGAGAACAGATGACTTGCGGTAGTTTCAGGGTCCACGGGGCCAGTGCTCAGCCGTGGTCACCGGGTGGAGGCAGTGTGTGGCATGGAGGTGAGGGCAGCCTGCAGCGTGGGACCCAGGGGAGGGCC
>NW_011494861.1:9706101-9706726 GCF_000754665.1 Bison bison bison
GCCCCCTTCCCTCCCCCCATCCCCCCAAGACCACAGTGGCCCTCTCCTCTGGCGTCAGGAGGCCAGGCTGGCCAGAGTGGTCTTTTGGGAACCTGGATTTCCAGGTTGGGTTGTCTGAGCCTCTATGACACTGGAGAGGCTGCTAGATGGTTATTCCCTCTGTGTTCAGTTATTGTGGCTTGTGGGACATGTTATCCCAAGCTGATGGCTGAAAATCACCCAGGTCTCTGCTACCTTACACTTCTGAGGTTGGAAGTCTGAGAAGGGCTAAAATGAAGGCACTGGCAGGCCTGGTCCCTCCTGGAGGCTCTGGGGGAGCATTTGCTTTCCCACACGTCCAGGTTCTAGAGGCACCTGGACTCCTTGGCTGTGGCCCCTCCTCCACCTTCAAAGCCAGCAGCGCAGCATCTTATTTTGTTGTTGTTTTAGATATATTTTTTTTTTTTATGGAAGTATAGTTGATTTACAGTGTTCATGTGTACAGCAAAGTAATGCGTGTGCTCAGTCGTGTCTGACTCTTTGCGACTCCCTGGACTATAGCCTGCCAGGCTCTTCCATCCGTGGGATTTCCCAGGCTAGAATACTGGAGTGGATTGCCATTCCTTTCACCAGGGGTTTGGTTACA
>NW_011494861.1:9706873-9716988 GCF_000754665.1 Bison bison bison
CCTTGGGTAGAGAAAATCCTCTGGAGTAGGACATGGCACCCCACTCCAGTATTCTTTGCCTGAAAAATCCCATGGACAGAGGAGCCTGACGGGCTGCAGTCCATGAGGTCACAAAGAGTTGGACACGATTTAGCTACTGAACACATATATCATATATACTCTTTTTGAGATTCTTTTCTACTATAGGTTGTTACCAGATATTGAGTATAGTTCCCCGTGCTATACAGAGGGTCCTTGGTATCTGTTTTCTGTGCGCGAATATGTATGTTAATTCCAAACTCCTAGTTTATCTCTCCCACCCTTTCCCATTTGGTCACCATGAGTTTGTTTTTGTGTCTGTGAGTCTGTTTCTGTTTTGTAAATAAGTTCAGACGTATTTTTTTTCAGATTCCACGTATAAGTGATATCAGATGTTATTTGTCTTTCTCTATCTGACTTACTTCACTTAGTATGATCACTTCTAGGTCCATCCACGTTGCTGTGAATGGCATTGTTTCCTTTTATTTTTTTTGATGGCTGAGTAGGATTCCACTGTATGGAGCCCTCCTCCCTCTCTTACTCGTAAGGCCCGTGTGATGACCTTGGACTCACCTGGAAGCTCCAGGATAATCTCTCATCTCACCTGCAAAGTCCTTTCTGTTGTGTAAGGCTCCAGGATTACGATGCTCTCATCCTCTTTGCGGGGTTGGGGGGCCCGTTATTCAGCTGACCACACCCTCCTTAAGAACTGAGCCTGGGCTCCTCGGGTCACAGCATGACTGCAGTCGCGGTCACAAGGTCGTCACTGGGTCGGCGGCTCCAGGTCATGGGCGGTGGCTGAGGGCAGCTCTGACCTCCCACCACGTGGCCCGCCTGGGAGTGGGGCCAGCTGGGTTTCGGTCACTCGGTCCTGCCTTGCTTTCTGAGTAAGCTGTTTCAGTAGAGCGGCCTCGATCTCAGAGCTGGAGGGACCCCAGCAGGAGTGCCCGCCTACCCGTAAGCCGGGAGGTGGAGGGGGAGGCCTTGAGCTGTGCCGCTGGGCCCAGGTAATCTGGACAGGCTGACAGCAAACCATGGGCACTGGGAAGCCTGGCCGGGCCTCATGGCCCCCTGCCTGTGCCTCTGACCACGGTCACTGTCGCGGGCAGGACAGCTTTGGAGGCGGGAAGGGCTCCCGGGTGCCAAGGGGCTGGTCTGGCAGGATTTAGGCAGGAGCCTGGGGACACCTCTCAAGTCTAAATGTCCGTCCTTGCCACAGGAGGGCGTTGAGAGTGTGATCATGTGGGTGGGGGGGCCCGGCCGTCAGCGCTGCCCCTGAAGGAGCCCTGCTGATGACGGGCTTACCTGCCCCACCTCCCCCACCTGCTGTCCCAGACTGCCCGTCAGTTTGGTGTCTTTGTGGGCCCCGGGCTGCTAGCTCCCTGCACATCCCCTCGAGGACAGGGCCCCTAGTGTGGGCTCTCCCCCGCTAGCCAGGTGCCCGAGGGCTCGAGAGTGCAGTACCACTGTGGTTCAGCCACTCCCCAAGGCCAGCATCTGAGGTGACCAGCTGAGAGGTGGTTTGGGAGCCAGTGTCCCCGTTGGTCGGTCTGCTGCACACCTGCCGCTGGGCCCATGTCTGGAAATGACAGCCCCTCTGTCCTTCTGTCCTGCCCGGCGAGGCCACTGAGACACACTGAGACCCAGTCAGTCCACCCGCCCTCTCGGACAGCGCACGTGGGGCGCCTCTTCCCCCAGGCTTTGCTGAGCCCTTACCTTATGCGCAGTGCTGTTCGCCATGCAGTCGCTTTACTTTTCGGGGACCTTGAAGGGGTCGCAGAGAGAGGAATCTGAGGTCAGAGGGGATGAGGTCTCCTTTCTGAACCCCTTGGGTGGCGGCTGCCCACCCTGCCTTGCCCAGCAGGTGTGGGTCAGCCCACGGTCCCCACCCCCATCACTACTCAGCTGACTCCCCCACTGGAGGGTCCTGGGTCCTGAGACCTCCCACTGTGCCCTGGGTCCTCTGGCCCCTGAGACTCCTTGGGGCTCTACTGGGGGCTGAAAACACTTTACCTTCAATCTTCCACCTGCTGATCATTCTGGTATCATTCCAAGGAGGGCTCCCCAGTCACCATATTTCCAAGGAGGAGTTCTCTTGGTCTCATCTCCTCTCTGAACAGCCCTGGGGCTTGAGGGACACCCTGGGGTTCTTCCCGGGGTGGTTGTGGCTTGTGCATGGAGCAGAGGCCAGGCCTCCTAGGGTCGTCTCTGGTTGTTCCTGGAGGGACAAGCACGTGGATGGAGTCAGGGTTTCTGTCCATGGGAGGCACGACCTGGTGGGCAGGCTCTGGGGACTCCCCAGGAGAAGGCCTGCCCCTGTGCCTCTGACACCCTGCAGAGGTATGCTCGGGTGGCTGGGGCTTTAGGAGAGGTGCCTCAAAGGTGGGTGTTTTCACGGGGATGATGGGTGAGAGCTGGAGGGTGCAGTCACAATGTGTAGTGTGGACCCGGGGGGTTATTAAGCGGAATTAGAGGTGGCTCTTCCTCCCAGGTGGGCCCCAGGTGTTGGAGACTGGCCTGCCTTCTCTCTGCTCTGCTCCAGCAAGCATGGGTGAGGGACTCGGGACTGTGGCGGACAGCGTGGCCTGAGAAGGAGGGGTCCCGACACCCGGGCAGGGACGGTGTCCTGAGAGAAGGGGGCCGGACCTGCTGCCTGGGGCCAGCGCAGCGCGAGGCTACCGTGTGGGTTCTGTTAACCCCAGCCCCGTGTCTTCCCCCTCCCCCAGATGTGGACGAGTGCCAGGTGCACAATGGCGGCTGCCAGCACCGGTGTGTGAACACCCCAGGCTCCTACTTCTGCGAGTGCAAGCCCGGCTTCCGTCTCCACGCGGACGGCAGGACCTGCCTGGGTAAGCAGTCTCCTGGGCCCAGCGCTCCTAACCTCAGCCGTCACCCCACCCTTCTGGGTGTGCCCAGGTTTAGGGGGTCCCTGCACTCCTGCACTGATGGGCCCCAGGGGGCCTGTCTGCTCAGTGCAGCCACCGTTACAGTGGCCTCCGTACTGCCGAGTGTGGTGTGCCAAGGGGCCCTCGCCACCCATTATGGGCCCTTGCCAGCACCACTCCCGTGAGGTCACCGGCGCTCAGGTGGTGAAAGAACGTGTCCTGGGCCCGGGGCTCTACGCTGAGGCTGGCCCCTGGGCACTGTGACCTGGGCTGAGCACTCTCAGTGGTCACAGCTGAGTCCGGCCGGGATGCCAAGCCCACTTCCCAGGGGACTTGCGCAGTGGGGAGGAGCCCTGGGCCACCGTCCCCTCCAGGGCCCTCTGCCGCAGAGGCTGCGGACGTCCGTCTCCAGGGACACAGGTCTGGCTCTGCTGCCCCAAATGGGGAGACTTGGTGCCTGCCGGGTGGTGGTGGGGGTGCCCGCCTGGGGCAGGGGCAGTGCAGAGCTGCTCTTGGTCTGCAGAGCTGGGTTCCCTGGCTCAGGCCCCCCATCCGTCTTGAAGAGCCTGGGGGTGGGGGTGTGACAGGCAGGGACATGGTAACCAAGAGGCAGGGTATTAGCCCTCACTTCCTCTGTGGGGTCTTTTTACTATGGGGAATGGGCTTGATGGGGGCGCCTGGGGCCAGTGACAGTTGCCCCTACCAGCACAGTTGGCTCCAGGGAGAGAAGGGGCGCGTGGGGGGCCACTGGGCAGAGGGTAGAGGGCTGGAGTCCAGGAATCTGGCAGTGAACGGTGGCCATCCACTGCCCTCACCCACCCCCCCGATCCCGGCTGCCCTGGACACAGGTGTCGCAGGCAGGGCTGCCCCTCCCTGCTGGCCGCTTTGTCTGGCAGGCTGCGTGGGGGTTGTTCTCTGGGGGCTGGGCTGGTGGTCACCTTCCCTGGCCAGGGCTCTCTCCCTGGCTGTGGCAGGGAGCCCCTTCTTTCCACCCTGGAGACCCGGAGTGGGCCCAGGCGGGCTCTGAGCAGCCTCCCTCCTGCACGCCTCGCTGCTATGTGGCAGGGCGGCCCGCCAGCCCCGCGGGGCCCTCCCCAGAAGACACGCTCACATGTCCAGGCCGCCACTCAGGGAGCGAGGCCGCTGCCCTGTAAAGTTTCAGAGCTGGAAAGTGGAAACAGATGCAGGAATGTTGTGATGTGCTTCAGGACAAATGCAACAGAGTGCAGCCCGGCTGCTGATCGCCGGGTCCCCTGTATTCTCCCTTCCTCTGGGGCAGGTTCTTCTCAAAGAAGGGTGTCCCTGGGGGCTGGTCCAGGGTGGGCTTGGCTGGGACACCCTCCTGTCTCCCTGGATCCCCCTAGTCCGCCAGATAGTGGTCTTCACTGAGCTGCCAGAATGGGTAAACAGCACGCAAAGGGGAGGGTGCCTGACAGGGCTTTGGGAGGATTGTGGCAATCTCTAACAGTGCCTTGAGCTGCTGGCGTCGGGCAGCCCAGGAGGAATACCCCGCTTCTGGAGGGGGATAGCCTCCTTCAGGCAGCCCAGGAGGAAAGCCTAGCCCAGCCCAGCCCATCACCATGCTGGAGCCCTTCCCTGGGAGACGCCTGGGCTCGAGGCTCCTGAAGTCTCCATCTGTGGCATTTGTTCACGTCATCGACTCAAAGGACATGAGTTTGAACAAACTCCAGGAGATGGTGAAGGACGGGGAAGCCTGGTGTGCTGCAGTCGCTGGGGTTGCAAAGAGTTAGACGCGACTGAGAGACTGAAAAGCAGTAACAACACAGAGTCTTCTAAAGATCTGATGCCAGGACCCCCAGTGTGGTCTGCACAGCCTGGTATGAGGCTGCTGGGACCTTCCCACCCCCTCTGCCTACCACCGTCAACTCTGTACCCCCAGACTGTATGGTCCCCAGGACCTCAGGGGGTCTGCAGCTCTCTTGGGTGCTTGTGTTCACCTCCTGGCCACCCACCTCCTGTCTGCTCCCGCCAAAGGGGGCAGGTGAAATACCCACATTCCGCAACTTCCAGTCGCGGCGGGAAATACACGCCGCGTCCCCTGCACACACTCACTCACACTCACGCACACCTGTGGGCAGATTCCAAGTATCTGAAATTCCTGGGAGCTGACACCTGCAGGCCAACCCCCAGGTCTCCTGGGAGTGATGTGGGTTTGTCAGCCCGGGTCTGTTGGGGGCTGCCTTCCCTGTGGGGGGCCCGGGCTTTGCTGGAAAGTTTCCAGAGCAGATAGGGGTCTCCTGGGGACTTTCTCCCAGGCAGAGCAGGAAGCAGTTGCTCTAGGGGCACCCTCCCTTCTCCCTGAAGGGCCCCTTTGGGTTGTGGAAGGACCCTCCCCAGCAGCAGAGCACCTGACCTACGGCCCTGGGATGGGTAGGGCGGCCGAGCACCAGATGAGGGGCTCCAGGTGGGGCCTGGTGAAGGGCACTGCCTGGCCCCTGCCAGGCTGCTGGAAGTCCCTGCTGCTTTGTGAGAGGTGTGGGCCCTCCCCGCTTCTCCTCCAGGACTCCCAGACCGCAGGGTGTGGGGAGGAGCTGGTGGCCTTGTCTGAGGTTCACAATGGGGGCACCCTCTGGGCCCAGCCCACCCTAGGGTCTCAGCAGACATTGATGGGAAGATCAGCGTAGGACTGGGCCCCTCCCCAGTTGTCCCCTCCCCCACGCAGGCCAGCTGCAGGCGGGCTGTGCAGTTGGAGCACAGCTGCCCTGGACCCCCTCCCTGGGGCCTGCTGGGATCCTCTGGGCAAAGGGAGGAGTGCTCTGAGCTCTCCTGGGACTGGCAGGGCAGGCAGGGGACAGGTCCGGGCACCCCTCCCTTCAGCAGCTTGGAATGAGGGTTATGGAAATGCTAGAGAGTGAGAATAAAGAAGGTACCCACAGGGATGTGACAGCTCTTCCTCCATACAGGGTGGGAAGGCCCTGCGTGCTGGGAGCTCTCAGGTTGGTGCCACATCATGGTACCCAGGGATCTGGGAAGTCTTCAAAGGTGGTTTTGCTTAAGGAGGTGGGGAGGCCTTGAAACAGACAAGGGGAAACTTGAAACACTCTTTCAAGGTGCTTTAGAGGCAGGGAGAAGACAGAAAGCACACAGTCTTCCTGCGCCCCTCCCTTGTAAAAGGCCCCTTGCAAATAACGGGGAAAAAGTTTCCATTTTTAAAGTGAAAATTTGCAGGAAGGATCTTGCTGTCAGCCTCAAAGTCCCTGAGTGCCTCACGTCTGACCTTGGCTGCTCTTGTCCAGCCTGGGCCCAAGAGAAAGAAGCAGAAGCAGCCTGGTGTCCTGGGTGCTCCACCTCCTGGTGGCTCCACCTGGGAGCCCCCTGGGTTTGTCCCCACCCCTGCCCCAGCAGGCTCTGGGGTGGGAAGAGGTGGGCAGAGAGGCCGAGGGCTGGTCCAGCCTGCTTCTCACCCTCAGGGATGAGGAACTGGGCCCTGTCCTTCCCTAGACTGTGGGAAATGGAGCTGCGGAGAGCTGTGCTGGGCGGCGAGCCTGGGGGCACCTGTTCTTTTCTGTGCCATGCAGTGCACCCAGGCAGACCCACGGAGACCCACTCCCGGTCTTTGGGAAACCCTCCTCCTCCGGGCTAGGGTGACTCCTGCCCAGAGGTCCCTCCTGGATCCTGGCCTTGAATGTCCCCCATGGCGAGCAGCACACCCCGTCTGAGGGGCCATGATGTCATTGTCAACGAGCAGAGGGGCCCCTGTGACGCCCCGGGGCCAGCCCCTGGGGAGAGGCAGGTCCCCTCCTCCTCCTCCCCTCGGCCTCAGGCCTGTTGAGTCTTTTGGATGGACACTGTGGGGAGGATTCTGCTGTCAGCCTGCACCCCTGGTGGTCTGGAGTCAGATGAGCCCCACTGCAAGAGCCCCTGGAGGAGGAAAAGGGAACCCACCTCAGCATTCTTGTTTGGAGAGTCCCATGGACAGAGGCCCTGAAAGGCTACAGTCCAAGGGGCTGCAAAGAGTCGGATACGACTGAGCAACTGAGGGCACACACAGTGCCCACAGTACGGGGAGGCTCTTCCTGCAGCCCGCCTGCCTTTGGGGTTCTCCCTCAGGTGTGCTAAGTGGCCTCGGGGCAGACACTTCCCCAGGCCTGGGTCTCCCCGGTGAGGGGATAGCAAGGTGTCTGCACAGGGCCCCACAGCCTGCTGTCCCCCGACTCCTTGGCGGGGAGGCTTCCAGGGCCCCTGAAGGCTTCGTTGGCAAAGCCACAGGCAGCAGAGGGGTGGAGACTGCTAGGCTGTTTGGCAGAGCTCGTCCCTGCAAACCACAGACACAGTTCTGGCCACGTTTTCAAGTCACCTCCAGGCCTGAACCAGGCTGCAGTTTCTGAAAGTGCCTTCCCAGCCCCAAGGGGCCGTTGAGTCTGAACAGGGAGCAGGAAGGGCCACCCTGCCCGAGGCCATCCTGGGAGGTCACCCCTGTGCCCGAGACCAGGCCCTGTATCTGTAGACTGCCAGTGCCCAGGGAGGACGGGAGGGTTGCACCCTGACCTGGGGAAGCCGGGGCAGTGCCCACAGACCCTTGGGCTGGATGCAGAGACCCTGTGGGGAAGCAGGGGCAGACTGGGGCCTCAGGAGGTGGGGGGTTAGAGTCAGAGAGTTTATGAGGGCAGAACCTAGCAGGGAGCACAGCGTGGGAGGGGGGAGAGGTGTGAGAATGCGGATGACCTTGGAATGTGTACCAGGGGCTGCAGAGCCCGGGTCCTCACCTGTGAGTGCATGTCCTGAGGTGGGCAGGCACTGGGCAGGGCAGCTGCAGGGCCTGTGTCCAAGCTTTGCTGCTTTCTCTGGCCGGGCCTGGTGAGCGTGGGTGCTGGGCGGTGCAGTCTGTGATGTGGGTGCCGGTGGGGGGGAGGGAGTGTGGCCTGTGGGTGGGAGCGGCTGAATCTATGCTGCAGGGGAACTGTGCCACCCTGGGCAGTGTGGAGGCCCCAGCAGAGGGTCGGGGATGGGGCAGGATGCATAAGGCCAGGCTGTAGGCAAACCGTGAGCTGCCAAGGAGTACCCGGCGGGCCAAGCCCACGTGAGTCTCCCCCACTGGCTGAGCCGGCGGACCACCCCTTTCCAGTCCCGCCATCCCAGCCCTGTGGCCAACAGAGGGCTTCCTAGAAGTATGGGCTGTACATGGCTGCTGACCACACGTGGTGTGAGGCTCTTGGGACCTGGAAGCCAAGCCAGTCTGAGGGCAGTCATTACGAACCCACAAAGCTGCCATCCAGCCTACTCTGATCCACCGGCTGGGGTTGGAGGCTGGAGCAGAGTGGGCTGGTGGGCTCAGCACACTGCCAACAGGCTTGTCCTAACGCCAGCAGCCTGCCAGGCACAACCCCTTGAATGACCAGCTCGGGCGGGCCACCGTGCTGGTGTCCCAGGCCAGGGCCTCGCCAGCGGAGCTGCCTCGCAGGTCAACCATGCAGAGCCCTACCTGCACCTCCATGGCACTCACACACACCTAATGCTGGGCTCCAGGTGGTACCACCTGCATCTCCAGCAGTGGCTAGTCAACCAGCATGCATGGAGCAGATCCTCCTCCCTGTAGGACATCTAGAAGGTCCAGTTTCCTCACACCTGGCTCTGGGCTGGAGCGACCCCTGCAGGCGAAAGACGGAGTTGTAGCCTGCACTATTAGAACCCAGGGCTTCCCTGGTGGAGACATGGGTTTGATCCCTTGATCTCAAAAATCCCTTGGAGGCATTCTTGCCTGGAGAATCCGATGGATAGAGGAGCCTGGTGGGCTACAGTCCATGGGGTCACAAAACAGTCAGATGCGACTGAATGACTAACGCTTTCACTTTCGTTTCTGTTAGAACCTGCAAGTCCCCTGGTTCTGGTGCTTACAAACTGGGAAGTGAAGGTGCAGTAGTCGGCTCAGGCTGCCCTAACCAACGCACCGACTGGGCGGCTTAGAGAAGTTTATCTTCTCACTGTTCTGCAGGCTGACAGTTCTCACTCATGGTCCCAGCCAATCCAGTCCCTGATGAGAACATTCTTCCTGCTGTTGCCTCGTGTGGCCATGGGGACAGAGACAGAGAGAGACTTTATGTCTTTCCTGTTTTTTTTTTTTTTTAAGCTCCTTCCCATATTAGAGAAAGGGAGGTCTTTATTGTTAACAAATACTTTTATTTTTTTTGGCTGCAACAATACTGGGGTGATTTGCCATTTTCTACTCCAGGGGATTTTCCCAATCTTGGGATCAAACTCAGGTCTCCTGCACTGAAGGGAGATTCTTTACTGTATGAGCCACCAGAGAAGCCAAAAAATATTTTTAGTTTAATTTTTCAGGCTGCAAGGCATGTGGGATATTAGTTCCCTGATCAGGATCAAACCCATGTCCCCTGAATTGGATGCCTGGAGTCTTAATCACTGGACCACCAGGGAAGTCCTTATATCTTTTCTTTAAAGACACAAATTCTGTTGGATCAGGGCCCCACCCTTATGACCTCATTTAACCTGAATTGTTGTTGTCCAGTCACCAAGTCATGTCCGACCAATGGACTGCAGCATGCCAGGCTTCCCTGTCCTTCACTGTCTCCCTGAGTTTGCTCAAATTTGTGTCCATTGAGTCACTGATGCCATCCAACCATCTCATCCTCTGCCACCCGCTTCTCCTGCCCTCAGTCTTTCCCAGCATCAAGGTCTTTTCCAATGAGTTGTCTCTTCTCATCAGGTGGTCAAAGTATTGGAGCTTCAGCTTCAGCATTCAGTTCAGTTCAGTTCAGTCGCTCAGTCATGTCCGACTCTTTGTGACCCCATGAATCGCAGCACGCCACACCTCCCTGTCCATCACCAACTCCCGGAATTCACCCAGACTCACGTCCATTGAGTCAGTGATGCCGTCCAGCCATCTCATCCTTCTCCTCCTGCCCCCAATCCCTCCCAGCATCAGAGTCTTTTCCAATGAGTCAACTCTTCTCATGAGGTGGCCAAAGGACTGGAGTTTCAGCTTTAGCATCATTCCTTCCAAAGAAATCCCAGGGCTGATCTCCTTCAGAATGGACTGGTTGGATCTCCTTGCAGTCCAAGGGACTCTCAAGAGTCTTCTCCAACACCACAGTTCAAAAGCATCAATTCTTTGGCGCTCAGCCTTCTTCATAGTCCAACTCTCACATCCATACATGACCACAGGAAAAACCATAGTCTTGACTAGATGGACCTTTGTTGCCAAAGTAGAGTTGATTTCCTTTAGGATTGACT
>NW_011494861.1:9717088-9717424 GCF_000754665.1 Bison bison bison
GATGGCAGCTGTGCCTGCAAGGCGGGCTTCAGGGGCGAGTGGTGCCAGGATGGTGAGTACAGGGCCGGGGGGAGGAAGAGGGCCCCAGGGGAGGGGGACAGGCCCCAGGGGAGGGTGAGCAGGTCCCAAGGGAGAGGGACAGGCCCCAGCAGAGGGGGACAGGCCCCAGGGGAGGGGAAAGGCCCCAGGGGAGAGGGACAGGCCAGGGGAGGGGGGACAGGCCCTAAGGGAGAGGGACAGGCCCCAGGGGAGAGGGACAGGCCCCAGGGGAGGGCAGACAGGTCCCAGGGGAGAGGAACAGGCCCCAGGGGAGAGGGACAGGCCCCAGGGAATGGG
>NW_011494861.1:9717524-9733178 GCF_000754665.1 Bison bison bison
ATTGAGTCAGTGATGCCGTCCAGCCATCTCATCCTTCTCCTCCTGCCCCCAATCCCTCCCAGCATCAGAGTCTTTTCCAATGAGTCAACTCTTCTCATGAGGTGGCCAAAGGACTGGAGTTTCAGCTTTAGCATCATTCCTTCCAAAGAAATCCCAGGGCTGATCTCCTTCAGAATGGACTGGTTGGATCTCCTTGCAGTCCAAGGGACTCTCAAGAGTCTTCTCCAACACCACAGTTCAAAAGCATCAATTCTTTGGCGCTCAGCCTTCTTCATAGTCCAACTCTCACATCCATACATGACCACAGGAAAAACCATAGTCTTGACTAGATGGACCTTTGTTGCCAAAGTAGAGTTGATTTCCTTTAGGATTGACTGGTTTGATCTCCTTGCAGTCCAAGACTTTTAAGAGTCTTCTCCAGCACCACAATTCATTATTTCACTTCCAAATATGGGCACATTGATGGTTGAATTTTAGAAGTGCACATGTGAATTGCAGAGGTACACAAACATTGGTCCCCGCAGGGGCTGTGGAACCCCCTTGCTCCTGAAGCTCGAAGCTTCAGCTCTGAGCCTGGTCCATTCAGGCATGGGGAAATGGTATGTGGACTCCATGGCTATGACTCACAGTGACCTGAGGGCTTGGAAGCTTTATCCCCAGCTCTAGGCACTGGGCATGCAGAGGCTGGCCCTCCCCTGAGCTGTACAGCCCAGCGCCTGAGAAAAACTACCTTGCTAAGCTTTCCGGGCATCCTGGGCACAGGATGTGTGAGATGATGATGTGGGACTTGGCTTCCTCGTGTGTAGCACAGCTTGGGGGCATCTGGAACGTTAGGATTTGTGCAGCAGAGCAAGAGACTCGGGCTTGTATTGGGGAGGCTCAAAGCTGCATGGGGAGCTGGACACCTCCGTGGGATTTCTTCCCCGGTGGGCTTCTGTGGGCCCAGTACCAGGTCGCCCCTGGACCCGTCTCGGGGGTCCTGCCATAGCTCTGTGGGACGTCCTTGCAGCCGCAGTGTCTGCCCAGCCGTTCCCCTGGCCCTCTCTCTGTGTGCCTGCCCGGCGCTGCCAGGATGGGCTTCTGGTTCTTGTTATGAGCTCTGAGCAGTGATGCAGTTGGTGCTGTAAACACAGACAGGGCCCCAGGAGTGGGCTGGCTCAGGCCATACTTGGAAGCCTCTGGAGTTGATGGCAGTGGGTTAAGCAGAGCTGTCTCGGGGGAGGAATGTGGGGCTTTGGGGGTCAGCGCAGAATTGGGGGTGGGTGGCTGCAGAGGGGGCCTAGAGGCTGTCTGGGACCGGAGACATGGCCATCCTGCTTGCCTCCGTCCGAACCGGATCTCGGGTCTCTGCTGCTCCCCCTCGACACGTGGCAGAGGCAGATGTGGCCAGGAGACAGCCTGCCCTGCACCCTGGGTGTTCACTCCACCCCAAGAGCAGGGCTGGCTCGGCCCCGGGGGTACCCTCAGCTCTAGTTCCTCCCCCACACACTCCTCGTGGGGAACCAGCAGGATGGCGAGTGCTGGGTTTTGGCTTTTGGGGAGCATACTTGCTTTGAAGGAAGTCTTGTTCTTGGCAGACACTGTGGGCCTGGCCACTCTGAGCCTTGAGGCTGTTCGCTTGCTCTGCGTGCAGACCCGGCTGCTCCTGGCTCCACGGGCCTCAGTGGTGGGGTGGATCGCTCCTGGCCCCCAGACCCACTGACAGTGAATGGCCTCTCCAGACTCAGGCCCTGAGGCCCCCCTGAAGTCTGTGATGACAGCACAGGTGGTGTCTGGGGATGAATCCCTGCCCCCTGGCGGTCGCTGTGTTTAGTACCAGCACTCAGGCTTGCTCTGGCCCAGGCCCGCTGGGCAGTGATCTGCGCCTCACCGCGGTGCATTCTTGAAGCTTTACTGCAGAGCTGGGGACCTGTCCCTCCCTAACCACAAGGCCTCTACCAGCGACTTGGTGGAGCTACCGGAGGCCAGGTGTCCTCCCTGGATGCCCAGTCTCGCCCAGTGCCCTCTCCCTGGGCACAGCCTCAACGCATCCACACAGGACATAGACACCCACTTGCCTAGCCTGACCCATAAGAGCCTTGCTCTAGGTGGGCCTGAGCGGGAACACCTGGACCCCTGGCATCCTAGGACTGGGATGGGGGTCCCTGGCTCTGACCTCACCAAGTGCTGTCCCCACAGCTGCTGAGAGGAGTGGGGTCTGGGTGAGGTCAGGTGGGGGTGAGGCCCCACCTGGGGTGGGCGGGTGCTGCAGTGGTCCGACAAGCTGGTGGCTAGGTCTGCAGGTCATGGTGGCTGTCCACGGAGGCCCATGCCTGCCCCTCTGCCCTGGCCTGATGACCAACAGTGGAGTGTCTGGGTCTTCCCCAGCCCCTGCTGGCCTCCTGCTCCTCCAGGGAAGCTCCCAGCCTGCTGGACCCTGAGCCCTGGATGCCCTGACCCTCAGCAGGGCCTGGTGTTTTGTGCTCTGTGCCCGGGGTTGCGGGGCGGGGGCTGGGCTTCCACTGGGGTGCTCTGCAGTGCCTCCTTACATCCAGTCCTGGGGCAGGCTGGACCAGAGGACCCAGATTCGGATCATGGCCCTGTGTGTCCCATGTGTGGGCCGAGAAACAAAGCCAGGCCTGCGACCTGGACGGGAGCTGTGTTGCCCTCTCAAAGCCCCTGCTTTTGGGACGCGGACAGGAAGGACGGAGGGGCTCGGAGGTGCCAGAAGCTTCCTGCAGGAGGTGCTCTGAGCCTGCCTGGGGTGGAGCCCTTCGGCCGGGCCGTCCTCCTGGGGTGACCTGACTCCTCTCGGGTCTCCAGCCATCAACTCCTGCGCCGTGGGCAATGGTGGCTGCCAGCACAACTGCGTCCAGCTCACAGTGACCCAGCACCGCTGCCAATGCCGGCCCGAGTTCCAGCTCCAGGAGGATGGCAGGCGCTGCGTCCGTGAGTGTCCCAGGGGTGAAGGCAGGGGATCAGGGCTGGGCCTTCCACTGGGACCCCCTGCCCGTTCTCCATGCTCCTTCAGACCTTCCCCGGGGATCATGCAGCCAAGTCCCTCCCTGCTTGGCCACTGGTGTTGCAGGAGGGTCTGAGGGGTCCTATCTATGTCGTTGCCTTTGGTTGACCTGTGATCACACCGGGGGCTCCTTGACTGTGGAGAGTGATGGGGCATCATCCAGCCCCCCTGGGCCCTGGGGAGGAAGCCCGTCAGGCTGTGCTCTGGGATCTCACATCTTTGGGGGCAGGAAGCTTAGGATGGGGGTACTGGCATGAAGAGGAAGGGCATCCTGTGTTGTCTCAGTTCTGAGGCCTGCCCTGGCCTTGGCGTGGGCATGCAGGCCCCAGCCCTGGCCCTCAGGCAGAGGAGACTGGCCAGGCCCTGTCTGGCTCCTTGCCCTGGGGTCCCAGGGCTGTGGGTCATGGAAGGGGTCCTCTGCTGACGGAGAAGGTGGAGCAGGCCCAGGAGACCCCTGAGAAGTGGGAAGGGATGGGTGCAGGGCTGGTGCTGAGGGAGTCCTTCCCACCCTACCTGGCCTTCTAGGTCCCTGGGGGTCAGGACTGAGTGTGGGCCAGCGGTGGGGCAGGGTGGCACGAGTTCACAGGGCTGGGGCTCCGACAAGAAGAGAGGTGGGGGAGCTGGCCATGCGTTCACCGCCCTCTGTCTTCTCTGGAGTCGTCTGGGAGTGCCTGGGGCTCCCCTGACCCCTAGTCCACGTCCCAGCCTGTCAGGACAGAGCAGGAGGGGTGAGATCTCTAGGTGGGGGCTCACCAGAGGCCCTGGGGTGGGGACCCCAAACCTGCTGGATCTTCCACGCCTGCCCTTTGCCCCCATTCCTCCTGGCCATGACCGCAGGGAGAAACCCATGCGCAGACAGGAATGGCGGCTGCATGCACAGGTGCCGGGCACTCCGGGGCCTTGCCCACTGCGAGTGCCACGAGGGCTACCAGCTGGCAGTAGACCGCAAGGCCTGCGAAGGTAAGACGCCCTCCCTGTGCTAGAGCCAGTCCAGGTCAGCCGCACGGGGTCAGCTCCCTGCATCCCCCCTCAGGGGCCTGTGTGTGCGGGGCCAGTTCCCGTGTTGTCACTCTCGGCTGACCTGGGATGATGCAGGGTCATCTCTAGGACTGGGGTTGCCGGTGGCGGGGTGGAGGGTGGGAGATGGAGAGGAAGGGCGGGAGCTCAAGGAACTGCTCCCAAAGAGAGTCTCGTGTCTGCAGGAAGACAGTTCTCAGGGTGCCTTGTTAGTTTTAAATCTCTCTCTTAGGTGTTAGCTAACCAGTACCTGCTTGTTAGGGCTTCCCTGGTGGCTCAGTGGTGAAGAACTCACCTGCCAAGCAGAAGATGCAGGTTTGATCTCTGAGTTGGGAAGATCCCCTGGAGAAGGAAATTCAATCCACTCCAGTATTCTTGCCTGGAGAATCCCATGGACAGAGGAGCCTGGAGGGCTACAGTCCATGGGGTTGCAAGAGTCAGACATAACTTAGCGAGTAAACAACAACCTGCTTATTAGAGAAAGGGTCATCACTGTGACCTGAGTGACATCCCCGAGCCAGTTTCCAGGTTGTCTCTAGGCTCGTTGGTTAATGGGTGCATAGAGCATCACCCCAGAATGTGGTGAGCATACAGCATCACCCCAGAGCGTGGTGGGCACAGCTTCTTAGAACATGCTCCGACCTCATGGCTCTAGGCTCGTTGGTTAATGGGTGCATAGAGCATCACCCCAGAGCGTGGTGGACACAGCTTCTTACATGCTCCGACCTCATGGCTCTAGGCTTGTTGCTTAATGGGTGCATAGAGCATCACCCCAGAGTGTGGTGGGCACAGCTTCTTAGAACATGCTCCCACCTCATGGCTCTAGGCTGTTGGTTAATGGGTGCATAGAGCATCACCCCAGAGCGTGGTGGGCACAGCTTCTTAGAACATGCTCTGACCTCATGGCTGCACGGGCGTCCACTGTGCGGTGTTGGTTGCCCCACCTCAGGACTCGGGTGTCCCTGCTCCCCCCTGTTACACGTGGTTGTGGATGAGCAGCCTGGGCCTGTCCCCCTGACTCCTGGGGTGAGTCTCTGAAGTGATGTGGTGCCTCCAGGGCATGCTGTGGTCATTTCCCGAGGAGTCCTGCCTGACGGCCATCAGAGAGACAGGTCTGTGGGTGCAGAAGCTTGTTGTTCCATGTCACTATCAGGAAAGTGTTCTAGGTCTCACTGCCAATGTGATGGACATGTCCTGGCATTCCGAATGCAGTGGCTTCAGAGAACCCAGTGGGAAATGAGGCTGAGGGTCAGCTTCATTCCAGGGACTTTCAGGCGGCGGGACTGAGGCAGTCATCGGGGATGCTAGGTCCCGAGGCCAGTGCCACTCGGCCACAGGGAAGAAGCTGTAGCTTGACCCTGGATGACAGAGTGCGCTTTCTCCCACTGGCCCCCGGAGGCTGGTGGCGAAAGGCCCCTTCTGTGCCTGGCCTGGATGAGGGGTGCTTGGCAAGAGCAGACACACACATCTCAGGGACCGTGGGCTCAGAGAGGCGGAACAGCGCCCACTGCTGCTGGTGGGGCCTGAACCCAGACTTCCAGCTGTGCCCTCCTCGCCCTGGGATGGACCACAGCTCTGCACCTGGAGTGTGTTGATGAAAGCAAAGGTGCTCAGAGGGAAGCAGGAGAGGGCACCGGGGGCCTCTACTGGCACAGGGCGCCTGGGCCCTGACCCCTTGGTGAAGACCACCTCTGGGGGCTGAGCCTCCCAGGCCAGTGGCCCAAAGTGCCCTTCACCCCCAATGTCTCCCATCAGATGTGGATGAATGTGCCACGGGCCTGGCCCAGTGTGCACACGGCTGCCTCAACACGCACGGCTCCTTCAAGTGTGTGTGCAATGCGGGCTACGAGCTGGGTGCTGATGGCCGGCAGTGCTACCGTGAGTGGACAGTGGGCGACGGCACCACCGGGCGTGGAGATGCCACATGGCTCCCCAGGCCCCCACAGCTGTCGGCTCGCTTTGGCTGAGGGGCAGAACTTCCTTGTCAGTCGAGGGCGGCGTTGGGCCTGGGGGCTGACTGTGGGTCCTGGGAGGATGGGGGAGGACAGAGGGACCCCAGGAGGACAGGGTTCCAGGGTCCACTGAGCCCAGGAGCTCCGTGCAGCCTGTTTCCCAGTGGACTGGCAGCAGCTAGGGCGGGAGGACTGCGCCAGCTCGGGGTATCCCCCCAGCACTGATCCCACGTCCCTGGTGGCTCTGGCCGCAGGGATCGAGATGGAGATTGTGAACAGCTGTGAGGCAGACAACGGTGGCTGCTCCCACGGCTGCAGCCACAGCAGCGCGGGCCCTGTCTGCACCTGCCCCCATGGCTACGAGCTGGACGAGGACCAGAGGACGTGTATCGGTGCGAGCCACCTCCTTCCCGACTGCCGTCCCCCAAGCCAGAGGCTCGCTGCTGCCCTGGGGCAGTGCCCGGGTTTGATGCCGTGAATGGGAACCTCCCTCCTGTTGCCCCCAGTCCTGTTCCCTCAGCCCCGGGAAGGGATGGGGGTGGTACAAGGGGGCCTGGTGAGAGGCAGCATCGCGACCCCGCAGAGCACCCACCGCCCCATGTCCACCTGCAGCTCTGCTCAGCCGCTTGGTCAACACCCATGTGCTGTGGCACGTGAGCATCCTCTCTGCATCAGCGGGCACTTCCTAGCACCTGCCACTCCCTACCCTGCTCCCACAGCAGGCAGGGTGGCCCTGGGCTGCCACCTGCGTCCTGGTGTGCCGTGTGTGCAGGGCCGGGGACATACCTGGGTGCCTATGTGATTGTGGGCGAGTATGTGCAACCCACATGCAGGTGTGCATACAGTCATGTGCAAGTGTGTGTGTGCATGTGGTTGCCTGCAGGTAGTTGTGGGTGGGTGTGCGTGTGGTTGTGTGCAGGATTTTGTGCGCACGCGTGCATGTGGTTGTGTGCAGGTAGTTGTGGGTGAGTGTGCGTGTGGTTGTGTGCAGGTTTTTGTGCGCACGTGTGTGTGTGGTTGTGTGCAGGTAGTTGTGTGCAGGTGTGCACGTGGTGTGTAGGTGTGTTTGTGAGGTGTGCATGTGGCTGTGTGCAGGTGTGTGCACACTACCATGCTGTGGAAGGAGTGCACGTGGGTGGCACTGGTGCCAGCTGGGTTGTGGTGTGTGCCCTGCAGACGTCGACGACTGTGCCGCCTCCCCCTGCTGCCAGCAGGTTTGCACCAACAGCCCCGGTGGCTACGAGTGCAGCTGCTATGCTGGCTACCGGCTCAGTGCGGATGGCTGCAGGTGTGAGGGTGAGTGGTGGGCGGCTGGTGTGGCTGGGGAGTGGGGTGTCCTAAGGATGACATGGGGTGGGCTCTGGCCCCCGCCCAGCACTCTGTCTCTGGGTGTTGGTTTAATGCCTGCCGTCTGCAGGTTTGTGGAGGCCTTCCTGTTTCCTCCCCTGTGTGGTCACTGTCTTTCTCTCTGGGCTGGGCCTGCACCCCCAACTGCCTCTGGCCTGCCCTTTCTCGAGTAGGAGGCCAGGAGGGTGGCTGTGGCGTGGGTGTCACCCAGCAGGTCCCCATCCCATGGGGAGGGGTGGGGCGGGAGCACCGCCCCAAGGCCCCGACCCCTGGAGGACGGGCGCCACCCCTGGGTTTGCCCGCAGACGTGGACGAGTGCGCCTCTGGCCGCGGTGGCTGCGAGCACCACTGCGCCAACCTGGCCGGCTCCTTCCAGTGCTCCTGTGAGGCCGGCTACCAGCTGGACGAGGACCGCAGGGGGTGCACCTGTGAGTCTCCGCCTGGCCCCATGGGACCCTGTCTTCCTGCAGCACTGGGGCCCCACTCCCTGCTTCCCAGCTGGATGGACCTCACCTCAGACCAGCCTCCCACTGTGGGATGGGCTAGGGATGGGTGGGTGAGAGGGGCTGGACAGACAGGGGCCCCCAGGCAAGGTGTTACGCAGGGGTCCCAGTGGTCCAGCTTCAGCCCCTCCCAGACGAGAGGAGGGACTTCATTCAGGGACTGAGGACCATGTCCAGAGCAGAGGGCTCTCCTGTCCCCACGCCCTCTCCACACTTAGGGTCCCTCGGGCTAGTGCGGGAGCTGGGACAGCTGGGGCGGACGTGGCGAGAGTCAGGTCCTCAGGACCTGGAGCCTCCTCTGTCCTGAGAAGTAGGCTCACTCCTGGTGACCCGGGTGAGGAGGGGCATGGTGGAGTCTGTAGGTGGGGGTCCTGGGGTGGCACCGAGGGGCAGGGGAGTCAATCCTGACGAGGACAGGTGAGCGGCAGGGACTCAGGGGCCTTCGTGCTCTGCCCAGCCCTGGAGCTGCCCGAGCTGGTCCTGGATGGCCACCTCCCCCTCGGGCGCCCCCCTCTGCACGTCGCGGTGCTCCAGGACGAGCTGCCCCACCTCTTCCAAGACGACTACGTCGGGGCTGAGGAGGAAGAGGCCGAGGCACGGGGCGAACACACACTGCAGGAAAAGTATGGTGAGAGGCGGGCCCGTCCCCGGGCCTCCGTGCCAGCACCCCCTGGGCCCGGCTGCTGCCCAGCCTACGGTCCTGGGCATGAGGAAGTCTTCCTGTGAGCGCCTTGTTTGACCAAGGCTCAGAGAGGCCAAGAGGCTTGCTCAGTCTGCCCAGTGTGTCCGGGGCTGAGCCTGGCTGCCCACTTAAGGCCCTTTCTGGCCCCTGTGTGGCTCCCTTGTCTCCGTTCACCCACGTGGGGCCTGCATGGCCCGAGGATGCCCTGTGCCCCCTTCTCTGGGTAGGGTCCAGGGCCAGGGGCCAGGGGCCAGGCTCTGAGGCTCCTCTCTCAATCCGTCCCCCAGTCTGCCTGGACGACACCTTTGGCCCAGACTGCAGCTTGACCTGTGATGACTGCAGGAATGGGGGAACCTGCCTCCCCACGCTGGACAGCTGTGACTGCCCCGACGGCTGGACCGGGCTCATCTGCAACGAGAGTGAGGCTGCTATGGGGGCGGGGCTGTGTGGGGGACAGGGCCCAGGAGCCCTAGGACCTGCATGGCACGGACAGTCCACTCCTCCTACCATCCTGGGCAGGGGCTTCCTGGGTCCTTCCATTCACTCATTCCTTCAGGGTCTCCCAGCTGCCTTCTCCACGCCAGGTCCTCTTCTAGGTGCTGTGAGACCCTGGGGGCTCGCAGAGCCTGGTGTCTGCCCCTCAGAGATGTTACGGTCGATGAGGGTCCAGCCACAAGCAAGCCAGCAGCTAACTGAGACAAAAAGGGGTCTGATGAAGAGCAGTGGGTGGGCAGGCCAGTCATGCTAGAGTCTCCGGGGGGACAGGTGACTTCCCCAGGCCACACAGCAAGTGGGCAGCTGAAGCACATTTGAACACTGCTGTCTCCCACCCTCTGTCCAGGGCATGTCCACTCCCTGCCCAGCGGCCCTCTAGTCTCAGAGGCCATAGTGACTGAAAGTGCTGGTTGAGAAGGTGCACCTGTTGGAGTTCAGAGGGAGAGGATGCAGGATTGATGAGTGATGTCTGCCATACATGTGGGCAGGGTCCCGGGGCACAAATGCCGTTGGGTGCTGCTCTGGGAAGTTGCTTCTGAACTGGAGGCTTGACCCCCAGGAGGGTGTCTGTATCTCTGGAGGGGTTTCTGAGTGCAGGGTCCTTTTGCGGGCCGACGACCCTAAACTCCTCTGTCCCCCTTGCAGCTTGTCCTCCGGACACCTTCGGGAAGAACTGCAGCTTCTCCTGCAGCTGTCAGAACGGCGGGACCTGTGACCCTGTGACGGGGGCCTGCCGCTGCCCCCCAGGGGTCGGCGGAGCCCACTGTGAGGACGGTGGGTGCAGCCCCTCCTTGACCTCTGGGTTCATCCTGGGGGTGGAGGTGAGGGGCAGGCACCACCTCTTGGCTCCTGGTCCCCTTTCTCCTGCAGTGGTGGGGAAAGTGACGGTATGGTATAGAGGAAGCCCTTTAGTGCAAGGAGCACTGGGTTATCATTGGCTGTTCTCACAGGGCCTGACTAACGCAGGTGGTGAGGACTTGTGGGAAGAACAGCACTTTTGTAACTGGGTCCCCTGAGAAGTGGTGAACTCCCTGTTCCTGGATGCATTCAAGGAGAGCTACGTGATGGCTGGGTGGGGTTTGCAGAAGGGAGCGTGCCTGGGCTGTGGCTTCTTGGGATGACACTAACATCCTTTCTAACTCTGAAGTTGCAACATTTTTGGAGGAACTGGAGTCCACAGAAATTTCCCAGGTGCCTGACGCTTCATTTTAAAGTCTTCAGACCTTTACGTTTCTGCTACTTTTGCTGGCAAATACAGCTAGTATTTCAAGGACTTCTGTCTTAGCAGCGATGGCAACAATTGGTGGACGGTTCCCAGTGCCCAGGCGGCCTGTGTGGGGTGGCAGGGCAGGTCTTTCTGCCTCCTCCCTCTGGTCACCTTCTCAGCTTGGTCGCATCCCTGTTTCTTTTCCTGCGATCTGCCATCCCTACTCTGAGTGAGAGCTGAAAGCACCCTGCCTGTTGGAAGCTGTATGTGTGTTGTTCAGTTGCTAAGTTGTGTCCCACTTGTGACCCTGCAGACTGCAGCACACCAGGCTCCTCTGTCCTTCACTCTCTCCCAGAGTTTGCTCAGACTCGTGTCTGTCGAGTCGGTGATGCCATCCAACCCTCTCATCCTCTGCGCCCTTTCTCCTCCTGCTCTCAATCTTCCCCATCATGAGAATCTTTTCCAATGAGTTGGCTCCTTGCTTCAGGTGGCCAAAGGATTGGAGCTTCAGCTTCCAGTGAATATCCAGGGTTGATTTCCCTTAGGATTGACTGGTGTGATCTCCTTGCTGTCCAAGGGACTCTCAAGAGTCTTCTCCAACTCCACAGTTTGAAAGCATCAGTTCTTTGGTGCTCAGCCTTCCTTATGGTCCAACTCTCTCATCCATACATGACTACTGGAAAAACCACAGCTTTGACTATACGGACCTTTGTCAGCAAAGTGATGTCTCTGCTTTTTAATAATGTGCATTTGGTCATACCTTTCCTTCCAAGGAGCAAGCGTCTTTTAAATTCATGTATATGTGATGGGTCCTCAGTGGACCCATGGGACTCCTAGCAGATAAAGGGCCTCCATCTCAGTACTTCCCTTGGTGACATGGTGTGGCTTCCCAGAGACTAGGCCTCAGTCAGGGTCCTGGGAGTAAAGTGCACCTGTGCAGGTGAGCTGGAGAAGGTTCGTCCCAGCTCTCAGGGGCCCCTCTACGAGTTTCCTAGACTCCAGGTGCCCCGGGCTCATGACTGTCCCTCTAGCCTCTGCCTCCGTCTCCCCATGGCCTCCTCTTTTTGTGTCTAGCCTCCCTCTCCTTTCCCTTCTCGGGACACTTGTTGGGTTAGCTCGCTGGGACAGTCCAGGATGGTCCCACCAGGAGATCTGGATGGCCAGGATGTGGACGTTCCTTGGGGTCACCATGCAGGTCCCTGAAGCCCTTCAGAAGGCAGGTCAGGAGCAGAGCTGAGTCAGAGTGAAGCATTTGGGGAGGAGGGCACAACCCCGCCCTGGCCCTGGGCCCCTTGAACTTGGGCCTGTGTCCTTCCCTCTGTGAGTTCCAGAGGCCAGGCTCGATGACCACTGAGGGACAGGCATCAGGATGCTGTTGGTGCCAGTCAGATGGAGAGCGTGGGCTCTCGGAGCCACTCCTGCACGTGGTGAAGATGTGATGGCCTCCAGTCTGGCCACCGTCCGGGGCCGCAGACCCTGGGGGCACAGGCCCGCAGGGGCAGACGGCCACACTCATGGGGCTCACCTCATCCTGCCCTGCCCCCAGAGGCCCTCGCCAGCCCCAGGGACCCTCTCTGTCTGGGGCACAGGGTCCTTGGGCTTCCGGTGGCCCTGAAGCCCTGCGGCCGCACCCTGGTGGCCCAGGCCTCTCCAGGCTCCTGTACTGGGTGCTAATGTCGCTCTCGGAGCATCTCCTTGGGTGGGAGGCCATGTCTGGGTGGGCAATCAAGAGGCCCCCCTTCCCCCAGGCTGCCCCAAAGGCTTCTATGGCAAGCACTGCCGTAAGAAGTGCCACTGTGCCAACCGGGGCCGCTGCCACCGCCTCTACGGGGCCTGCCTCTGTGACCCGGGGCTCTACGGCCGCTTCTGCCACCTGGGTGAGTCCCACTGACCAATGGGCGCTTGGATCTGAGGGGGGCGGGGCCACACAGTGGGCTGGGTTCTTCCTGCCTGGTTCCAGCTTGTGTTCAACCATCAGTCTTCACAGATAAGGACACGGGGGCTCAACGAGGTCCCCAGCTGGGGTGAGGGGCCTGCAGACTCAAAGTCCTTTGGACTGTGCTGGCTGCCAGAGCATCTGGGTGGGCGGCCCTCACCCCAGTCAGGCTGGTGAGTGGCTTGCAGGCCTGGGCGGGGGCAGGTCCCCCCACCCTCGGGAGCTCCAGGGCACAGAGCTTGTCTTGGCTTTTGGAACTTCCTGGGAGCAAGTCCTGAGCCCCCACTGGGGTCACACCCCCCTTCCCTGGGTCCGCAGACACCCAGGATGGTGCAGGGAGAAGCGGTGGGCTGCTGGAGAAAAGCCAGCAGGCCTCACCCCAGCAGCTCTTGTAGGAGGATTGTTCAGAGGGAGGCAGTGAGGGTCCCAGGTGTTCCCTGGCTGGGAAGTGCCTCTCTATGAGCCTGTTTCTCGTCTGCAAAGTGGGCAGTGTGCCTGGTGCTCTAGGCACCAGCGACTCTGTGTGGGGTCCCAGATACAACTAGGTGGACGGGGCCAGAGATCTTGGCTGGAGTGGGCGCTGGCAGTGGGCAGGCCCCCCTCACACTGCATTCTGGGGTGCAGCCTGCCCGCCATGGGCCTTTGGGCCAGGCTGCTCAGAGGAGTGCAAGTGTGAGCAGCAGAATACGCGTGCGTGCGATAAGAGGGATGGCAGCTGTGCCTGCAAGGCGGGCTTCAGGGGCGAGTGGTGCCAGGATGGTGAGTACAGGGCCGGGGGGAGGAAGAGGGCCCCAGGGGAGGGGGACAGGCCCCAGGGGAGGGTGAGCAGGTCCCAAGGGAGAGGGACAGGCCCCAGCAGAGGGGGACAGGCCCCAGGGGAGGGGGAAAGGCCCCAGGGGAGAGGGACAGGCCAGGGGAGGGCGGGCAGGTCCCAGGGGAGAGGGACAGGCCCCAGGGGAGGGGGGACAGGCTCCAGGGCCCTTGGAACCTTGCAGACGCCTTTCCCCTCTCCCTCTGCAGAGTGCCAGCCGGGCTTCTTTGGGCCAGGGTGCCGGCAGGCGTGCACCTGCCCCCCGGGCGTGGCCTGCGACCCTGTCAGTGGCGAGTGTGGGAAGCAGTGTCCCGCTGGCTACCACGGGGAGGACTGCGGCCAAGGTGAGTGGCCCCAGTGCCCAGGTAGGGTGCAGGGTATCTGGCCGTGCAGGGCGCCAGGCACCAGAAGTGCTGGAGCTGGGTACCGCGTCAGCCCTAAAGCCTGGCTCTGGCAGCACCTTGACTGCTGTGTCCCCACCCTGGTCATGCAGTGGTGACTCAGCCACAGGTCTGCCTGTCCCTGTGCACCCAAGAGGGCAGGAGCTCATGTGTGTGTGTGTATACACGCATGTACACTTTGTGTGTGTGTGTGTGTGTGTGCGTGCGTGTGGATGTGCAGGGCTGCTGGCAGGGTTGGTACCACTCCCAGATCATCCCCTCCCTTGCTCGTTCACTCCCTCCATCATGGGACAGACTGAGTGCGCTTTGTGCTGGAAGCCAGCCGGGGACTCCTCCCTGGTGGGTCTGAGCAGGCAGGACAGAGGCAGTTGCTCCCAGGGGTGGTGTCTCGAGAGGCCTGGGCTGGAGGTGCCAGCGTGGGGTGTGGGTGATGACTGTAGGCCCTCCGTGTGGATGCCGAGGCTGGGACAGTGTGAATGGGTGCCAAGCAGGGAGAGGCTGGAGGCAGGAGGTCCTCGTTTATATGGGGGAGCCCTTGATGTGAGCATCAGCACTGCCGTGGCTGCCAACGGAGTGTAGGCAGGTCAGGACCTCCCTCAGCGCAGGGTACACTGTCCTCACCCGTCAGCCAAGGCAGGTGGGAGTGGAGAGGGGGCCTGCAGTGTGACTGGCGTGACTCCCACTGGAGGCAGTGGTCCGAGTCCCCTCAGGGACGAGGAGGGCCTGGGGGCCACTGCCGATCCCAACCCGGGGAGTCAGTCTCCCTCTACACCCAGGCCTGGACCCCCCTCTCAGTGGTGGTCCTGGAGACCCCCGGGATGATCTGGGCTCTGATTCCCTTGGTGCAGGAGGGCTGTGTGTAGGGCTTAGAACCCAGCTTGGAAACCAAGTATCCCCACAAGCCCAACCTACACTCGGGGGGCCTCTGTGGTCTCGAGGGCCTTCAGGAGCCAGGCACGTCATCCCATCCGTGAATCAGCGTGGGAGCTGGTGGACCTCGCCTGCCTGGCGTGGGCTCAGGCTCCGTGACTCCCCTGACTTCTCTCTGCGCCCTCCCCTTCCTCCACTCCTGCCGGCGGCCGCTGTCCAGCAGTGCCCTCCAAGGAGGCCTGAGTGCTGAGACTCGAAGGGCCTTAACCCCCGTCCTTCCCTGCCGGACTTCTTTGTCTTCCTTTCCCTTTTCTCTTCAAAAGCATCCAGGGCTCCAGGGATGGGTGGCGGGACATGGACACATCTTTACGGCCGTGATGGGCTCCCTGCTGTTGTCAGGTCTGGAAAGCATCAGTACCCCAAACACGTCTGCCCGTCAGTGGAGCGGGGACCCCCCAGATGGCGGAACAGCTCCGTGTGCCCTGCTGGGCCTCCCTGCCCCTGTCCACGCTGCCTGGGTGCCTGCATGTGCGCCCAGTGTGTGTGCCGCCTGGGGTCCTGTGGGCGAGCAGGTGCCTGTAGGTGTGGGCCCTCAGGGCAAGGGTTCAAGGGGTGTGTCCTTTGTCCAGAGCCCATCCCGGGGCCAGAGAGACCCCAGACCTGGGAACTCACGCCATTCCGGCTGACATCTCCCCCTACCCAGGGAGGGCGCGTCCTCAATTCTCAGTCCCGCTGAGTGTTGTGGTGGGAGAGAGGGGTTTTCTGATTCTTTGGTGTGGAGTGTGGACCCCAGCCTGTCCACTCCAGGTGCCTGGCTGGCCTTCCAGGGCCCAGAACTTTCTTTATAGCAGCATCACAGCAGCCACATGGTGCTGGGGCCAGCAAGGCCTTCTCATCATCTGGGTTACCGCCCTAGTCAAGCAGGTATAGGGGGGACAGGGGGCCCTGCCAGGCCATTGGAGCCACCACTGCAGCCCACATGGATGGGGTCAGGCTCCATGATCCCAATGTTCTTTTCTGAAGCTCTGCTTTGGGCCCAGAGCGGCTGGTCCCTCCTCCCCAGGCTTTTCTCACTCCCGAACACGTGGTGACCACATGGGGTCCCCATGGTGGACCACAGTGGGAGGAAGGCAGACAGAGCGGGCCTGCCACCGCTCTCCAGGGTCCTGACTCACCCCCCATAGGCCCTGCCATCTGCGGCCTCCAGGCCACCCCTCACCACTGCTCCTACGTGGGCCTTTCCCTGCCCCGTGTCCCCATCTCCTGTTCACTCCTGTGACTGCCCTCATCACCCTGGGGACCCGGGCTGTGTCCAGCAACCCTGTGGGGCAGGTGAAGGGGGCAGGTGCTGGGGACAGGTGAGGGGGGCAGGAGCAGGGGGCAGTTGGGGGTGCAGGTGAGGGGGGCAGGTGCAGGGGGCAGGTGAGGGGGC
>NW_011494861.1:9733498-9737191 GCF_000754665.1 Bison bison bison
GAGTGTGACAGGTGCCAAGGGTGGCAGGTGGGGGGACAGGTGGGGGGACAGGTGCCGGGTGGGGTGGAGATCAGGGGAGGAGGGCCACTCTGAGTGGGGGCCCTGAGGCTCTCCGCTCCCCGCCCCTAGAGTGCCCAGCAGGGACGTTCGGCCAGAACTGCTCAGGCTCCTGCTCCTGTGGGGACGCCCCCTGCGACCGGGTCACAGGGCAATGTCTGTGCCCCCCGGGGAGGACCGGGGACGACTGTGGGGCAGGTGAGTGGCAGCCGTGGCCCAGGGTCACCTCAGCTCCCTGTGCTACACAATGCCTGGCCGCGTTTACAGACCCCAACCCTGGAGCCCTGTAGACCCCAGGCCCATCCACAGCAGCTACGAGAGCTCACACCACCAGCCTTGGGTCTGGATGTGGGCATCTGTGGCTGCCCCGTGGCCGAGACTGCAGAGGGGACACTGGGAACTGTCAGCCACGGGGACAGCTTGGCCAGCGGCCCCCCGCCCTCCCCAGCCTGTGGTGGATCCTCTAAGCTCCTGTTCATTGCATGTGGGTCTCTTGGTTCTTCTGGGGCCCCCCTTTTGCTTGTTGAGCATCCTGGGGCAGGGGGTCTCCCCCTGGGGTGAATGCCCTAAAGTCTACAGCCTGTGAGTGGACTAGGGGTTCCCATGACCTGCCCCCTCCCTCCTCTGGGATGACTCAGTTGGGAAGAGATATCCCTGCTCCCCAGTGGGCCCAGCAAGGCCTGGAAGACTGACTACCTCTGTGTGTGTGTGTGGGGGGGGTTGCTAGATTGTCCCGAGGGCCGCTGGGGGCTTGGCTGCCAGGAGATCTGCCCGCCGTGTGAGCACGGTGCCGCCTGTGTGCCGGAGACTGGAGCCTGCCTGTGCCGCCCCGGCTTCATGGGCAGCCGCTGCCAGGATGGTGAGTGCCCGCTGCCCCCACCTCAGCCCTGCCCGCAATCACAGCCGGCCCCATGTCCGGCCCCAGCTACGCTCAGCCTGTCTCTGCCCACAGCCTGCCCTGCTGGCTGGTTTGGACCTGGCTGCCAGACGCAGTGCTCCTGTGCCAACGATGGGCTCTGCCACCCAGTGACCGGCCGGTGCAGCTGCGCCCCTGGGTGGACCGGCCTCAGCTGCCAGAGAGGTAGCGGCCTGGTGTCCAGGCGTCCCTCCCCACCCCTGACCCGACTGTGGTCACCTGCGCAGGGTGCCCAGCCTTTGCTGCTCTGTTGCAGCCTGTGACAGCGGCCACTGGGGCCCCGACTGCAGCTTCGCCTGCAACTGCAGTGCAGGCCACGGGGGCTGTGACGCCGTCAGCGGCCTGTGTGTGTGTGAAGCCGGCTACGTGGGCCCGCGGTGTGAGCAGCGTGAGTCCCGGCCTGGCCCGCACACGCATGTGCACATGTGTGCTCATGTGCGTACACACACGCACGCTCACGTGCACACATATGTACACACACACGTACAAGTGTCAGGGGGACCCAGCCCTGCTCCCTGTCCCCAGACAAGCAGGAAGTCTCCTCGTCTAAGCCTACCCCCAACCTCCCCCATCTGGCCCCCCCGCCACCCACCACCCTCCTACCTGCCTGGGCTCAAGAGATGGCCCACGTGGAGCAAAGGCAGCGAGAGATGGCTCAGTGGCACCCTAGGGGGCACCTGCCACCTGTGGGAGGAGAGGAGAGTGTCTGCTAAGGACCAAGGGCCCTGCGCTTCAGTGTCGACCCCCACCCGGCCCGGGCCAGTGGGCCTGGGTGAGTTGGGGGCTTGGTCCCTAGCTGGGAGGGATGCAGAGGCCTTGGGTAAGGGAGGGGCTTCCCCTGCCCCACGGCCCAGGCCCTGGGCAGGACTGGGGCAGGCTCACTGTACCCCCAGCTGAGAGTCCGGTGTCTCAGGGTGTCCCCAGGGCTACTTCGGGCCGGGCTGTGGGCGGCAGTGCCAGTGCGAGCACGGGGCGGCCTGTGACCATGTCAGCGGGGCCTGCACCTGCCCTGCCGGCTGGAGGGGCACCTTCTGTGAGCGAGGTGAGCCAGGGCGCGGGCCGGAGGGGTGTGGGAGGGGTGGCCGGCGTGCGGGCGGGTCTTGTGACCCCGGGGGTCTCCTGTCACCGCCCCGCCTGCAGCCTGCCCAGCCGGCTTCTTTGGAGTGGACTGTGGCCATGCCTGTGACTGCAGTGCCGGAGTCCCCTGTGATCCTGTGAGCGGCTCCTGCCTCTGTCCTTCCGGCCGCCAGGGCCCCCGCTGTGCCCAGAGTGCGTGAGGCCCCCGTCAGCCCTGGGCGCTGCCCGTTAGGGTTAGGGTCCATCCTTGTGTGTGGCCCACCCAGGTCAGAAGGAGGGGCGCTAGACCTCAGCAGCCTGGGACCATCTGCTGCAGCCCGTCCTGGGGTCCATCACCCCCGGCCCCTGACCCCCTCTCTCCTGCAGCCTGCCCAGCCCACATGTTCGGCCACAACTGCAGCCAGGCCTGCTCCTGCTTTAATGGGGCCTCCTGTGACCCTGTCCACGGGCAGTGCCACTGTGGCCCTGGCTGGACAGGGCCCACCTGCCTGCAGGGTAAGCCCTGATCGGGAGTCTGGAGCCAGCTGTCATACTTGTCCCTCCCTGGGCCATGCAGGGTGACATGGGTGGGACTTGACGGGGATCTAAACCTCTCTGGGCAGGGAGGGTGGGAGTCTGTCTCCCTGCTATGGGGCACCTGGGGAGGGAGGGAGGCCTTAGGACTCCTAAGGGACCACACCCTTCAGCTCTGAGCCCCCAGAGACTGGCTGGCGGGCCCAGGGAGCCCTGGGCAGCTCGTCCTAGAGGCGGCCCCAGTTCCCGCCCCTAAAGTTTGGTGTCGGGCTTTGGGATGAGCCTGCAGGTCCGGTGGGCTGGCCTTACCGGGGTTCAGGCCTCTGGCCTGGCTGGCGGGGAAACCACAGGTTGCCTCTCTCTCTGGCCTCAGCCTGCCCAGAGGGCCTCTATGGTGAGGACTGTCAGCACTCCTGCCTGTGCCGGAATGGGGGCAGCTGTGACCCTGTCTCAGGACACTGCACCTGCCCAGAGGGCTGGGCCGGCCTGGCCTGTGAGAAGGGTGAGTGTCAGGCCGGTGGAGGAGAGGCCCTGGGGGTCTGGGGGTACCCAAGGCCACTGCCCTGGCCCCCTCCCTCTGAGGCCCAAGAGGGCTGCCTGGTGTTGAGGGGCAGGGCCCTGGGTGTGCCCTGGGTGTCACCACCCCCGGGCGCCTATCCTTCCCAAGGACCCAGGATCCGAGGCTCAGGGTGCAGGAAGCATGGGCAGGGCAGGTGTCCCAGGCCCCCAGGCATCACCCGCCCCGTCTCTGCAGAGTGCCTCCCGGGGGTCTTTGAAGTTGGCTGCCCGCACAGCTGCGGGTGCCTCAACGGTGGCCTCTGTGATCCACACACCGTCCACTGCCTCTGCCCAGCCGGCTGGACCGGGGACAAGTGCCAGAGCTGTGAGTGGGTGGCTCGGGGACCCATGGGGGAGGCCAGGAGGCCCCTCAGGCCCCTGTGGGGTGGCCTCCATCGTGCCAGAGTGTGGGGCCTCAGCAGGGTGGGCAGTGGGTAGGAGAGGGCAGGGCTGAGGTCTGAGCTCCCCAGGCCTACTGCCTCGGTCCGGGGAGCCGCCCTGAGCTGGACTCAGCCTGCCTGCCCCTTTCGCCACAGCCTGTCCCGAGGGCACCTTCGGGGTCCGCTGTGAGG
>NW_011494861.1:9737389-9738692 GCF_000754665.1 Bison bison bison
GCTGTGAGGAGCACTGCGCCTGCCGGTGGGGGGCCGCCTGCCACGCCGTCACTGGGGCCTGCCTCTGTCCCCCGGGGTGGAGGGGCTCGCGGTGTGAGAGCGGTGAGCCCTCAGCTCTGCTGGTGCCCAGGGTGGGGGCGGGTCCTCCACATGGTGACCCCTCGGGCCCCGGCCCCCCAACCCCAGGGCTCCCCACCACCTCCACCCGCGCCTCCCCGCAGCCTGCCCACCCGGCTGGTTTGGAGAGGCCTGTGCCCAGCGCTGCCAGTGCCCCCCGGGCGCCGCCTGCCACCACGTCACCGGGGAGTGTCACTGTCCCCCGGGCTTCACGGGGCCCAGCTGTGAGCAAGGTGGGTGCCGGATGTGGGCAGGCCTGAGGGCAGTTCAGGCCACATGTGCTTCTGGACTGGGCCCCAGAGCTCTGCCCCCAAGAGGGGCCCAGTGTGAGGGAGGGTGCCTTCTCCAGGCCGGGCCAGGACTGACCCCTGCCGCCTCCCCCAGCCTGCCCACCTGGCACCTTTGGGGAGCGCTGTGGGCAGCAGTGCCACTGCCCTGGCGAGAACCAGGCCTGCCACCCCGCCTCGGGGACCTGCGCGTGTGCCCCCGGCTACCATGGCGCCGGCTGCCAGCAACGTGAGTGCTGCCTCGGCCGCCCGCCGGCCCACTGGAGTGATGGTGGGAAAGGGGGAGGGGCTTCAGAGCCCCCCACCCCTGGCAGCTGGCCCCTCCCTCCGCAGGGTGCCCACCAGGGCGGTTTGGGCCTGGCTGTGAGCTGCTGTGTGGGTGTCTCAACGGGGGCTCTTGTGACGCGGTCACTGGGGCCTGCCGCTGCCCCGCCGGATTCCTTGGGACTGACTGCAGCCTCGGTGAGTGGCTGGGGTGTCTTCTCCCTGCACCTCGACAGGCAGGGCCACGCCATCCGGCCTGCAGGGCAGACAGCCCCTGACTGTGCCACTCCTTGGGTCCCTCACTGGGACTGGCTGCAGACCAGGCTAAGCTGGGGGATCGATGTGGCCAAAACGTCTCCTCGGCCTGCCCTGGCTGGCCGTGTGCTGCGCCCTCGACCCGGGCTGTGTCCACCAGGAGCCCTGCAGAAGCCAGCTGGTGTCCTACCGAGAGAAGGGCCTCTCCCTGAGTCACGTGGGGACTTTCCGACCATCTGGGGCTGGGGCTGGTGGAAGTGGGTGGGGGCACCGTGAGTCACTCACTGTAGTGTGAGCCCGGCCCCCCGCAGAGCCTGCAGCCGAGAGAGACACCAGGGCAGGCGGGGCCTCAGCGGCAGGTGGCCCTGCCCTGTCTGGGC
>NW_011494861.1:9738792-9742419 GCF_000754665.1 Bison bison bison
AGGGAGATCGAGCCAGGAGTGGCCACCCTCGCCTTTCCTCCCGGCAGCCTGTCCACACGGCCGCTTTGGCCCTGGCTGCGCCTACGTGTGCGGGTGTGGGCAGGGGGCGGCCTGTGACCCCGTGACCGGCAGCTGCTCCTGTCCGCCTGGGGGGACCGGCGTCCACTGCGAGCACGGTGAGAACCCACTTGCCTGCTGCCTCAGGCACTTTGCATTCATCACTACATTAGCCGTGGGGGGCGTTGGTGATAGAAGATAGAAGTGAAGGTGGTGATAGAGTGATAAATACGAGTCACGGGAGAGCGGGGTCCCTTCTGTTAATCCCTGAGGTGCCCTGAGGATATAAGTGAGGGCTTACTCATGTTGACCGCAATGCCCACTCGGATCATCCGATAGCACCCCATATCTTGCCTTGACCCGTGACCCCAGGACTCAGGCCATCAGTTGACGTCTCCAGTTCCCTGTGGCCAGTGGGGGATGAATAACTTCTTTCCCAGAGCCAGCCCCCACCGCCCAGCAGGAGGGGTCAGGCGACTGCTCCGTCTTGAGGATGGAGCCAGCCTCTTGGCTGATGTCCTCCTGGAACGGGGTCCTGCTGGCCCTTCCTCCTGGGCCCAGCAGCTGGGAACCCACAGAGATGGAGGCCCGGAGCACAGGTGATGGTGGGGCAATCGGAGTGGCCCCTGGGACCGTCGTGGGGTTTGTGCTCATGATGGTAAGCAGGTCCTCAGGCCTTGCCCACACTGCTTGGTCTGACCCCACACCCTGGTAGGTCTGAGCCCTCTGCACCCTCTGGTCCTCTTCAGGGGGCCGGTCACACTCCCCCAGGTCCTGAGTCCTGACTCGAGCCAGGCCACTCCTCACCTCCAGGGGAGAACGGCAGCTAGGGGTCAGAGTCTGAAAGCACCACCTGGAGTGTGGGGCTGCCCAGCCTCCTCTGAACCTGGAGGGTGCCTCCTCCCCAGGAAGACTTCCCTGATCCCCTCCCGCCTGCTGGACAGGCACTCCCATCCTCTGGAGGGCCCTGGCCCCTTTCTTCCTGTGTAACTCTCAGCGCTGGCTCAGTTCTGGCCTCTGAGGAAGATGGATGAACTGGCAGGATGTGGTTGGTGCTGCTTCCTGGCACGTGTATGCCTTGGGGGCGGGGGGAGGAGGAAGTGTTTGTTGAATGACTGTCGGATCACGTGGGAGTGTCCTGGAGCGTGTCTGGCTCTGGACCAGAGCTCTGAGCACGCCCGCTTCACCCCTAGGCTGCCCCCAGAATCGGTTTGGTGTGAATTGTGAGCATGCGTGCTCCTGCAGGAATGGGGGCCTGTGTCACGCCACCAACGGCAGCTGTTCCTGTGGCCTGGGCTGGACTGGGCCACACTGCGAGCTGGGTGAGTCCGGGCCAGCCTGGGGGCGGCGGCGTGTGTGAGCTGGAGAGTCGCCGCCCGTAGCGGGTGAGGCCATGCCCGGTGTGGCAGGGGCTGGGTGGGGGAGGAGGGCCATAGCTTAGGGGCGATTGTGGGGAGGCACCCGGCTGCTGGAGGGCCGGGCGAGGCTCCCAGGGTCCCCTGGGTGAGGCTAGTGCCCCTGCTGTCCCGCGGCAGGAGGCTGACCCCCCGGCCCCTCCCCAGCCTGCCCCGCCGGGCGCTACGGTGCCGCCTGCAGCCTCGAGTGCTCCTGCCACAACCACGGGGCCTGTGAGCCCACGTCGGGGGCCTGCCGCTGCGGCCCTGGCTTCTACGGCCAGGCCTGCGAGCACTGTGAGTTGTAGGGTTGGGCCACCGCACCCCCGGGCGCGGACTCCTCTGCTTTCCGCGTCACTCCTTGTGGCGGCCCGATGCGATGAGGCCTGACCCAGCTTCGGGGCAGAGGGCCACAAGGCGCAGGCGCTGGGCCTGGGTGGGAGGAAGCGGGCGCCAGCCCCCAGCCCGTCCTTTGCTCTCTCTGGGCAAACTGAGTCACGGGCTCCGACCCGGGTCTCCCTCAGCCTGTCCCCCCGGCTTCCATGGGGCTGGCTGCCAGCAGACGTGCCAGTGTCAGCATGGCGCCCCCTGCGACCCTGTCAGCGGCCAGTGCCTCTGCCCTGCTGGCCTCCATGGCCAGTTCTGCGAGCGGGGTAAGTGTCTGCACCCCCACTCACTCCCACCCGGTCGGTCCCCCCGCCCTGGGCTCAGGACAGAGGATGCTGAGCCAGTGCCCCTTCCAGGGTGTGAGCCGGGCTCGTTCGGAGAGGGCTGCGGCCAGCAGTGTGACTGCGAGCTTGGGGTGCCCTGTGACCCCGTCACCGGCCACTGCCTGTGCCCCCCTGGGCGCACAGGGACCACCTGTGACCTGGGTGAGTCGGGGTACCGCTTGGTGGGGGCAGGGGTATGGGTCTCTGTTGGTGGAATCGACTGTGTTTCTGGAGCCCACCTGTGTCACGTCCTGGCCTGGGCACTGCGTCCTCCTGCCCGGTCCCTCTGCTGGCGCAGTGGCTCACAGGGGCCCAGCACCAGGGTTCCTGCTCGGGGTTGTCGATGCCCGTCCTGCTTTACGGCTTTCCCCTGAGTCCCTGAGGGGGCCTCTCCCTGGGGTGGGGGGCCTTGGTCCTGGGGATGGGCCCCTGGTGAGGTGGGAAGGAAACCTCCCAGATGGGCCAGCTGGCCTGCGAGGGCTCTGTGTCTGCTCCTCAGGGCTCTTGGCCATCTTGGCCCTAGGGAGCCTCCCTGACCGCCAGCTCCCCTTCGCTGGCCTGGGGGCTGGTGGGAACATGGGGAAGAGATTCTGGGCCAGTGCCCGGCGCCCAGCACTTTCCCACGTGAGGGCTCACACAGGACAAATCTAAGGCTTGAGGTCTTTGCTCTTGCATGCTCCCTGGGGGTATCCTGAGGCCTGCGGTCCCAGCCCCGGGTGGACCGGAGTGGCACTCAGGCCTGTCCCTCCCACCACCCCCACCCCACCCACAGGCTGCAGGAGGGGCTTCTTCGGGCCGGGCTGTGCCCTGCACTGCTCCTGTGGGGGTGGAGCCGACTGCGACCCTGTCAGCGGGCAGTGCCTCTGCATGGACGGCTACACAGGGCCCACGTGCCGGCAGGGTGAGTCGGGCTCGGGGCAGGGGGCGAGAGGGGGACAGGGTGCTCGTGGGGTCAGGCGAGTGGCACGAATGTCACCATCTGAGCGCGATGCCCATGGTGTCTGCCTGGCCTCTGCTGGACAAAGTGTGGACCTTCCAGCCCCTGGACCGTGGGTGGGACTCAGCATACAGCCAACCCAAGAGCAGCAGGCGTGGGCTCAAACTGCAGAGGGTGGAGACCCCTTGGGCAGGGCTGGGTGATCCAGTGTGGGTGGGCGCTGACACAGCCCCCCGCCACCCCTTCCTCACCCTGCATGTGTGAACCAGGGCATGACAGTGTACCTATCCGAGGGTGCGTGTGTGCAGTAGCACAGGTGTGTGCTCCAGTCTTCCCAGCTGGCACTAGGGGTAAAGAACCCATCTGCCAATGCAGGAGACATAAAAGAAGCGGGTTCAGTCCCTGGGTTGGGGAGATCCCCTGGAGGACGGCATGGCAACACACTCCAGTATTCCTGCCTGGAGAATCCCATGGACAGAGGATCCTGGCGAGCTGAAGTCCATGGGGTCGCGAAGAGTCAGACACGATT
>NW_011494861.1:9742519-9751454 GCF_000754665.1 Bison bison bison
CAGACACGATTTAGTGACTGAGCACGCAGCACGTGCTCCTGTCTTCATGCTGGCACCTGTGTCTCCCAGCGTGTGTGTGTGTGTGTGTGTGTGTGCTTCTGTGCACACGGGCACTTCACTGCTTGCCTGTGCTCACGTGCATACGTGTGCCTGTGCACACCTACAGGCAGGGTCAGGGGTGGTGATGGCACCGTGACCCCTCACCCCCGAAGCACTGGGGGAGCCTGCTTTTTGAAGGCAGAGCTTGGTGTGCCCCTGCTCCTCTGGCCACCTGTGCCCCTCTGGTGTGCCCTGGTCACCTCGCCCAGGCCCAGCCTGTTCCTGGGAAGCATTGTGTCTGCCAGGAGAGACCGGAGGCCGGCTTGGGGCCTGTGCCAGGCAGGCCTTGAGATGGGGTGATGGGGGAAGCAAGGGTGTGAGTGGAGATTCCAGGCTGGGATCCTTGACCTGGGGACCCCAGACATGGTCTTGATATTGTGAGTGCATCTTGTTGAGCCTCCCCAAGGCAGCCCTGGCCCCTAAGCGCCTTTAGGGGAGGGATCCCACCTCCCCAAGAGGAGGGGGTTAAGCAGATGGAGACAGAAACTTGTGGGGCTCGTGCTGGGACTAATGATGCCCACAGCGGCACCTGGTGGTTAAGTTTGGTACTGCACCAGAGGCATTCTAGGCAGCCTTGCCGTTTACCCTGGGGTGGGGGTCGGTGGGCGTCAGGAACTGGGGCTGCCCCTGCCTGAGCCCTGCTGGGAAGGAGGACCGGAAGGGCCTCACTGCTCCTGCCCTGGAGTGGACCCCACAGGGCCTGCAGTGAAGCCCCTCTTCATCCAGTCCTAAGTCCTGCCTCCCCACCCTGTATATTGGTGGGGGGATGCTGTGCAGGGAGAGAGTGGGGGTCCCTGCAGCCTCGCTGCTCCGTGACTGCTGCCCACCCGAGGGAGGGGCACCAGCGTGTTTGTCTGCCTGCAGGTGGACCCTCCCAGCTCCCGGAGAGCCCGTCTCCAGCCCTGGGCCCAGGTAGGCGGGCCAGGGGCATCCCTGTGTTGCCAGGAGGGTGGCCCTTGCTGGTGTTACAGCCCCTTACCTGCAGACTAAGGCCAGAGGAGGGAGGGGGATCCAGCACTTGCATGTAATCTGGGTCCCCAGGGTGGCAGGGATTCTAAAACCTGAACCTCAGAGGTGAGTCAAGTCTGGAGCTGGAAGGACAGGAGGGGCAGCAGGAAGCCTGAGCCCAGGACTCAAAAGGCCTTGGAGAATTTCTGCCCACCCCAGGGCTGACCTGCTTCTTTCCTTCCCCTGCAGCGGCCCTACAACCAGCTTCCCACCAGACCCGGGCTCAGCAGCAGCCTAGAGAAGCACTAGCTCAGGGGCAGCCCCCACTGAGGCTTGGCTCCCAGGGGCCACTGAGGGGACCTGGGGGCTTTGGTGTCCACTGAGGAGGGACGTGTGGGGGCCAGGACTCCGGCCCCACCCTGGTCTCCGAGGCCTGTGGACAGTGGTGCAAACTTCCGCTCTGCAAGGATCTTCTGACCACGAGGATGGAGGCCCTGCCTGGCCCGCGCTGAGGATCATAGTGTGGAGGAAGCCCCACCTGCCATGCCCCCGGGGTGAGACTGCAGGCAGATGTGGGGGCAGGTGCGGGCATGGGGCCCTTCCTTGGAGCAAGTTCTTCTGGTGCTAGGCCTTGAACTGCTGCAGTTCAGTCTGTTTACCTGGAAACAGATGCTGGTGCTAGGCCGGGCCATATTTATGGAAGGTATTTATGGGCAGCCAGACCCTGGGCACTGGAGGGCTGCCTGCCTGCTGCCCCACCTAGGAGGCCTTGACTCAGGCCTCTGGGTGGGGCTTCGGTACCCTGTGAAACCCAGTAAGTTAAGAAAGGAGCAGCTACTTCTTCGAGGCCTGTGTGCTTGCTGCTTTGTACAGGCTCTGTGTGGTGCCCTCCTGGGACCACTGGCATGAGTGACCTGACCAGAGAGGCCCGTGAGGCCCCTAGGCCTCCCTGGGTGCCACACAAGCAGTCAGGGTTTATCCTGGTTCCCAGTGCTCTTGAGGGCATGGAGCCCAGAGACCCTCCAAGTGCTGGCAACAGCCTGTATATGGGACGTGTGGTCCCCAGAGGAGAAGAGCAGGGTGCTGCTAAGGGCAGCTTGGGTGTCCCCCACTCCTCCCCCTGCCCTGTCTTCAGGGTAGAATCAGGGGAGATGGTTGGACCCAGATTGTCACACGGGACACTTAGGTCTGGGCTGGAGCCCCCTCTCCCCTCCAGCATGAGCCCAGGTAGCTGATTGCTCCAGGCGCAAAGAATCTCATGGGGCAAAGCAGGGTGGGTTCTCGTAAACCCTGTCCCCTTAGATGGACAGCGAGTGGACAAGCAGTAGCAGATGAAACCGAGTTAATGGGCCACTGTTTTAAGACTTTGAGGTATATAAATAGAATCCATATCCCAGAAAGTGTCAGGGACAGTGCAGGGATGATGGGATGCAGGTCAAGAAGGACCATCGTCAGGACTGGGCTTGGAGCGTGTGGAGGCTGGAGTTGCTGAGGGGTGGGAGGTGGGGAGGGTGGCAGGAATCTAGCCAAATACCAGGTTTTACAGCTCAGGACCCTCCCAGGAGGCATCAGGGAGGCAGAGAGAGAGAAGATACAAAGGAAAGGTTAGTGGAAAAGGATGAGGGAAGTGTTAGCACTTCTGAGGCCCTAGAAAAGGAAGGGAAAAACCATCGACACAAAGCACCAAGCTCTCAGGTCTAAGTTGGATGATCTCAGATTGAAAGTGCTCATACTGGAAATAAAATTTAAAACATTTTAAAGCCATTGTCTAAGGAATTTAAAGAATTTTAGTAACAAAGAGAGACTCTAAAACGTCCAGAGAAAGCAAACAGGAGTCAGAGTGACAGCAGTCGCTCCAGCAGAAACACTGAAGCGAGAAGGCGGTGATGTCAGTTTCAGGGTGTCGAAGAAAAGACGCTGAAACTTGAATTTCACGGCCTTCAATCGTGTGTCCTGCTAAACTGTCCTTGAGGAGAAAAGTGGACATTATTCCTGGGTGTCCACAGCCTCAGTGGGCACCATGTGAGAACCACACTTGAAATTACATTCAGAGGAAGTTTTCCATTAAGAATGGAAAGCATGAGATAATCATTATGTTTCTCATATGACCTAGTGATTTGTTGTTTAGTCGCTTAATTGTGTCCGACTCTTTTTGCAACCAGCCCCCAACCTAGAGATTAAGAGAATGAAAACAGGCACCAGGAAGCCAGGTGAGGTGGAGCAGAGGAAGGGAGAGACACTGGTCTTGTTCACTCGCTAAGTTGTGTCTGATTCTTTGCCACCCCATGGACTGCAGCATGCCATGCTTCCTTCCCTGTCCTTCACAATTTCCAGGAGTTTGCTCAAATTCATGTCCATTGAGTTGGTGATGCTATCCAACCGTCTCATCCTCTGCTGCCCTCTTCTCCTTTTGTCTTCAATCTTTCCCAGGATCAGGGTCTTTTCCAATGAGTTGTTTCTTCGCATCTGGTGGCCAAAGTATTGGTGCTTCAGCTTCAGCATCAGTCCTTCCCGTGAATATTCAGGGTTGATTTCCTTTAGGATTGACTAGTTTATCTTGCTGTCCAAGGGACTCTTAAGAGTCTTCTCCAGCATTACAGCTTGAAAGTATCAGTTCTTTGGCGCTCAGCCTTCTTTGGTGCAATTCTCACTTCTATACATGACTACTGGAAAAACCATAGCTTTGACTAGATGGACCTTTGTCAGGAAAGTGATGCCTTTGCTTTTTAATATGCTGTCTAGGTTTGTCATAGCTTTTCTTCCAAGGAGCAAGTGTTTTTTTATTTCATGCCTGCAGTCACCTTCCACAGTGATGTTGGAACCCAAGAAAATAAAGTCTGCCACTGTTTTCATTTTTTCCCCATCTATTTGCCATGAAGTGTTGGGACCAGATGCCATGACATTAGTTTTCTGAATGTTGAGTTTTAAGCCAGCTTTTTCTCTGGTCAGAGGCAGCCAAACCCTCATGTAGACTGGACTCGATAAGGTACTGTGACCTCCACAGAAGTACTAATAGGTTTAACTTTGAAACTGGAGGAAATGTCATCTCTCTAATGGAAGGCAGGGAAGGAGGAAGAGTCAAGCAGAATAAGTAGGTGAAAGCCTAATTGAAATGGTTACAGATGATCAAAATCAGGCCCCTAGACTGCATTAAACATTCTTCAACATTTTATTGATAAAACACATACCTGGAAGGACAGAAATATAAACATCCAAAGAAAACCAAAAGCTGGACGATGAGTTTTGATATTTTAGAACGGTGTGTGCAAAGCATAGTACTTGACTGTATGTAAATATCTTCATATGCATGCGTGAAACACAGGCTCAGAGACTCACAAAGCAGTGGTGGGTTTACCAGATGGAAATAATTAAACTGGTGATTTTCAATGTGCTATTTATTAATACAAAAGCAAGACACAGCAATGATAACATTTTAATTACCTTTATACACATGATATATATGCCTATATTCATTTATTTATATTTGTACATATACACATCTGTATTTAGGTCTATAAATTTCATACTCAACCAACAGAAAATAATGGAACATTTAACAAAAATTTCTTCTTTGAACAGTAATAAAGAAGAAAATTTAACACGGTTAATAATTTTTTTAAAACATTAAGCAAGAAAAAAATGCAGAGGGTGGGAAAGTTAACTACAGACACAGAGAGTCAGATATAAAAGGGAATATTATGAACAACTAGGTACCGTCACCGCCCCAGGAGGGCTGGATCATAAGTTGGTGGAGGGGCTGGGCCGGACCCCTGAGACAGGAACTTGTCTGATGTGAGTTGTCCCAGAAATACTAAGTAGAGGAAACTCGATTCATTTCAGGAGGGCAGTACCAACCGGCTTCTCCAACAGGTGAGGGCAGTACAAGAAAAGAAATGTACAGATGTGTATGCAGAAAGGCTAAGTAAAATACTAGCTACTCAAAAATATTAAAAGAATAACATCCACTTGATCCAAAGGGACTGGGATTTGATGGAAACACAAGGCGGGGACTGCCCTGGCGGCCCAGGGGTTAGGACTCCGTGCTCCCACGGCAGGGGACCCCGGTCGGGGAACTGACATCCCACGTGCCGCAGAGCACGGCCAAAATAAATACACGCATTTATCTAGAGCAAATAGAAAAAAGCCACACAAGGACTTTAACATCAGAAAATGTGCCCAGGTGTTTGGGTGAGATGAGTCATGAGTCTGGATAGAAGCGGAAAGAGCATTTGGCAGAGCTCGGCACCCCTTTCTTTTTTGAAAAAAAATTAATTAGTTTAATTGGAGGCTAATTACTTTACAATATTGTAGTGTTTTTCCCCATACATTGACATTAATCAGCCATGGGTGTACGTGTGTCCCCCATCCTGAACACCCCTCCCGCCTCCCTCCCCATCCCATCCCTCCGCACCTTTTTGATGAAAGTTCCTAGAAAACAGATACAGAGAGGCGCTTTCTCGATGATGGCTGCATGCCAAGAATCTTCTGCGAGTAGAGCTGGGCAGGCGATGGATTCCGGGTCTCGGTCCCAGGAGGCCGCCCGGGGCTCCTTGTCCCCTCTCTGGGCTCCTGCCTCCCCTCCCCCATTACTGGTCTCCACAGCCCTGAAGTGACAGCCTGTTTCCATCCCAGGACTGGGGGCGGAGGCTTAGCTTGAGTCATGCTGGGCCACTCAGACAGGACTTGTGTCAGGCCCGATAACCCTTGTGGGAAGAATGAAGATATTCCCTCAAAGGTGGAGAATCAGATCATCATTCACTCCTCCTGACCCCAGCAGAGCCTAGGAGACCCCAGGACACGGCCCTGGCTTAGACAAAGAAGTAAGAGGTGTCGGGCCTGCGGAGAAAGGGAGAGGGCAGGAGACAGATGAGCAGGATTTATTTAACTTTGGCAAAGTGGGCCGTGAAATCATAGACATGATAGGAGGCACACAAAAGCTGTAAAAATATATAGTTCTTCAATGCCACTAGTAAACAGAATACAACATAAGATTCCACTTGGCAACAGGCCCCAGAAATGCCAGAATGTATCTGGTGAAAAGATGTGAAGCCCTTCATAGTTACAGAAGATCTCGGGGTCAGCCTTCAAGTCCACTGGGTTCCAGTGACCAGAAGGATGGGTGGCAACTGTGGGAGTGGATGGGGTGTGTGGCACAGACAGGGGTCCCATGTCAGGACCTGTGTCCACTTCGCAGAAGAAAACCAGCTGAGGTTGCAGACCCCAGGTCAGTGACCGAGGACGTGCCTCAGAGCTTTTCCATTGTACCAAAAACGTGCCTGGAAAAGGATGGGTGGGGGCTGGCCCGCCCACCTGAGAGTCGGGAAGAGAAGGGGCAGGGGTGCTGCTTACACAGCGGCTCTGTCCACCCACTTCTGCCAAGGCTGCACACGTGCGTGCACACACACACACCCTTGCTCTTCACCCTGGTCACCAGATTGCCCCCCAGCAGCTCCAAGAAAACAGTAGGGTTGGCTCACAGGTAGGAAAATGGAGCCCCTAGATTCCCACCTGTCCAAGGGGGAGGAGCTGGGCCTGATCTCTGGTGACCCCTCCCCCCATGATCATGCCTCTCACACTGAGCCTGGCCCCGCACCATCCTGCAGATGCCCTGCTCAGGACGGCCCTTCCAGCTGCTGGAGGCCCCCTTTCAGCTGCTGGAGGCCGGGCAGGTCACCTTGGAGGTTAAAGGAAGGAGCTGCCCCTCCCTCCTGGTGTGGAACACCCCAACCACGAGGCTCTGTGGGCGGGGCCTGGATGACCTCCACCCTGCTCAGGCCACTGCCGGCCTTCCTCCTGCAGCCAGCCCCAGGGATGGATGGGACAGAGGGCGGGTCTCCCCCAGTCACCCTCTTCTGGTCGCGCCAGGGATCCACACCCCGGCTGTCATAAGGACGACAGGGCCCCAGCAGGGCTCTGGCAGATCGTCAGAACACTGGGAGCCCCCACCCCAAGGACAGCACTGGCAGGGCCCAGAGAAGCACTGAGCATGGGCTGGGAACTGGGAGGGCTGGCAGGGGGCTTCCCAGGAGAGTGGACCTATCCTTCTCGCACCTAGCCCAGCAGCACCCTGCCACCAGCTGGCCATCACCCTCTCCTGGGGAGCAGGAGACTTCTCCCCCTGCCCCGAGGCCAGGCTAGTACACCTCTACCCACCTGCAAGTACCAGGGGGTCCTTGGCGAGCAGACTGGCTGAGAAGTGGGGCCATTAAGGGAGGTGAGGGATGAGGGGACACCCTAGTGGGGCTCTGCCACAGGTTCTGCCATGTCCCTGAGTCCCCAGACCCACTGAACAGGCTCAGCTTCAAGGGGCTTCCTGGGAATGGCCCTGCCTATGACGTTCCAGGTGGACAGATGGGCAGGGCCAAGGATGGCACAGGGTGACCATGAATGTGGGCCCAGACAAGCTCCCGGGGCCCAGCACAGGTGAGCACACACAGGGGGCCCAGTTCCGGCCCGTGGGAATTTTGCAGGGACTGCTGTAGCCTTTGCTGGGGCTCACAAATGTGCAAATCCAGGTGTTAAAGAAATACTTTAATGCCTCAAGGTCACAACTTCAGTGCTGGCACCGCAGGGTCACCTCCTCCAGTTGGCCCACCTCTGGGAACACGGGGCAGCCCTGGGCATTTAGGCTGGGGCAGGACAGGCGTGGGAGGGAGATCCCTCCAGGTGATTCCCGCTCTTCTCAGGGCCATCTGCCTCGATCACACACCCACCGCCTCACTGCCCCCTGGGGGTACGGGGGACAGGACGGGGCAGCCAGGAGCTGGGGGAGGGTGAGGCCAGTGAGCAGGTCAGGCAGGGCTCCTCCCGGGGACACAGCCTGGGGCCAGGGCTGGCATGGCTCCTGAGCTCGCCTGGAGGAAGCTGCCCTGGAGGAAGCTCCCCCGAGGACGCGTGACCATCCTCCTTGGAAGTGTCCAGAGCCCATGCTGCAGCCTACAGGGCCTTGGGCCTTTCAGGCCCCAGGGGCCAGCCCACCGCACTCCCCAGGAACAGGCGGGGCCGCTTGATGGAGTGTGGACTGACGCTGCACGGCCGCAGCCCGGCCTGGCGAGGGGCCGGCAGACCCAGCTACACGTCCGTCTCCACACGCAGCCGCTCCATCCTGCGCACGTTGCCCTCCACGGCCACGCGGCTGGTGATGCTCCGGGCGAAGTCCTCGGGGAACCAGCCTGTCTCTCCATCCCGCAGCCTCTCGCCATAGAGCCATCCTGGATCCAGACACCGGGCAGGTGAGGGCGGGGCCCCTAAGTCGGGTCCTCAGCCCTCAGAGCTACCGTCCCAGAAGATGCCAGGGTCAGGCATCCCTTGGAGCTGACCCTGCCCCAAATCAGTGGCCTTGCTCAAGGTCACGCAGACAGTTGGTCTTCCAGCAGGTGCTCGGCCCCGACACTGGCCTCAGGCGCTGAGCTCACTCCAACAAACCTGGCCCGTCCTGAGCAGCTGCTTGCAGGGGCTAATCTCCTGCTTAGGACACAGAGTGACCAGGAACCCACTTCCGAGCCCGAGACTGATTCATGTGAAGATATCCTTGAGGGAGGCTGCTGAAGGGGCCCCTGGGCCCAGTGTGAGCCCATGAAGTGCTTGCTTCTCTAGGGGTCTTGGGGCAGCTGCCCACACCAGTGTGCTCTGGACTGTGGGCAGGGTTCTCAGACTTTCACTCAGCACCAGCCTGCCAGCCCCTCCTCTCTGCCTGCCCCAGGCAAACCCCAGGCCCACTGTCCCCCACCTGTGCACCCTCCAGGCCCATCACCCACCCCGTGTACAGCCCCCAGGCCCATCACACCCCATGCACCCCCCCAGGCCCATTGCATTGCCCCCCATGAATGCCCTCAGGCCCACTGCTCCCCCTCCCCATGTACAGCCTCAGGCCCATCTCCCCCCATGC
>NW_011494861.1:9751616-9753778 GCF_000754665.1 Bison bison bison
CCACCCCGTGTACCCCCCCAGGCCCATCGACCCCCCCAAGACCTCCTAGGCCCATCACCCTGTGCTCACCATCTTCCTGCTCCAGGATCAAGACCACGTCCGCCTGCTGCAGTGTGATCTCGTCCACCTGCTTGGCCAGGTAGGCCTTAGTGATCTCCACCTGGAGTAGGTCTGGGGAAGGCAGGCATCAGCGGCAGGACTGTTCCAGGGAGGGGGTGGGCAGGGTTCCTGTCCCAACACACCCCCTGTGGCCTGGTCTCGGTGGAGCCCGGCGGCCCCCAGGTGTCCCAGCGCATGGTCACCGGGCAGCTTTCCTCCGCTAAAGCTGGGACCCCTCCTGAGGCTGTGGGACCTGCTGCTCTCACTTTCAACACCAGCAGAGGGCGCTCCAGGCTTCTCAGGGGCCAGGCAGGGCCGGGGCTGTGACACAGCTCTACGGGCCAGTCCACTCCAGCTCCTTGGCCTCAGTTTCCCTGGTCACTTGGCAGCCGGGAGGACGAGGTCCTGAGCCAGTGCTGGGTCTGTGTGCCCAGATGGACACACACGTACCTGGGGTAGGGCCCCCACCTGGCAGGTCACCCTGGGGCAGGCTGTGGGGTGGACTGGGGGGCTGGACAGCACCTCTTCACTCCAGACTGACCCCAGCCCCCGGGCAGGGAAGGGGCTGTGAGCCCTGCTGGTTGCAGGGGCAGGCTCTCACCTCCTTTGTTTGGGGGGCCCCGTGCCTGCCTCTCCCGTTGCGTGAGCGCCGTGATCCACCGTGCACGGTCACTCCTGGGGGGAGAGGGCCCATGAGTGAGGCCCGAGGCTGATTCCACCAGCTGATCACCTCTGCTTCACGCCCCCCAGCCAGTGTGACATGGTGGGAAGATGGGGGTCCCTGAGCCCCCACAGCCTTCGAGGTGTGAAGGCAGTGGGATGAAGGTTTATGCTGCCCGGGCGCCCTTTGGTGAGCCAACCCTGAGTGGGAGGTGTAAGTGGGTGGCCTCCCTGGTCGGCCTAACCCACTGAGCTGGGTTGGGGCCAAGGTGCAGGAAGTCAGACTCAGGAAGGGGCGGCATGCAGGCCTCCTCTGGGGCAGGCTGACCTGGGGCCAGGCAGGGCCGGGGCTGGGAAACAGCTTTACGGGCCAGTCCACTCCAGCTCAGTTGCCTGTGGCCACAGACTTGGGCAGCGGCTGCACCCCCACAACCCAGGCTACCCTGTTTCCTGGCACTAGTCTGGAATGCCCTGCCACCCTGTCAGTCTGCTGTTGGAAATAGAGCCTCGGCTTCCCTCCTGGGAAGGGGCCCTGCTGGTGGAGGTGTGGAGACGTGGCCAGTACCTCTCTGTGCGCTGGTCCCCGCACTGTTCTGACCTCATTGCCCCCCCACGGCCCCCACCCTTGCTGCAGCCCTGCTGTGCTCCTGGGTCTGCTGGAGCTCCTTCCCCAGGGCCCCCACTGGGCACCGCCCCCTTCCCTGCCTGTTTCCCCTTAGTCCTCACCCCCGTGGACAAAAAGGACTGTTCACTCGCACATTTTGCACCTGGCATCTCCTCCCCAACTGCAGGAGAGTGAACTACATGAAAACTGGGCTGCCCCTGGCACAGTGCAGCACCCGGGAGCCCTGGATCAGGCATTCCATCCCCACGGAGCTCTCAGGGTCGCCCCCGCCTCCAGGAAGCCCTCCCGTCTTACGCGGAGTCGCAGGACAGCAGGATCTTCTCCTGGCGGCCCTCGCTGTTGTGCAGGAGGATCAGCTGGAAGGGGTGTGGAACAGAGGAGCCGCGATTGCCGCCCCCCGGCAGAGAGGCCTCTGAGGGCTCCATCTTCTGGACCTGGATGTGGTCCACCTGGGCATAGTCTTGGACCATGAAGCTATCCTCGCTGTAGGGAGACAGGTGGCTGGCCAGATGCTGCAGGGGTCTGTGGGCAGCCTGAGGGCCAGGTAGTCGATAGGATGCTCCCAAGGGCTGGCCCCAGCCCACCTCCCTGGCTCCAAGGCCACAGCTGCTAACTGCTCCCCATCCTAGGACCATGCAGCCTGGCACCCAGGGGTGGGGCCCACCTCTTCCTCTTGGTGACCACCAGGACGTCATTGAATAGGAACAGGTAGCATGTGGGCCGGCTGGCGAGTTTCCGGAACAGCCCAGTTTCCTCCACTACGAAGAGCTCCCCGAGA
>NW_011494861.1:9754116-9762910 GCF_000754665.1 Bison bison bison
CTAGGGGGCAGGAAGGGACTAGGGGGCAACGCAGAATTGGGGCGAGTCTCACAGGGGCTCCTGGGATGAATCCTGGGGGGCAGGGATATGCAGCTGAGGGGACAAAGCCCTGCCTCTGAGAACAGGGTGACCAGGCCTCCCTGGGGCTGGATCAAGGAAGGGAGAGCAAATATCCAGGCCTCAAACAAAGGGCCATTCAGTCTGCGGACAGGAGCCCCATGGGGCAGCAGCTCTGTGCCAGGCCAGGATCCAGATCCTACCCAGCAACCCAGGATAGACCTGCCCTGCCTCCAGCCAGGCCTAGGGGCCCACTGGGCACCTGCCGAAGGCCCCCCTGAACCAGGAGGCTTGGCCGCACCTATGCAGACTGCAAGGAGCCCCTGATGTGCAGGACCACATCTGGTGTCCAGGGGCCTTTCCTGTAAATGAAGTTCCTCCCCCTCCATGGCCTAGAGAACAGGCTGGGCTAAGGGGGACATGTGAGAGGCACAGGCGGGCAGGACACCTCGCCCCTGCCCACATGGGTCTCACGCCAACATGGCCAGCACCGACGCTCTGGCCTGCTAAGCTAGAGAGAGATGGGGAGAGGCAGACAGAGAAGACTTTGCAGGAGGGTGGTTGCGGGGAGCTGGGAGAGCCTGCCCACCAGCCTCTGCTCCCCAGACATGCCCCAACCCACACCCCACCCCTCTGGGGGCTCTGAGCCCCCTCGCCCCAACCTGGGCTCGCTGCTCCCCTGCCCCCAAGCCCTCCAGTTTTGAGAGATGGCTGTAGGGGGTAAGAGCCCCGCTCAGGGGTCAGCCTGGCCTGAGTCTGGGTCTTTGCTCTGGTCGGGAACATATTCACTCCAAACATGATCTCTGCTGCCCGGCCGCAGAGAGGATCAGGACCTCAGCCAAAGGTTCAAATGCCTCCTCTGTGAAGCCCACCCTGACCCACCCTCAAGGAGCCTGCTGCCCTTGTCTGAGCCTCCGTGTCCCCCCTCCATGGCTCCGCAGTCCTCCCGCCTGCCCATGGCGGGTTCCCATCCAGCTCCAGCCTATCTGGCTGCCTCTGCAGACTGGAGGTCAGCAGCTCAGTCTGCTTGATGATAAGCCGAGGCCCCACCCACAGAGCTGCCCCAGGCTCCCTCTGAGTCTTCTGCCCACCCCACCTTGCCCGCAGGGCTCTCTTGCAGACAGACAGGCTGGGGGAGAGCATCAAGGTCAGTAGGGGGTTGGCGAGGGTGGGGGGGGGAGGTGTGTGGCGGGCAGAGGCTGCCTTCAGGCCCTGATTCCAGCCAGCAGTTCCCACTGCCATAGGCAGCAGTTAGGGCAGCCCCTGGACCACACAAGGACGGCTAGTCTGTGGGCTGGTGGGGGAGCTGTGGGGGCAGAGTTCTGAGCTCTGCCTGCTTGGGAGGCACTGTAGGCTGCTGAGACCTCCACCACCAGACCTCCAGACCCGCCAGGGACAGGGAAGCCTGAGTGGCTCTGAGGTCATCCAGCCCTGGCTTCCAGCGCAGCTGACAAGGAGCCCTGGCCCAGGGTGAGCCCTGCAACTGGGCCTGCCAGCTCCCCCGACTCAGCCGCCGGGTCTGCCCTCTGCTCCTGCAGCCCTGGGGGTGGGGGCACAGGCTGGAGAGAGATCCGCCCGCCCGGCCAGCCTCAGGCAGGAGAGTTGGAGCTGGGCCCTGTGGCCAAAGGGGCCGCTCTCAGGTGGGGAAGGGGCTGGAGAGGCAGAGGCAGACCTCAGTCCCAGGCCTCACGGTAGGGGTGGGGGTCACCCCCAGAAGCCTGTCTCCAGCCTGCAAGCTGGGGACGGTGACCCCTGACCTCAGAGCAGGGCCTGGGCCGGGGCGGGATTGGGCGCACCTACCTTGACCTTGCTGAAGTCCAGCTGTGTGTGCAGCGTGTACATCTGTTCTGTGCGCTCCATCTTGTGGGCGCCCTCGTTGCACTGCTTCACCAGCTGCAGGGTGTGCACGGGAGAGCAGCTGCTGCGGGCCGCTGCCATGGGCTGCCATGGCCTGGCACCCCACTCCCACCCCTCATCCAGCCTGGCCTGGCTACCCACGGTGCTGGCCCTCATGGCTGCCCTAGTCCCCGTCCTGCCTAGGCCCACTGACTGTGTGAGCTCCACTCTTTCTGGGCCTCAGTTTCCCCACCAGCACTCAAGAAGCTTGGGAGGGACCACCTGGAAACCCTCCGTGCCCCACCCTCAGGGTCTCTGCCATCAGGCTGGGCTGGGCCCCCACCTCATATACCACCCCCATCGCCACCCCTGGGCCCTCCTCACCTTGCTAATGGCCTTGAGCGCACGGCTGGCTGCCTTGTACCTCTCGGGGTGGCCCTGTGTCTTGAGACAGAGTGTCTGCAGGAAGACACCATCCATGAGAAGCCACGAGCAGCCTCCTGTACCCTGGCTCAGCAGCCTCCCTGGGGCAGGGGCTCCCCTACCTGTGCCAGACCTTGGGGACACTCAGAGGGCTCCTGCCAGGCCCCATCCCTTCAGTCCTTGGCTGTCCTCATCCAGCAGGGAGGCCTCTATTTCTCCATGTCCCAGAGGGCCCCGGAGGGTCTGATATCCTGTCTGCCTGGGACACTGACCCACGGAGCACGGGCTACAGGCCGCCTCTCTGAGTTCAGCAGGGCCCTTGTGTGCACGTGTGCAGGCACACTGTGCCTGCCGTGAGTGTGCACCTGTGTACCTAGGTATGCCTGTGTGGCTTTCACCCCCACGAACCCCTCTGTCCCATGAGCTGGTATCTCAGAGCATGAGCCACTCCAGGGAGCCCCTGGGGATGGTGACAGTGTCTGGGTCACCCCAGGTCCACACAGGACAACTGACCGAGGGGCTCTGGGTAGGAGGCAGCCACAACCCTGGACTGACGCTCAGCAGGGGTCTGGGGGACACCAAATCAGACTCAGGACGTGAAGGCACCCCGTGACCCACCAAGGAAGTGACCAAAACCCGCCGAGTGCTGGAGCAGCTCCCAGCAGAGAGAGCTCTGTGGGCAGCTATGGTCACCATGGCAGTTAAAGTCGTCTTATAATTGTCTTCATAATCATATATAACAGACACTCAGTGAGGTCAGGAGGAGCGATGCCAGGCTGGGGCCAGGGCTGTGCACTCACGTCGGTCAGGAGGGGCAGCCGGGTGACCCTCTGCATGGGCAGGATCAGGAAGGAAATCATTGGCAGACCCCCACATGCTGGCCGCTGCTCGATTGCCCGCAGGGCCTCCCGGAAGGTGGCGTTGCTGTTTCTGCAACAGAGAATGGGGTCTCAGCTGCAGTGGGTGGCGTGGCTGGTCCAGAAACGGGAATTGGAGGGAAGCCGCAGAAGCTGGAGGCAAGGGGTCTGCTCCTCCCGGGGCCCCCTCCCACCCTGCGGACCCGGGGCCAGCTCACGTCAGCCGCTGCAGGGCACGCTGCTGGTAGACCTCGTTGGAGCAGTAGGAGATGTAGGGGTGGAAGTGATGCTCCGCGTGCTCCTCCAGGATGTCGCTGATGTCCTCCACGCACACCTGCGCCTTGTGCCGCCGCTCCAGGTCCTCGAAGAATCTGCGGGGGTGGGGGTGGGGGGCCAGGAGCTGCTGGTCTGTCCATGGCCACGCGCGCGTGCACACACACGCACACATGGGCACCAGTGCGCACCGAGTGGGCTGGCTGCCCAAGGCGCTCCTGGGAAAACCCCAGATCTGCTCCTTAAACCTGAAATAACTGGGCATATACCCACTGCCAAATCCAAGGCCACTCCCTGCGAGATTCTGGCACAGATTCTAATTGGCATCATGGGATGCAGACAGGTATGACCAAGAACTTGTTGCTTTGACTTGATTCCCTGGGACTTGGGTCAGAACTGCCCACATCTGCCTGGAGGCCGGGCCCCCTCTGCCCAGCTCAGGGCTGGGGCAGGGGTTCTGCTCCTTGCAGGTGATTACAAACCCCCAATTCCTGCTGGGCTGCCTGCTGAAGCTCATCCGTAACCCAGGACTCAGGGAGGGAGATGAAGATAAATGAGTTTGGCCGGTGCTGACCCAGGGCTGCCTAGGGTTTCGCTCCCACAGGCAGCCATTGCCTCGTGGCTGGGCCTGGCTGGACCCGCGTTGGGTCACTGGGGGTGTCAGCTGCTGGCTGAAGCCTCGGGTGCACCCTGCACAGCCAGAAGATACTGGACCCCAAGGCCTCATCACATGACCAGATCCTGGCCAAGGCAGCTAGGGGCCTCCCACCCCAAGAGCTCTGCCCCTGAGCAAAGCTCTTTGTCCCAAGGCCCGTTCCCATGCCAGTTGCTCGGACCAACCCCAGGCTCCAAGCTATGATCTTCTCTACCCGCAATCGACTCTCAGAGCCTGCTGAGCGGGGCTGCCGGGACCAGCTGGGGCGGCGTCTGGGAGATAAGACAGCCAGCTGACCTTTGAGGGCAGAGAGCAGAGTCCTGAGCCAAGACCTGCCCCACACGGGGATGCTGGCTGGCCCTCACCCCTGTGGGGAGCCACCAGGCCCAGGCAGCCAGTCCAGCAGGGTCCTTACCATCCTCCCAGGGTGAGTGAGGGAAGCAGGGAGAGGGTAGGGAGGAGGGCCCAGGCTCCAATTCTGAGGACACCAAGGAGCCCCCAGCAGCCCCACCCAGGACCTGTGACAGGTCCGTCCATCCCGGAGGATAGGAAACCGCACCAATCTGTGGCCCCCTGCCCTGGGGCCCTGGACTCTTATTATCCTTGGTAAGCCTGGTGAGGGTCTCAGGGAGGGGGAATGAGGCCTGGCTTGGAGGTGGGCAGGGGTCCTCAGGCCCCCACTCACTGGGCCCCAGCCTGACCCTCCACTCATGAAGGGGCTGCCCTTCCTGTAAGTGGGAGCATTCTGAGAATCCCCACTTGGGGCAGATGGGGACCCCCACCCCTAGATCCTGCCCCGAGAGGGAGGCCTGGCTGCCTGGATGCAGGACCACACACACACGTGTGTGCACAGGCAGCCCACACTGGTCAGCACCTCTCACAGGTGACCCCGAGAAAAGTCTGGGAGAGCTGGCCCTTAGCAGCTGACCCCAAACAGCCAGTTTCTGGGGAGGCCACTGGGAGTGGCTAAGAGCTACCAGGGCCAGGTCAGGGGGTCAGGGAGGCCGGGACACCCCACTAGGGGGCAGGGATGGAGCCCGGGGTCTGTGGAGGGCAGAGAGAGCAGGGTCCATGTGTTCAGCCCCGCCACGCTCAGGAACACAGGACAAAGGTCAGAGCTGCAGGAGGGGGCAGCCCACCCCAGGACCTCACTGAGTCAGGGGCTTCAGACTTTCCATGGCCGGTCACTGGAGTCCTGCGGGGAGTGCCATCCCAGGGACAAGACGGCCCTGGATTCCATGGGGGCCCTGGGGCAGCAGACTGGGGTGCTCAGTGAGGTGGGTCCAGCACCTGATCATTTCCCACACTTTGCCCCTGTCTGCAAGGGGGCAGGTGTGGGACCCACCCCTTAGGTTAGGGAGAGGACGCTGAGCTCAGGGAGACTGCAGAGGGTGTGATGGGGTTGCCTAGGATGCAGGGCAGTGCGGGGCTGGACCACATGGGTGCTGACTGGACCTCACCCTCCACGGAAGTAAACACACACACACACACAGACTTGCTGCCACACACGCACATACACACAAACAGGCCCAGGCAGGCCTGCAGCTGCACAGCCGGCCCCTCCACCTCCCAGCCCTGCAACCAGAGCCCTGGGCCGGGCCCCAGACGCCTCCTTGTGGAATATGACCCGGGGCTGCAACTCAAAGCTTCCCCCACCTGCCCCCCTCTGCAGGCATCTCATGCCTCATCATTGGCCCTCTATGTCCGTGTGCCCTGGGGCCAGCTCCTGGTGGCCGCAGGGCCCTTGAGGTTCTTGTGCTTCCTGCCCCTGCAAGGTAGCTCCAGACCAGATGGTAGGTCCATCCACACTGCAAACCAGGGTCGCTCGGAGTCCTGGCCTTCCCACCCTCCTGAGAGCCTGGGCCGCTGCCAGGGTGCCGGGCCGGGCCTCACCTCTGGCTGGCACTCAGGACATCTGTGATGTTGGAGAAGAGATGGTGGTGCTCCATCTGGGTCATGGTCGCCCGCAGCTCCCGGGACTGCAGGAACTCGGCCACCAGGATGCCAAGGCTGTGCTGGTATGAGAACTCGGACGTAAGGATCTCGAAGATGGCCTGGGGTGAGAGCAGAGCGGACATGGGGCAGCCGTGCACCCTGGCCCTACCCGGAGCCACCCCACCACACAGGGGGCCTGGTCCAGGGTGTGTTGGTGACAAGCACTCAGGCTGTGGGGATATGATGAGGGCGCAGGACTTGGGCCCCCTGGACAGGACCTGGGTGGGGCTGTCAGCATAGCTGTCGGGGCGGGGGGCAGGTGGTGAGCCACTCTCCTGGGTTTGCACTCTGGGAAGGACTCCCACCCTCGTGTGGAAAGTGGGTAATGGTAGTCACTCCCAACCCTCACCATGCCCAGGCATCAGCCATCATTGGTACCAGGAGGCGGGCAATGAGTGAACAGGTGGCATCACCATGGCTGCTGTCCCTGCCTCTGCCTGGGCTGTCAGAAGCAGGTGCCCCTGCCCACCCTGTACCTCCTGCCTCTTGCGCTCCTCGGCCGGAAGCCGGTCCAGGATGCCTGACTCCACCACCTGCCGACAGCAAGGCTTGAATCACACGATGTACCTCCCAGATGCTCATCCTCTTGTCGGACCAGAGCCAGCGGGGATGGCAGAGCCAGCCTTCAAGGCTCGGCACAGTGGGACTGCTGAGCTGGCCTGTCCCTGCTCAGTCCCATCACCCACATCTCTCCTCTTTGTGGAAACATCCCCTGGGAAGCGCCCAGGGGCAGCCAAGAGAGAGCATGGGTGTCCAGAGGGAAAGGCCAGCAGGCACTGGAAGTGGGGAGGGGGCTCTGTCCTACAGAGCTGCCTGGGGTGGCAGGTTGGAGGTGGTGGTGGTAGAGAGGCAAAGAGCCCTAGGAAAGCTGAGGGGCGTGCTGGGGGCAGGGCCACGACTCAGGCACACCTGGGCCAGGAGAGTCAGCACCCGGCCTGGGAGATAGGGTTAACAGTGTTCCAGCAAGAAGCACTGCCCTGTTCTCCACCCGTCAGGCCCCCTGGCCCATAGCTGCCCTGGCTAGAGTGTGGCCCGCTCGATCACAGCATGCCCACTGTGTCCCTGCAGACCGTTGGGAGAGCCCACTACAGGACTAGAGCCACCCGATCCTTCTTTCCTCCCCACCAGCCTGGGAAGAGGCTGCCAGCACCGCTTGGGCTGGCAAGGTAAGTCCCAAGCTCCCTTCTCAGCCCAGAGGCTGGGTTGAGATGCCCTGAGCTCAGGTGATCGAGAGCAGAACCTCAGACGGCCTTCTAGGGTGCAGCATCCTGACCCAGCTCTGACCCTGGAGGTCACATCCACACAGGACCCGGGCAGGTGGGCACACACATGCGTTTCCAGCCCTTTTCAGCTGTCTGCCCTCACCCCACCCCCTCCTGGGCCCTCCCTGGCCAGTGACCCCACGGCAGGCAGTGTCGTGGAGCTCAGTAGGTGGTCGGGGTTCCTCAGCCCACCTCGTGCCCTGCGGGGTGTGGATGAGGAAACTTGTACCACAGCCAGGGGCCCTCACCCCACTGCCCACTGCGCCCACAGCCCGCCCTGCAGCTCCGTTTCTTGGCTCCCAGGGGATGGGGCAGCAGCCTGTGTGCCCCAGGCCAGCTGCACCTTCCTGGGGAGTGAGAGTTGACTCTCCGCTTAGAGCTCGGGGCCTCTGTCTCAGCTATACTCTCCACCGAGACCCCACCGCCCTGCTTTGAGGGGACCAACCCTGATTTCAGATGTGGAAGGTGGTGGGGGGCTTGGTAGTGGCACGTGGCTTCAGCCTGGCCTTTCCCCTCCCTTCCTGCCTCCTCACTTGGACCCTCCAGGCACATTTCAGGGTCAGCGCCCTGGGAAGGGGTGCCCTGTGCCCACAGCTCCCTACAGGTCAGCCTGAGCAGGGAGCAGAGGGCATGAAGCTCACCTGTGGGATGCCTGTCACACATACACAGATGACATCTGCCCCTAACCTCTCCCCCAGTAGCCCCCTGAAGGTGCCCCATGGGGCAGGCCAGCTCTGAGGCACCAGCAAGATGCCCCTGAAAAGGGAGCACGGATGCGGTGCTTCTGGGCAGCTCCCCCCTCACTGGGAGGACCACCCATGGCCTTTCCCTGCCATTGCAGCCCCTACCTCTGGGAGCTGGCTCCAGGTGATCTGGGGGGGCCGGTAGCTCTTGACCACGATGGGGGCGTCCACTTTCCGGGTTCCCTCGGGGCTGGGGGGCTCATCGAGCAAGTCATCGTCGGATTCGTGGCTGGTGTTCAGGCCTCGCTCCCTGATTTCCTGGTACAACCGGGGGTCTGGGGACAGGGGCGCATCATCTACAGGCCTGGGGGCTCTGAGCGGTCTGATCCCCTCAGGGACCTGCAGGTCGAGTCCCCCCGAGGAGGCCCTGAGAGTGTCAGGTGGTGCAGGGCTCCCAGAGCGGGTTCCCCTTGGGCCAGCTGGCTCCCATGGCGGTGCTGGGAGCCCAGGGCGTCCCTGTGCCAAACACCTTTGGACCAGGGCTGAGCGGACAAATCAGAGCGGTCAGGGGCCAAACTGCATGGCCTGGGCCGGGGGGCCGCATGGGACTGGATGGGGCTGAGAATGCTCCACAGTGGCTGTACAGGGCAGCCCCACCGGGCAGGTGCCCGGCTCGTGGTGGCTGAGACAAGCCTCTCCCTCCCATATGGCCCCAAGACCTAAGGCATTGCTGCTGCTCTCCTGGGGTCTGAT
>NW_011494861.1:9763010-9766953 GCF_000754665.1 Bison bison bison
ACGCCTTCCCAAGCCCAGGCCTGTGCTGTCCACAGAGGCTAGGGCTCGAGGAGGGGCCTGTCCAGCTGGAGCCTCTCATACGCAACAGTGGCTACGTCCTGGCTGGGAGGGCACCTACCCTTCCAACTCCCAGGGGGTCCCAGAGACAGCCCACCCAGGGTGAATGCACTGCTCTGGGCCCTGCCATGCCCAGCCATCACCCATGGCCCCAAGCCTCCAACACGGGTCCTGTGGACGGTGTGACTGTTGCCCAGACCTTGGTCTCACTTGGCAGGGCCTGGTGCACCCAGTGTGCTCGACAGGCAGCTCCTGCAAGTGAGCGTGGGGCCTCTGTCTGCCCTTGCCCCATCCCTGGCATGGCAGGGTCCAAGGGAACTTTCTAGGCTTATCAGAGCTGCAGGGCCAGAAGGACCACCAGGTCCTGGAGGGATCCCACCCAACACTTTCACCACCTCCCCGGACGCCCCAGTGAGACCAGCCCCCGGCTCAGTCCGGCTGCAGTGCTGTCCGAGGGGGCCTCGTGGCTGCACTCACCGTCTTTGAAGGAGCCCTTGTGTGCACGTTTCCGCCCCAGCGTCTTCTGTGCAGAGAGACACACAGGTGGTCAGTGGGCGGAGGGGTGGGCGGGGGTCACAGCTTCCCTCCCCCAGAGACCACTGCACACTCCAAGCATGACACCACCCCCAATGGGAGGTGCTCCGCTGGGCACGCAGAAGATGCTCAATAAACGTCGGCTCCACAAGGGATGCGGGGCCACCAAGCAGAGGCCAGGGCAGGCAGGACAGTATGGGACAGGGGCTCAGAGTGGGCAGGGCAGGTTACCGAGGGCTGGGCAGGTCCAGGAGGGCTGCCTGGAGGTGGAGGCGTGCAGACATGGGGGATGCCCGGGAAAGTGGGGCATCACGACCAGGCCTGGAGGGAGGCTGGGCAGTACAGCTGTGGCTAGATGACCGTGAGGGGCGCTGGGTGGGGAGCTGGGGCTGCACGCATGCCCCACGGATCTGGGACCTCAGGAGGCAGGAGGAGCAGGGCTGGCATGTGAGCATCCAGTCCCAGCAAAGGCTAGGGTCCCTGCAGCTGATGGGGCATGGGTCTGCAGGGATGATTGGGGGTGGGCAGGGGTCTTGAGGCCACACAGCCTGGACCCTCCAGCTGCTGCTCTGAGCCTGCCTCCTTGTCCAGGATCCTTTTCCCCTGACCTCGCAGGTCCCTGGATTCCAGGAAAAAGGGAGCTGGTTTCTTGAAACAAGTTGGGGCCTGAAACTCTCCATGCTGGTCAGGGCCGTGGTGTTCCCAGCCACACTTGGCTGCTGTCCCGCTACCCTGCACCCCACCCCCACCTGGCACCCCCACGCCTTCCGCCTCCAGGTCTGGGTGCCTGCTGTTGCCTTGGCCCCTCCTATACCTGCCCCCACCCTGTGTCTATGGTTCTGCTTTAATCCTTTTTCTTCTGGACTCCTCTCCCCACTGGGCCCTGAGCTCCTGGGGACCCCTCTGCTCTGTGCTCTCTCAGCACCCTGACAACCCCTAGCCCAGCACACGGTGCCCCTATAACACTGTGCCCCACCATCCCAGGAGCTCTCCCAGGGCCTGTCGACCCAGTGGCTGAGGGCTCAGGAAGTGTCGGCTGGAGGCACGAAGCCAGCATGAAAGAGGAAGACCCTGCAGGCCTGGCCCTAGGCGGGTATGGAGAATCGCAGTCCAGGCTCTCATGCAGGCATGACGGGGGCGCCTCCCCCACCAGGCCAGGGGTGTCTCTAGCCTGAGGACAAGGGCTCAGGTCCTCCCCTCTCCTCTGCCTGCAGGGTCACCAGTGTTCTGACAGATGGTCTGGGCTTCTCCCAGATCAGGGCCAGTGCTCATAGTCTGGACAGGAGCCCATGGTGGAGGAGGTAGCCAGGATGGCACCCTGGGCACAGGGAGCCCTGAGCTGGCTGTTGGGCAGGGCAGCAAGGGACAGCATGCAGGGCAGCGTCCAACTTTGGACCTGTCAGCAGCTCCCCCGAATCCCCAATGGGAAGCCTTGGGCAGACAGATCCCAGGCCAGCTGATGCAGCAAAGCCACCACTGAAACCCATCCTCCAGACAGGCTGGCTCCCTCCTGGGGCTCAGAGGGCCCTCCCCATGCAGTGCTCCCCGCTGTGGCTGAGAGAAGGGATGCCTTCAACTTCCTGACCTAAGCCTCTGCTGCCTCATCTATAAAATGGGGACATACATGCTCTGTTCATAGAGTGGCTATCAGGCTAACAGGAATGAATCCCTCCAGGAGCCTGTGCAAGTGAGCACCCGCATGATGATGTGAAGGTGTGGTCAGACCCCCTCTCACCTCCCCCCAACCACCACTGACCAGAGAGACGGGCCTCCTACCTTATTTTTGGCTGCAGGCCGAGCAGGAGGCTGGCTAGGCTCCTCAGCCAGAGCCTGGAGCTTGGGGGTGAGCTGGATGGGGCCCCCTTCGCCGCCTGGAGTCCCCAGACCCTTCATGGCTGCCCGGTAGGACTGGTTCCTCAGGTTTCGTTTCAGCATCCCTCCAGGACCTGTGTCCAAGTCCATGTCATCCAGGGAGAAGCTGGGGGCCGAGAGGAGCTGGGGGTTCCGCCGGGCAGCCTCCTTGCTGAGCATGGCTGCCCCGAAGCTCTGGTGGCGGGCCGGGGTCTTAGCCTTGCTGGACACAGCCAGGCTCCGAGGGATAAGTTGCTGTGTGCCCATCTTCAGGGCTGCTGGGCTCTGTGTGCTCAGGATGACGGTCCTGGGCTCCTGGGACTCAGGGGCCGGCTCTGGGGGTACCGGGGTGTCGGGCTGGAAGGTGGCATTGCTCCTGCTGTGCAGGGAGCCGCGGACCACTGGGAGTCCGGATGCTGGGTTCCCCTTGGCATCTAGCCGCAGCTCTGAGTGGAAGCGGTATTCCAGGAGCTTCTCCTCCACGGAGCTGTCCGAGTACCGCTGGGACATGCTGAGTGGCCGCAGGACCCTGGGGGAAAGGATGGAGGTGAGGGCAGCCCCGATCCAGCCGGAGCCCGGGGTACAGTCAACCAGGAGCCAGTGCTCAAAGGCTGGTCTTGCCACCTGAAGCCGAGCTGGCTGTCACATGGCCCACAGTCTCCAGGAGTCCCCATGGAAGTCAGTACACAGCTGGCCAGAGGCACCTGGGGAAGCTCGGGACAGCACAGACCTGCAGGGACCCGGATGGACGACAGGCTCCCTGAGCTTTGGGGACCAGGTAGACACAGACCACAGAGGCTGGCCTGGTGGGGCCTCTGTGCTCCCCCTGCGGGGCGTAAGCTCACGGCAGTGCAGGTCTGTGGCCCGGGACCCCAAAGACTCGGACTGGAAGAGCCACTTGGCCTCCTGGCACCATTTCCCATGGTCAACAAGAGAAGGATGAACAGTGTTGCCTGCTGGGCTTCCCCGAGGCCTGCAGCAGACAGCATGGCTACACCCCCTGGGGTGCTCAAGGCTGGGCTGAGGGGCCGGTGTAGGTGTGAGGGCTCATCCAGCCCAAGGGGCACCACATGTCCATTCTCACTGGGCAGAGAGGCTGGGGCCAGTCCCACCCGGGACACAGGGCAGGAAGCGACGGATCCAGGATCTGAACTCAGGCCTGTCTGACTGCCCTGACTCTCCGCCCCACACACAGCGAAGCCACCGTGGCCGTCACCTACACGTTTCCCTGGGCCCCGAGACACGCTCACCCTTTCCCAGGCTTCTGAACTTAGAACCGGGCCGACAGTCCGTCTCCAATCTTGCCAGGCACGATCACCGTGTGCACGGGAACCCAGAAGGGAGGGGACATTTGCAGAGCTCTGACCTTGAGCCCGCAGCCCCAGCACACACTGCTGCTCCCTGGGCATCGCTGTGGCCTGTGTTGGGTGCCTCTGAGGACAGCTGGCTCTGCCCACATCCCCTCGGATGGTCCAGCCCGTCCCTCCCAGCAGCCTGCCCC
>NW_011494861.1:9767216-9768681 GCF_000754665.1 Bison bison bison
AGTACACCTGCTTCCCTCCTCCCCCCACGGCCAGGCCTCAGCAGAAGGATGTATGTCCCTCCTGGCATAAAACTTCAGAAACCGCCGCAAGATTCCCACCATGCCTTCCCCTGCAGCAAGTACGGTGGGCACGTGTGTGGGGATGGAGCCCACGGGCCTGGGGTGAGCAGGGCCCCCGGACCCCGCGTATCTAAGCACTTGATGGAGCTACTTGTTGCTGCAGCACAGACTAGCTCATCCTGGCTGGGAGCACATTATTTAGCCAGTGTGGCTGGGTCCACGCCATCTGCCACACCCTGGGCCTCTTGGGCACCAGCCTCGGGCCACTGACCAATCCATCCTGAGGATCTTCTCTCCCATTGCCACCGTCACCTCCCCCTGCGGCTCCCTGTGCCTCGGTTTCAAAATCTGTAAAGTGGGCCCAATAGTAATCACCCCATCCCTGCTTCCTAAGGTTGCTGGGAGGGGCGGGGAGCTTGTACATGTAGGGCTTGAATGGGGGCCTGGCCACCGAACAGCTGGGGGGATGACTAGTGCTGAAGAGAAGATCATCTATGAGCCTCAAGAGGATCAGCTTGTGGTTTAGAACCTCACACGGAGGGAACGTGCTCTTTTCATTCTTTCCTGTTTACTTTTAAGGGAAACAAAGAGAGCCACCATTCAACCGCTTCTCATATTAATGTATGTAGAGCTTCTGAACGTTAAAGTTACAAAGGCCAGTCAAGGATGGGAGCCCGTGTTTCGGATGGAGAACTAAGGATCCAGGTCACCGGCCCAGGTGGCCCTGCTGGCGGGCGGCCTCGGCTCAGAGCTTTGCCACGGTATCCCTTGCCACTTTCCCTGCGGGTCTGGGGAGGACAATGACCCTGGTGTTCACCCAGAAGCTCCTGCCCTCTCCCACCTACAGGGGCAGCTGGAACAACTGGACCCCGTCCCTTGGAGGCCTGGCTCTCCGCACCGCTCTCTGCCCCAGCTCACAGGTTCTCCTCTAACACCATCCCAGGAAGGCGTGTGTGGCTCAGGCTTCCGGGCCTGCAGGGAGGGGCTGGCCCTGGAGCCTTGGCCACCCCCACAGCAGGGTGACGGCCCACGCATTCCTGGGGACATTCTGAGTCACCAGGCTGAGGAGGGCAGCCCCCCTAGGCCTCCCTGGGCACTGGCAGCCGTGGGCGGGTCCATACCTCCCCCGGTCAGCCTCCCCTGTTAACTTGGTACCCAGGTACTCCTGGTACCCAGGACTGGTTGAGAAATGCAGGTTTCCATCTATGCACACGAAGCAGATTAGACTAGGAAATGGCAACACACGCCAGTATTCTTGCCTAGAAAATTCCATGGACAGAGGAGCCAGGCTGGCTACAGTCCTTGAGTCGGACACACACGCATACGAGCGAGTGTATACACACACACACACACACACACACACACACACACAAAGCAGATGCACCTGAGTGGGTGTCCAGGAGAC
>NW_011494861.1:9768781-9771936 GCF_000754665.1 Bison bison bison
TCCAGGAGACGCCCTGAGTCCTTTTTTCTAGCCACGGCGTATTTACTGCAGGGCAGCTACCCTGTTATAAAAACTCGCTGCGGGCACTGAGAGGCCTGCACCAACACTGTGGTGCCCGTGGACCCCCGCCCTGGCCCCATTCTTCCTTCTTCCCCGACTCCTCCCCATCTCGGGCTCCAAGCCTGACCCCTCCTTGAAGCCCTGGCCCAGACCTGGCCAGTGGCACGGCCTCTCCCAGGAGAGGACAAAGTCTCTTCTGGAGCTGGAAGGTACCAGATGGAGCCGGTCAGGCCAGCCCCTGCTGGGCGTGACCTGGGTTCTAATCACGGCGGCCGCACCCACAGGCCTGGGGTGCCACCAGCCCGGAACCCAGGCCTGAAGGAGGGGGGCACTGTGCCAGGCGTGTGGGCTGCAATCCCGCTCTGCACAAGCCCAAGAGCCTGGGCCCGGCTGGAGCTGGCTCCTGGGGCTGCAGCCATTGCAGGGCCCGTCTTCTTCCTCCCTGGGTTTAGCTGATCAGAGATACCTGGGCATAGGGTCAAAAGTCCAACAGCACTGAGAGGCTGATCATCCTAGACAGGCATCCTCTCCTCATGCCCCACCCCCACCCTGCCTGCCACAAAGCACCATTCCCAGCTTCTCAGCTTTCTCCCAATTTCAAATAAGGCTCAGTTGCTGTTTCTCCGTCTCCTACCTGTGGGCATCACCCACTGTTTCCAGCCCAGCGGATGAAGCTCCAGCCCCAGCTCGGCCATACCCTGTGGGTGTTTGTCTTAGCCCGGCCTGCCCAGCCTCCCTCCCATTAATAATTCCCTCTTGTTTACTGGCTGGTTTTCCTCCTGTTAATTTTCTCCATGCACTCCAGTGCCCCTGCCCCAGGCATCTGGATGCTGTGCTCACGGGATCCAGGCATCAGACCGCCCTTGCTAGGCCGACCCCTGCCTGCTTTTAGGGCAGGAGCTGGGCACTCTGGCCCCTACCCTGCAGCCTGGTCCTCCCCGTTCCTCCTTCCCTCCCCACTGAGCTATGGCCCACCCCCTGGCACCTTCCCAAGGCAGGGTCATGGGAGGAGACCTTTGAAAATGTCGTCTTTGTGCCTGGAGAGTCCCACTGGAAATGATTTTATTCAGGAATAGAGAAGCCTTCTTCCCTTGGCTTCCAGCTTCCACTGCCAGTGAGACACTGACACTGGTCTGACTTCACATCCTCGTCATGACCAGAGGCTCCCCAGCCCTGGTCACTGATGGTGTGGTTACTGCTCGCAGGACGGACGCAGCCATCGATACGCGTTCACTCGCTGAGCCACGGGCTCACGTGTTCTTTTAGGTCCGCACGTTTTCTAGTGCTGTTTTTTTTTTTTTTTTTTTTATTATCATTTCTCCCAACTCTGATGCTTTGGTCTCTTTCTGGAATAGCTGTTGCTGAGACCTCCCCCTCATTTCAGACCTCTTCTCTCCTTTGCCTTTCATCCTCCTTTGCGGGAGATTCCTGCCTTCCACCAAATGTTTTTTTTCATGGTCCCACCAAGAGTTCTCTCCTGCTCTTGATGCAGAGAAGCCTATTCTCGTTTCAAGGATTCCATATGCTGTTTCAACATCCCCATTGGCTTCTATTTAAGAGACAGGCAAGTGCTGGTGGGAGACTTGTGTGCCCTGTGGGCACACACCCATGAGCACATATACACAAGCACACGCTTCTGCCTGGCAGGCTCTTTGGGATTCCCTACTGGGTTTGTGTCTCGGGATTTCTCCTCCAACCAACTGGCTCTAAGAGCCTCTCTTTCATCACTCTCACTGGATACTGGCCTTTGCCTGGTGTCCTGCAGCCAGCACAGGGGAGGGCCCAGAGCACAGACTCAATGCCAGCCATGTTCTCTGGGCAACAATGTCGCTGAGAGGGGCCAGACACCCTGCAGCGACCACTTGAGCCACAGAGGCAAGTCTGCTCCCCAGCAAAGGCATCCCTGGAAAGCTCCCCAACCAGTGTCCATGGCGGCGGGGGCTGTGTGTGATCCATCTGTCTCTCTGTTCCCCCATGGAGCCTGTGCATCCTTCAGGAGCAGGGATGACTTCCTGTCCACGTCCCCACAAACAGCTGGGCTCAATTCCCAAGCTGACACGTGAATGCTAGTATTGTGGGCACCTCTCCTGTTCCTCTCCTGGGATCCCGTCTCCCTGAAGAGGCCCTGGTGAGCTGGGCGAAGAACTAGCCCGCTTGGTACTTTGCTTCAAGAAAGCAGAATCCGCCAGGGCAGCACCATCAGAGGCTCCAGACCCACGTGTGCCCCCTCTCAGGTGATGCCCTGCTGGCTTCAACTCAGAGGGGGCTTGGGGAGGCCCCCACACTTGGGTCCTGGGAACCACAGCAGTGGCTTCCCCCTGTGCCACTAAGCAGCCTCCGAGTGTCCCCGGTGCCCGTGCAGGGGTGGGTGGGTAAGGGCCTTCCCTGGTGGCTCAGACTGTAAAGAATCTGCCTGTGATGCAGGAGACCTGGGTTCGAAACCTGGGTTGGGAAGATCCCCTGGAGAAGGAAATGGCAACCCACTCTAGTATTCTTGCCTGGGGCATCCCATGGACAAAGGAGCCTGGCAGGCTACAATCCATGTGGTTGCAAAGAGCTGGGCATGACTAAGCGACTAGTACTTTTATTTCACAGCCTCCCTGTGTCCCAGTGTACATGCAGAGCTGGGTAAGGGGCACGTGGGGCTCGGTCGGGAGGAGGGGGCTGGGGTGCTGAAGATGGAGGTGGGGACGTCCCCGGCAGCCTCAGATGACCTGACTCAGCCTGTCCAGTCCTAAGCTACACTTGGCCCTGACCTGACTCTGCCTTTCAGGCTGGCCTGGCTCAGGGGCCCTTGCAGCCCAGCACCCCCTGAGCCTGTGTTCTTCCCGAAAGATGGGATTCCTGGACCCCAGGAGGCTCAGCACCATCCTGTGGGCTGCCCTGAAGAAGCACAGCCTTCCTGCCTGGCCTGGGGCTCTGATCACTGAGCTCTCACAGTCACCAGGATCCACACGGCACCGACTATGGGACCTGCCACTCCTCGGGTGAGGCCACCACGGCACCTCCATCCATGCGGCATCTCTTCCTCTAGGTCTGGCTGATGAGACCCTGCCTGGGGGGAGGCGGGGCTCGGCCTCCCCGGCACTGTTCAC
>NW_011494861.1:9772036-9774110 GCF_000754665.1 Bison bison bison
TGTTCACATGACCCCGTCTTTGCTCAGGCAAACTTGACCCACCATGATGGCCTTGTGCTCAGGTAATTCTGCCTGGCCAGGCTGGAGACTGGGAGTCACACGGAATCCGGGCAGGACTGGGCTTCATAAACCACACAGCACACAGGTCTGTCTGAAAGGCGGCTGGGACAGCTGGGGGCTCTTGCAGGTAGAGCCCCAGGGATGCTGCTCAACACCCTACAGGGCGCAGGACCACCCACGACAAGGAATCATCTGGAAAAACTGTCCGCGGTGATGAGGCAGAGAAACCCTGTCTCAGCTAACTGGAGATTCACCCGCCTCCATGGGGGCTGGGAGACCCTCCTGGCCGCCCTTGGCCTGGCAGCGGGAGGTGGGTGGTGGGCCTCCTGCACCCGTGACACCTCTGGGGCACCACAGGCATCACGGAAACCACCCTCCTGGCTTGGTTGACCAATGGCTCCCATCCTGTCTCTCAACACAGCCACCCCGAAAACCCGGTCCCTGTGCCAGGCTTGGCTGGCACAGACGCTGTTTCCCCTGAGCTGCCCCAGATAAGAAATCAGAGCCCTGACTTGGACAGACAGCCTGGACAGGTGACCTCAGGCGTCCTCCAAATACTCCACGCCCCCTGTGTCTTGCCCCTCACTGATCTTCTGGAAGGCAGATATTTTCCTGCTCTGCCAGGCAAGGAAACCAGGTGCATGTGGGAATGTGACCTGCTGGGGTCAGGCTGCTAGTTAGCGGAGAGCTGGGCAAGGAGCCAGGCCCCGTCCTGACCTAGATCCTCGCCGCCCCAATGGGACGCCTGGGTGAGCAGCAACTCTCCCTGGAAATAAAGGCGCTGATACAGGTGGTCAGTGGCTTTGGGCAAGGCAACTGCCACAGGCAAAGGAGACAAGCAGCTGAGATCCATTCAGAAACTGAAACTAAAATTCCGGGACCCAGACGTGGTGAGTGCCATGCCCAACGGGTCACGCACAGACAGGCGTCTCGGGGCAAGCCATGTCACGCCACCTCACCTCTGCCCCTGGTTTCCTCTCGTGTAGGTGAAGAGAAGCTCCGTGCAGGGTCAGAGACAATCCCCCCTCTCCCTGAGCCCGCGGGGAATCAGAGCCCTTGGGGAACTGGCATGCTCCCTTCTCCCACACGTTCCTCTCTTCTAGGTGCCCAGGTAAGAGGGGGTGGGGGAGGGGCCTCTGCCAGCTTGCCATTCCCCCCTGCAAGTGCCAGGGAGGACCCGGGGAAGCCCTGGGTAGTGCGCAAGATGTGATGCCGGCTTCTACAGCCTGTGGGCATCGTCAGGGCAGCGACCAAAAGAGGAGCCAGCTTCGGCTGAGTCAGCACCTAACTGCTCCCCTTTCACAGACAGTAAACTGAGGCCAGAGGGCTTAAGTAACTTAGGAGACCCAGAGCTAGGATTTGGACCTGGAGCCCTCACGTCCAAGCACTAGTCAATGGGGCTGCAGGGTAGACAGGTTGGCCTGACAAGCACCCCCTGAGGCCCCACACCAAGAGATGCAGACTGTTCACCCCCAGGTCGGATGCGGAGTTACCCCCACCACCAAAGTGGCCCCTGTTGAGCTGAGGTTCAGCTGAATCTCAAAACAGATCCTTGTTTCCGGGATGCAGAAACGGAGGTTGGGCAGCTAGGACAGGGGTCTTGGGATCAGTGGGATCCACAGCTTCAGGAGCCTAAGCTCACCCTCCTTAGCCAAGAATGAGCAGATCCCCTCCCTCTGCCCACCAGGGTGAGGAGGAGTCCTCATTCTTGGGGCTGTTACACTTGGTACCAAAGTGGGTTTGGGCAACAGATTCTCCAGAGTTGGGAGGGTCGTTTGCTCCCTCCCTCCACCTGCTTTCAAAGGTCCCAGGGTCTTCCTACGGATCTCTCAGCCCTGATGCCCCAGTGAGCGGCAGAGTTCCCCTCCACGGCGAGGAGTGTCCCCTAGGGCTTAGAGGAGAAAAGGCAGCAGGCAGCTGGGACGCTTGAAGCCCGGGAGTGGGGTAAGGAGCTCTAGGTCCAGCCAGGCTTTGTCCCCTCCCGCTGCCTTCGCTGGGCAGCCACTGCGGAGGG
>NW_011494861.1:9774616-9776784 GCF_000754665.1 Bison bison bison
CTCCGAGTGCCGGCGGTGGGAGGGGCCGACGGGGTGCGCCCCAGGTACCTGGCCGCGCTGCCTGCGTCGCTGTCCCCACCTGGCCCGCGGGAGCCCACGTGACTCGCAGCCGAGCGGGCTCGCGCCTCTGAGTCCAGTCTGGAGTCTCTTGCCGGAGGCCAGCGCCGCTCCGGGACCGCCCCCAAAGCCGCGCCCCCACGCCCACTCGCTTGTGCTGTGCTTCGCCTGCCTGGTTGCGGCCAGGGCTACGCGGCTTCCCCCAGTGCGACTCTGAATTTCCGGCTGGGCTGCCCCCTCCTCCAGGAAGCCCTCCTGGAACCCGACCAGCCCTGTGGGGAAATCTAAGGTTTGCAAGGCCTCGCCTGAAGAAATGACCCCACCTTCTGGATTCTTTGCAGAATGGCGGCCAGAGGGCGGCCCTGGAGCGTTCAGAGCACTCCCTTGGCCTTCACGGCATTCATTGGCATCATCCCCACCTGACAGACCAGATCGCTGAAGCCTGGAAAGTCAGGTCTTGTTAGCCTGCACGAAGCTCAGTCTGGGTTCCAAGCCCGACCTTTCCAGGCCTTGTTCAGGTGGGCAGAGGCTGCAACAGTCCCTTAGATGGAGTTTCAGGAATCCGGCTTCCTGGTGCTACAGGAGGTGCGGGGGGCTGGGACAGGTGTGCCGGGACAGAGCTTGGACTGACCTGCCGGTCTGCCAGGCAGGGCCTGCACCTCCCCCACTCCATTCTACCTGCCCTGTGTCACCCACCACCCCAAAACCCCAGCTTGACACCAACCCAGGGCGGCAATAGCAGAGCCCGCTCTCAGCCTACTCAGGGACTGCCTGTGGCTTCCTCCCATCTGTGTGTGTTGGGTGAGGGCTAATGGCTGACCCCTGTGGGCAGAGTCCTTCGCCCTGCGGCCACCTGGGTGGACAGACTGCTTCCAGGCAGCTCTTGGGAAAGTTGGGCACGTGCTTCCCTCCAGAGGTCATTTTGGGTACTACACCACAAGGCCCAGAAGGCAGGAGTGAGCGGTTGTGGGAGTTGTGGAGGGTCTTGGAGGATGGGGAGACCCAGGCCAGGAGGGTTCCTGACCCCTACGCGATGCTTTCCTTTAAAACCGTCTTTCAGAACCCGGCTTGGTCATTTCGTGGTTCATCCTCCCACCTGAGGCTGGCCTCTGGCTGGCTGAATGTGTGGCTGGGGCCAGGGGACCAGGAGCAGATGGTTTGGCCTGTCTGGGCCTTTGCTGTCTCAGCTGTAAAGCAGAGATTGGATGCTGGCACATGAAATAACCTGGAGTCCAGGCCCAGGGCTGATGGCTGGAAGGGAACAGCTGAGGGTCCTGTGACGGGCGTGGGGAGAAGGACCCGGGGCTGACCGCACAGCCCTCTTCCTCTGCTCATCTGCCGGTGGGGGTGAGTCTCTGGAACTCTCCCACCCTGTGGCTGGGACCCAGGGTGTGCAGGGCCTGGTCACACCCAGGGTGTGCGGGGCCGGGGCAGTCCTTTCGGCGGCGCCCAGGCTTCCTTCCCACCCCGGGCTTCCAGGCCAGCTATTCCCCACCCTGAGAGCTGAATGCAGCATTGATGTACCCCTATTTGAAAAATGGGTCTTTGCAGGTGTGATTGAGACAGGAGCCTACCTGATTAGGCCCCAAATCCAATAAGAAGAGGAGAGCTGGACACCCAGACAGAAGGGAGGGGTCCGGTGTGGATGGAGACGTAGATTGGAGTCATGTGTCTGTGGGTCAAGGATGCTGAGAAGGTGGAAGAGGCGGGAAGGATCCCCCGCTAGAGACTGCCCTCACTTTGATCTCAGACATCCTGCTCAGAGCTGGGAAAGGATGTGTCTCTGTTGTTTTGTGGTCATTCATTGCGGTGGCCCAGGAAGATGACCGGCCTCTCCCATCTCGTCTCTGCCTCTGACAAGCATCCTACTTGGCTGACCTGTTTCTGTCTTCCCGCTGGCATGCAGGCTTCACGGGATAGGGGGTGGTCTGCACAGAGAGGGCAGCCTGCACCCCGTTCCTGTGTGTCGGGGTGCCTCTGTGCTTGGCCTCGGGGCACCGTTCAGCAGGCCAGGAGGAGACGGGGCAGCACGGATTAGACGGAGCTCACCCCACATGTATGGGCCTCACCAGCCTGGGGACATTTTAAGCCTTGAGAATTGAGAGGAAGAG
>NW_011494861.1:9776884-9783508 GCF_000754665.1 Bison bison bison
TATGAAGGTGGCTCTTGTGTGGCCCTGGGGTCTTCTCCCTCCCCGTCCCCCATGAGAACCTTAGAGGGGACACCATTGGCTGTCACAGGCTCAGGGCCTTAGCTCCATGCCAGTGTCCTGGGGGCGGAACCTGCACACTGATGGTCACCCATGGAAGGTAAGATGTGGGTCAGCTGCATGCCCGGCTTGCCCAGCACTCACAAAATGAGGGGTTTCCCGAACATCTGGGATCATCAACCCCATGGCTCTCAGGATTTCCTACAAAAAAGTCGACACCTGCTGCCTGACGGAGCCCCTTTCCTGTGGCTCCAGGGTATCCTGTGCTCCAAGAGGTCTTGCTCGAGTCTTCCAAACTTTTGGCTCAGTTGCAGGGCTGCAGCCCAGAGAGGCAGTGTCCTGAGGCCAGCAGTCCCCCAGGAGGCCTTTTGGTTTGACCATCATGGGTGCTGAGGGCAAAAAGGGCAGTGCCTGCCCTCCCCCTACCTCCCTAGCCTCAGGGAAGGTGGGGGCTGGAGGATAGGGTACGGCAGGTCTCCTTTCTTCTCTGGGCCTGGCATCCAGCTGACCCACCACTCACTGCAGGGTCCCTCCCCTCGGGTGACTGGTCCAGCCCGCAGGCAGCTGGGAAAGGTCTTGTTGACCTTGGGTGATGGGGCAGCTGTGAGTGGGCCTGAAGACAGAGGCTCTTCTGTGTTGGGTGACTGGAGGCCCAGGCTGGGTGGGGTCCACAGATGGACATAGGGGTGGCGTCGGGGCCGGGCTGCTGGGCGGGGCCTGGCTGCCTCTCTGGCCCATGGGGGTGGCCTTGCTGAGCAGGAGGCTCAGTTCAGGGAGCACACAGTCACTCCGTCTTGTGGCCCAGCTAACAATTGGGCAAATGGTTGTTACCTCCTATTAAATACCTACTGTGTACCAGGCTTCCTGCATCACCTTCTGGAATTCTTACAGAAACTCCCTAAGGTGTCAATGTCTCCATCTCATCCAGAGGTCAAGCGTCTGTGCTTTATTACCTGGCTAGTGAGTGACCCGGCCAAGAGGAGAGCTCAGGCTTATCTGAGTGCAAAGCCCAGGCCCCCTCTCATAATTAGGGACTATTTAAGGTTTCCAAAGAGGTAAGGCATTTTAAAAATGCACTTATCTGCTCCAATTGAGAATTCAAAGCATTACAGACATTCCAGCTGTGATGATGCAGCTCCCACTGTAATCAATAGAAAACTGGGCAAAAATAAGAAGCAACTGTTGTAGTCATCAACAACAGGTAGCAGGGCTTAGTGGTAAAGAATCTGTCTGCCAGTGCAGGAGACACAGGAGTCACTGGTTCAATCTCTGGGTGGGGAAGATCCCCTGGAGGAGGGCATGGGAACCCACTCCAGTACTCTTTCCTGGAGAGTCCCATGGACAGAGGAGCCTGGCGTGCTACAGTCCATAGGGTTGCAAAGAGCTGGACGCAACTGAAGCGACTGAGCACACAACATGTGGCAGAGAACAGTGGGGGTTGGGGGAGGACCCAGTGAGGTGAGCCCCACACCTGCCCAACTTTCTTCTGAGAGGCAGGACAAAGCAGAACACAGTGGCTTCACTGAGCTAGCCAAGGCAGGCAGAGATGGCGTCAGGGAGGCTGAGGGGACTGGGACTTGCAGGCAGAGCCTCAGAGGGAAGGCAGCAGTGCAGAAGAGGATCTGGAGAAACCCCCGGGGTCAGCCTGAGTCTGGTCAAATGCTCTGCTCTGTGTGCAGAATGAGATCCTGGGAGCCGAGCAGAGAACAGCTCCCAGCATCCACACAAGCTCGGAAACACTTGATAGCCAGTCACCAGGACCAAGAGGCCTCATGGACCCCAGGACATTGGCTGGAGATCAAAAAAGGCCACGTATTAGGTGAAGGTAAGCTTACACCTTAGGTGGAAGGGGCAGAGGCTGCTCTACATTATTGAAACGAGCAAAGACCAGGCTGGCCTCCAAGTCAGTACTGCTTGTCAGCACGAAAATTTCTTAAAAGAAGGTCAACGAACTCTGAGGTCTCAACCATTTTGCATTTACCGCCTCCAGCACCCAGTGAAACATTAATAGGCATGTGACCTATATGTGTGAGAAAAAGCAACCAATAGAAAGAGACCCAGAAACCACATAGATGATGCAACCAGCAGAGCTTCCCTTGTGGCTCAGCTGGTAAAAAATCTGCCTGCGATGAGTGAGATCTGGGTTCGATTCCTAGGTTGGGAAGGTCCCCTGGAGAAGGGAAACACTACGCACTCCAGTATTCTGGCCTGGAGAATTCCCTGGACAACAGTCCATGGGGTTGCAGAGAGTCAGACACCACTGAGCGACTTTCGCTTCGCTTTGCTTCATGAAGGGTGGCGCTAGTGGTAAAGAACCCATCTACCAATGCAGGATATGTAAGAAATGTGGGTTCGATGCCTAGATTGAGAAGATCCTCTGGAGAAGGAAATGGCAACTCCAGTATTCTTTCCTGGAGAATCCCATGGACAGAGGAGTCTGGTGGGCTATAGTTCATAGGGTCGCAAAGAGCTGGACATGACTGAAGTGACTTAACACACATGATAACTATTCCAAGGATATAAGGGAAGCTTTGAACATAAAAGAGAAAGTATAATGTATAATGAATATGATCAAAAGAAAAAGAATGCTGAATCAAATGAAAATTCTAAAGATGAAAAAGATATATAAGATACAAACATTTAAAAACATACTGGATGGAGTTAACAGATTAGACGCTACAGAAGGAAAGATCAGTGAACTTGAAGACAGGACCACATAAGTCATCCAGAGCTCCAAGGCCTGGTGGGTCATGAATCTTGGGTTTTAACTGGATCCTAGGAGAAAGAGCCAACTACCTCCCTTGGAGTTTTGGTTCCCCAGACTCTCTGTTGGGCTTCCCTGGTGTCTCAGATGGTAAGAATCTGCCTGCAATGTGGGAAACCTGGGTTTGATCCCTGGTTTGGGCAGATCCCCTGGAGAAAGGAATGGTTACCCACTCCAATATTCTTGCCTAGAGAATTCCGTGGACAGAGGAGCCTGGCGGGCTATAGTTCATGGGATTGCAGAGTTGAACATGACTGAGCGACCACCACTCACAGCCTCTCCGTTGGGCCTCAACTGGTGCTCAGGCCTCCCTGTCTTATAACCATGGAATTCTGTCCTCTCTGTCCTGAAGCTCTGGAGCAAACCTCCCTTTCCTGAGCTGGGTGTAAGTTTTGGGGAGGATGTGGCCCGGCAGTGCTGTGCACAGCGCTCTTCCCTTCGTGAGGACCACAGCGCAGGCTGTGGCCAGCAGCCACCTCCCACCCCAGAACCCTGCTCTGAGCATCTTGTTATCCTGGGCCCCTCTTGCTCGTCCATCTGTTCCCACAAAAGCCAGCCTGTGTCTAGCCATTTTACCCTGAAATAAGATACTTTTTGATTTTGGGGAAGACTTTTGTTGCCCCGAGAAATGAAGTTAATGATTCTCAAAATAGCTTCTCTGCAAATAACCAACAGGCTCACTTGGCCCAAAATGAATCTGAAGGGGAATTCAAAAGCATCTCTTTTCCCAGAAAACAGATTTCTCATTGACACATTTTTCTCCTGTTGATTTTCACCCCCCTTGTTTCCAAAATGGAGCTTTTTTCCTCGATCTTCCCTGCCAGGAGCTGGGCTTCAGGGAGACAGCGTTGGCTTGCCAGCCTGTTCTCTGTGCCTCTGCTCTTTCCCTCTGAGGTCCCCTGACAATAGGGCTCTTATCAGACAGGCTCCTGTCCCGGGATACTCCTCTCCCTTCGGGGGTGGAGGGCATAGAGAAAGGCTGCTGGGCTGAACAAAGATGGGAGCTCTGGCCCCTGACGGCAGCCTGCCTGGGGAGCTTGGGAGGGCATAACGGGGTGGGCTAGAGACTGTCACTCCATCTTGGTGAATGGCTTTTGGAAGTGTGGCCATTCACCAGTTCTGTGATTTGCATCATTTGTCCTCTGAGAATGGAAATTTATTTCTCAAGCCATCCCTGTGCTTGGAACTCCAGGGCAAAGCCCATATCTGACCACAGGATTCAGATCACAGGATGACAGTCACACCAGGGAAGAAATCACCTTAAAATGTTTAACTGCTTCCCCCAACCAGTGCTACCCTGGAGACACACATACTTGAAGGTGTGAAGAAAGTGAAAAGACTCAGTACCCAGATTTGGGCCCAGGGATATTGTTCCAAGGTCAACTGCAGTTTCTTCCCTCTGGTGGCTATGAGATGCTGCCATTTAGAGGAACCCAGGCCTTGCCCCCTTCTGTTACCTCTCTCAGAGCAGGTTCAGCCCCCTTCAGAGGCACTGGAGGTCTCAAGATCCATGTTGAGTGAGGGTTCTTACAGCAAACCACCCATCCATCATCTATCTACCCAGCTATCCATCCACCCACCCACCCATCATTCATCCATCGTTCCATCCATCCATTCATAGGGGATCCACCCACCTATCCATCATCCATCCACCCACACATTTATTCATCCATCCATCCACACATCTTTCCATACATTTATCCAGCCATCTGTCCATCCATCCACCCATCCATCTGTCCATCTACTATCCATCCACCCATCCATCATCCATCCATCATCCATCTATCCATCCATTCACCTATTCATCATCTGTTCTTCATTTCTTTGTGCAACCTGACAAATGGGCCCCAAGAAGGAATGCCTGGGTGCACAGAAGGAGGGGTGCCCTGCGGGGCTGTGTTTGCTCCTCCTGCAGCCCTGGCCTTTGCTCTGCCTTGATCCATCTGGCCATTGCTGGTGGGTCAGGCTAAGGCCCTGGCTGGAAGCAGTGTGTGGGGCAGACACAGCTGAAGTGGAGGGCTGGCTGGTGGGGAGGTCTACTCTCAGAGGGGGGCAGATTTGGGGCTGGCCTTATAGGATGGGCTTCTCCTCCATCAAGAGGCCCTGGTGAGAGTTCATGGGCATGGGCGCTGGGGGCAGGGACATGTTGGGGTAAGAATACCTGGGGGCAGTTGCATTTGGAGGTGGGCACACCGGTAGGGTGCCATGCCTAGAGGTAGGCTCACCTGGAGGTGGACACACCTGAAGGCCACTATGATGGAGAGTAGAAACACACGGAGGCTGCCACACCTGGAGCAGGGCACACCTGGGGGCCATACCTAAAGGTCACCTTGTCCTGAGGTGGGCACACTTGGGGGAGGGCACAGCTGGAGACCAGCACTCTCACTGCAAGGCTGTCCTGGGTAGTTGGTGCCCTCTCTGAACTTGTTCTTTTCTGGAAAACAGGAACAGCAAGGGGACCTGCCCTGGGAGGGGTACAGGAGGATGGCATGAGGGGCTCTCCATCAGGGCTGGCGAGCCTCCCCACCAGCCACACCCTGACTCTTGAGTCTGTTCTCACCATCCCTCCCCAGCCCTCCGAGACCTCTGTTCTCCCTGAGTGAAGCAGGCAGGCACAGAGGCTTAGAAAAGCACACAGATTTATTGCATATCAATCTCATGTATAAATTCATTGTAGCATCGGAAAGATTACATTTGGTATACAGTCCTAGTCTACAGCATCAACCTCAAAATCAGCTTCTCCTAGGCTTCAGCTTAAAGACATTTCTCTACACACGTACATTTGTCTTTATCACGAGCATCATCAAAATGAAATCTGCAGAGTTACTCTCTGAATGATTCCTACACTTGGTGTCTTTTCCTTTCCTTCTCCCACAGCGATTTCCATGTTAAGAACTGCGTCTTCCATGTGGGCAGTTCAGGACTCCTAGTCTCGAGGACGCAGACTCTAATCACATATTTAATAAGTGCATCTATGGGATTTTCCTTTTCGTAAAAATTTCACGAACAGACACAATAATGACTACACACGAGCCATGCAGTTTACTTAGAACGGAAGCAAATTTACAATCGGGGGACGTGGGACATACACCAGCCTCCTTCTCAATGGTTTTTTTAAAAAAAACATTATGGAGAAAAACCAGACATTTACACTTGACTTCTTTTCAACACTATACAGCTCTAAAAGAAAAAAAAAAAAGAAAAAAAAAACCGGATCATAATGTAACGATGGCGAAGGATGACATGGATGCACAGGTTTGGAGTGTCACCAGCGTATGCGTATGGATGCCCTCAGTCCCGTGTGGACACGGGGCTCAGCTTCCCTCATTTGGAGGAGAACGAGGAAGAGAGGTGCGCGGAAAGGAGCCTTCAGGATAACTTTGTTCATGAGTGAATTGCACATCTGGAAACATAAGCTGCCTTTTCATTCTATCTTCTCTTACTTTTTTTTTTCCCCCACAAGTGGTAATACGAATCCGTGACAGAAAAGAAGGAAGACATAAACACTGGAATGGCAGGAGGAGAGGGACGCTCCTTGGCATCTCGTGAGGACGTCTTAGTCACAGTGTCACGCATCGCTACAGAGACATTCATGGCTTTTGAGACCCGGCTGACCTCCACCGACCAGGAGCAGTTATGTCCCCGCGTCCCCAGCCGGGAGGGGAGCGAGGTGCCCGGCTCCCCGTCCATTCCCCGCCACCGCCCCAGGCAGCAGTGCAGGGTGCTCTCTGGGGGTGCTGCCCCTGCCCCTCCCAGGACAGCACGGTGAGTAAGCTCAGTAGATTTCAGTCACTTGGGCAGTA
>NW_011494861.1:9783608-9785954 GCF_000754665.1 Bison bison bison
CGGGGCTAACACAAGGGATGTGTATTCAGGCAAGTGCTTTGCGAATGTTCACTGAGGAAGCAGCCAGGACGCAGGACAAGGGCCCTCAGGGTTTCCAGGGCCAATCAGTGTCTGGGTGGACTGGCCGTACTCTTGGCATTGTATGGGAAGGCCACTAGGGCTGGGCAGTCTCTCAGGCCCACCCCAGTCACTTATCCCCACCCCAGGGTTCCAGGTGGGATGCAGAAATGCATGCCTCTGGGTTCCAACCAGAGGCTTCTGGGTCTCCCTTATGAAGGGCTGGCTGGCCAAAGGGTCAGCAGTCCTGGGGTCCTACCCGCTTGTCCTGGGAATGAAAGAGTTGGGCCCAAGGTGGGGGTTGGGGTCTGAGGGGCAGAAGAGGGAAGAGTGAGGAGACCTCCTTCCAAATTTCCACTTGGGGGTGAGTCAGCAGCCCAAAGAGGGAAGTGGATGAGGCTGGAGTGAAGGGCCCTGGCCCCAGCACGCTAGCCCAGTGGGGTTCCTAGTTTACAGCCCTGACTCTGGCCACCAGCCCACAGATGCATTGGTTGGCCAGCCAGCCACCAGCTGCATCCGTGCCATGAAGCTGGGCTCTCGGAATTCTCCAGCCTGAGCTCCCAGACCCTCCAGGGCGTCCCCCTGGGTCTGAGCAGGTGGCTGGTGCTGGAGCCTTGGGGGCAGAGAAGACCTGGGGAGGGGCAGCTGACTGTGGTTGGGACAATGCTCAACTTTGAAGCCAGGCTTCATGGACCCACCAGACGTAGGAAATAAGTGCTCTTTTTATCTGGGGGTCCGAGGACAGAACCCTCCCCGCCACTGAATCTGCCAAATGCTCAGGCTGGAGGAGAAACTGGGCTTACTCTAATTGTTTTCAAGAGGGACAAAAAACAGGACTTAAAATGTGCAGTCAGGGTTCTTGGGGATGGGGAAGGAAAGAAGGAAGAGTCAGAGTTTAAGAAGATCAGCTACAGAGACCCAACCGTGACTGTCACAGAGTGACCAGAGGTGAACGGAAGGGCTGGGCTGCAGGGAACAGACACTCAGGCCTCCACCTGCCCAAATATCCTGCTTTGGACAGAGAGAGTCAAATCGCAAAAAAAAGCACACACCTTATTGTTTAGCAGAAGAAATCATATAATTTGGGTTTACAGAAATGGGGAGGTGGTATCTGAGGTTGACTTTTCAAAGGGGTCCCATCTCAACCGAGGGAGAGTTGGAAGTTGCGACACACCAGGAGGGTCCACTGCGGGGGTGGGATGAAGGAAGCTTCTGAGATGGTGCGAGCAGCCGTGTCTGTAAATCCCTGTGGGTGCGGCTGCAGGCGGCTCCTCTGCCAGCAGCTTCTCTGACCGCCCTGGGGGCCACGTTCCAGCCTGTTCCCACGTGGAAGGCGCTCTGAGTGGTACCTTGACCGGATCCGGGAAAGGCCAAATCCTTTCGCTAGGATCTGCAGGTCTGTGCGCCCTTGGGGATCCCCATCCACAGGTCCCCACTGTGAAGCCGAACCCCCAGTGCCCAGGCGGACGATTGTCTTGGCCTGGAGCGGCTGGACGGTTGGCCACTCCATGACCGTTTGTATTTTCACACATTTCTTAGGGCAACTTGGGCGGGTTTTTTTCCTCTTCTTCTTGGGATGCTAGTCTTCGTTTTTCTTCCAAACAATAAAAGAAATAAATAGAGCACTTGTCTTAAATGCAACTGAAACTCAAATTTAACAAAAACACATGATTGTCTGGAAAACGGGCAGCAGGATTCGTTGGGGGGTGGGGGACGTGGGGTATTTGGCACATTAAAAATCGCCCCACTCCCTGGTTATTGATCACACAACACACAACCTTATTACACGGTTTTGGTCCTTCACTAGATACTTATATTAACATTATTTCTTCACAATAAGAATGTCTAATGCCAAAAATACTGTTAAGGAAGAAATAAAATAAGAAAAGAAATGAATTAGAAAAAATTACAAGTTATATACAGATTAAGGTCAATTCCATCAGGGAAAAAAAAACAACAACAATTATTTGAAATTGGCCCCTATGGGAATAATTTAAAGCCCATCGAGTGGAGAGCAGCCTGGTCCTGGGAGGTGCCGTCCGTCCCCTCAGGGCTGTGCTGTCTTAGCTCTTTGTGGAGGTCACACCTGGACTCCCGTCCTTCTGGAGCCGGGTCCCGCCCGCCAAGAACCCACACAAAGAGCGAAGTGGCAGTTGTGTCCTGGGGTCTCAGGTGAGCATGGAGCTTGGCAGCCTGGAGCAGAGGAGCCTTGGAGTGCACCCCACGGCAGCCCCTATGGGGGGTGCCCACTCCCTTCCTCTTGTCCATCCGCAGGGGTGGGGTGGGTGG
>NW_011494861.1:9786104-9790985 GCF_000754665.1 Bison bison bison
GGGGCTTGGCCACTTCTGCGCTGGGGACCAAGTCCCTGCTCCGACCTCCCTCTGGGTGGGGGACGCGGGCACGAATCCCATGTCACACAATGACAGGCACATCTCTGAGTCCCAGCCTTGGGCCAGCCCAGGACATCGTATCTGATTCCAGGTACAGTCTCAAACTGCTCCCGGGAGTGGGCTCCGCCCCTCGGTTCTGGGGGCGGGGTGCCCAGAATCACCTTGGCTTTACAAACACAGTCAGGGATAGAAAATCTCTCCATTATCTACAGTATAAAGAACACCCCCAAACGCAGGGCTGGGTCCCAGGCAGGTTTGGGTTTGCAAAGAAGCTGAGATTTCAAAGCAATGCAAAATTACTTTTAAAAAACAATTTGCAAGTCACTTTGTGATTTTTTTTTTAAAAAATACTGTCTATTTTTAAAACCACATGCTTAAATAGACTCTGTCGTCAATAAGATTACCAAAAGGATCATTCTTGTCATTTTCTTTATAAAAATTGTCAGGGCGATTCCCTCCTTAGAGCACGCCCAGATGTCCATTCCCTCCCTAGATGCCACACGGCGCCTGGGAGAGGCCCACCAGCCTCGGTGTGGGGTTCAAACCCCGTCCTTGCCCATGGGGTTGACTCTGTGAGGCAGCCCCCAGTGCTGTGCCCGGATAGAGTGAGCTGTACCAACTGAAGGCTGTTCTCAAGACTGATGCTTGGAGCCAGTGAAACCCTATGATGGCTCCAAGGAGGCCGGGTTCTGAGTTTTCATTGCAAAAGTCAGAGTTGGACCATGGAGAGGGGAACAGATGTGGAGGAGTGGTCAGATACAGGTGACAAGGAGGGGTCTCCTCGGCCCCAGGCCGCACAGGCTCCCAAGGCCCTTGCCTCCGTCTTCTGCCATGGAGATTTCTGTTGGGAAGTCGGGGGCCCTGGTGGCCTCACTTGGACTCTGACCCCAGCCCCTCTCAGGCCAGTCAGAGGTGGTTGATGGGGTTAAAGGCTCCAGACTCTGGCGTGGCTCCCGCGATGTTCAGCCAAGCGTCCAGAGGGCCCTGGGAAGAGGCGTGGAGAGGAGTGTCCTCGGAAAGGGACAGCATCATTGCATACGCCTGGGTGGAGGGGAGGGCACACACAGGAGTGCAGGTGAGTGGTGTGGGGTGGGTCCTGTAGACCCCAGGCCAGCCCATGCCCTCCCGGCCTCCCACCCCCTCCCACTGACCTCAGACCCAGAGGTGAGGCGGGGGCAAAGGTGTTGGGGGCTGGCCTGCAGAGGAGGCATCTTTGCAGAGGGCCACTAAAACCCTCAGCCTCTCTGGGGCACATCCGCCCTCGCAGGTGCCCCTACATCCCTGGTGATCAGCATGGATTCACAGGCAAGCATGCTTTTCAGGGGGACCAGGGTGCTGGTGGTTACTGCTGAGACCCCATCAAGGAGGCGCAGGCCCTGCCTGGTGGGCCCTGTCCAGTGTGGATGACCGTGGTGGTGGCACAGAGCCATTTCAGGGACGTGGTGTGCAGCATTTCTGAGCTGAGAGCAGACGTGCCTCTGGCCCAGAGCCCAGCTTGGCCCCCAGAGCACGAGTGGATGGGACCCAGGGCCGCTCAGAGCAGGTGGGGTGGGGTGTGTCCACCCAATTTCACACTCTGGACAGGATTAGTAAAGAGACGAAGACAGACACGCAGACGGTTTTTGCTCAGACTTGGGTGAGCTGCGGAGAGCTGAGTGGAACCCCAAGTCCCCCAAGCTGAAAATAAGCAGGGTCCTGCAGCCCCTAGGCTGAGGGTGAGTCATGCCGGCCAGCCTGTGCCCTGCTGACTCGCCATAGTTGCAGCTTGGAGCCCGTGACCCCGACGGGGGAGCGTCCCTCGAGAGGACCCTGGGCTACCATCACTCCTGCTTGGGCAGAGGCAGAGGGAGGCCAGTGCAGCCACGAGGGCACTGCCAGTGGATACCACCCTCCGGGTATATGAGGGCCAGGACCCTCATGTCCAGGATCACTGAGGGACTGGGGGAGCGCCCTTGTGAGGGTCTGGCTCTCGTTCATCTGCTCTCAACCTCTCCCCACCCTTGCTTTCATGGAAAGGGAATCATTTGGGGGTCTCTCTAGCCAAAGCAATGGGCATGGGAGGGCTGGAGTCCTGGGTGTCCCCCATGCAGACATGGGACGGCCACAGAGAGAAGGGAGGTGGTCCCTGGTCGGGGAGGCACAGCTGGGGCCTGCCATCCAGCCTGGGGAAGGTCGGGGGCAGGCTCTGGTAGGTACCTACCTGGTTCTTAGCCTGCCTGTACAGGGTCTGTTTTAAAGTCTCAGAATCTAAGGTAGAATTAAGCACATCTTTAACTTCAAACGTTTCCTCAGCTGTTCTGCGGAGATCCAGCCCCTTCCCAAAAGTCGGCATCGGCTCCAAAGCTAAGAGACCGCCTGGTGGCTCCTCAACACACCTGCACCAATGACCGGAGAGGGGCCTGCTGTCAGCCTGTCTGGCCTCGGCCGCCTCTCTGAAGCCCCATGGCCAGCTCCGTGCCTGCATGCACACCACAGCGTCTCCACGAGCCACATGCACAGGAGACAGACACACGGACACATGGACACGTGGACAGAAGCCACACAGATACAGGAAAGTGATGGAGGACACAGGAGGTCCGTGCGTGCACACACACTGCGAGCACAGGCAGGGCGCCGGGTCCCTGGGCACAGAGCACAGGCTGGGAGCAGGGCAGAGGTCTTGGTTCCCGAAATCTGGGTTGTTCTGGGGGGCCCACTCTCAGGGTCCAGAGTGGGAGGAAGTGGGCCATCTCCGAAGGGCCCGCAGGATCTGCCAGCCACCCCCAGGAGGACCTTGAATGCTGGTGGCATCACCGGTGCTGAATGTAGGCGGTGAGCAGTGGGGACGCAGCAGGAGAGGCTCTCCTCTGCCAGCTTTCAAAATCATTGGTGCTCAACCCCCACCCACAGCCTGTTGAAGACAGACGTCACTACTCCTGGTTCTGCGGGGCTGGAGATCACCCACGGGTCCCTGATCAGCTCCTTCTCAGCCTTTGCCTGCCTTGCTCTGCTTCTGGACTGGGTGAAGCATGTGTGCGCATGCACATGTATACACAGATGTGTATAAACATGCACCTTCATGTGTGTACATGTATACACATGTGCCCACACGGGCGAGGGTGTGCATACAGTTGCACATGTGGTGTTCACACATGTATGTGCAAATGTGCCCACAGTGTGTATGTGTGCACATGTATACACATGTGCCCACACGGGCGAGGGTGTGCACACAGTTGCACATGTGGTGTTCACATATGTACGCACGCACACACGTGCCTGTGTGTACACGTGCACATGTCCACATGTGTACATGTATGTACATGTGCATTGTGTGCATGTGTGTGCAGGTATGTGTGCATGTGTGTGTGAGTTTGGGGCCCGGTCTCACCCTGACCTGTGCACAGAAGTCCTTGCAGTGGAAACACCTACTGGGAAGGAGAGAACCCCGCTGGCAGGGTGGACGGTGTGGGAGTGAGGTCACCCCCTCGGTGCTTGCCCATCTCCCTGCCCGGGGCCCAAGCACTTGGGGCCCACAGAGGGCAGGTGCCCACCTTCGGGTGTGGTCAAAGCCCACGGCCAGGGAGGTGGGTGGCTCCTCATCCTCATCGTCCTCATAGGCACCCTGAGGCTCGGGTGTGGGGGATGCGGTGTCATCCTGTGACTTCCCTGCCAGGCTGTCATCATCCTCCTCCAGCTCCTCCTCCTCCTCCTCCTCCACGTCCTCTGGCTTCCTGATGGCCAGGCCCGGGCACTGGGAGGTGCCATCTAGGTCCTGGACTTCCGGCCTGAAATGACACAGGGGGAGCTGACCACAGATGTCCTGAGGCAGCAACTTGGTTCCAGTGGCTCTGGCCCCCTGCCATCCCTGATGCCCCCAGCCCCCTCCGATGGCAGCCTGCCCTTCTCTATCACTAGACCCTCAGAGCTGGGGTTCTGCACGGCCCGTCTCCGTCCTCGGCCGCTGTTTCAAGTGATTAAAAAATGGAAGGGCACCTGCCCAGGACCAGGATGAAGCTGGGCAGGAACTGCTGGGTAGCAGGCTCCTGTCATGCTGGCGTAGACACGGGACACTCAGGGATTCGGGAAGGGCGCTACGCTGGCCTGGAGGGCAAGGGGTCCTGGGAGCTGGTACTGGGCTTGGGCCCTGCACAAGGGGTATCCCTGGGGAGGCTCGGAGTGTGGGAGGTGTGCGGCCCCACCCTGATGAGTGCCTGCTCTTCCCCACCTGCCACGAGGGCACGAGGACTGGGCGGCCCTCCACAGATGGAGTATCTAGGACCTGGGGCTCTGGGCTGTGTGGACTGGGCTGTTGTCAGCGACGGAAACCCTCCAGGGTGAGTGTGTTTCTGAGACTGGGCTGTCTCTCCTGCAGCTCAGGCTCCTCCCCTCATCCCCAGGGGTCCTTGCAGCTGGGGGCCTTTCCCATTCTGGTCCTCATTATTGAAAAGAGAAAGCGAGCGGTGAGGAAGAGGGTGCCCATTACTTTGAGAAAAATGACAACAGCGTTGTTCGGTTCATCTGCAAGTTCATGACCAGGTGCCGTGGCCACACATGGGCTGGGCCGAAGGCCACCTGGGCAGGTGTCCCGCACGTGGGTGGAGGTGGATGGGGAGCAAGGCACATGCTTTGTGAACTGGAGTTCTGAGCCCCCGGACTCAACCCCTTCTGGACCTCACACAGCCCATGGGAGTCCATCCCCTGCTGTCGGGAGAGACTCAGGGTCCTGCTTGGGGCACTAAGGCAAGAGGGATGTCTTCTCCAAGTGGTCACCATCTCCAAATACAGAGCTGAGTGGATGGGCTGGGAAGCTCCAGGTGGTTTAGTTCTTGGCCCCCCCCCCCC
>NW_011494861.1:9791085-9797943 GCF_000754665.1 Bison bison bison
GCCCCCACCTCGTCTTCACTTCTCATCTTTCCACCGTAGAGTATACAGTTGCTGACAGCTGACCTATTCTCCAGGACAGGCAGGACCCTAATGTGTCTCCCTTGATGTTGGGCATCAGGTTCACGTCTGTCCACCAGTGGTGAGGACCCCAGATCCAGGTCCTGCCTCCCTCCATGGGTCTTGGCAGGTCCCCTTGGGCGGGGTTTGTCATCTCAGAACCCACGCCCTCCGGGGGAATGTGAGAACAGTCCCCACCCTGAGTGCCGATGGACAGCACAGGTGGGGAGCTTGGGACAGCGTAAAGCCCTGAGTGTCATTTAATTGAACCTGAGTCTCTGTGCGTTTATATACAAGCCCTTCTCTGTGGGAGCAGCGACCATGAATGAGCACTTTGTCCTGGCACCGTGCCTCGCCCTGCACAGAAATCTGCTCATTGGTGGGAGGCCTGCGTCAAACACCAGCGCTCGTTGAGGGTGGGGGATGGATACAGCAGGGACAGAGAGGGGAGTCTGGCTGGAGACAGCTTCAGACAGAGAGGAAACCAGAACGAGTAGCCAGGCCTCCAAACAGCTGCCTGGGTGCAGAATGTCCCCAGGGCCAGCCTAACACAGCACATGGCTATGGCTCAAACAGCAGGGATCGTCCCTCTCCCCTCCAGTAGATTCGTTGTTGTTCAGTTGCTCAGTTGTGTCAGATTCTTTGTGACGCTGTGGACTGCAACACATCAGGATTCCCTGTCTTTCACCATCTTCCAGAGACTGCTCAAACTCATGTCCTTTGAATCAGTAATGCCATCCAAACATCTTGTCCTCTGTTGTCCCCTTCTCCTGCCTTCGATCTTTCCCAGCATCAGGGTCTTTTTCAGTGAGTCAGCTCTTTGCATTAGGAGGCCAAATTATTGGAGCTTCAGCTTCAGCAACAGTCCTTCCAATGAATATTCATGGTTGATTTCCTTTCGGATTGACTGCTTTGATCTCCTTACTGTCCAACAGTGTCTCAAGAGTCTTCTCCAACACCACAGTTCAAAAGCATCAATTCTTCGGTGCTCAGCCTGTTTTATGGTCCAACTCTCAGATCTGTACATGACTACTGGAAAAACCATGGTTTCAACTAGACAGATCTTTGTCAGCAGAGAGATGTCTCTGATTTTAAGTACGCCGTTTAGGTTTGTCATTGCTTTTCTTCCAAGGAGTAGGCATGTTTCAATTTCATGGCTGCAGTCACCATCCACAGTGATTTTGGAGCACAAGAAACTAAAATCTGTCACTGTTTCCATTGTTTCCCCACCTGTTCACCATTAAGTGATGGGACCAGATGCCATGATCTTCATTTTTTTGAATGTTGAGTTTTAAGCCAGCTTTTTCACTCTCCTCTTTCACCTTAATCAAGAGTCTCTTTAATTCCTCTTTGCTCTCTGCCATAAGGGTAGTGTCATCTGCATATTTGAAGTTATTGATATTTCTCCTGGCAATCTTGATTCCAGCTTGTGCTTCATCCAGCCTGGCATTTTGCATGATGTACTCTCCATATAAGTTAAATAAGCAGGGTGACAATATATAGCCATGACATACCTCTTTCCCAATTTGGAACTAGTTCATCGTTCCATGTCTGGTTCTACCTGTTGCTTCTTAACCTGCATACAGATTTCTCAGGAGGCAGGTAAGGTGGTCTGGTATTTTCAACTCCTGAAAAATTTTTCACAGTTTGTTGTGATCCGCACAGTCAAAGGCTTCAGCAGAGTCAATGAAGCAGAAGTATATGTTTTCCTAGAATTCTGTTGCTTTTTCTATGATCCAATGGATGTTGGCAATTTGATCTCTGGTTCCTCTACCTTTTCTAAATCTAGCTTGTACATCTGGAAGTTCGTGGTTCACATACTGTTGAAGCCTAGCTTGAAGGATTTTGAGCATTACTTTGCTAGCATGTGAGATGAGTGCAATTATATGGTAGTTTGAGCATTCTTTGGCATTGCCCTTCTTTGAGATTGGAATGAAAACTGACCTTTTACAGTTCCGTGGCCACTGCTGAGTTTTCCAAATTTGCTGGCATATTGAGTGCAGCACTTTAACAGCATCATCTTTTAGGACTTGAAATAGGTCAACTGGAATTCCATCACCTCTACTAGCTTTGTTTGTAGCAATGCTTCCTAAGGCCCACTTGACTTCACATTCCAGGATGTCTGGCTCTAGGTGAGTGCTCACACCATCGTGGTTATCTGGGTCACTAAGATCCTTTTTGTTCAGTTCTTCTGTGTGCTCTTGCCACCTCTTCTTAATATCTTCTGCTTCTGTTAGGTTCATACTGTTTCTATCCTTTATTGTTCCTGTCTTTGCATGAAATGTTACCTTGGTATCTCTAATTTTCTTGAAGAGATCTCTAGTCTTTCCCATTCTATTGTTTCCCTCTATTTCTTTGCCTTGTTCACTTAAAAACACATTCTTATCTCTCCTTGCTATTCTCTGGAACTCTGCATTCAGATGGATATATCTTTCCTTTTCTCCTTTGCCTTCAGCTTTTCTTCTTTTCTCAGCTACCTGTAAGGCCTCAGATTTTGGCTTTTTGCATTTCTTTTTCTTGGGGGTGGTTTTGATTACTGCTTCCTGTACAATGTCACAAACCTCCGTCCATAGTTCTTCAGGCACTCTGTCTATCAGACCTAATCCCTTGAATCTGTTTATCACTTCCACTGTATAATCGTAAGGGATTTGATTTAGGTCATACTTGAATGGCCCTAGTTGTTTTCCCTGTGTTTTTCAATTTAAGTCTGAATTTGGCAATAAAGAGTTCATGATCCGAGGCACAGTCAGCTCCTGGTCTTGTTTTTGCTGACTGTACAGAGCTTCTCCATCTTTGGCTGCAAAGAGTATAATCAGTCTGATTTTGGTTTGACCATCTGGTGATGTCATGTGTCAGAAGAGGGTGTTTGCTATGACCAGGGCATTCTCTTGGCAAAACTGTTAGCCTTTGCCCTGCTTCATTTTGTACTCCAAGGCCAAACTTGCCTGTTATTCCAGGTATCTCTTGACTTCATACTTTTGCATTCCAGTCCCCTATGATGAAGGACATCTTTTTCTTGGTGTTAGTTCTAGAAGGTCTTGTAGGTCATCATAGAACTGTTCAACTTCAGCTTTTTCAGCATTAGTGACTGGGGCACAGACTTGGATTACTATGATATTGAATGGTTTGCCTTGGAAATGAACAGAGATCATTCTGTCGTTTTTGAGATTGCACCCAAGCACTAAATTTTGGACTCTTTTGTTGACTATGAGGGCTACTTAATTTCTTCTAAGGGATTCTTGCCCACAGTAGTAGATATAATGGTCATTTGAATTAAATTCACCCATTCCGGTTCATTTTAGTTGACTGATTCCTAAAATGTCAGTGTTCACTCTTGCCATCTCCTGCTTGACCACTCCAATTTACCTTGATTCATGGACCTAACATGCCAGGTTCCTATGCAATATTGTTCTTTACAGCATCCGACTTTACTTCCATCACCAGTCATATCCACAACTGGAAGTGTTTTCACTTTGGCTCTGTCTCTTCATTCTTTCTGGAGTTATTTCTCCACTCTTCTCCAGGAGCACATTGGGCACCTACCGACCTGGGGAGTTCATCTTTCCTATCTTTTTGCCTTTTCATGCGGTTCATGGGCTTCTAAAGCAACAACACCGACGTGGTTTGCCTTTCCCTTCTCCAGTGGACTGTTTTGTTAGGACTCTCCACCATGACCCGTCTGTCTTGGGTGGCCCTACACAGCATGGCTCATAGTTTCATTGAGTTAGGCAAAGCTGTGGTCCATGTGATCAGTTTGGTTAGTTTTCTGTGACTGTGGTTTTCATTCTGTCTGCCCTCTGATGGATGAGGATAAGAGGCTTGTGGAACCTTCCTGATGGGAGGGATTGGCTGTGGGGAAAACTGGGTCTTGTTCTGGTGGCAAGGCCATGCTCAGTAAGTCTTTAATCCAATTTTCTGCTGATGGATGGGGCTGTGTTCCCTCCTTGTACTTTGGCCCGAGGCCAAACTCTGGTAGGGGTAATAGTGGCTATGGCAACCTCCTTCAAAAGGACCTATACCAGCATTCCAGGGCTCCTTGGACTGTTGTAGTCAGTGCCCCTGACCCTGTGGCAGGCCACGGTTGACCCGTGCCTCCTCCAGAGATTCCCAAGCACACACAGATAGGTCTGGCTCAGTCTCTCATAGATGCCCCAGCTGCCCCAGCTGCAGGTGTCTCAGGGCCGGTGCCTCCTCCCAGCCCCTTCCCTGGACTCTGGTGCTTTGCTGGTGATCCTTGGGGCTCCTCCACTTGTGGACACATCACCCACTCTGCTTCACCTTCACACGGTGTCTCCCCATTTTCTTTTTCTAAAAAAGTCTATTTATTTATTTTTGGCTACGCTGGGTCTTCACTGCTGCCTGGGCTTTCTCTAGTTGCTGAGAGTGGGGGTTACTCTCTGGTTGCAGAGCATGGGCTTCGCACTGTGGGGGCTTCTCTACGGAGCACAGGCTCTAGGGTGTGCAGGCTTCCGGAGTTGTGGCGCACGGGCTTGGTTGCCTTGAGGCCTGTGGGATCATCCTAGACCAAGAACCAAACCCACGTCCCTTGCACTGGCAGGTGGATTCCCAGCCGCTGGACCACTAGAGAAATCCCAAATTTCTCCCTTTTCTAAGGACACCAGTCCTATCGGATATGGGCCACCTGATTTCAGAATGACATCGTAACTAATTCCCCTGAGAAGATCTTATTTCCAAATCAGGTCACTCTGAGGGGCTGGAGGTCAGGATGTCAACAGAGGAATTTGGGGAGGGGACAGGGTTTGGCCCAGGGGTTTCTGGGGTCAGGAAGCTTGGCAGGCCCTGAGTTATAATGGACTGTCAAGAGGAGGTCACTGGTTCTGGGTGGGTTAACACAGGCCGTCCGAGGGCCTGGTCTGTAGGCTGGCTCTGCCCTGGGCTTTCTGAGGGGTGTGGGGCCAGTGTCTGAGTCTCACTTACCGCCCCCACCCCTGGGGCCCTGGCTAAAATGCTGCTCTGTGGGGTCAGGGTGGTGCCAGCCCCTCGTCCCTCTGGGGACACCCGGTCTTTCCTGGTGACTCTCCTGGGGTGTCCTCTGTATGGCTGAGAGCTGGGTCTGCCACTCAGGGACAGCGTTGGAGGGCCACCCACCCCAGGGAGGACGCCCCTGGCTTGTCCTTGTCAGCTCCCTGTCTGGCTCTGCCCTGGGCACAGGGGGTCACAGCTCAGGGGAGCCTGTATCAGCCAGGATGTGCCTCATGGCCTGGCTCCTGGATGCTCAGGTCCATGACTTACTCTGAAGGTGGAGACCTCAGAACTTGAACCACGGACGGCTCTCAGATGGAGCCCAGAGTGCTGCCAGAATGAAGCTCGCCACCCTGGGCGCCGATGGCAGGGCTGGGCTCCCACTAGACCATCACACGTGACCAGAGCCGGGGACGGACCCAGGCACTTTGTTGGCCACGCCCCGATATCAAGGTCTTTGGTGCCTGGCAGGGCTGGGGCTCGGGGACATGCAGCCCATGGCCAGCCTCTCCCATGTCTCCTCCTCTGAGCCCACCGAGGCACCAGGTGGGATCACCTTCCTGGGCATGGATTTAGCCACTCAGAAGAGCGAGAAACAGCCAGGGCACCAAGCCCATGTGCCGCTCGTGCATCCTGAAGGTCTGCTCAGTGCCCCTGCTCTGCCTCGGGGGCCCCAAGGGTGAAGGAGATGCAGCCCGCCTGCGGGGAGCAGACAAGCCCCTGGGAAGCCGGGTGTCCTGGGTGGGAGGGAACTGGGTTCTGGGCTGGCAGCCCACCCATGGGCAGAAGGGCTGGAGCCAGATGCCCAATCCTTTGGGCCTCATTTCCTCTGCAGAAGCAGGGGAGCACGCCCCTAAGCACTAGAAGTCCGGCCTCTCTGAGTCTGCCGCCGAGGCCTGGGATGAAGGGAATGTGTTACAGCCTCTACATCTTAGGATCCCAATTCTGCCATTTTCCTGCCTGTGTGTGTGCAGCACTCTTGCTAGAAACCGTTCATGTGTCAAATTCAATGAGCCTGTCCTGGAGTTGCAGAGGCATGGTGGATCTCATGAAAGGAGCCCTCACCTGGTTGACGTTTGGCCGCACGTGTTAACACTGAGGCCAAACCGTGCATTGAGGCCCGTGTGCTGGCGGCACTGAGTGTGTGACACCCGCCACTGGGCCGGGGTGCTTGTTCTCTGCAGAAGCAGAGAGCCGAGGCGGGGTGGCTGGTGGGTGGGAAGGGTGCCAGCTGCAGAGCCTGCAGGCCTCACCCTCTGCTGTGGGCCTGGGGTCTCTGGTGCTGTGGTGGGGGCCTGCTGTGGGCATGACCATATAGGGAACCATACAGAGTCCAGACCTTCCTGGGACCCCGGGACGTGTTTCTTACCGTTTGTCTGTTCGTGTTGATGCTTGGTTCATCTCACTGTTGGCAATAAAGTTTCTGATTTCAGAGAAATAGGAGTCTTCCTTCTCATCTAAAAGTGCGTGGTTGTCTGACTCGGAGGTTGGGGAGGAGGCGCTGGTCCCCAGGTGGTTGGTGAGGACCCCCGCATGCTGGCTCACTGTGGGGAGGGGGAAGCATCAGAGGAGGGTGCCCCTCGGCTGCACCCCACCCACTGTGGCACAGCGGGAGGGGACAGGTGGCTGAAGGGGTGCACGTGCAGGGCACTCTTAGGGAACACCCCCTTAGGGAAACCCAAGGGTACAAGGTTCCCCTGAATGAAGATGGCTTGAGGGGTGACTGCAGGCTTTCCCCTAGGGCTAGCCTGTGTGCCCCTTCCTCAGCCCTCCTCTCCCCACCCTGCACCCTGCCCCAACCCATCATCCCCATCCTCC
>NW_011494861.1:9798415-9803961 GCF_000754665.1 Bison bison bison
ATCCTCCAGGCCCCCCGCGCCCCTCCTCTGCGCTGCCCCCCCACCTGGTGCGTGCTCGTGTTCATGCTTCTTCAGGTGCCTGTCCAGGTTGGTCTGCTGCCCGAAGCAGCGGTTGCACAGGTGGCACTTGAAGGGCTTCTCCTTGTTGTGGATGTTCCGCACGTGCCGCTGGAGGTTGGAGGAGATGCTGAAGGAGCGGTCGCAGTACTTACACCTGGAAGACACGGCGCCTCAGCGGAGATCCTGCCCTCACAGCCTCCCTGAGGCCCCTGGACCACGGTGGAGAGCTGGGATGCAGTCCCAGCCAAGTGTCCCTGGAAGCAGATGTCCCCCTATCCCTGACTCTGGGTGGCTGATGCTGTGGGACTGTGCCCTGAGCTGGTGGAGGGGACTCTCTGGGGCTTGTGCCCCCGGGGTGGGCAGCACCGGGACTTCCTGGTGTCTCCTGGCATCTCCCCCTCTCTGCTGTCCTGTCCCCCGAGCGCAGGGTCCACAGCAGAGGGTGGCGTGCTCCCGGCGGCCTCAAGGGGGCGGCCGAGCACCAGGAAAGATGCTCCCAGCAGGTTTTTCCGGAAAGGAGCCCAGACCCGCTGCCTGCAGCTTTCTTCCCTGGCAGACAGACCCCTCCTCTGGCCTGGTCCCAACTCCTCTTAGTGGGTCCTCAAGCAGACCCATCCCCCTTGGGGACTCAGCCTGCCAGTCCACTAGAGTGGCTAGTGGCTGCAGGGCCGCACCAACCCTCCTTAGTGTCCTTCTCTGCCCCAGGGTGATGGGGGCTCCCAGCCTTGCCCCGTCAGATGGCCTCCTGTCCATGGACCCCTTTGGTGGAGGTGCCCCCAGCCCTGTGCGCTTGGTTTATCTTAGTGCCCTCCTGGGGGCACCTGCTGCCAGGCTGCGTGGCGCACTCGGGAAATGAAAAAAGACGCTCTTTCCTTGGATGCTTCGGTTGTCCGAGTATCATGACACCAAGTTATCAGAGCAAAGCATGAAGTTGCCACAAGGAGCAATCTGAGATGCCGGCGTGTGCAGGGTCCCTATGGGTGTGGGGCTTCTCCCAGGGCAGGGCAGAGGAGGGAGGGGGGGATGTCCCCCAGGTTATCACAGGGGAACCAATGGTGAGGGCCCAAGAGACACTGGCAGCAAGAAACAAGAACCAGAGAGGGTGGGGCGTCGGGGACTGAGGACCCACGGCACAGCTCTGCAGACAGGGCCGCCTCGTCCCGTCCCAGGGGTCCAGGCCACCACCACTGGCCAGCCACTCCCACCCGTCCAGGGCGTCCAGCCGGGCCATGGCAGGGGGACTCTGGCTCTGGGTCTCCAGTCGCACATGGTGCGTGTGTCAGTCTGCTCATGCACACGTGTGAGGCTATATGTGCATGCTTACGGGTGCATGTGTGATAGGTGTGCACGTGCTGGTGGGCACGCTCATGTGCTCCTGGTCTCAGAACTTCTCTAGGGATGCCCATAGGCGGCTCAGAGGCACAGGAGCACTGACTTATCCATCCCTGAGCTCAGCTATTTCCCTGTTTTGGGAACCAGGCTCCTGTGGATTGACAAGCAGAGAGGCGAGCATGGCAGAGCGCTGACTGGGCAGGCCCTTGGCAGGCAGAGTCTATGCGGCCAGTGTGGCGGGGCAGGGCTTGGGAGACTAGGTCCGCTCAGAGGGCGTGGCTGGGAGGTACGGGGACCTGTCCTGAGGACACAGCCTGGTGGCCGCGCTCCAACACGGTGTAGTGGTCACGAGCACTCAGCCCTGTGGACGGACACGTGTCTGAGGACACCCCGGGGCCCTGGCCTCTCACCCCAGTGCTGCCCGCCCACTTAGGAGGCGCTCGTCTGACACTTGACATTCAGAAGATGGCCCTACCTGGGGAGTCTGGGCAAGCCCAATGGCCCTGGGTCCCTGAGACAGGACGCTTGACACCCCCAGGCTGGCCACTGGGGCCCGGGGCTGAGCTTTTCCTGCTCAAAGCTGGTGGCAGCTCTCTGTGGTGGGAGGGTGAGAGCCCCCAAATTACCACCCCCTACTCGTGGGTGGCTTCTCCCTACCTGTAGGGCTTCAGTGGTGGCTCAGATGGTAAAGAATCTGCCTGCAACGTGGGAGACCTAGGTTTGATCCCTGGGTTGGGAATATCCTCTGGCGGAGGAAATGGTAACCCACTCCAGTATTCTTGCCTGGAGAATCCCCACAGACAGAGGAGCTTGGTGGGCTACAGTCCATGTGATCACAAAGAGTCGGACACAACTGAGTGACTAACACTTTCACCCAGGAGATAATACTTATGGGATGGGCCCTGCTTGGAGGAGCCCAGACTGCTCCCCTGATGTGATTCTCGGGCTTCATTTACTCAGTCCCGAAGCTTCCAGATGCTGCCTGAGGCCAGACTCATGCTGGCTGCCTCCACAGCAGATGGGCTAAGAGCTGCCCATGATCCACGCACTAGTCCCCCGAGCTCCTTCAATCCACCCCTTTGGCCCTGGGGCTGGCCTGCTGGGCCAGCTGAGCTGCCACCAGGCCCCTGGGAGCCCCTAGGACGTAGGGCCTTGGTCGTCCCACAGTCGTGTAATGTTCAGCAGCCTCGACTTGGACCCCTGTCCCAGTTGCCGGCACCATGAGGGTGGCTGTCTTGTCCTTCTCAGCTGGGGTGACAGAGCAGTGGGACTGGGGCTTCAACCCTCTCCCCTCTGGGCTGAGCAGAGATGCTCAGGTGTGCTCTGATCCAGTGATCCCCTCTCAATAGTCCAGGAAGGAGGACTTCTACATCCCTGCCTGCACCATCTTGCTCCTCAACTCTGCCCCCAACACACCCTCAAACCCACAGAAACCTTCACCCCCCAGTGCTGCCAGGCTCGCCTGTAGGGCAAGTGCAAGGCCAAGCTGGCCCCAGCCCACCCAACAGCCTTCCCACAGGCTGCATGGGGTGCTTGCCTCGGTCTACACGGATGTCTGCACACTCAGCCTTCCTTTCCTGTATCTTTGGAAAAGTAGGGACCCTCGCTGGGCCCCAGCAGTGGCTGTGCAGTATCTCTGAGCAGTGGGACAGCTGAGTGAGAAATAGGACTGGATGAGGAGCTCGGTCGCGGGCCTGAGCACCGTCACTCCCCAACCTCTGCTGGTGGGAGGGGCCAGGAGAGCAGCCACACATTCAGTTTGGTCACAGGGTTCTCTCCTGGTTCTAATTTAAATAAATGGCCCAGAGAAGTGCATCTGAAATTTAGGGGACTGGTGAGCCCAGGGCTGCGAGGGAGCAGGGCTCTCGGAGCAGCTGGAATTTGCGTTGTAAATAAGCTGACAAGTGGCAGTGAAATTTATGGCCGTGCTGTATAAAATAGCACACCATCGCACTCCAACAGGAATGGGAGAGCGGAGACCGGCCAGCCGAGGCAGCGGGCAGCCAGGGGACCTTGCTGTGACCGCGTCTGCCCCCGCCCCGGGGAAGCCAGTGGTGTTGAAGATGCAGCACCGGGCGGGGAGAGTGAAATGGCCCCTGGTGGGGCGGTGGCTGTGTCCACTCTGGAACCTAGTGGGGCCGTACCAGCCACCAGAGAGAGATAGGCTTTAGGTAACTGTAAAAACCGGGAAAGGAAAGATAGCAGAGATTTTTGTAACCCTGTGCTGTGTGCTTAGTCGCTCAGTCCTGTCTGATTATCTGCGACCCAATGGACTGTGGCCCGCCAGGCTCCTCTGTCCATGGGGATTCTCCAGGCAAGAATACTGGAGTGGGTTGCCGTGTCCTCCTCCAGGGAATCTTCCCAACCCAGGGATGGAACCCAGGTCTCCCGCATTACAGGTGGATTCTTTACCATCTGAGCCACCAGGGAAGCCCAAGAATACTGGAGTGGGTAGCCTATCCCTTCTCCAGCAGATCTTCCTGACCCAGGAATCGAACGAACCAGGGTCTCCTGCATTGCAGGCAAATTCTTTACCAGCTGAGCTACCAGGGAAGCCCTTTGTAACCCAGGCTTAACAATAAAATGAACAAAGAACAGACACGTATGGGCCACCTGGAGCCCTGATGGGAATGGTAACAGGACCTTGCTGGGCACGTGGACTCAGCACAGTTAGCAGGATGGGGAGCCACAGAGGAAACGATCTGCAGATGGGGGAGGTGAGCATCCTTAGAGCCGGAGTCCCAGGTCCCGCCAGGAGTCACGGTCAGCCCACGTGCATCCAGAGCACGTGCATCAAGACCCCCGACCCACCTCTGGGCAGCGCCGGAGGGACCCCTGGACAGGCTGCCAGGACAGAGGAAGCAGCCACCCTCCTTCCCACATCTCAACAAGCCCTATGTTCTGGAGCTTGAAAAAACATCATCAACTGCCCCTCATCTCCCAGCCTCACTCAGAGATCTCTAAACTAGGACACCGGCCCAGCCGGGCAGAGGTTTGTCACACTAAGGGGTCGTGCCCACTGTGTGTCACACTAAGGGGTCTGTCTTTCTCTTGCTTGTGGGGGCACCCACCCACCAGCTGGGCCTCCGTGGGCACACACACAGTGCACACATATGGGGTACAGACAGGCGGTGGCGGTTTTCATTGGCGTCACTGGGGTGACTTGGGCTGTGCCAGCACTGGCCTTCTGTGGATGAACTTGCACTTTCTTTCCTCCAACTGAAGCCCCTCCAATTCCCAAAGTGAGGCCAGATGCCCCAGTGATGTCACAAGACAGGCCCACACCCCAAACTCCTCATTGTGGGGCTGCCTTGAGCTAGATACAGTCAGGATTTGCAATGCCAACTTTCAAAGCAATTATTGTTACTCGTGTCGAAACTCACAGATTGAAAGAGCAAAAGAAATCAATGATAATTAAATCCTTCTATAAACATGGACCTGAACCCCCAGGGGCTCTTACATGCAACCCTGTCCAGAAGTTGGTTCTCCTTACAGAAACACACAGGGCTCCTTGTCCGGGAGAGAAGCAGGCCGAGCCCTCCTTTGTTAAGTTGTAAGTCACTTTTGGAGGGTAACAGGGAAGGAGGCTGTGTGCTGGGGGCCAGCTGAGGGCACTGAGCAGATGACTGGTAAGCGATGTAAGCTAACGCTTACCCGGCTGGGACAGGGCCTGGGGGCTATGATGCCTGCAGGAGCCCCTGTAGCTGCCCTGCTACAGGGATGGGTCCAGGACCCTGGACCCATGGGTCACTCCCAGCTGTGTGCCCGGACGACAGGAACCTGACGCTGCCCACTTAAAATGATGCCAGACCCCTTGCTCCCAACGGCCGCTGTCCACCAGACAGCCCAGGATGTCATCCTGGCATTGGGACCAGCATCCCCCAATTTGTCTCAAGGTCTCCCTTCCCTGGGACTCCCGGCCCCACCCCCACCGGGTGGGTTCCCCAAAAGCCAGGATGTTACCCTCAGCTCTTTTCTTGGCCGACAAATGCCCTAGGCACCATGAGAAAAGGCCAGAATGGTCAGCAAGTGTGGCTGTGAGCTTGGACCCTGGCAAGTCAGGGGCGTCTCTGAGCCTGAGGCTCCAAGTCTTTGAAACAGGGAGATGCCCCCACCAGTTGTGAACGTGAAATGTAGAGGCTCTCACAGCCCCC
>NW_011494861.1:9804061-9813070 GCF_000754665.1 Bison bison bison
CCCATGCGCTTGCGACCACATTCTGCAGGGAGGGGACTAGGCACCAAGGAGCGAGGTGGGGGCAGACAGGGCTCCCGTCTAGGGTGGTCGGGGCACCTAGGTGAATCCTCAGGATGCCCCCAGCTTGGGTAGGATCCAAGTTTGCACGGGGCTCCTTCTCTGAGACCAGCCCACCCTGCCTTAGGGGCTCACCCTGGTCCCCTGCCCGGGCTGAGGTCAGCAATGGCCAGCGGCTGTGGGGAGGGGGGTGGCGGAGGGCTGGGTGGTGGTGACGCTGAAGCTCCCTCTCCACACAGACCACCCCTGGGCCTGGCTTCACTCTCCAGTTGACACCCCAGTGGCAGGAGGAAGGGCTGCTCCCAGACACGCTCTGGGGTCAGTGGGCGGGAACCTTCCAGAAGCCTGATCTTTACAACATCCCCAGGTGTGTGAGGGCTGAGCGGCCAGGATGGAGTGACCCAGTGACCTGGAGCAAGGTCAAGCATTGCTTCCACCTGCTGCCCATCCCGTGGCAGGGGAAGGGGAGGTCCGCCAGGAGCCTGCCTCCCGCACCCCGACTGGGCGGGCTCCTACCTGTACGGCTGCTCCCCGGTGTGCGTCCTCAGGTGTCTCGTGAGGTTTGCTGACCGGGGGAAGATCTTGCCACAGTACCTGGGGGCAGGCAGTGGGGGAGGGGTCCATCAGGCAGGCGCTTTGCCATAGAGGCGGGCACCCAGGTGTTTTCTGGTGCTGTTTCTCCCACACCTGGGGGCAGGTGACCCACTGCACACCCTGGATTTCAGTTTCTCCTCGGCCTCAGGGCCCAGCTGAGTGTCACAGAGAGGCTGGACACACACCACTGGGCAGCTGGCGCTGGCCCACACTGGCCCGCTCAGGGCTGTGCCCCTGCCCGAGGCAGTTTCTCAGCCCCCAGCCTAGCCTGGGCCGAGCTGGAAAGCACCGGCTGCACAGGCCTGTGCAGCTGGGGACCGGCCATCTCTCCTTAGTGCTGAGCTTCCCACCACCCCCAGAGCCGGGGTTAAACACGGACCAGCAGCCTTAGCTTCCGGCTTGGAAATTCCAACCTGCTGGCCAAGGCTGCATTTTCTTGTGCTCACTGGAGCACAGCTTGGTGTGGATATTTTCAGGGAATGACCTCAAGGGGACAGTGGTCCACCGGCTACCATGCGGACCCTGGCTGAGACTGAGCTTTTTCCTGGAAGTGCAGGTTCATGGGCCCTTGTGGCACCTGCGGCCGCCTCACTGGAACTGCCTCAGGGGCTCACGGCATCTCACCTGCACGTGTATCGCTCCTTGCCCTTCCTGAGAATGGGGTCTGAGAGCGTTGGGGGCGGGGACCGGAAGTTGAAGGGGTGGTGTGGGAGGGGCTGCAGGGAGCTGCCAGAGTCCACCTTCATGGCCGCGAAGCTCTCCAGCTTCTCCGTCATGGTCTCAATGGCTGACATCTGTTGGCAGGAGAGTGAGAGAGGCTGTGGGGCTCCACTGCACCCCCAGTCCTGACGCGCCTGGACCCACCCCACACCTGGGTATCCTGGGTGACTGAGCATGGATCATGGACAAGCAGGGTATCATTGGAACCAGCGGTCTCCTTCTTCTTGGCCACTGGGCTGGGTTCTTTCACTTCCTGCAGCCAGCCCTGCTCTGGTCCTTGTTTGGAATCCCGTCACAGTCCAGGGTCCAGTCTGGGGGAGATGCAGCTGACCATCACCTGCCAGCCCCTGGGTGATGCGGGTCACTGACACTTGTGATCACAAAGCACCTTACTTTGAAACCAGCCAGCAAGCCCTGCTGGCTCGATCCCTGGCTAGCACTCCTTATGCCTAATTTGGGATGAAGACAGAATTATACCCTTTTTTGTTCGATTTTTTGAGTGGTCAAAAAATTTAGTTAGTGTTGGTCGCTCAGTCTTGTCTAACTCTGCAACCTCATGGACCACAGCCTGCCAGGCTCCCCTGTCCATGGGATTTTCCAGGCAAGACTACTGGAGTGGGTTGTCATTTCCTTCTCCAGGGGATCTTCCCAACCCAAGGATTGAACCCAGATATCCTACATTACAAGCAGATTCTTGACTGAGCTACCAGAGAAGCCCAAAAAATTAAGATAGCTATCTGAATCTCAAATTAAAAAATGGCTCACAAACCTGAAGCACCACCACCACCTAGTGGCAGCAGACCATAACTACAGGCAAAGTGCTAAAAAGAAATTCAACAGCTTAAGACTACACCCAACCGTGGAACGCCGAAGCCAACGTGACGTGCGACACAAGACGGGGTGACATGGACCGGAGGGGCTGCCTGTCTGCTCGTTGGAGACGCCAAGGGCTTGCCTGGGGAGCAGAAGGGAGCTGCTTTCTCCTGGCCTTGCTCATTTCCATCTGGTGGGCAGGGTTCTGACTAGAATCCTGTGCCTGCCTTGGGGCTGGGGGACAGAAGTAGGCAGGGGGCTGCGCAGGCCTTAGCAGCATTTCTCCTCTCCACCTGAGACTGCCTGCTGCAAGTCAGGCCCTGTGGGAGGCTGGGATGAGACTGAGAAAGGAAGAGTTTTCATTGTGTCTGGAATCCCTCAGGGTTTAGGCTGGGGAACAACTGAATGGTTATGATAAGACACCAGAAAGGGGTTAACAAACAGAAGATGGGGTCCATCCTATGGCTGAGGCCTCCCTTGATGCTGGGCTGCCACCTAGACCCTGGTCAGCTCTGCATAGTTGCAGGATTTGGGCCTCACCGTCCCTATGGGATGGGCATGCTCCCTTGTCAGACGCATGCTGCTTCCGGCTGTGGCCGCCCCGCCTGTCTCCACTGATGGACAGATGGACACTGCCTGGCCCCTCAGATGCTGTCCAGTCTCTCACTGGCACATCCATGGCCTAGATGATGGGATCTAGGCACACAGACTGCTGCCCATCTGCCAGTGGGTCTCAGTTTTAGCTGCAGCCTTGGGAGGTTCTGGGACTACTGCCCTAGACTCCCCGGGACCCCAGAGGTGGTGAGGAGCAGTGGCCTGACAGGACTGCCTCTCCCTGCTCCACCAGGGGCTGCACACCTGCATGTCGGGCCTCGGAAATGAGAGGCAGCTGACCATAGCATGTTGGTGTCTTTGTGCATTGTGACCCCCGCCCCCCACCCCAAGACTTTACAGTGGCTGGAAGCTGCCCTGTCCCAGTGATGGCCTCACCTCAGACCATTTCATCAGGGGACTTACTAGTCACCTCTCCCACCCCCACCCCCGGAACTGGGCTCAGGGGTAGGCAGCAGGGGTAGCTGGTTGGGGGAGCGGGCAGCAGAGACAATGGGCAGCCAGCCCCCTGCCAGGCCCCTCTTCCTCAGGCCTGGGAGGCTCCGGCCCGCCTGGCCTACTTTGCCTGATCAGATATTCCCGGCCAAGCTCCCCCACAAACACAAACACAGGATGTGCCTGGCTGGCTTGCCTGCTTTTTCCAGCAGGGCCTGAGGAAACCAGGGGAAGTTCTTAACCAAACTCCGAGGCCCCCATGAGACAATGGGAGGCAGTAAGTTTAGCTGTGAACCCAGGCGGGGTGCAGGTTCCACAAACCACGGGTTTGTCCCAGGCGGGAAACGCGGAGGGAGAGAACAATGCCCGGGTCTGGAGTCTGGGTCCAGGCTGGCCCACAACTCAGTCCCGAGTCCTCCGGCTGGGGCAGGGGAGGCCCGTGGGTCTGGGGCCGGGGCCGGGCTCCAAGCGGTGAGAACAGGGGCACAGAAGTGCCTGCAGGCTTGGCGGGGTCTGTGGCTACTCCCCAGACTTGGGGGTTCTTTTTCCCAGACTCCTGATTCTGGTCTTGACAGGTGGCCTCGCCACCCTCTGCATCCCCTGGGGAGGGCAGTCTGTCTGTCCACGACCCCCTGGGATCCCCTGAGCTCGATGCCAGTCCCTCTGCTGCTGTCCTGCTCCCTGCCTCTGCCCCCTGTACCGCCCCTCCTCTGCTGACCTTTTCTCTTAAGTGCCCTCATGTCCCTTGTACCAGAGAGGCTGCTGGCGTCCACACCTCCCTGGGTCTCTCCTATTCATTCTCCCTATGGTCCAAATGTTTGGATATGCTCCATCAGAGCTGCAGCCCACCGCTGCAGGGGGGACGTTCACTACCCCTCCCAGCCGTGGGTCGAGGGGGGCACCCATGGCCAGTGTCCCTGGCTGCTTCCTAGGGCGCCCCCACCAAGGACCACCCTCCTGCCTCACCTGTCTGGCCCTGTCTCATCTTCCCCAGCCTCACAGGGATGGGTGGGTGTGCAGAGATGGGAAGCAGAGACCTGCCTGGGGCTTGTGGCTGGGCCTGGATGGACCTCACGCTCCCACTGGCCTTACCTGGGGGTGGAAGAGCAACGGGGATGGCCTCAGGTACTTTTCCTTAAGGGCTCCCACTGGGTCGGTCACCTTCCGCTTCTCCACCCTGCTGGACAGCAACACAGAGGGTTACGGACCCCACTGAGCGGCCCAGCACTGGGCGGGGAGGGGCCGTGGTCCCTGCCCCTCCTGCCACCTGTGCCCCATCAGTCACAAGGTGGGGGCCTCACCTCGAGCCCAACTTCCACGGGCCCTGTGACCACATCTCACCTGATGTCGTAGGACGGTCTGTGACCCAGCTGTGCACTTGCCTGTATGAGCACATGCTCCCCACACCACACCCAGGTCTGGACCCTTTGAGTCTCCCCAGTGTCCCCCCAACCACCCAGCTGCCAGCATCCATGCATGTGATGAACGCCTGATGCCGGAGCTAGGACTCTTCCCTAAGGGTCCCGTGTGTGGCAGCCTCTGCCCACTGACCCGTTTGCCCAGCGAGGGCTCAGCCCTGTTGGAGTCCCTGGGCTCCCCAACAGCGGAACATGGGGCACACAGGGGCTGCCGCCTACACTCAACTTCCCTGTTCTGCCGAGCCCTTGGCACAGGTGCTCTGTCCAACTGGGTGGGTGTGTGAGCTACCAGGGTCCATCCGGGCAGGGCTGTGTGAGTGATCAGCAGGTTTCTGTCCTGGGGAGGTCTCAGGGCCTCCCCACAGCAGCCAGGCAGTGTCTACCTAAAACCTCAAGACTGCTGCTGGAGACAACAATTCCAGAATGTTCCCCAAATGCCAGTACAACTGCCAGTCACAGCAAGTGGAAGAGGAGGCTGTCCCTCCTCCCCTGACCTCCTCCTCTCACCATTTTCAAACGATGCCCGCCTCAGTGCCCCCCATGGGAGTCCAGATTTACACAAGGTGACTTGGGGAGTCCTACCACCTCCCTGCAGGCAGACACAGCTGCAGGGACCGCCGCCTTGTCTGTAAAGGGCCACACTCCGACCCCTGTAGGGCTCAGCTCTGCCCCTAGGTGACCTCAGGGCCTCAGCAGAGGCCCCGTTCAAAGCTGGGCTGGGTCGGTCTTTTAATAAGGCCCCCGGGTTGGGTGGTGTGGGCGAAGAGGAAGGGGTCTCACAGTGGGTGAGGGGATATTGAAGATCGTCTTCTGCCTTCTCCTGCCCTCTGTGACTCATGCAGCCCAGCAGGCTGGCTCCGAGAAGCCCCTTCCAGCTGACCCCTGACCCCCAGAAGACATGCACCCTGCCAAGGTACACGGCTTTTGTCATCACAGTGTCCCTGGCCCTGTCACAGAGCCAGCAGCACGTGGAGGTGAGAAGGGCTGGAGGGTCGGGGGGGAGTCAGCCTGGCGGTGTTGGGGTTCCTCCAACCTGGGGAAAGGAGGGTTATGGGTATGTGTCCATGGTCACACCCGGGGGGGCCTGTGGGGACACTGGGGAGTTTGGCTGGAGTCACCCCAGGACCATCCAGGAGCTTGGAGGACCTTGTCCCCTAGCCCTTGGCCAGTGTTTACACAGGCAGTGACTGTCACCCACACCTTCACTTGGAGGTAACCTTCTCGACACCACAAGTGATCATTTTGACTGGGCTCGGGGCAGTGGGGAGAGGTTACCCCATATCTCGGGCATTTTTCTGGTGTCTGTGTGTGAAGTTGGGGACCAGGCAGCCCCTCCATCAGCAGCTGTACCCTAAATCCAGAGGGCAAGAGCCTGGTACAAGCCAGGTCTCAGAGAAGTTCGGGCAGGAGGGGAGGGTCCGGGGGCCCTGCGGCCAATTCCTGCTTCCAGGCCTGACTGGCTGCCCCGCCAACTTCCAGAAAAAGGCCCAAAGCCCTGAACCAGGCCTGCAGTGGGGAGGGGAGGGGCAGAGGAGGGCTGGGGGCTGGGAGGGGAGCTGGGACAGGGTGGACGAGGAGGCCGAAGGGAAACAATTAACCCAGAGCCTCTTGAAGGCCTGCTGGCTCCAACTCGGGAGGCTTGACCAGGAGCCTTGCTCGCTAGGTCTCCTGTCCCACCCCTTCCTCTGCGTGAGGGCTGCTTGCCCTGGTGGGGTCTCCTCCCTCGAACCCCAGCTATATCCTGTCCCCCATACTGAGTCCCACGGATTCAACTGAAATTGGCAGGTGCCCCCTGGGCCTTTGACGGGCATGTTCACCCCAGAAAGCCTGTGAGCCACTGTCAGTGGTGACGGGCCTCTGGTCACTTTCTCACACCATCTGTGGATGGTGTGTTCTTAAAGAAACACCCAAGGGACCATTTTTCAGGTTTCCTGTGATGACAGCGCCAAGACCTGGCAGGAAATGGAACCAGCTTCAGACACAGGCCAGCCAGGGCCCTGGGTGAGCGCGGCTGGGGGGACTTGGGTGGGTGTGGAAGGCAGAGCAGGAGGCTGGTCCGTGCTCCCTCCTCCCCATCGCTGGCAGCCCTGCCACCACTCTTCCCGCTGCACCTTGGCAGGGGTGACCTCACCTGCACGCCCATCCCAGGCCCTGCCTGGGCCCTGTGCTTCACACGAGCCCTCAAAGTGGCCATGCGCTCCCTGAATTCCCACGTAGACACACTCACCTGTGTGCACACGGGCCCCTCCCACACAGAGCCATGGGCCTGTAATAGTGGCTGAAGCACCACACGTGCCCCTCCCAGCCCCGCCCAGGGACACAGCTCCCTCCTGAGGGCTCAGCCCTCCCAGCACCCCGGGACACGTGCAATGGGGGCCAAAACCCCCTGATCAAAGCCTACTCAGAAACTGGGGAGGGGGAATCAGTTGGCCCCTCACCAGAAGGTCTATCAGAGGGCTGGAACGCTGATGTTTTGCCAACCTTCCAGAGCTTTCATCTTTCTCCCTCCTCCTCCTCCCTCTGGGGAGAAGTGGCTCCTCCTCTGATCGCCCCTAGGCCAACAGGAACCCCAGCTGTGGCTCCGGAGAGGGGTAGGGCCCATGTAGGGGCCACAGGGCAGTCACAGGGAAGCAGAAATGCTTGAGCAGACCTAACAGCCAGGCGTGTCATGGGAGGCAGAGTAGGTTCAGAGAGGGAGGCTGGAGACACCAGCAGGTGGGCCTCTGGGGTGGAGTCTGAGGGCAGGCTGGGGTTGGGGTTCAAGGGAGGGCAGCGGCTCTCCCAGTGGCATCTGCGAAAGGGAGCCAAGTGTGCCCAGAAGACCCTGCCAGGCACCCACCCTAGGAAAGTGCCGAGCCGGGCCTGGACTTCAAAGCAGCACAGACCCCTCCCTGCCCAGAGCTGAAGCACCTCCTGAAGCTGCAAAGACAGAGGGACGAAGCTTGGGGGAGCAGGGGAGGTGGTCCCCAGGGAGAGCACGTGAGGGCGGGGCATGTGAATACCTGTAGATGGGGTCCATGAAGAAGGGCGATGGCTTGGCATAGTGCAGGGGTGGCTGCTGGGGCAGCTGGGCTGGGCACGCCTTGGGCAGCCCCTCGCTGGGCCCCAGCCTGCGCTCGCCGTACACGTGGTTCTTGCGGGGCTCCCGCGCCCCTCCGTTCTGGCTGGCCCGCGCGCGGCTGCCAATGCTCAGGTCCAGCGGCTGCTCCTCGCCAGACGCCGGGGCTGGGGGCACCTTGGACGCCGGCAGGATGGGCTTGGCCTCTTTGGGTTTGGTGGTGAGGTCAAAGGGGGACTCGGCACTGGGGCCGCTGGCCTTGAGGGCGTCCCGGGGCGACTTTGGCTCGGCCTTGACCAGCAGGTTGTGGGTGAGGGCACGGTCCGTGAAGGGGTACAGGGAGTGGGGGAGGTGGGGCAGGAACTGGAAGGGGAACACGGAGTGGTAGGGCAGCGCGCCCAGCTTCTTCTCCGGCACGCCCATGAAGCCGGGCCCGAAGTATTTCTCGGCGATGGACGCGATGGCCTTGATGGAGTCGCCTGCCGCGCCCGCCGCTGTCAGCAGCTGCTCCTGGGGCGGTGGGAAGAAGTGCTGCGAGTAGAAGACGGGAACCTCGCCCACAGTGTTCGGGGCGCCCGGGGGCACCGTGCTGCCCCCGAACTCGGGCTTGCCCTCGGCCGCCTTGCCCTTGTCCTTGGCCTTGTCGCGGTCACTATCCACGTCGCTGTCTAGGTCGGAGCCTGTGCCCGTGGTCGTGTCCAGGTCGGTCCCGGTCGTGGTGTTGATGTCCTCGAAGTCGCTGCCGTCTGACAGGTCACTGCCCCGGGGCTTGAGTTTGGTGGCATACGCCTCCTCCAGGTGGCCCTCCAGCTTCTCCTCGGGCCCCGCGGCCGCTGCGGTGCCCTGGCTACTGTTGCCGACAGCGGAGACGAGGGGCAGGGCCGGGTTCCCCAGGGGGCTGGGGAGCTTGGCGTCCTGCGTGTGGTTCAGGGGGCTCTTGAGCAGCGGCGTGGGAGGTAGCAGAGGTGGCCGGGGGTACAGGGATGGAGGGAAGATGCCCGGGAAGCCAGGCGTGAGCGTGGGGAAGCTGGGGGGTGCCGTGGAGAAGGGCAGGCTCCCAGGGTGCGGCCTGGAGGGGAAGTACTCGCCAAAGCCCAGGCCGGCGTGGTTGAGACCGGGGGGAGGCTTGGCCTTGTCCATCAAGGGGCTGGGGGTCAGGGGCAGGCCGGGCGCGAAGATGCCTCCCGGCGGGTAATGGTTCTTGCCCTCGCAGAAGCGTCGGTGCTTGTTGAGGGACGAGGTAGTGCTGAACATCTGCCCGCAGTCCTTGCACTTGATCTGCGTGCGGCAGTCCGCATGCAT
>NW_011494861.1:9813170-9819394 GCF_000754665.1 Bison bison bison
AGTCGGCGTGCATCCGCTTGTGCCGGCACAGGTTGGAGAACTGCGTATACGACTTGTGGCAGACCTCACCTGGGGGCAGCAGGGCAGAGACAGCGGTGTGAGGGGAGGCGACGGGGACCCGCACTGCCTGGGGCTGGGGCACCGGGGGTCTGGCTGAGTGCCTGGAGTGGCTTGCACCTGGATGTGTGCGCGTGTGTGTGAGTGCATGTGTGCACGTGTGTGTGCACACGTGCGTCACTGGGTATGACTACCTGCATGTGTGCTCAGGTGTATGCATGCATGTAGGTATGCCCACAGGTCTATGGGCACATGCGCTTGTGTACATAAGTGTGTCATGCATGAGTGTGTATGTTCACAAACATTCGTTGCACTATAACTGTGTCATCACATGTACTTGCACACACATGTGTACATATACATATCTATGCACATGCACCCTTCCCTGGGATTGGTCTCTAGTGACCAACATGGGTTGGCGACCATGTTCCTGTTCCTCCCCTGGGGTCCCTGGGTGGCCTGGGTAGGTCTCTACCCACTTCGGCCTTCACTGGAGAATGGGCCCTGCTGCTCTGTGTTCTCCTGACCCCATGAGTATGTCAGGTGGGACCAAGGTCTTCAAAGTTGCTCCCAGAGATGGGCAAAGACACGGCATACCATCTTGTGTGCAGCTGCACCTGCCCATCCAGACTCCCCACCGGGTCTCCCTACCATGCCAGCCACGCTGTTTCAGCAGAAGGGAGTAAAACAACACCCCTTGGGCTAGGCCGCCCACTTCCTAAGGTTTAAAATGCTCTCAGCTTCCCCCCTTGTTCTGCCTCCGGCCCTGTGAGCTGCTCCCAGGACAGGGAGGCCTCAGGAGCGACCAACCCCTTGGGGTTCTTAATCCCCAGGCCGGGGAGCAGAGCTCCTGGCTGTGACATCAGAGTCTGAGGGTGGCTAGAAGGTGGAGGTGGGAGGGGAGCCCCTGAGGGGGCTGGTTCCACATCTGAGAAAAGTGAGACCTCCCCAGACTGGGATGGAGAGGCCGCTCCAGCTCTGTGCGTAACAGGAGAGGGTGGCGGCCAGAGCCGAGCGGCAGGCCCCGCAGGCCCTGGCGACCCAGTCTCGCCATTTTCCCAATGGTGAGCTGAGTGTCGGACAACCGCCAGTTTTTCTTTCTCTTCTTGTTTTCCTAACCAGCAACAGAGCAACACACACACACACACACACACACACACACACTGTCTCTCTCTCTGCAGGACGATTTGCTTCCTAAATGCAGCCCCCGTGGAAACAATGATTTCAGCGTGTTTCTTGCTCTCCGCACACTCTCGCCGCCTGATGTCATGCAAATCTCGCTGGGAGCGCTGGCCCCGAGCTGATCGTGCTCTTTAATCACAATATCTATTTATATTAACGGCTCTGCCTTCCTGGCTGTCTGGCTTGGCGGGACGTTTTCAAGGCTGAGGGGGAAGAGCACTGCCTCGTTTAATCAAATCTGCCCTTTTTGGGAGGAGGCTGGTGCAGAAGGGCCGCTGCTCCTTGGGAAGGTCTATAAATACCCTCAGGCCGCCTGCCGACCCTCGGGGGAAGAGAGGCCACTCCCTGGCTCAGGGCTCCTGGCCAGACCAGTGACACCTTGCTATGTTCCCAGCCCTTGAAGAGGCTCAGTGACGCCCTCTGTCCCCCATAGTGGGGCTCCGTGGCACCTCATCAGTGGCTTCTGCCATCCTGAGCTTGGAAATGGCACCCTCCAGGGCAACTCCTGGTGTGTGTGGTGGGGGTGGCTCGGGGACCAGTGGCCATGCCTGGGCGAAGGGAGCCTGGGACCCTTGCTTCCCATCCACCCAGTCACATGAGAAAGGGATCCTGATGAAATGCTGGGGCTACAGAAAGGCCTCTGGGAGACTGACATCCCTGGAGAGGTGGGTCCCTGGTCTTATGATGGCTAACAGAGCTGGCGAAGGGAGCTGGCTTCCTGCAGGGGCTGGGAAAGGCCAAGCAGTCGACCACGAGCTGGACGCGGGACCAGCGCCTGGCGGAGTGTACCCATGCCCGCGGGATGCAGAGGGACCCTGGCCACTGCCTGCGCTGGTCAGCAGTTTCTTTTCCTGTAGAGTATGCATGTGGATTGTGTGTGTGTGCACACGCACACACACACACATACTCACTCTCAAGAAGTGCATTTTCCCTCACTAAGGGAGTGGGTGACCCAGGTGGGATGGGGGCTCAGTCACCTCTAGCAAGACAGCTGGAAGCCTAGACTCGGAGCAGTGGGCAGGAAGGGAGCACAGCCCCAGCTACTCAACAAAGGCCTGACCAGCCAGCGAGTACGGCCTCTTTGGGGGAGCAGTCCAGTCCTGTGAGACCCCCACATTGGTGAAACCACTGAGACCCAAGTCCTCAAGTTCCCCGAGTTAGCTCCTCCCACCCCAAACATTGATGTGCTGGGACCAGAGAGGTCCCAGGCCACCCAGCCTGGGGTCAGGCCCCTGGAGCTGCAGCGGGGCCTCGAAAGCCTTGTCACTTCACACTGCCAAGACTGTTTCCTTCTCTGTTACTTCCCTTCGGTTGGACACAGCGTGGTCCCTGCTCCATCAGGTTTTGTAAGGGTGCTGCAAACTCATGTGTGTGAAATGACAGCTCAGCACAACCTCGTGTGGACAATGACTCAGCACAGTCTTATGTGAATGACCCTTAGTGTGATGCTGATGTGAAGGATGAGTCGGGACAATCTCGTGCGAATGCTGACTCAGCAGAATACTGGTGTGACCCATGAGTCAGGACAACACTGGTGAGTTAAGCTGGCCGATAAGTCAGCTCTGTGTTGGTGTGAACAGTGACTCAGCACAATCTCAAGTGAGATGACTTGGTGCAATGCTAGACAGAAGAACCTTCAGTATCTCCTGAACTCTGAGAAGTAGGGTCATGCTCCTGCATTGGCCCACTAGATTCCCAGGACCTAACTCTGTGACCTCTGACTCCTCTCCTATTACTTCCCTCCCCAGAACTTGGGTTACCCATAGACCATCCCATCTCCCAGCATATGGGCCAGATGACACCTACTTGGGCACCTGGAGAGCCTCCTGACCCTGCAGCCCTCCTGCCACCCTGGTGATGGCTTAGCTTCCGTCTCCTCCACTGGCAGGTCAACGGCATGTGGACAGGGGTCCAGTTATTCATGCCTGGCCCCTGCCACCCAGGTTAGCACGGAGATACAGCCTGGGGTCCCCAAAGGCTGCAGGTGGGTGGGAAGCACTGATATTATCACACCTGCTGGAGCTCTGGGCAGCCCGTGTGTGTGGGGAAGGGGAGGTGGGGAGGGAAAAGGTAAGTTGCTGGCTTCTCTGCAGGACCACAGGGATCTTCACTACCCACTGCCCACCTCCAGCCACTGGATGAGTGAGCCACAGGGAGGACCCAAGGGGTGCAGGAGGGGAAAGTGAGGCCAGAGCAAGATGGATCCCAGAATGAGAGGGTGCGAGGGAGCAGGGTAATGATAAAGTGGCACCAGGAGGCAGCCCCCCCTGGGCAGAGGGATTGGCAGCTGCCACAAGTGTTTTCTGGACAGATGGGGTCCCATGAGCAGGGAAGAGCCTGAGGACTTCACCCCTTGGCTGACCCCCAAGCATTGCCCACCCTGGGCACGCGGGAGGGAGCTGGGCGGGGGCCAGGCGGGGGCCGGGCAGTGACCACTCACTCACATATAAAAGGTTTGACGGTGCTGTGGATGTGCTTGTGCTGCTTGAGGCCCGAGGAGGTGGCGAAGGTCTTCCCGCAGTCCGGGCAGGCGTGGGCCCGGGCGCCCACGTGCTGGGAGCGGATGTGCCGCTGTAGGTTGCTGGGGTCCGTGAACACCTGGGGACACAGATGCTGGTGCGTCACATTCTGTTGGTTGCTCCCTGTGGACCCCGGGTCAGGTCATGGGACGGGGGTCTCACTGGGCGCTCTGCCCACCGCCCTGAGCCTGGCCGGACAGGTCTCTGCTGGGGCAGTGACCCGCTGGATGGCCTTAGGTGGGCTGTCAGGCCTCCCTGGACTCTGGTTCTTCAATAATAATTCCCGACAGAACTGTGGCCCTGAGGGTGCTCCAGACAGGAGCTCAGAAGCTTTCTTAAGGTCCGGGTCTTTGACCCAGGAGTCTGTCCTGCCATGTAGGTGGGAACCCAAGAGGACCTGGGTCTGGCCCCTCTCTGCTTCCCCGCTGTGCAACCCTGCACACTTCCTGTCTTCCTCTCGAATGGCTCGGGGCCCATGGCTCCCACATGTGCTCTGCATCTTGGCATGGGCGGGGCCAGCAGGGCAAACCCGCTTACCTTCACGCAGTTTTCACATTCGAAGCGCTTGCCGCTGTCGTGGGACATCTGGTGGCGGATGAGGTTGGACTTCCAGTTGAAGGCCTTGGGACACTGGTCACACTTGTACTCTCGCTCCTCCGTGTGGACGACCATGTGCTGCTCCAAGCTGTACACGGGAGACCAGGATCACCAGGGGCCCGGAGGGTAGGGCCTCATCCCCGCCCCTCAGAGCCCCTGCCACCTCCTGCTCCGAGAGCAGAGAGAGGCCTGGCAGCCAGTCTGTCTGCCTCCTGCCTGGACAGGGCAACTGGGTGGACCAGCAGACACGGCCTTCCCACGTCAGATGGCGGGGGGAAGCCAGGGCATGGATGGAGTTCGGGCCCTCACCCAAGACCACCCCCAGGCATCCAGAGCCAGGCGGGGCCCCAGCTCACACTTCTGTATTTCAAGACAAACTTCCCCTTGATGCTAACCTTGGGCCTAACAAAAAATGGGTCTAGAAACTTCCAACATTGCCACGAGTCCCAGAGGAGCCCCGGAGTGGGGGTGCGGCCCAGGAAACCCAAGGTCACCCCTCTAAGTGCCCAGAGCATGCCCCCCGGCCAAGCCAGACTGAAAGGCTGCCCACCATGCATACACCACGGGGGTGGCGGGAGTGAGCAAGGGGTCTCCAAGTGAGGTGTGATGGGAAGGCAGGCACAGCTGCAGGGAGGGGTGAACTTGGATGAACAGGCTGCCTGGAGCCCCCCACCCCACCTCGGGGGATGCCCCACTTCTCCTCCTGTCCCAGGTATGACCGTTAATCTTCATGAGCAAAGCAGCAATACATCACGGCCCGTTAATTACGGGGCCCAGCCATCCATTTAGATCAGAAACGCCTGGTTCTCCAGCACCCGGCAGATTGTATCTTTTCCCCTGTTGTTAATTGTGATTTATGTGTTTATGTAAAGAAAACACGGGTCCTCTTGAGCAGCGCTTACCGCCAAGGGCCTCGGTCGGGATTTGCCCAAACTCTTATTTTCTCAGTCATCCGTTCTGGGTGGAGGGTTTCCCGTCCCCAGGGGGCTGTGAGGGGATTGGCATTCAATTCCCCTCCATCCTACAGCCAGTTAGTGACCTGATGGGGTTTCACTCTGACTTTGCAGGGGCTGTCCCGGAGGAAATCCTCAGAGGCGGAGGACGGGCACAGGTTGTGAAGGTCTTCACCGGTCCCTGGAGCCCGGGGACTTTAGGGCCTGGTTCTCCCCACTGGGGTCCCCAGCTCCCAGGTCCTGACTCCTGCCTTGCCTTGGGGCCTGGGAGGCTGCATCTAGCCATCGCATGGCTGGCTGGACATCTGTGCCCACATCCATGAAGTCTCCTGGGACAGGTGGGGGCTTCCATGGGACACAGAGGCTGGTACCTGGGGTGGGGGGTGAAGGGACCCCTGGGTGGCCACTTCCTGCCCACATCCACTGTCTGGGAAGGAGTCTGCATGTGTCCAGAGGGTCAGGCCACTCCAGAACCCCTTGGGCAGCGTCCCCCAGCCTGGCCCTGGACCTCATCTTGGAAATGGTGCTGGGGCTTGACCCTTGCATATCTGGGGGCCTGGCCTGCGTTCCTGACTTCCTTCAAGTCTGTCCCCACAGCTCAGCCCTGGTGACATGATGGGGGGTTGCAGCAGTGGCTCTAGTGGGTGCCTTGAGGATTCTCTGTGGGTGGGGAAGCTCTGACCAGGAGCCAGGCCCTTAGGGTCAGGGTGTGAGCTGTGACCTCCAACTGCCAGCTCGTGGGCCTGCATTGTCCCCAAGAGCAGATGATTGGGCCGGGTTCCTGCCCCAAAGGCATATCTCCATGCTCTATGGAGCCTTGGGTTTCTCAGCCTGGGCAGGCTGGAGGGCCCAAGGCTGACCTCTGCCCTTCTCAGGGCTCCCCCTGTGCTCCCAGGGCCAACTGACCCAGCTGTCC
>NW_011494861.1:9819545-9825012 GCF_000754665.1 Bison bison bison
TGGGGGGTGGGGGAGGCGGGCAGGGGGGGTGGAGCTGCACCTGTACTTGGTGGGGAACATCCGCTCGCAGTCCTTGCACTCGTGGGCCTGCCCGTCACTGCCGCCACCGCCCAGGCCCTCAGGCTTGAGCTCCTCAGCCAGGCCCTCGTAGAGTGCGGCCCCCACTGAGCTGCACGCGTACTTCTTGTGGCGCCGCAGGTCCAGCTTGGAGGGGAAGAGCTCGTCACACGCGTCGCAGCGGAACGTGGGCTCCTCTGCAGGGGAGAGAGGACCAGCGTGGGGAGGCGCCCAGGACCCACCCCAGGCCCACCCAGGCCCAGGGGCTGCAGGGGGTGCGGGGAGCCCGCAGGCCTGCCCCCCAGGCTCCGGCATCCTTCCTGCTCATGTCCTGTGCTGAGAGAGGCTGCCCCGGGGACCCGGAGGGACCCTAGACTCCACCATAAGAAATTCTGAGGAGTGTTGGGCCCCGTGCCGGCCGGGAGCAGAGAAGGAAGTCAGGCTAAGTGCTTTGTGTATGAATTAGGAGGAGAGACGGCTGGGCTCTGGTGCATATCATAAATGATTGTCAAGGTCAAACAAATAAAAAGGAGGCGGCTACTATGAAGTTTACGAGGCAGCATCCTGCGGACCCTGCCAAGCCAGACAGCTTGGAGCTGTGAGTCCCGCGGAACGACCTCCGAGCCATTCTCCACCCGTGGCTGCCTGGACCCAGCTTCTCCCCAGAGCGGGGGCCCCCTCTTCCCTGCCGAGGACCACCCCGTGTCCCCCAGGTCTGGATAGCGGACCCGCACAAATGAATCAAAAGGTGTTCTTGTGAGTGGCTGTGTGAACGTGTGTGCTCCTTGTGCACAGGTACGCAGCAGTGTGTGAACATGGGTGGATACTCCAGCATGTCTGCCGCCTTCTCGGGGCACTTTTGCACGGGTGTGCAAGCATTTTTGTGCATTTGTGCTCATGTTTGTGCTGGTGTCATGTGTACTCCTGTGTATGTGTGCATGTATTTCTCTCTGTGGCTAGTATGAAAATTTGTATGTCTGCATAGCTTCACACTTGTACGCCTGCATTTGTGCATGTTTGTGTGTTCATGTTGTGTGCTTACTTGGCACATGTGAATGGATGTGTTTCTGTGCATGCATATGTGTTATGTGTGCACACATGCGTGCATGTTAAGTGTACACATTTGTGTGCATGACCGCCCATGAGTTAGTGTGTTGGGTGTGCATGTGTATTCGTGAGTGCATGCACATTTGTGGGTGAATACACACTTGTATGCACACGTTTGTGTCTCTGAATGTGTGTATGAGTTGTGATTGTATTTGTGCATGTTTTAGTGTGTTGGTGTGAATCTGTGTGGGCATGTGTGCATTTATGTGTGAGTGTGCATGTGCACATGATCAAGGACCTCTGGGTCCCACAGTGGGCAGAGCCTTGACCTTGGGCTGGATGCTAACTGGAAGGGCCTGACCCTGAGGGGTACAGAAGCCAGGGAGGTGGGGACATGGAGGGAGGTGGGGGACTGCCTCCTGCCCCCTCCTTGTGGCAGAAGGGCCACCATCAATGTCCCAGATTGCTGAGGAGGGAGGGGTGGCTAGGCAACATGAGCCTGTGGCCAGGGTTTGGGGGAAAGAGAGGGGTGGACTACAGGCAGGGAGGCCTCCTCAAGACTGGAATCTTCCCTGGGCGTGAGGGCAGACCCACTGCTCCCACAGACCCCTGAGGACAGGATCTGGCCACACCCGGCACCCCCACCGGTGGGCGCCCAAGTTCCCATGCCCAAAGGAGACACTCCTGTGGGATCCAGCCCTGAGATGCCCCTGGCTGAGCCCCCGGGCCTTGGACAACACCCTGGGATGCACGGGGAGGCAGCTGTCACCTTCCTTGGGAGCCTGGGGGACATGCATGTGTTGGGGGAGCCAGGCCTGGTGCTGACCAGACGTAAACAAGTCCTGGTGTCCCAGCCCACTGGCCAACGTGAGGCGGCTGTCAGGAACGGTCTTGCTCGCGGGAAATCAAGAACAAGACAAGGAAGCAGCGCCTGCTTAGAGTCTGTGGAATCTGGGGACAATGCCTAGTCCTGCTCTGTGTGTGGGGACCTGAGCTTAGCTAGGAGCTTGGAAGGCTGTGCCCCGACCCCTGGACCTGCCCCAGACACAGGCCGAGACATAGGATGGACTGCAGGAGGCCAGAGAGCCAGCAGGTCCTCACCAACCACGGAAGCCTGGGCAGAGGAGGCGGGGACAGCGGCCGCACAGCTGACCCTTGAGCCAGCATCCGCGAACACAAGACCTGTAGCAGCCTGGTGTCCCTGCCACCGGCAGCACTGCCGGCCAGAAGGAAAGGGGCGCATTGTGGCTGTCTGGAGAGCTAAGTCAGAGAAGATTCTAAGATGAAGCCCATCAAGGCCCTGGGCCGGTCCTTGGTGCCACAGTGGCGCCCCAAACACGATCCCAGGAGGGGTCAGGTGGGCAAGAAAGACACACACGGCAGAATAGCCACTGGCAGGTCTGTGACATGTTGCCTCGAAAACAGGAGGGAGGGGACTTCCCTGGTGGTCCAGCGGCTAAGATTCTGCGCTCCGAGTGCAGGGGGGCTGGGTTCAATTCCTGGTCAGGGAAGTAGATCCCACATACCACAACTAAAAATTCTATGTGCTGCAACTAAGACCCGGCACAGCCAAATAAATAAATAAATATTTAAAACAGCAACAACAAATAAAAATAAAGCAGAAGGGAGCCTGGATACTGCTTCAGGTAAGTGTCCACTGTGAGCTTAGCACCTGCGGTGCGGCGCCTCCACGTGGCCGGCTTGGTGCCCGGGAACGTTATCATGTTTCCTCCCCCGAGCCTCGCATCAGGCCGCAGGTTTTATCACTGGTACACGGAGGCCCGGGGAGGCCGCCGGGCTCGCCCGGGGCATCCGGAGGTGAAGTGGCAGAGCTGGTACCCACCCTTCTGTCTGCTGGGTGCCTGGGGGCAGGCGGCTGAGTCCCAGTTTCCCGCTGAGGGTATAAGAAAGGCACCCTGTGTGGTATGTGCATGGGGCGCGATGTCAGTGCCCACCCCACCACAATCCCCCACAGGGCTTCCCTGTCCTTAGAAACATGGGGTCCTTCCCACTGGAATCAAGAACACCATCTTAGAATACAACCGGATGCCCAGGCCCCACAAAACCGCTGCTGTGGGTTTGCTCTGACTTCCTGGGCTGGAATGAGGCTGAAAGGTGCCCTCCCACCAGCATTACGAGGAAGTGAGAAATGTCAATTCGCATCTTACTCTTTCGTGCTAAGCGTGCTAAGTCGCTTCAGTCATGTCCGACTCTTTGTGACCCACATGGACTGTAGCCTGCCAGGTTCCTCTGTCCATGGAGATTCTCCAGGCAAGAACACTGGAGTGAGTTGCCATGCCCTCCTCCAGGAGATCTTCCCAACCCAGGGATTGAACTTGTGTCTCTTGCATTGACGGGCAGGTTCTTTACCACTAACATCACTCTTTCTGGGCCCAAAACAGTCACTGAAGTTGAAATTTGAAAAGAAAAGAAGGGCCAACCCCACCTTTTCATAGCACTGACCAACTCATGTTTCAGCTTGGATCTGGAATTTGGATTTATAATGAAAATTCAGCCTGCATCTCACTTCAAAGGCATTGGAGGGTGTCCTGGAGGTGATGGAACCAGTGATGGAGGGTGCCCCCCCTTCCAAGTCCCCATCCCACCAGGGACCCAAGTTTGTTCCTGTCGAAGGACAGAGGCTGGAACAGGACACATCCAAGCCTTGCCCACTCATGCCATGGTGTGGACAGGTGCCCCTCATCTTCCACACAGGTAAAGTTGGCATCGAATACACACCTAGGGCAAGCTGGATGGGGCAAGAAAGATGCGCCTGGACTGGATGGTTTTCACTTTCCCAGCACAAGCAACTCCAATTAAAAGAAACACTAGAGTATGTCACACTCTGTATTATGCTACATTGTGCTGTATTATGTTATATCTGTCTATCTCATGCTTTATACAAATACTCTGCATCCTCTTGACCTTTTCTGGAGAGGGGGAAAAGTTAGCAATTTTGAGCCTTTCTCAAAAGAAAGGCATATTTGAATGGAAATGATTTTCTTTATTTTCTCCCAAGAGCAAGAAGTTCTCTTGAAAGAGAAATCTTTCCCCTCTCTACTGAAAAGAGTAAAAACAAAATAAAAAGTTCCTGGAACTAATGAACCTGAAAGTGGCTTCCCTCTGCTCTGAGTCACTTGTAGGAAAATTGGAATTGAATTTCTTTACAAAGCTGCAGCTTTGGAAGAGTGCTGTCAGTCCCAGGTCCACAGGGTTGGGGCCGCTCCCCGCAGTGAACTGGCAGAGCAGGTCCCCCCGCCCTCCCTTCTTCCATGATACCTGGAGGTCATCCTGCCAGAGCCCCTGCCCCCAACAAGAGCAGGCAGCATTGTGACTCAGAACTGAGCTCTCCTCATCTAAACCCGGGGAGGGGGGCTGTGGGCCGGGGCAAATGCTCTGACTTCCGCCCAAATCCAACTAAACTGAGACCATGCTGGCCTGATGTCTTGTGTGTCGAGTCTGAGCCTTGCGTCTGTCTGAAGTTCCCTCGGCAACTTTTCGCGGCAAAGCAGGAATGTAACAGAAAAATAAATCAGTGCCTAATGGCTTCAGGGAACCCAGGGGGACACAATTATGTGGCATCTACATGCTAATCTACAGACTGGAGGCTCAAAAGCCCTCAAGAGCCCACTCCAAGTTCCTGCCGTGATAAGGGGCCCTGCATTCACTGGGACTGGGATAAAAGATTTTTTATGATAATTATCTTAGTGAGGAACATTTTTACATTTTCTTTCTGTGCGATTCAGAGTTAACTGAGGAGGGGTGGCTGTTGGGAGGTGAAGGAGTGATCCTGACAGCCAAGGGTATGAAAAGTCAAATATTTGACGTTGGACTATTATGTGTGGAAAGCAATTAGCCCACAGATGTTTGATAAATTAGGAAAATGCAGACCCAAGTTATTTAAGATCAGGCATTAGAAGAGGGCCAGGAATCAAGGTTTCTATAACCTTTCAGAAGAAAGACAGGTCATCATACAAACAAAACCCCATAGCCCAGCGTGGTCGAATTTATCTTTCTGAGTACATTATCTAAGATTCACAGGTCTTTTCAACAATTATTTTAAGAAAAATGAGACCATCCCCCTGATACCCAGAGCTTAGCCACCTACTTCCTTTTCTCGAATGGCTGATTAAAACCAAAGTCTAGAGGAAAGGGTGGGTCGACTCTATTTTATAGAATTGTCCTTCTCTAGAGAGAGCCTTTGGAAGAACTCACGGGTGCAAAGTGCTGCCCCACAAAGGTGGGCCACGCTTGAGGACCGAGAAGGTCACCCTGCTCCCGGGGGCTTCCTGCTAATTCCGACGCCTAGCTCCCTGGCCCAGTCAACCGTACTCCCAGGCCGTGACACTGGAGCAGTTCCTTA
>NW_011494861.1:9825112-9829189 GCF_000754665.1 Bison bison bison
GGGGGGGGGGGGGGGGGCTGTGGGGGAAGAAGGACAGGAAGGGAAAAGCCAGCCTCCCCCTTTCTCTAGCAGGAATGGAATAATCAGCACCAGAGACGGTGAGAAGCAGAGGCTACCTTCGGCTCGCTTGTGGGGTCTCACGCAGAGAAGAGATGCCATCTATTCACCCACGGCACATAGGGAGTTAACTGACCAGCCTCGTTGCCAAGCAGCTTCCTCCAACTGACTTTTCCTCTGCCACTTAAAAATGGTTCCAGGATCCCAAGGTGAATGGGCACACTGCTTAACAATGTGGATGGAGGAATAGAAATCTGGATTTCAGAAATCTGAGCCTGTATGAGACTGGGCTTTTCTCGAGCATCATCAGAGTTATGCCTAGGTGTGGATGAACAAGGAATGGAAGCGTGTCTACTGGACACATACTGTGTGACCAGCCTAGAGGAAAGGACACTGGAGACGCTTCCTGCAGTCCTGTTGGAAGAGCTTGCTTAGAGGGGTCCTCTGAAGCCCCAATATTCCCTCTCACCAAATAAACTTCCCTTAACCTTTCTCTCGGAGAAGGCAATGGCACCCCACTCCAACACTCTTGCCTGGAAAATCCCATGGACAGAGATGCCTGGTGGGCTGCAGTCCATGGGGTCACTGAAGGTCGGACACGACTGAGCAACTTCACTTTCACTTTTCACTTTCATGCATTGGAGAAAGAAATGGCAACCCACTCCAGTGTTCTTGCTTGGAGAATCCCAGGAATGGGGGAGCCTGGTGGGCTGCCGTCTATGGGGTCGCACAGAGTCGGACACGACTGAAGCGACAGCAGCAGCAGCAGCAGCAGCAAGCTTTCTCTGGGAATTTTTGCTTTTAACTACAAGTGGTCATTGCTTTCAAACACATGGATGGCATCACTGCACTCTCTTAACTGAGACTGAGACTCTCCTCTGGCACAGAGCTCTAGGGGGTGAATGTTTCCAAGCTGTGAAATGGGTCTTTTTGTTTAAGTCTTGCAGGGAGTATACTGCTGCTGCTAATGATAATTATACAGTTTAAAAAGAGCCCCTAGGACTCTCCCACTACAGAGATGTCAGGCAGCATGTCGTGTTGTCGCAAGTCCTGTCTGAACTCAGGCTGTGGCCCCCGTAACACAAGGAAGGAGAAAGCAAAGTGCTCAGGTTGAGAAGTTGTTGGGAGGAATTGGTTCTGCCCATCTGGGGCCTGGGGGCTGGACCATGGGCAGCAGCTGGGGAACCCCAAGTGATGGAGCACCAGGCCTCTGCTCCTGTGGGTGGGGGCTTACCATCCAGGCTGGGAGGCACCGCCCCCAGAGAGTAGGCGCCTTCTTTCACATGGACCAGCAGCTCTTCTCCTGGCTCAATGTCCTTAATGACTTTATAATAAATCTAGGATGGAGAAACCAGAGAGAAAGGGTCAGCATTGTCGGCCTGGCTGCTTTAAAAGCCACATCGTGCACACCCAGCCCGCACGCCATTGACACTGCTCATTGGGGAGCCTGCCCCGCTGGGCCCTTGACCTGCCTTCTAATTGCTGCTAAGAGGTTCCCCTTTGGAACTTGGCAGGATACTCACAGGAGGACTAGAGTCTATTTTTAGCTAGTTTGATCCAGATTTTGGATAAAGGGGGTGCAAAAGGAAATGGGTGAGGATTAGCCCCGAAGTTCCCGAGCAGGGCGAGTCCTAGCAGGAAATATCAGGTAGTGAGAGCGGCTCCTTTCATCAGAAGTGGAGCCTGGTTCCTTTTGTCAATATGTATGTAAGACACTCTCTGCTGTCTGGGGCCGGGGTGGGGTCTTCACCCTTGAATGTGGGTTTGGATGTTTATGAAAGTGACCATGAAGACAGACAGCGGTCCCGTGTGCCAGGTCAGCAGGTGTGAGTCTCAGATGAGTGTGCATGTCTCCCACAGAGGGAGGTAGAGGGGAGCCCGCGCCAGCTACAAGCTTGGTGCCAGCAGCTGTGGGTGCCTGAGATCAGGGATAGCTCTGAAAACAGAGAGGGGTCAGGTGGGTCTCGGGGTAGAGTGTGTAGCCTGAAGCAAGCTCTGACTGGACGAGCGTCCAGCGTCAATACTCTGAGCAGCCCCGTAGCTTGCCAAGGTGTCCCCTGAAAAAGCACCAGCTGCAAGGTGGGTGGTGGCCATGATCTGGAAAACTCCAGCTACTCAGGAGGGCAGCATGACCAGCGTCGTCTGGGATGAGGCCCAGGGACCAGGCTCCAACAGCCTGGGAGGCTCCGGGAGAGACTGAGGCCTTCCTTGCCTTTGCCAGCCCCTGCCCAGGGCCCCTGCCCTCCCTGGATCCCAGGGAACCAGATCCTCTGGGTGGGGTGCCCACTCTCACGAGGGCAGGGCTGACGCCAGGAACCCTGAATCTTAAATCTGGAAATGCCAGACGGCAGGCTGCACTTCTGTTAGACCAGTCCACTGCCTCCCACGCCACTCCCTCGACATCGCAGTCCAGGGCGTGCGATGTCCGGTTTCTCTTCAGAGCACAGTAACCAAGGCACTTCCAGGAGCGCTAAGGCTTGGTCACAGGACTGGCTGGGAGGCCAGGGAAGGATCTGAGGCCAGTCCATCTGCGTGGGGAGACCTGGGGGGCGGAGGCTTCTCCAGGCCATTCCTGCCTGAGGTTCTTCAGCAGCTTCTGGAGGTTGGGCGTTGGGCTGGGCACGGTTCAGGTACCGGGGGGCTGACCTGGGCACTGCCCGCTCACCTCCCCCCATGCCCCGGGGAGACATCTGGAAGGCTGAGTTTGCCCCCTTTTGTGGGGCCCTTTTCCCTTCTCCCTAGTCCAAGTCCAGCTGTGGATGCCCTCACAGATCACCAGTTTCAACTAACTCCAGAATGACACCAATGTGCTCTCAAAGGGACAACAGAGCCACATGGTGTCCCCAAATTCCCTGCTGAACATGTGGATGGTGGAATGTAACCCGTAGAAGGACACATGTACAGACATCTTAACAATACGTACTTGCTAGTAATTTCATTTGGCAACTATTCCCTGGCACGTCGCTAAAATAAGGATGAGATTTTTAAAATGGAGACTAAGCTTCCCAGGTGGCACAGTGGTAAAGAATCTTTCTGCCAGTGCAGAAGACACAGATGTGGGTTCAATCTCTGGGTTGGGAAGATCCCCTGGAGTAGGAAGTGGCACCCCACTCCAGTATTCTTGCTTGGGAAATCCCATGGACAGTGGAGCCTGGTGGACTCCAGTCCCTGGGGCCACAAAGCATCGGACACGACTGAGCACAGCACAGAAACTGTACCATATTACCTTCTGTAGTTAAATCAATTGCTATTAAACTCCCAGTTTTGTATTGTTTTATCTAAAATATTACACAGTGCTCACAGACTTAGAGAAAGAACTTATGGTGTTCAGGGGTGAAGGAGGGGGGAAAGGGATAGTTAGGGAACTTGGGATGGACATGCACACACTGCTAACTTTAAAATGGATAACCAGTAAGGTCCTATTGTACATACAGCACATGGAACTCTGCTCAACTGTCACCTGGCAGCCTGGCTGGGAGGAGAGTTTAGGGGAGAATGGATATATGTGTATGTATGGCTGAATCCCTTCACTGTCCACCTGAACCTACCACAACATTGTTAATTGGCTGGACTCCAATACAAAATATAAAGTTTAAAAGAAATTACACAGTGGCTGAAATAATTGTTTGTTTTTAAAGTCAGACTCCAGCCACTGTATTTTAGAATCAGACCGAAGTGCATCTCATGCTGGAACAAAGCCGAGATGAGCCCTTGACCCATCCCACCTCTGGGAGTCACGGCTTATTAATACACAGGCGTAATCGCACTCTCATCCCAGCGGTGAGTCAGCGCATCCAGCAAGTGCAGGCTTAATGCGCCCGCCGGCCGCTGTGTTGCTGCGTGCAGGCTGGCGCCGGCCGAGGGCCGGTGGCTTCCCGAGGGTCTCCGTTAGAGGGCAATGTGGACCCGCCCGCAGCATCCTCCCCGGCTAGGCCTGCGCCCCGTGAGGGCCGGGAACATGAGAGGCCGACGGCGCGCTCTGACCTGTGTCCCCAGATGCTGGACTTCTGCTCCCGCCCG
>NW_011494861.1:9829342-9834399 GCF_000754665.1 Bison bison bison
CCTCCCGGGGGACCCCACCCGCCTTCTAGGATCGCTGGACTCCCTCCCCTCCCTGCCCCGAACCCCTCCAAGAGCCCGGGACCTGCAGACATCCCCCTCCCACCTCCGAACTGGGAGTCTACTCCGGTCTCATCCCCAACGCCTTTCGCCTCCTGCCCGCCCTCCAGGACTTCCAGATCTTCTTAGACGCCCTCTCGCTCCTCTCTCCCACCCCACTGTGCACCCCTACCCCGTCCCAGCTCCGAGAGCTGCGGACTCAGTCCTCGGACCCCCTTGGAGGGAACCGACCCTTCCCAGCCGGTGGGGTCTAGCGCGCCGGAAAGAAAAGCAGTTCCGTGTGCGGCGGGCGCCCCCTACCCAGTCCCGCTCCTCGGGACAGACGGTGGCCCCGGCGCCTGGAGGGGGCGCGAGCGCCGGACACGCAGCGGGCGAGCAGTCGGCCCGGGCCGCCGGGACTAGAGCGGCTAGACTGAGTTAATAGCTATTAGAGTTGATCGCAGAGCCTGCGGCCGGACTGGCGGCAGCGGGTGTCCCCGACCTGCCTCCACCTGGAGGAAGGGGCGCAGCTGCGAACGGGGAAAGCGCACGAATTTTTCAAAACTCAGCCGGTCCGCCTTGCCTTGGCTAAGAGCACCGTGCTCCGCGGATCCGCCCTGGAACACACAAAGGCGGCAGGCACTTTTACGACCTGTTCCCAGCAGCACAAAGGCCTTATCTTCCTGGTCTGCGGGGTCGGGTGACTTCCTGGGACTAAGGCGGGGCTTAGGTGGGACTGAGTCTCCTGACTGCTAGGGCACAAGCTGTGCAGTTACTGTGCCGCCGGCCCCTTCCCTTCTCTGCCGGTGATAAATTATTACTCTGTGTGTGCTTAGTTGTGTCCGACTCCTTTTCCACCCCATGGACTGTAGCCCGCCAGGCTCCTCTGTCTGTGGGATTTTCCAGGCAAGAATACTGGAGTGGGTTGCCATTTCCTCCTCTAGGGGATCTTCTTGACCCAGGGATCAACCTCACGTCTCCCGCATCCTCTGCATTGGCAGGCAGATTCTTTACCACTGAGCCACCTGGAAACCAAATTATTATTGCAGTCCCTTAAACATTCCTGAAGTTGGTTTATCCCCAGCCTTTCATTGTGTGCCCCTTGGTAGGACATATTCAGACCCCAGGGTTAACTGGGCTTCAAGGATGGGCTGAGTCTTAAGGATTTTCACAAGTGGGAAACAGAAGCCTATGCCCCCAGGAAGAAAGAACACTGGTCTCTGATACTCTGCTTCCCAGGCTCAGAGCAGACCTGCCTTTGTTTACAGGTTGGCATCTGGGTACCCAGGCTTGTCTCTGAACAGTGGCGTCCCCAGCACCGTGTAACCGTCTCGGTCCTTGGATCGTGTGGCAAGGCGGAATTTTCTGTCTGGTTTCAGAGTCTGAGAGCGGAGGAAACCACAGCAACAGCTGACTTTACTAGCGCCAATAAATGTCTGCTCTAAACGGCTTTAAAAAATAACAATGCCAAACAGAACTGATCCCGAGTTAAGACCTTGTTCAGCATCTCAGTTCTCTTTGCAACGGCGAGACCTGATTGAACATGGGCGGCCGACACCAACAAGGGGGCCTTGGGATTCTAACTGTGTTTAGCCTGACCCTTTTACAATCTCTGGACACAAAGAGACGGCTCCTTGTAGGTGAACGGAGCTGGGACAAATACATGGCCACGTTCTCAACAAAAGACAGAAATTGACGGAGAAAAACTGGATTCAGTATGGGCCACGTTCATAAGAAAATGAACATCATTTTCTTTTCTTCCAACAACATTCTTTAAGACAAAGAAATATTTCAAATCGATAATGGCAGACAGTTTGGGTGTATTTTCTCCTTAGTGTTCCTTAAGTTTGTTTTTAATACCAAGTCAGTTTTGCAAGAACAGATACTATTTTCAAACACAAAGACTTTAAGTTCCACAATTTTCATTCCACCTTAATCTTAGAATTTTAAAATTTAAGTAGGTGAAAAACTCCATCTGACCTACACTGGGTAGAAAGGACTAGATTGCAGACCACCAGCCAGTATATTGAATACAGGCCACAGCTCTCCCCTTCCAGGAGCAAATGAAAATCATGAAAGTGATAAGCGAACTGCCCTTTGTTTCCACCCCCACTCCACTCCCCACCCCCGATCAGTTTGAGAAACTTTAAAGGCGTATTTGAGTAATATATAGGTGCTTATCTTAAAAAAAAAAAAAAATTAAGCGCTCTCCTTCCTGGATTTCGGAATTCACTTGTGCTTGAATTTGTGAAGGCTTTCGCATGGCATACAAGGGGCTTTTCATGAGAGAAGCACACAGCAAGGGGAATTTGAATTGCTCCGAGATCTTGCTGAATAGCAAATTCACCCAGTTGCCAGTCTGCCTTCAGAGAGAGGACGCTGGACCGAGGGTTATCCCTGGGCATTTTTCCGGGCTCCGCAAGGTGGTGAGGCCGGCACTCTTACTGCCTCAAGACCTTGGTAGGTGTTACTGTGTTTCCTCACTGCTTGCTGTCTCCAAACGCCGACCCTCTCTCGCGGAGAAAGTTGTGGATACCAGAGACCTGAGGCTGGCACAGGGGTTAGCTTTGGATTTTAAGAAACAGCCCAGGTGATGCTCCAGAATGAAGCTGGGAAGCAAGTGTTTGGAGCTGCTGAGAGTGTGGGCAGGTCTTTATTTCCCTTTGCCTGCCTGGCTGTTTCAGGACAGAAAAGGAAGGGGCCGGCGCTGATTGCTTGGGGTTTGTTACCACCCGCAGGCTCTAGGAACGAGCAGACGATCCCTTCCTCTGGCTGTCACCCCTGGATTTGCCATGTCCCTCTCTTCCTGTGTGTGGCAGGAGCAGCCTGTGCCTAAATCTTCACTTTCTGCCTTTATATATGTATTCTGTCACCTTCCCAGCAGCTCAACATTAAAAGTTATCTGTATACCCCTCTCTTTCTTAGTTGTACGGTTTGTACCTGGATGTTATGTATATACTTATTATCTATAAATTATCACATTCACATATAATATAAAAATATATAATATACAGTTAGCTAGATTTTAAAAAAATATAAATATAAATTACAGGTCATAAATTGTCTTCATCATACTTAAGTGGCTTCTTCTAATAAAGTATATTCACTTCCACTTAATTAAGAGGGAAAAAATATAGGTTCTGGAAAATGATAACCGGTACTGTGAATTGATACCTTATTCTTTGCCCCAGAGATGGTCAGTGTGCTCTGGGGAGTAAAAATGCAATGGTTTTCTGATGCAAAATAATTTGCTCTATTTTTTAAATAAGTCTTTTGCAAATTTAAAAAGTGTTAAAATGAATTCCTCATCTTTCTAATTTTCGAAGGGAAAATTGTATCTAATTGTTTGGAAGCTACCATTGAAACGGCCAATCCGTTTTTAATTTAAACGCCGTGGAGGGAGGGATGGGCCTTCCACGACCAGGGCAGAGCAGGGCAGTAGGCACGGCACAGCCATCGTTTAGAATCCCAGCCCTGGCAGACCGCTAACCCTGACACGGGGGTGGGCAGTGGAGAGGGGGCTACTCCAAGTCAGGGCAGAACGAAAGCAAAAGAACACGCTTTGAGCTTTGCCCGGAAACCCTGGGTTCTCGTCCTCTAAGTGCCGGCTCTGAAGGATGGGCATCCACTAATAAAATGGCATTGTTTTAACACGCTCTGTGAAGGAGATTAGCCTTTGTCTGCTTTCGCTTTGGGGAGATGCGGACCCTTGCCTCTCCCAGAATGTGCTGGTGGTGGTGGCTTTTCCTGATGCCTGGCTGGCCAGCCCGGGTGGGTTGGGGTGCAGTGCGGACCTCGCAGCCCTTCCGAGGTGTGCTGGGGGTCCAGCCTCTGAGTAGTGCTCCCCAGTGTGTGCAAGTGACCCCAGTATCATGTTGCACCATCTTCAGCCTCATCGGCCACCTGACATCCGGCCACCAACATCCTTGCTCTGTCGAGGTGATGTGGGAACAGGAGAAGGAGCTGGGCTGTGTGCAGGCCTCTTCTGGCCTTTGCTTGCTCTGGAGGGCACTTTATTTCCAAGCGCTTGTTTTCTTTCTTATCACTAAAACAAATGCAGGACTTCGCAGGTGGTCCAGGGGTTGGGAGTCCATCTGCCAATGCAGGGGACACGGGTTTGATCCCTGGTCTGGGAAGATTCCACATGCTGAGGAGTAACTAAGCCCATGCACCACAACTACTGAGCCTATGCTCTGGAGCCGCGGCTGTTGAACCCAGTGCTGCAAATACCCAAGCCCAAGTGCCTATAACCCATGCTTCACAACAAGAGAAGCCAGCACGATGAGAAGCCCGCACACCACAACTAGAGAGAAGCTGCCACTCGCCGCAACTAGAGAAAACCTGTGCACAGCAACGCAGACCCAGCACAGCCAAAATAAATAAATTAATAAAATAAATACATAAAACAAATCCAAGAACAGATCCTGTCCGTGTCTCCTGAGACATCTGAAACCAACTTGTTTGCTTATCACGGTGGGAGAAAGAGCCACCCAAGGGAGATCTGAGGGTCTCGATTCCAAAAAGAAAAGTGGGAGTTGGAGGATGCTAGGGGCAGGGGAGGGCTGCGAAGTCCCTGGGGAGGGTGGGCGAGGGTCTTGCCTCCCAGAGTGAATCAAGGCACCAAGGGATCCTTGCCTTCCACTCCTGCTAAGCTGGGAAGGTGAACCAGGCACCCCGGGTTCTATGCTGTGGTCTGACCACCCCCCAAAATCACAGAGAGAAACTTGTTCCCCCACAGCTGTCTGCTGTGGATGTTTTGTTCCTGGCAGCCGGGCCACCCCAAAGCTCGTGTGGCCTCAGGACTGCCTGTGGGTCACCTTTAGGTGATAGGCTGGGTGCAGGGAGAAATTCAAGGCCCCTGTGGCCTTTGCCAGAGAAGACAATGGCACCCCACTCCAGTACTCTTGCCTTGGAAAATCCCATGGACAGAGGAGCCTGGTAGGCTGCAGTCCATGAGGTCGCTAAGAGTCGGACACGACTGAGAGACTTCACTTTCACTTTTCACTTTTATGCATTGGAGA
>NW_011494861.1:9834499-9850716 GCF_000754665.1 Bison bison bison
CATTGGAGAAGGAAATGGCAACCCACTCCAGTGTTCTTGACTGGAGAATCCCAGGGACGGGGGAGCCTGGTGGGCTGCCGTCTATGGCGTCGCACAGAGTTGGACATGACTGAAGTGACTTAGCAGCAGCAGCAGCAGCAGCAGCAGTGGCCTTTGCTGCCTAGGGCTGCCCCCATCTAGAGCTCCATGGAGGAGCTGGTGCCGAGGGTGGTGCCTGAGGAACAGAGTGGAGGGACGGGCTGGTCACCTCTCCCTAGGTCCGGTGGGGCAGAGACCACTGAGAGCCTCAGGGCTCCAAGAGGGGTGCAGAAAAGGACTTGGTGAAGGGCTCTGAGCCCTGCCCCTGCAGCTCCATGGCTGGGTGGGGAGCATATGGTCAGGAGCCTGAGTGTCTGGGAAGAACGAGGCCTGGCCGGACAGAAGGGGTCTGTCCGGTGGGGGATACACTGCCCAGCGTCTGGGCTCCCTCAGCACTCTCAAAGCAGCTGGAGGGCCCACCACCCTCTCAGAACCACACAGGGCATGCAGGCTGCATCTGTCCCCACAGCCCATCTGGATGCCAGCAGAGACCTTGCTGGACTGAGGGTGTCGAGACCCCTAACCTCAGCCCACTGCCCCTGTGTGGCTGTCTCCAGAGGACTGGAGACCATCCAGGAGGCCCATGAAGAGCTGCCTCAAGTCCTCTGGCTGCTGCAGCTTTGGGAACTTTCTCCTTAAGTGACTCTTTCCTGCCTGGTCCCCCTGGACTTCTGGACATTGGGGTTCAGGTCAAGGGTCAAGTTAGAACTTTTCTGATTGAAGTGATTTCTCTACCGAATACCACCTGGAAACCCTGAAGCTGTTTTCATGGATCTCAGATCTTCAGTCTGGGTGCCTTCCCTTCCGTGTCTGTGCTGTGTTGGGAGGTGATGTCCTGTACAGGTGTGAGGGTGGGTTAGGGGTGAGGGGGAGAGAGAGGGAAGTTGTTCCCTTCAGTGTGTCTCTGTGTATGTGTGCGTGTGTGTATGTTTGTGTGTGCGTGTGTGCATATGTAGGGGTTCCTAAGTGCCAGGAAATCCTGGTGGAAACTCTTGGGATTAGGGCAATCCGAGAAACCCCATTAATACCGTGTAATGTTTCCTTCTCAAAGAGAAGCCTGTCTTCAAAATTATTTGTTTTATTATTAATATTTCAGGGATGGTTTTACTCCAGCTCCACACAGGGTCACGTTGGTCCCTTTGCAGTGAGCTGAGCTTCCACTGGTCGGGACTGGGGGACGGAAGCCCTTCTGCTGGGCCACGTGGCTGTCCCAGGGGAGAGAAAGCCGGGTTTCAAGAGACTGACTACTAAACAGTTTGAAATCTAGTATGTGTGTGTGTGTGTGTGTGCGCGTGTGAGTCACAAAGTCGTGTCCGACTCTTTGCAACCCTGTGGACTATAGCCCGCCAGGCTCCTCTGTGCATGGGATTCTCTAGGCAAGAATCCTGGAGTGGTTTGCTGCTCCCTTCTCCAGGGGTCTTCCCAAACCAGGGATCGAACCCGGGTCTCCCGCATTGCAGGCAGATTCTTTACCATCTGAGCCATCAGGGAAGCCCTTTCCTATCATTATGAGAATTTAAAATTGTTTGTATTATTTCTCAGGAAAATTACGTCCCACAAATTACCCATTTTCCTTTGAGATCTGAGATGTGGCTGCCTCCTTGTGCCTCTTGGCCTCTGCCTTCCTAGGTGTCTGGAGGCCACAGCCACGCAGTTAGGTTTTCAGATGGGGACATTGGTTGCCCAGTAATAGCAGGAACCACCCACCATGGGCCATGGAGGCCTGGCGGAGGGCTCCTCTCTCTATCGGAGGATGGAGGGTTTGAAAGGCCCCAGGCAGGGAAATTTTTGCTGCTTCAGGCCACTTCACTGTTGTGTCTGCTTAAATGTGTACCCATGTCCTCTCTGAGTCTGTGAGCTGAAGTGGAGATAATGAATCTCCCACTTTTAGGCTGTTCAAAACATCCAGCAGGCGAGGATGAAATTTTGATGTCACATTGGGTTGAAGTATTAGAATCAGGTGTGTTTTTGACTGTGGGATGGAGCTTTGGAATGGGAAGCATTGAGGGGACAAAAGTGGGATGAAGTGAAAGGGAATCTCTGAGTTAAGGGTATTCCTGTCTGCTGGTCCTGACAAAGGAAAAAGTTTGCTGCAAGGCAGTGAATTCCATCTGGACCCTACATGGAGCTGAAATAAAAGCTAACCTAAAATATTAATAATAAAACAAAGATGTCGGAAGACAGACTTCTCTTTGAGAACAGACAATACGTCTGCTTGCTTTTTCAGAAGCTTGCCACATAAAGATATTTACTTCATGGCTTAAATTTGGTTCAGACACTCTAACTAACATTTATTTATTTTTAAATAAAAAATCTGGATCCTTCACTATTTTATTCTGTATCTCACAGAAGTGCAGTCCTGGCTGGACCTGGCCTCCTGGTGGTTTTTTTTTTTTTTTCCTCACTGCCCCTCGGCTCCCAGACACATGACCAAGGAACCATGCTCTCTGCAAGGAAAGGCCAAAGGAAGGACCATCTTTCCATGCACCTTAAACCTAATTCTCCTTCGCTTACATTTTATGCTCATCTAGAAGGAGAAAAAGTGTCTTTTTTTTAAGTACTGTGCTAATTTTTATGACGGTTCTTTTGTTTTCTTTCAGCAATATATTTTGTAATTTAAAAATTACGTATTTTCAGAACATTGGGTTCCCAGTGGAAGCTGTAGACATCTCAATGGTAGAGGTGGATCTGAGCTTCACCAGATCGTATCTACCAGAGGGAGGAAGAGCTGCTCAGTCCAGGCTGAGCCCGCATGGCCGGGAAAGGGGCTGAGGAGATGAGGGCGAGTTGCCTAGCAATCCATGTAGGTCCTGGGGCCTCCTGGGTGTGAGGTCTCTGCATTTCTTGGTGCAAATTTTTTTTCCTCTAGAGTGAGGAGCCTCAAATGGCTTTTAAGAGTTTGCACAGATGACTTGAAGCTGCATCCTCTGTTATGTGGTCTCCACAGACATTTTTTAAAGCAATGGAACCCTTTTTTTGCAAATGAAATCTCATGGGTAACCCCAAAACAGAGGCAAAAGCAAACTCCTGTGATGGATGGGGATGGGCCCCCAGGCATCTTGAGGAAGACTTACTCTGGGGACTTGGTGAAAGCGTGGTCCGAAGGGCCTGGTTCCGAGCAGGGTCTCTGGGGGCCACTTGCAAACTTGTGATGAAAACATGGACTAAGTGCTTCCAGACCCGGGGACACATTGTCTTCATAGTAGAAACTCCACGTGGCATCTTCTGTCTTGATTGGTTCCTGAGACTGGATGCCTGCAGCCCAGGACCAGCATGGACACGAAGCGGTAAGGATCCAGCATGCCAAGAGGGTCTTCTACCTCCTGGGGGCAGCAGCAGAAGCCGAAGAGTTCCTTAGCTCTGGTGGGACAGGCACAGAAGCCCAGACCACGCATCTCAGGAAAAACATCAATTGGCTTCTAGCAGGGCCAGGATTTGTGCAAAATGTGGCTGGTCACTTCTGCAGGCTGGCTATGCTGTCGCAGCGATTCTGGGGACCTCTGGGCAGCTGGGGTCTCTTCTCAGCCTTCCAGACGGCAAGTGTGGAACCCTTCCAGGCAGCTGGGATGAACAGCCATTCAGACACGACTCTCAAGCAGAGGGGTCTGGTTCTCCACTTCTCTCACATGGGTGACATTTGTTAGAACGTGGACCCTGTGGTTTCTGTCCTTGCCTGCTCCTGGCCACGTTTCTTCCCATAAACCGTCATCTTCGGCTCTCAGGCCCCATCAGCCCCAGGCGAGGCCATGGGGCAAAGGCATTCGTGGGGTGTCACCAAGTTCCCGGAAACTCGGCACTGGCCAAGTGTCAAGTAGCCCTCCCCGCCCCCGCTGCAGGATGGGCTTGGCAGAGGCGCAGTTAACCCTTCACCTCGGCGCCCGCATTCCCGACCGCCTCGGTACCAAGGCCCCAAGGACAAGGCTCCGTGCGAGCCCGGACCTACCTGCTCGTTGATCTGACACATGGTGAGGTTCTGGTCGTCACAGGAGCATGCCACGCGGATGTACTTGAGCCAGCTGCCAGCCCCGGCGTGCTGAGCATCCACACAGAGCTTCCCACCGTCCAGGTCCTCGGAGATCTGCCGGGCAAGAGAGAGAACCAAGAAAGCTCAGAGGCATCCTGTGTGCTAGGGCCGACGCACTCTGTGTTTGCCCAGTGGGAGAAGTCACCGCTGGGGCTCAGAGGAGGAAGGCTCTTCAGCCACTGGACATCAGCCGACCCTCCGGGCATCAGCGAGGCACTCGGCCCACCCAGCCCGCCATCCCTCCGGGAGGGAGCCCAGTGCAGAGGTAGGAGGATGGCCCTGTCTTTCTCACCGAGTAGATCACTGCCCTGGCAGAGCCATAAAAGTGCCACCGGGGCTGCAAAAACTCCCCAGTGAGCCGCCCCACATGTGAGAAAGCAGAGGCCGCTGTGTCCGAGAGCAGAGCCCTCTGCTGAGAGCACGGGGTGTGGGCTGGAGATGAGCGATCTCGAAGGTGAAGGTGTGGTTGGGGTGTGGCTGCAGGCGCATCTCTGTGCACGTGCTGTGCGCACGCGTGTGTGCCTGTGTGCGCATGTGTGCAAGCGTGCGTGTTCACAGCAGCCTGCAAGAAGGAGAACCGTTGGGTTTTCTTAAAAGTGGAAGTTTCCACCTGACACCAGGGGCTTGCAGACGCCCTGCCTGCAGAGGCCCCGCGGGTTCGACCCGCGTTAGGTGCTTTGTTGTTGCTGTGTTCTCTGAACATGCTTCTGACAGGCAGAGGCAGGGTGCTTCTCCAGCACGTGCAGCTCCGAGCAGGCCATCGCCCAGAAGACCTGACTGCTGGCCCTGCTGAGGGGGGCCTCCCTGAAGCTACCGGGCCCTGAGGTGGGAACTGTAAACAGAGTCCCTCCCGCCTGCTCTATCAGTGCCTGCTCAGAGATCCAGAGCCGTGGAGCCCAGTGGTACTGTGGGCGAGCTTTCTGGGCAGCTGGGCTGGGAGGCTAGGAGGAGAGGGGGTGGGGCTGAGGACACCACTACACTGAGGACCAGAAGTAGGTGTTCTGACGGGCAGGGATGTCTAGCTGGGCAAGGGGTGTCCAGGTGGGCAGGATAATTCAGGTGGGTAGGATTGTCCAGGTTGGCGGGGTGTCCAGGTGGGCAGAATAATTTATTTGGGCAGGATTGTCTAGGTGGGCAGGATTGTTCAGGTGGGCAGGGGTGTCCAGGATTGTCTAGATGGACAGGTGTGTCCAGGTAGGCAGGAGTGTCCAGGTGGGCAGAGGTGTCCAGATGGGTGTGTGTGTCCATGTTGGCAAGAGTGTCCAGGTGGGCAGGATTATTCAGGTGGGCAAGTGAGTCCAGGTAGGCAGGGATGTCTAGGTGGGTAGAGGTGTCCAGGTAGGCAAGGGTATCCAGGTGGTCAGTGTGTCCAGGTGGGCAGGTGCATTCAGGTGGGTGGGCAGATGTGTTCAGGTGGGCAGGTGTGATAGGAGCAGGTGTCAGAAGGACCCAGTGAAGTCAGGGCAGGGGACAAACTGAGGAGGCTAAATATAGGTGCCACAGCCTCTATTCCCTGGGGTCTCCCCAGTGCCATCTGGTGAATAGGTAAGGACCCGGGAAGGGAGGGAGGCTGCCCCTGAGGCCTGAGAAGCCCACTTCTGGCCAGAAAATCAGGACACTTTATAAACAGCTCAGATGCCTCCCAAACGTCCATGGACACTTTCTAAATGACCAAGGGTCCTGCGCAGCGGGTGAGTCAGCAAGGTTTCGGGAGGCTGCTTTGCTGTGGGAGGCCCAGAACCCACCTGCAGGCCTTCTGTGTGACCACACCCCACCCCTTGGAGCCCATGGCAGCCGCCCAGTCACGACGAGTCTCCGAGCAGCTGCTGAGCGGACCTGGACGGGGCTGTGAGCCCAGAGGCCTCCACTCTGATAATTCTCCATTTTGGAGACTTTAAGCGAACGGGCCTCATTCTGAAAGAAAGGCGAGAGCCCAGAGAGCCTGGGACAGTGTGGCTGCAGGGGTGAAGGGCCACAACCTGCTCTTGGCCGCACCAGGAGGCCACTGTGGGCTCGGGGAGGGAGCCCAGGCCACAGGGAGAGACCCCGCCCCCAGCACTAACGCCTCTCGCCGGCCCCTCCTCTTACCTCCCACCCCAACTGCAGGAAACCCACAAGAGACCCACCAAGCAAAGCTGTGGTTAGTGGCACCTCCACTCGGCGAGGCGCCCGCCACCTCCCTGCATCACAGGGAGGAAGAGGGGCCGGCTGGCCAAGGCCCAGGGACCCCCACCGCGCTCCTCCCCACTCCATCCCTGTGCCCCTCATCCAGCATCTTCACAGGTGGGTGTGGCCGGGTGGGGGCTGGCCAACTCTCTGTGTCTCTGTCTGTTTCTCTCAGTCTCCCTCACCACGCCCCCCACGGTCCAGTCTGGGATTTGCAGAGATGGTAAATGACACTGTGAGCCATTGCAACCATCGCGTGCACACCCCTGTGTCTCCTGTCACCCCCGAGATGGTGCTTGACCCTTCATTTCTCAAAGGACTTACGGGGGGTGGGACAGAGAAGCCCAGAAGGCCGGATCAAGGACAATCCATTGACTCTTGGTTCTAGCAGATTCTGCACCACTGTAGGACAGCTGGACGATCCCAGGTTCATCCTCCAGTCCCATACCCGTGCCCTGCCTGAGCGTGGGAGCAAGTCCGCACCTCTGCCTGCACACCCTGCGGCCGCCCAGACAATCCACTTCCTCCCTAGGAGGACATGGCAGGATCCTCCCTCCTACTCAGCCCCTCTCAGTCCTCCCGGAGCAGGCATCTCTCCTCCACGTGACGGCCCACATTCACCAAACATCCACAGGCCTCTCAAGTGTGTCTGAATGTGGACACAGCCAGTGGCTCCCCTGCGTGGACACTGTTCCAGGGCCTCCAGCCTGTCTCCATCCTTCTTGGGTGCAGGGCCCAGAGCTCAGAGGCAACAAGTACTCCAGGTCCCCTGCCCAGCTCCTGGTGTGTCTTCCCTGTGTGCTCAGCAGCCCCTCTTGGGAAACTTCCCTGGTTCCCAAGCTCAACCACTTGGACGACCACAGGATGGCTATCACTTCCTAAAGACCTCTCAAGGTCCAGGGATCCCTTCTCCCTCATGAGCACCCCAGGTGGTTTTCTGGGGTGACAGAGGAGGTCTTGGTTAACTCCTTCCTCTGAAAGAGAATAAACCATTCCTCCCTGAGAGGTAGCAGGGGAGGCTGACCTTCCTCCACGGAGGCACAAGAAACCCTGGTCTTGGGTCCCCAAAGCACCAATGCAGGACCAGGTTGGGTGGTGTGGGCCTTACTACCCCTGTTGCCAGGACCATGTCTCAGTCTCATCTCTGTGGGGCACACCAGGGCACACCTGGGCACACCTGGATGATGGACCAGGAGGACAGAAGCCTGATCTGGAAGCTGCTGCTTTTCTGTTTCAGACCAGAGAGATGTTCCTAGGAGTGGCCCCAGCTCAGGCCTCAGGCCAAGTGCGCAGGAGGCTGTAGGCCTGGCTTCTTGTTTGGGGCTGTGCCTGGTGGGCTGTGCCATTTCTGACTCCAGATGGGGAGAAATGGGTGGTGATGTCCATCTCCCCTTGGCCTCCTTTCCTTCTGTCTCTGCCCTTCTCTCCTCACAGCCATGGATGTGGCCTCTGGGACGCCCATATTACCACCTGAGTGGGCTGAGGTCTCTCTGAGCCAGCACTGCCCCCTGCTCACCACTGTGGACCTCCTGGGTGGAGGCTGGCGGAGGCCCCCTGGAGCAGGGCAGCCCCCAGCCCAGGCCCCCCACCTTCATTGCGTGGTGTCTGGAGTCAGAGAGGGGGTCTTCCTGTCTGCTCTGGGACCCAGCAAGCAGGCCCGAGTGGCCACAGGTCCCCTCTCCTGCCTGTTTAGGAATGAGACCTTCCAGGGCCCATAAGGACACGTCAAGGTCCAGCTCAGCAGGGCCCAAGGCCTGGTTTGCTCTGTGTCAGGGCCTTGTCTCAGGAGGCCAATACTGGTAGAAGTGGACAGAGGAGTAGTGGGTGACATTAGAGCCCATGGTCCAGGCTGCAAGCTTGGTTCATGAACTGGGGAGGGCCCAGCCACCCCCTACCCCCAAATCTCCCAGGGCGACATTGGCGGGCAGTGGCCTAGAGGCTGCTACGGCCTCAGGCAGGGTCTCTCTGCAGATCTAGGGTCTGGGCCCCCTGCCTGATGGCACTCGAAGCCTGACTCTGGGCTGCTTGGGGCTGAGCCTTGGGGGCCCCAGGGCCTCCAAAGAAAGCTGCCCTCCTGCCTGCTTTCCCCCACTGGCCTCTCCACCCCTTATCCCCCTACCAGCTTCCCCAGCTCGTAAATCACCCCCACCAGAAAGGCCGAGTATGAAGCAAAGGCATGGAAAAATTCTTAACCTTGACAATTTTTTTTGCACATCTTTTGAGGTTTCCTGCACTTCGAATCTGTGGGCTCGCTGCTGGGCTTGCTCCCTCACGTTTAATGGGCCCGTCCGGGGTGTGCATGCCGGCGAGGATGCGGACACGTCTGTTGTCAGCTGTCTAATGGGTTCTGAGAAGCCAGGAGGGAGCAAGCCTGGGAGTCCGGCCCCTCGACTCCATGTTCTGCTACTGCAACTTGGCACAGAAGAGGCCTGAGCCCAGTGCTGGGACCAGTGGTAGGTCTCATCCTTCTCACCCAGACACCTTCTTGAGCTGATTCAGAGCCACACGTCCAGCCACCAAGCTGTGCGGGCTGTCCTGCCCGCAGGCACCCGCATGTGCACGCGTGCACGCGTACACACACATACACACACGCATGCACACACATGCCAGGATTTATGGCATCCACGAGTAGCTAGAACAGAAAGTCCATTCTTTTGATGGAAGGAGGTGGGGGAAAGGCTTTCTGAAAACACCTCTGCCGGGTGCGGACGCGGAGCCTGGATGAGCTCATAAATCCTCCGTCCTGACTCTCATTACGGGCTCGGTGGTGACATGACCAAGCACTGGCGGGACAGGGTCACCCGGCTGCCCAGGAGACAGGCGTCCTGGGGGCGGGTCACTGGGCCCCACCTGCTCAGGCTGAGAGGAAGGTAGTGGTGGGGTGGGGGAGAAGGAGGAGGAAGTGGGAAGGGAGGGAGTGCTTCCAGGGGGAGCAGGTAACTCATGGACACTGTTCCTTCAAGACAGAGACCAGCCTGTGTCCTGAGCCCATGAAGGGGGTGGGTAGAGAGAGCCAGTGTCCACGGGCTTGTGCTTGGAAGGAGCCGCGTGGGGCTCCTAGGGCACGGCTGCTGACTGTGGTCTCTGTGGGACAGTTCCGGGGCAGTGGGGCATGCGTGGTGGGGGATAAGGGCCAGACAGTCTTGGTCTCAGGGTCCCAACAGCACAGCCCAAGATGGGGGTTCTGCAGAGGAAGCCGGTGCCTGGGAGGGGGACCGTGATGGTGCAGCAGCAGGTCGCAGGGGCCGAGGGGCCAGATTCCCAGGCCTGCTCCTTCCTGGCTGCTCAGAACCCATTAGGAAGCTGCCCGAGGCCCCTGCCTAGGGAGCTCCTCCTGTTAGTGGTGGGCAGAGCCTCTCCGCTGAGAGCCAGACCCCAGAAACCACACTCTCTGTATTCAGGGTCCACAGATGCCTGCAAAGACCAGACCAGGAATCACTGATATACCCAAATGCTAGGTGGTACCCCCAGGATTTTCAGAGCCTCTCCCCTCAAAATCCCGACCCCCAGGTGCCACCGTGCTTCCTCAGGTTCACAGACCATCTCCCACAAAATGCCCCAATACTCTGTGCTGCCACATTCCTGGGGTACACAGCGCTATGGACCCAGCCCGGAGCCCAGAACGCTGAACTCACCACACTGGGCTCTCTTCTCTCCTCCTTCCCTTCCATCTGATTCTTAGTTTATTCCTCTCTTTTTTTTTTCTTTCCCTCCTCAGCAGGGGCCTGTACAACTCTCCCAGCAGTGTCTGTGTGCATCTCAGAAAACTGGAGGGTAAAACAGAGGCAAAGCAGAGATTCTACTCTGACTCCGAGCATCGCCTGGCCTAGAGCAGGACTTACATTCCTGGTCTCGCCAACAGAACCCAGGGGACAAGAAGAGGGGCTTCAGTGAAGGCAGGGCTGAGCAGGCTGTTCTGAGGGTCCCTGGCCCTTGGTGTGCCCAGAGGGCTCCTGCTGAGTCGGGTATTTGGGGGCTTAGCTTCTTCCTTGCACGTTCCATCCATCACGGCAGGCTGTGTCAGTGGCTGTAGCTCATGGTCCTGACCCACCAGAAATAAACAGGCACACTGAGGATTGAAACCAGTGCCCTTAAGTCTGCAGGGAAATCAATGAATGAGAGACTCACTCAGACACAGAAGCCCCTCAGGGAAACCGGAGGGGTCTGCTGAAACCTCAGACCAGCAGCTGAGATGCCCCTACAGGCAGGCCGTGGGCTGGGCAAGGAACCTCATGAAGGGAAGAGTGCCCCGTCACTGTGGGGATTCAAGGAGGTCTCAGTGGTCATCCCTCCAGGGTGCTCCAGAAGGAGGCAGACTCTCTGATCATAGTTACCTTTCCAGGCTAGACATTATAAACTCTAAATGTGACAACGCAGGGGTTATCTGGGCTCCTGCTTCGGTTTCCTCTTTGAAACTAGATAGCCTCTTTCCTGTCTTCTGTGGAGACCTGGGGCTCCTTGCAAGCACTCACGTTGTAAGAACACTTGGCTTGTCCTTGATAGCTCTGTGAAGGCATCCCGAACAGAGCCCCATGCCCACAGCTATGCCACGCTCAAGGGCACAGGTGCTGTGGGGAAGTAGCTTTGGCCACGGATGGCAGTGGGCATCTGCTGCCTCTTTGGCTCTTGGCACCTGCTCAACTGTCCTTCAGAAATGTGCTGGGTCAGGGTGGGGGCATGCCCACTACAGTATGATGAGGGTGCTGGTCAGAAGTAGGGCCCCTTCCTGGGTCTGCCAGGTGGGTAAGAAGCCCAGACTCCAGGGCAGTCAGGAGTCTTCCGTGGGCTGCCTGGGGCTCCCAAGTGAAAAACCAGCCTTGGTAGTGGGTAGGAGAGGGGCCCTCAGCAAACAGGCTCCATCTTGGGTGTCTCCCTTCAAATATCCCTCTGCCCACAATGTTCACTGCCGCACTGTTTACAACAGCCAGGACATGAAAGCAACCTAAGCATCCGCTGAAGGAGGGATGGGTAAAGATGTGGTGCACATACACGATGGAATATCACCCAGTCATAAACGGGACGAGATGATGCCATTTGCAGTGACGTAGATGGACTGGAGAGAGTCGTACTGAGTAAAATAAGTCAGAGAAAGACAAGTTTCATATGATATTGCTTATACGTGGAATCTAAAAAACAGTACAAATGAGCCTGTTTATAAAACAGAAACAGTCACCACAAAGCAAACTTATGGTTACCGGGGGGAAGACAGGGGAGGGGTAAACTAGGAGTCTGAGATTAACAAATACATACTGCTATATATAAAATAGATAACTCATAAGGACCTATTGTATAGCAAAGGGAAATACACTCAATATCTTGTAATAACCTGTGTGAATAAAGACGCTAGAAAGAGTGGATCTATGTATATGCGTAACTGATTCACCTTGCTGTACAGAAACTAACACAACACTGTCAATCAGCTATACTCCAATGAAAATTAATTAAAAAAGGGTCCCTCTGCCCACCTGTATGGGGTCTCTCCCATCAATATCTGAGGTTTTGGGGTGTCCCCAGAGAGAAAGCCCTGGTCACTGCAGGGAGACCTAGGTTGACTGCAGCTCCCAGCAGGAGGGGGCCCTCCTCATAGACCCAGGCCACCTGGGGGCTGTAGGGGAGGCTTCCTGGGCCCCTCCCCTCATGGGGTGGCGGGGAGCTGTGGTCACTAGAGAGGGCACCTTTGCCCAGAGACTCTATCTTCAGTGTAATGCTGGCAGCAGATGGTGGCACAAGAATTCTGTGGCCTTTCTGGGGCACTTCTTTCTTTCTTAAAGTTTTTTTTTTTGATGTGGACCATTTTTAAAGTCTTTATTGAATTTGTTACAATAGTTCTTCTGTTTTACACTTTGTTTTTTTTTGTCCACAAGGAATGTGGGATCTTGCTTCCCTTGTGGCTCAGTGGTAAAGAATCATCTTCCAGTGCAGAAGATGAGGGTTCCATCCCTCGGTTGGGATGATACCTTAAAGAAGTCAATGGCAACCCACTCCAGGATTCCTGCCTGGGAAATCCCATGGACAGAGAAGCCTGGGGGGCTACAGTCCATGGAGTTGCACAGAGTTGGACACAGCTTAGCAACTAAACAACAGCAATGTGTGGGATCTTATCTCCCCAACCAGGGATTGAACCTGAAGGCGAAGTCCCGAGCACTGGACTGCCAGGGAAGTCCCCTTTCTGGGGCATTTCTTACAAGCACTGAGATGGCATTTCGGCTCCTGTGTGGACAGCAGGGTCAAAGCAAGAACCTCAGGCTGAGCCTGAACCACCTGAATGGGGCCAACACCTGCAGAGCCCGGACCGGCTCCCAGCCTCACTTTAACTCCATCCCAAGGAGATGGCTGGTGTCTGGAGGGAGGTTCCCTCTCTCCAGATGGGCTCCTGCGGAGGTTTCTGACCCTAATAACCCAGGTGTGACCCTTTCCTCCTCCGTCCCCCTGCCCTGGCACCGTAGCTGGGGACCCAGGAAAGCCTCGTGGGGGCCCCACGTGGTCATCCTGCAGGTGTTAGTTTCTCAGTCTTTGCAACCACATGGACTGCAGCCCACCAGACTCCCCGTCCATGGGATTCTCCAGGCAAGAATACTTCAGTGGATTGTCTTTCCCTTCTCCAGGGGATCTTCCTGACCCAGGGATCGAACCTGGGCCTCTGGCATTGCAGGCAGATTATTTACTATCTGAGCCACTGAGGAAGCCCTCACGACAAACGTCAGCATGCAAGGCTGAGGCTGGGGGCTCTGCTGCTTGTGGAGTGAAAACGTTCACCTTGGGTCCAGCCAACAGCAGCTGGACCTGGGGGCTGAGCGGGTGGTTTGGTTCTCAGTGGGGGCAGAATCCTGAGCAGCCGTCCTGGGGCCAACACCTGGGATGGTTTGGACAGGTAATGGCTACAGGCACAGAGAAGACCCTTGAAATCCTGGCCTGGCTTGTTAACCACTCCACCCCAGCTAGTAAGTTCCACACCCACCCCTGTCCTGGCCCCACAGCAGGCTGCAGGCTCCCTGGGCTGCCGTGGTTAAATCGCTAACAACCCAAACACTTTTTCAAACCCTGATTTGACTTGAAGCTGGGTTCGGAGCAGAAGTCTCCGAGCCTGAAGTCTGCACATGACCACAGACTCAGCTGTGACATTCTGAAGTGACACCCTTGCGTTTGATTCTTGATCATAAAAAAGATTGGAAAAAAAAAAAAGCCCAAACACCCCAAACCAAAGGCTTGCGGCAGCATCCTTGCGAGGGGCAAGGCGGGAGCCCAGGGGCTGCCCACAGGAAGCGGTTTCTCTGTCGTTGAGTCGATGCGAGGCCCCCGGGAGGTGTCACATTCATAACCTTTCTCTGGCCACACTGATGGTGACAAACTGCAGAGCTTGTGAACGGGGCTCCCCCGCCTCCCCCCTAGCAGGTGCAGGAGGAATTCCCACAATGGCTAAGCTGCTGTACATTAGGGGCAGGGGCTTCCCAAAATAGCAAGCATGTTCCCTGGGGTGGGGGGTGGGGCTGCCTGGACCTTTTCTTTGCTGGACACAAGCCCCAGTGTGGGAGCCAAGCGTCAGGCTGAGGAGCCCCTAGGGATGCCCAGGACCTCCTCACTCCACTCTCTGACCCTTGGATGGCACTGTGCTCCCTCCAGCCCACAACCTCAGCCCCTCTCGGATGACCCCATCATCATGGACAATAGCTGACACGGACTGCACCTGGGGTACTGTCCAGATGCAGCTTTCAGAGAAGCGGACACACAGGGCTGAGAAAGGCTCAGGCTTCTCCCCCTTCCTCTTAGACATCCTCCTCATCTCTGGAAGTCAGTGATGTGCAGAGTCTGCTCCAGGGCTCCCTCCACCCACCCTTGGTCAGGAGGGGGCGACTACAGACTGCTGACGTCACCGCCACCGCTGGTCGCTGCTGAGTCTCACTACCAGGTCACTAGAAGCTCCTCTCCCTGCTGGGGAGCCTCTGTTGTAGCCACATTTGTAGATGAGAAAGCTTAGCACAGAGGAGTGAAGAAGTAACCAGCCTAATGCTGAACAGCTGGAAAGGGGCAGACCAGCTGGACACTGCACACTGGCTGCCTGTCTTGCCCATTTTGTGACTTGTGGGAACCATATATCCTGGCCGGTCCTGCCCTTTTCACCTCTGCTCTACCAGAGGATGGTGGCCAAGAGCAACTGAAGCTTCCCAACTCACCAAGGACCAGTGTTCACACGGGGCTCACTGAACAAGTCCATGCAAGGATAGGTGGTGGATGGATGAGTGGATGAATGAATGGGTAGATGGTGGGATAGATGGATGATCAGATGGTTGGATAGAAGGATGGATGAGTTGATGGCTGGATGAATGGATGGATGGATGAGGGAGTAGTTGGATGAATGGAAATAGATGGATGGATTAGCAAATGGTTGGATGAATGGATGGTTGGGTGAATGGATAGATGGAGGGATGGATAGTTGGATAGACGGATGACCGGATAGTTGGATAGATGGATGTTTGAGTGGATAATTGGATGAAAGAATGGATGGATGGATGAGGGGATAATTGGATGGATGGTTGGACAGATGGATGAATGAATAGATGAATGGATGGTTGGATGGATGAATGAGGTGCAGAGTACTCCTAGCCTGCTCAGACACTTCTGGCTTTCTCCAACTCCCAAGGTGAGCTAGAAGGAAATACTCTGCTGAGAGCTGTAGAGGTAGAAGAACACAGGGACACCTCTTGCAGGAAAAATGCCCTGATCATTCAGGGTGGACCCCTCTGAGGGGCTCTCATAGCACCTCCCTCATCATAGTAAGGATGATGATAGACCGTGGCTGTCCTGCCCACCCAATTTCTTTCTCCCCCCCTGCACGATGAGGGCTTTGAAGGTTTCATCTGGCTGATTCCCATGGCCAGGGACCGTGTGTGCTCAATAAATGTTTGGGTGACAAAGAATGGGTAGGTGCCTCAAGACAACTGAGAATGTCCCCCAATATTCCATAGGCCTTTGTCCAAGGGTCTTTCTTTCCTCATGTCCCCTTGTCACATTCGGGACCCTTTACCTTCTCATTCCTCCGTGGATCCTGCTAAAGGACATACAGACTCTCCTTTCAGTCTCTCTCCCTCTCTGGAAACCAGAGCTGCAATCTTTCCTGGAATCCAGCTTTACAGTGTGTCTGTGCTGTGCACAGTGTCACAGTGTAATTTCCCCCGAGGTCCATTTGGCAATATCCTGTTCCCAGGGCAGAGGCTAGGCTGGCCTGTCCATCTCAGCACCCTGTAAGCACACGTGGAAGGTTTGACGGCAGCTGGGACGCACGGAACCAGGTTATACTGTGACTCAGTGGCCCACCCCCCACTGTGACTCAGTCTGTCAGGGCCCATCCTTCTTCCTTCTCCAGGGGATTCAACCATCTAGAGAAGCTCCATGACTCGTTGCCTCTGAATCAGGCCTCATGTTCTGAGATCAGCTCCTGCAAATAGCTCGAAATTCAACAGGCCAGCTCTCAGCAAATACCTTGCCAAGCCCATCACAAGCACTGCTCACTGCTCATTGACAGACAAATATGGCCACAGGCAAGAGCTCCTGGTGAAGTGTCTGGATGCCCATTTAGAGGCTAGCTCCGGCTTCCTCCCCAGCGGCCAGGTATCACAGGGGAGACTGCTGGCTGACCCCAAGCCTCTGTTTTGGCTTTACAGAGAGAGGAGGCGTGTTTCCCTCTGAACACTTTGTTGTATGGCTCCACTTCCTAGGATTCACCTGTCATCTAGTTGGCTGAGTGGGGAGGGGTCCCGGGGCCCTGGAACTGTAACCCAATGGGCTCCTCCTTTCTCTGGCCTCCAACCCTCCCAGCACATCAGGCATGGAATGTTAAGAGTCTGAGACTGCAATGCTAGTTTTCTGGATCCTGTGGTCTCCTTCTCTGGAAGGTTTGACGGCAGCTGGGACACATTGAACCAGGTTATATTGTGACTCAGTGGCCCGCCCC
>NW_011494861.1:9850816-9855855 GCF_000754665.1 Bison bison bison
GGCCCGCCCCCCCCGCCCCCCGGTTCTCATGCACTGTCATCCCAACGAGAGGCCGGTGGAGATGCTCCTGACAAACCTCGAGCCTCACGCCAGCCCTGCCCTCGGATGTGAACCCAGCCCGAGATGTTGCCCTGGGAACCCAAAGCCGGCTTCCTTCCCAAGCTATGGGCACACTGGGTCAGACCAGCAAATTTGGAAATGATTCATAGACAGAGGTGCAGTGAAGTCAGTCTTGAATGACAAATGGAGCCAATTAAATTCAATCGCTCTCCCCCTCTCCCTGTGTTCCAGCCGGTTTCTACAGCCAGTCACCTTTGACAAAATATATTAAAGGAATTAAGAGTATGTCCCCCACAATGATATTACCTGGACCCCTTTCAAGTCCACACCAGCCAAGTGCAAACATCTATTCAAGCCCAGGAAATAGAATTGAAACGGTTTATTAAAAATCTAATCACCAGCATTCATATGACACAAATGGTTCTGAACGGCACCCACCAACCCTACAGCCTCTTCAGGGGCAGCACAATGCCGCCGATTACCCAGAATTTAAACGGGGGTGTTTAAGAGCCTTGGAACATTCTAATCGGAATCTTTCTTGTGGATTCTGCTATTGTGTTTTTCTCTTTGGAGAGAGGCAAGGATGGGAGGGCACATTTCTCTCTTCCCTTGAGTGAGCTGCGTATGACTTATTCTGGCAGATCTGTTTCTATTGACGTCGTCAGGACCTGAATAAAACCCATGGAAAAAGGGAACACGCTGCTCTGCTTAATTAAAGTGAAGCAGCTCACCCGGCTGCTGTCCTGAGTCGGGACACCCTACCCCCACCCCCCGGTTTCCCAATTGGACTGGAGCTCTCTTAAGACAAGGGGCTGCATGTGTGCAGAGACGGTTCCTTCCTACCCCGGAGTGGAAGCTGCTGGGGGCCTTGTGTCTGGGGAAGAGAGGGGTTGGTGGTCTCCTCTGCATCTTGGCTTCCTGGATCTCTGGCTTCTGCACAGCTGTGGGCAGAGAAGGGTTTGCTCTGAAATCTTCCTAGCCAGCTCTGAGCACCCAGAGCTTGATCATGAGTCTCCAGGGCCCAAGACGCCCCCAGATGTCCATCAGGTGAAGGTGCAGGAGCCTGGAATTGGGTGTGACTCCTGAGCTGTGTGACTCCTGAGCTGGGAACTGTGTCCTGGAGCCTGGCAGAACTGCTCCACATGGCGACTTCTGGCTGGTGTGGGCATCACACCAGCCCACAAGGCATGTTTGGGGCTGCTCCGGGCAGAGAGGCAGTGCTTGCCCAGGAGAGGGAGGGTAGGAATGTTCACCCAGCTGGTGGTTTTCCTAAGTATCACCAGCTCCTGCCCTCTGCCGGGGTCCAAGCTCTTTTCTAGAAGGTTCCTTGCCTTTGTGGGGAGTCTCAGCCTTTGCGGAGGTCAGATGGAAAACATCTTTCAACCCCCTTCTCCTTCACCTCTTATTTTCCAAACTTACTTTAAATTCCTTTTGTTTAGTCTTCCTCTCCAAATGATGACTATTTTAAAATGATCTTTTAAGGAAAAATAATCTCTTTGATTCTTTCCCAAGTGCCTTGTTTTTAAAGACAAAGGTTTTTTCCTATTTAAATACTTAATTTTTAAAAAATGTAATGAAAAAGGTAACTGAATTGAAACATTTAAAATAAGTACACTCACTTTCTGCTCCAACCATTCTTTGTCATATCAACTATGAAAAATAAACCCATAAATGTAATATTTCATTTTTTAAAGATGACTTTTAAATTTTAATATTTTTTCTAGCCTCATGATGTGGCAGGTGGGATCTTAGTTCCTCAACCAGGGATCAGATCTGTATCCCCTGCATTGGAAGCTCAGAGTCTTAACCACTGGACTTCCAGAGAATTTCCTAAATGTAATTACTTTAATATGCATGACAACTTCCACTTCTGTCAGTATTTTACGTTTATGTGTATTTTCTAGGGTGGAAGCAGAAATCTTCTCTGAAGACTCTGTCTCCTTAAAGTCTTGAGGAGCACATTGGAGGCCCAGGCCATATCTGACACATAAAGTTAGATACAGGCCTGTGGGATTTGGCATCTCACTGGTACAGGACCAAGGTGCCCTTGAAAGTGGACCTCTAGCTTGCTTTGCCCGGGGTCCACTGGCACCCTGTCCCCATAGCACGTGGGTGTAACTCCTCACAGAGGCAGCTCCACAGCCCACACCCACGACCCGGGAGACAACCCACCAACTGAGGGTTTTCTGCAGAGGCTGGTGATGGAGAAATTTCTGGATTCCCACGGAACTCAGATCCTAGGCTGTTTGCGTGACCAGTCTGCTTGCAGACAGCAACCTGGTTTCATTTTGGGGGTTGGGGGTGTGTGTCTCTCCCGCTTTGCCAAGGGCCCTCTCACTCGAGGTTGGCTCATTTTCCTCCAGCAACTCGAGTCAGATGGGTTTTTCTCCTTTTTGTGTGTTTGAGCAGAAGAGGATCCATTTAGGTCTGATTTTCATCTCGCGTGGGTTCTGGTGGGCTGTCCATTCACGGGGACCTCAGAGAATAACTGGTCTCTTTGAGGGGCCGGTAGGTGGAGACAGAGCCCCGAGACCAGGGCAGCGCTGGGCTGCACGCGTTTCTGGGCCACGGACATGTGGGTGTGGCTCTTGGAGAGGCGCTGGGTTGGCGGCCCATCAGGTCCCAGCTTCTTCTGGAAAGCCATGTGGTTGTTTGCAAGTCAGGCTAGTGGTCAGCCGAAAAGGAGCTTCTCCCGTGTTCCCACCCTCTGGGCACCAGCTGGGTTCTTTGCTGGTGGAGACCCGCACGAATCACAGCTGCCACGCAATCCACATGCACAACCTCCCGCCACTGGAAAAGGCGAGGTGACCCCTCCCTGTGACAGCTAGACCTCTAAGCCGCAGGAAACCCTCTGCTCATCTGAGGGCAAACACCCAGAGATGCCTGCTCCTTCTTAAACAGGTCAACATCTCGAAAACAAAGCAGAACAAAATCAAATACGCCGGTGCCGCCCCCCTCACCCTCCACATGCCACAGAGTTCCCTTTGTGCCTCAGGAGGCTGGGCTGGACCCGACTGGGTGTTCGAAGACACGCTCAGAGCTTTGTATTATGCAATAGGACAGTAACCGCACATTCTAATAAAATAATAAACTAAATAATAATAAACATTTGACCCAGAGGAAAGATCTTTCACGAGACGCCCTAATCACTTTTCTGCTCCGACCTCAGTTTTTTCTGGACCGGCTCCAGCAAGCCTGGGGTGGTGCGACAGCCTTTTTCTTGGAGGGAACAAAAGGTCTTTTTTAGTCCTAAGGGCTGTCAAGTTTATCCAAATATTCTCAGCTTACTACTAGCCCCTTTCTGAATTGATATTTCCAATAAAAGGACACTTTGTATCTTTAAGCTGCACGGCCCCCCGAGCGAGGATGCGGAGGGCAGGGAAGCCCGCTGCGAAGCCCTGTCGGCCACTTCCTCAGAGACGGACGGGAAAAAGGCGGCCCCGGTGTGATGGGGTGGGAGTGGGCTGGGACAGGGGTCCAGGCTGTGTGCCAACCGACGGAGGAGCAGGGAACCCACACGGGGCCCCTGTACTGCACCCCAAGCCTAAAGTGTGGCCACAGCCCCTCCTGCTTTGGTTCTGGCCAAGCCTGTCTAGTCTGTGATGGGCTGCCAAGCACGTTGAGTTGAGAGCACGCTCAGTGCTGGAGGGAGAGAGTTCGTCCCAGCCGGGCTGAGACATGCTGGGCCAGGCCTGTGTTCCTGGCGGTCGGCTCCCTGGCCTCTGTGCAGCCCGCCTTCACGACAGGCAAGGGCTGTTCTTAACACCAGCCAGCTCCTCCCCATCTGCCAGACTCCTTCCACTAGGCAGCCTCGGAACCCATCCTGTGTGTGCGTGCTTGCGTGTGAGTGCATTTGTGCGCCCATGAGTATGCACGTACAGTGCACGTGTATGCATGCACACGTGTGAGTGCATGTGAGTGCATGTGTATGCAAGGGCACGTGAGTGCGTGTGCACAAAGCAGTGTGCACCCCGACGCGCATGCACACCCTTCAGAGTGGTCTCCCCAGCCCCACAAAGGGCACTTCCTTCCCCCAGCCTCCTCCAAACGGCTCTGATTAGCGTTAATGATAATTCTCATTAATCACCTTGGGCTGCTGCAGATGGAAACGCGGCTGTGGCGAGGTGACAGGAGCCACTTAGGCGGTATTTATGACTTGCGAGCACAGCGGCAGCCCGGGCCCTGACACCTCTGGACTGCAGCTGACATCAGGGTTGACATTTGGGGCTGCTCGCTGCCCAGCACAGGGATGCCCCCAGCCTGGGGCCCCTCCTCCTACATGGGGTGGCAGCTCCCTTTTGGGCTGATGGTGAAGGGAGGGGCTTTCAGGGTGTCGGCAGCCTGCTCCCGGAGCCGAGGAGGAAGAAGCTGGAGGGACACTTGTATCTGCAAGAAGCCCCCTCCTTCCTTCCCAGGCAGAGCACCCACTTCCTCTCCCTGACCTCCTGGTGGGCGTCAGCTGCTCTGGTCTGTGACCCCGTGGAGCTCGGCAGAGACTGGCCCCGCCCAGCGGTAGGTCTGTATCTGCTCCACTTGTGATTCTCGTCGGCACACAGTAGGCACTAGGGGGTTGAGCGTGGGGTGGGAGGAGCTACGTCCCCCTCCTGGGAACCTGACCAAAGCTCTGCTCCCCCCTAGCAGCCATCCCAAGTCCTCAGCTCGTTGCCGAGCCCGGGGACCTTGCGATGCAAATTGCACATTGACAGACCACACAGAACCCACCGTCTGCTTCCAGAAGACACCTCCTTGCCTGCATAGCCCTGTCCACCAGGAGCCCCCTTTATGAGAGGCACCCAGTTTATTCTGGGGACCCCTACACATTTCCTGCTGTCTCCCTTTTATCTCCACTTGCAGCCCTGCCCTGAGGATTCTCCAAGGGTTCAGACGGCAGTAGCACAGGTGTGGGAAGAACCGGGCTTGTAAAGGATCGGCTGCCCTAAAACACTCACTTCCCTAAAGGGCAATAAAAGTGGCCTCCT
>NW_011494861.1:9855955-9861384 GCF_000754665.1 Bison bison bison
CACTCACTTCCCTAAGAGGCAATAAAAGTGTCTTCCTCGGGGATTGGGGGTGGGGCTTGGCCCCACATGTCAGCGTCCCCTGGCCTGACCGTGATAATTAAAACTGTGCTCTGGCTCTGGTTTCTATAAGGCCCACCTGTCCCCCTGGGCAGCTGGGGGAGGGGGGAATAATTGCCCAGGCAGCAAATAACTATGTTGCCATCAGCCTGGTTTAATTTTGCCCTGGCACCAGGAGGCCACGTGCAGGGGCACAGGGTCATTACTAGGCTGTTGCTGGGGGAAGGGGCGGCAGTGGTGGCCCCAGGCGGTGACATTTTCGATGTAGACATTTTTGTTAAGGTCTGGGCTGAAATGGAGAAGGGGCCATCCCTGGGACCTCTCCAGAAAGTGCTGGCTGGGTGGGCGTGGCTGACAGATGAGGGGCTCTGACCCATTGTGCTAACCCGGGCCCTTCGAGGCTGCAGCATCCATTGCCAGGCCTGCTCAGGTTCCTCTCTGCGAGGCTGCTCTGTAGGGCTACTCTGGGTCCTCTTAATGACAAACCAGGAATCTCCGACGAGTCATTAGACTACCTGCACCCCAGCCAGACCTCACACTGGGGAGAAAAACTCCTAAAGCACATGAACTCCCATGCCACAGAGAGAACAGAGTGGGTGTGGGGTGGGTCGGACCGCTATGCCCTTCCAGAAGCCCACCTGAAGCTCTACCATAGAGCAGGCTGGTGGGAGCAGCTAGCTTGGGGAGTATCACCTGGACCGTCATCTGGGAGCTTCAGTGCCGATGGCCACCTTCAGCCTAAATCATATGTCCTGCCCAGAGAGAAGATTAAGGAACTTGTTCACATTTCCAAAGACCTCCAGGGCTGACTGGAGTGGACGGTGTGATTCGGGCCCTTCTGGTCACTAACCTGGCAGCATGTGCTCTCAGTTGAGTGGTGTTTCCTGGGGGCAGGGATGGTGCCAATCTGTAATCTGTTTTCTCTTGGGGTTTTCCCTCCTTCATTCCCCCCTTCTTCTTTCTCTTCCCCTTCTTTCTCCTCTTCCTCCTTCACCCCAGCTCCTCCCCCACCCCTTCCTTCTCCTCGTCCTTTCTCTTCCTCAGAAGGATTTTGTTCCCCAAATCAAGCTTCCTGACCATCTCCTCGGGGTGTCTCTAATCACTTCCTGCCACATGAGGGCTTGTTTGGAAGATGGCTTTTTATGGGGTCAGCTAGTGGGGCTTATTAAAGACTTTATTCTTATGAACTCCAGGCTGGGTCACACTCTCAGGAATGAAGACATCTGTGAATAACACTTAAGGCCCTGCCCTGGGAAAATCTAATCGCTTCAGGGAGGAGCGAAGCTTCCTCCTGTGAGGCCTACGGTGTGTTTCAGAGCCTCACCTGGACTCCTCTATTCTGAGCTGTCCCAGGCTGCCAACCCAGAGGTTCCTTCTGCAGCGGGAGGAATTCGCCACAGATGAAGCCTCACCTTGGACGTGTAATTAAGGACGACGCGGCATGTCTAGTTCATGTAGGTGGTTAAGCTAGTTGTCAAAGGAGAACAACAGACGGCAATTAATCGGATGCCAGCCCAGAGGGTGGGCAGCCCCTCCAACACAGATGGTGTCAGGAGAGCATGGCGGCCTTGCATCTCAGGGGCATGTTGGTGGCACCCGCCTTTGGTGCCTGACCCAGCAAAGCTTAAGGGCCCATCTCCTCCCGGGGAGCTCTATGAGGGGGCCCTTCACTGGTTCCTGAAAAATGAGGCTGCAAGTTGTGGAATCTTCAAGGGCCTGCTTTCCAGAGGGTTCTGAACACACAGTCCTGTTCCTTGGAAAGATCTCTATGTATATACTGATTCATTCATCTATCTTGTTGTTTAGTCACTAAGTCGTGTCTGACTCTTTGCGACTCCATGGACTGCAGTATACCAAGCTTCCCCGTCCTTCACTGTCTCCCTGAGTTTGCTCAAGCTCATGTCCATTGAGTCGATGATGCCATCCAACCATTTAGTCCTCTGCCACCCCCTTCTCCTCTTACCTTCAATCTTTCCCAGCATCACATCTATTTAAAATCATGCTCTCAATGCCCTCTGCAACCCAAGGTGAGGCTGTGTTTGTCGTTCCATCTCCAGAAGTGACCCCGGGCTGGTCTTCTGGTGACCGCCCAGCCCCTGTGCTCTGTCCCTGCCTTCCCGCCAGCCCACGTCTCCTCCTCTCCAGGGAGCCTGCTGCCCACCTGCACAGTGATGTCTTCTATTAGCTTCCCTCTTCCGGTAGAAACCACGATGCGCTGGAGGACACCCGTGCCTTCTTCCCCGGTCTCAGGGAAGGGATTCCCAGGTGCCCTGTGCACAGGGTGGGCGAGCCCTACATCACCACATCCCCTCGGTTACAGAATTTCCAGATAAGATTGAGATCCACACAACAAAGGCTGGGAGGGGAGTGGCTTTTGCTAAGAGAGAGAGGGTGGGGCCGTGAGAGAAAAACGAGGCCACATCGGACCCTCTGAGAACAGTCTGCCTGGAGGTGGGACAGAGTCCCCAGGGGCGCCTTCCTTTGCATCCCCCTCAGTGTCCTGGGGCTCACTGGGCAGCGGCAAAAGCCCACTTGGGCTGGTCTCCCGAAGCCCAGGACACATTCCGTCCTTGTTCCTGCCTCTGAGGAAGTTGGGGTTCAGCAAGCGTTCTGCTCAGATGAACTTCAGGGTTGCACCTGGTGAGGTTTGGACACCCCCTAGACAAGTGTGCAGCCCTGCTCCACAGCTCTCTCTCTCAGCACTTTTCTTTCCTTAGCCAAACAATGACGTTCCTGGGTGACACACAACCTAGGCGGGGTTGCTCTACGTGGTTGAAGGAGGGACCCCCCAATTGCCCACGACATAGGAGAAGATCTGGGGAACCACACCCCTGCCAGCTCTGGTCCCACAAGGCACCATCGTCCGCAGAGTCCCTGCCTCCGTCCACTCAACCTCTTGGCATTGGGTACGGGTGGGGCGTGTGGGCTGAAGTGAGTCTGGGGGGAGGGGCCCTGCAGGGTAAAACAGACGATGGTTCAAGGGCAGGGGCTTCTGAATGGGCGTCTGTGGCCCTGTCTGCCCACCGGGTCAGAGTTGAAATGTGGGACGAAGAACACTCTCTGCAAACCCACCCACGTGAACGAGAGCTTTACCGCAGCCTGGAGGCACCCTGTTTTGCAGACACCGCCCTGCTTGTCATCAGTGTCTTGCTCGATTGCTAAGAAGCAGCTGCTGGAGAAAACGAATGTGACCAGAACCCCCACAGGGGGACAGCATCTGTACATCTGGTGCTGTTTTTGTGACTTCCCAGGGATGTTCCACTTTGGAAATGTGGAACAGCTTGGTCCACAGAGGACCTGGGAGGGGTGAGGCTCTGAGGCCATCACCTGTTGCCATTCCAGGGCAGTCTCTCCTCCCATTGTAGCCCCTGCTCTGGTGGCCCTGCTGAGGTCTTCTTCCCTCCATTCCCACAGAACCCAGTGGCTAGAGTGCCCAAGCCACGTCTTGTGCAGAAAGTGAACCCTTCTGAAGCCAGGGTGGCTCCATGGCGGTGGGTGCCCTCTCCAGCTCAGGGCCGACCCGCCTCTGCTGGGAGCTGATTCCCAGTCCAGGAACCTGAAGGATAGAGAGATAGGAGCAACCACGACCCAGGTGAATGCCCCCCACTCAGCTGTTCTCGGCCTCCGCTTCCCACTGTGGACCTGTGCCCACTGGACAGGGGTTGCCCACCACAGGGCATGGTGGCCCAGTCCCTGAATGGAGAGAGGGGCTCAGGGTCTGGAAGGATCGGCTGCTTCCAGGAGTAACCAGCCGCCAGTGCCTGCAAGTCCGTCAAGTAACATCCCCCTGGACGCATGTCCCAGGTCCCCCCACATCTGGTCATCATTATGATGCCGTGTCCCAGACGACGAGATAAAAGATGCGTTTGATCCAAATATGTGACAGTTAGGGACAAGGGACCATGGGCCTGCCAACAGGAATACTTGGTGTTAATTACTTTTGCCTGTTGCTTCTCACTGGCCATCGAGCCACCGAAGGAGCCCTATTGCACCCGGCGGGCTGGCAGCCTGCTTGACTGAGTCTTGTCTGTGTCTTCAGGGGCCGCCTGGCTGCACATGGTCGCGGCCTCGACAAAAGCACACGCATATGCCTCAGTTTTCCGGGAGACCTTCCACATGGAAGGCCCCATCTCAAGCCAACTTCTAAATAAACACCACTTCTTGAGAGGGCGGTGCTTCTAATGGGGGCTGGTTTCCAGGCTTCTGGCTGCTGCTGTTCCCTTCAGTCACACAGAGGACACGGTCTTTTTTTATTTTCCCCTCTGGGGGAAAAACGTTCAGATTGCCAACAATTTTCTAAAGATCCTTTAAAGGAAGACCCAGGGAGATGGAGCTGTGAAAGTTGGTGAGGATAAACCATGATGACAGGTGGAGTGGAGGGTGAAATTCAAACTCCAGAGTAACTGCAAGGAGAGATTTCTTGCAGATGGCGTGGATAGCCCGACACAGGGGAGGCGGTGGTGGCCCCTCCAATGGGGCCGCGGGAGGCTGGCTATTTCTGCCTCTTCCGAGGACCCCGTCTCCAGCCCTGGACAGAGGTCATCACAGCCTTGAGATACATGGTCAGGGTGACCGTGTTCATGAACTGTAATACCTGGGAGAAAGGAGTCCTCTCCCTCCACCACTGAGGGTTTGACTTGTGTCCCGATTCTCTGAGCTTAGAAAATGTCTCTGAGTTTAAAAAAATGTGTGTATATGTAAAGACTCCAGCAGGCGAACAGAGGCTGGTCTGTAGCTGAAAGATGACCCTGATGACAGTACTGGCTGGCGGAAACGTCTTCCTGCTGGCAGTTCACAGGGCGCTGGCCCTAGTCTAGTCTCCAGGAGGCTCACTTCTTGTGCCGAGGGACGTCCATTCCCCTCAACATGGTTTGAGTTGGGAGTGAGTTCAGCTCCTCGCTTGGCATTCACATGGAAACTGTGTAGAGACTCGGAATATGGTGGAAATTGGACATAACGTCCTACCATAGGTCTGATTACCTTTGGAACTATCTGTCATTTCTGGGTGCCCCGGCAGGTCTGCAGACCCGGGGAGACCATTGTCCTTGTTGTGACACTTTTAAATACGTTTGAAGGCTTTCAGCCAAGGTTGGAGGTGGAGGTAGGGGGTCACTTCCTGCCTCTCCCCAGGGCTCTGCCCTCATCCCTTGGAGGCCACCGCTGGGAGTCTGAAGATCAGAGCTGGCGATTTCCAATGGCCACCAGGGTCCAATACCTTTGCACCCCCAGCTGCCTACCTGCCCGGGCTGAGCCTGTGGGAGGCGGGACCAGGAGTTTTACGGTGACTTTAACTTTCATTCAGAGACCTGGGGCAAATCGCCCTCTCAAGTGGAAAGTGGTGCGTTGCACTGTGTTCCTGTCATCCACACCAG
>NW_011494861.1:9861484-9869140 GCF_000754665.1 Bison bison bison
AGGCAAGGGCCCCATTCCTGTCCTAGCCTTGGGGGCAAACATGTGCATGAGGACAGGACACAGGGACCAAGGGGTCAGCTGTCACCTGCTCCTTTGGGAGAGGGAGCTTCTCTCTGCTCGAATCCTGGCATCATCTGAAGGGCACAGAGAGATGTGCCCACCCGGCGCATATTTGCAGCAGTGTTAATACATGTTAACGATTTTGTTCCACTAAGATCAGGGCTTCCCTGGTGGCTCAGATGGTAAAGAATCCGCCTGCAATGCAGGAGACTTGGATTCAATCCCTAAGTCAGGAAGATCCCCTGGAGGAGGGCGTGGCAGCCCACTCCAGCATTCTTGTCTGGAGATCTCCTGGTGGGCTCCAGTCCGTGGGGTCACAATGAGTCGGATTCGACTGAGCAACTCACACTTTCACTTTTCATTTCCATGACGATCACAGTCTCAGCAGGTTTCTCTGCCTGACTTCTGTGGACACTTGCGGTGGGGTGGGGCGGGGTGGGGGGTGTCCTGGGCACCATTGGTGTTGAGCCGTGTCCCAGGGCTCTACCACCAGCTCCCATGGTGAGAGAGAGATGTTCCTGGATGTTGTCCCTGGATCCCCGAAAGGCAGAGTGGTCATGGCAGATAGCTGCTGGCCGGATGTCAGAGCTCTGGGGGCAGGACATGATCCTGTCATCACTGCTGGGCTTCCAGAGCACGTGAACAAGTCAGCAGAGAAGCGGGTTAATCATCTGAGTGGGTCTGTGAAAGCCAACTGCACCCATCCCAACAGCGCCAGCCTGGGGCCTGTGGGCAACACCGCTTCCTGGATCCAGAGAAGGAAGAAGGAGGCTGGAGCGGGGTGGAGGGGATGGAGGGGCAGCTTTGGAAACGTCTGCAGGTGAGCCCTTGGTGGGTTTTCTTAGTCCAGCCACACCTCATGGATCATGTTGCCCATGGCTGGTGCCTGGGGCCCGGGAGGGGGAGAAGGCTGAGGACACTTCTCCAGCTCAGCCTGGGCTGGTGTTTTAGTAGGAGATGACCCTCCACTCCGTGCGTGCAGCGCCCAGGGTCCTAGGAAGGAAGCAGCTTGTCCAAGCAGAAAGCACAGTCTCCAGATGCAGAGAGAATGTCTCCTCTAGGAAGGCAGCCACCTTTATCTCCAAGGTGGCTCCCCCCTGGACCATGGCCCAGGTTAGGGTTAGGAAAGAGACCTGTCCGCCAGGCATCCGGCCTTCCTCCTGGGCCAGGGCCATTTACAGAGCATAAGCCACTCCTTTGTGCACCCAGTGTGTGGCTAAGGATAGTGGAGGATCTTGCTGGGCAGGGTAAGGGTCCCCTGGGGTCCCCACTCCGGTCTGTGTGGGCAAGCTTCAGCTGAGACACAGGCTGTCCCCCAGGGCCAGGAGCTGGCATTGTGCTTGCTCTGAGGGTGGAGGGCTGGGAAGTGGAGTTGCCCCACCTGTTTGGAGATGCAGCATCCCAGCCCCCTGGACCAAGTGCCAAAGGCTGCTGTACCACCTTTGTTCTCTGAGCATTCCTGCAGGGGACAGGGGCCCAGCCTCCAGGACGCCCGTGTCTGAGTCTGGGCACAAGGTAGAGTGGCCGACTCTGTTCCTCCAGAGCCCCTGGCTCCACTCTCTCCAGCTGCCCGGTCAGCCCACGTGACTCCACTTTCCCTGATCATCTGTAAAATGGGTATAAGGGCAGTGCCTCCCTCGGGGGCTGATCTAAGGCTCAGTGCGTGAGCAGTGTGTTCGGAGGGTGGGCTCTGCCCCTATGCTTTTATTTCTGAGTGTTCCTCCTCTGGATCTCTCCCCACAACGCTGCCCTGCTGCAGAACTTCAAATGCTGCTGCCTCCTCCTCTGTGAGCCCTGACATGGGCCTCCCTCCGGCTGATCAGACGGCGGCCGCACGTCCTTCAGCGGACAGCCACTCGCGTCTGCCTGGAGCTGCTCCCTTGGCAGGGGGCTCCTTGCCGTCAGCCTCTCTGCTGGGAGATGATGGCTCGGCGGATAGGGGCTGGGGGTCTTTGGAACAATTCCACAAATACCAGACACGTTGGGCCTGCTCAGGGCCGGGCTCACGACCATCCATCTGTGCACGGCATGCTGATGTGGGCAAGGAGATTATTTGCTTAAGATTAGGGAGGTTTTGCTAATGCTGCCGTGGGAGTCATGGGAAGAGCACAGAGCCCTGTTTCCAGAAGCATGTGGAGGGGCCTCAGGCCCTGAAAACTCCACTGGATTCAAGTGTAGGTGGTAGCTGTCACCTCATCACCCACGGGCCAATTGTTCTTGTCCGGAGGTGCCCGGAGGAGCTGGTACTCCATGTCTCTGCCCACATTCCTCTCTGATCTCACAGCGGAGGGAAGGGGGTGATGGAGGAGGGGAGAATCTGGGATTGGCAGGTGCCCTGATGTTCAGACACAGCTGGTGGCCTGGAGCTTGGGAGGCCAGCCTGGGAACCCTGTCCAGCTCTGTCCGCAGGGGCAGTGACTTAGCCTCCTCCTGCTCTAGCCTCCATTCTGCGTGATCCAAGAGGTGCTGAGGGTCCCTGCTCGGTGGCAGGGGTACAGAGCAAGCCCAGAGCATCCACGGCAGAGCAACTGTCACCCTTACTTAGACTGCAGTTGATGCATCCTTCCTTCCCCATCAGGGTCCCTCCCCACCACCCCTTCATGCAAGAGCTGCTGCCGGAAAAGCCCTCTGACCTCTTTCCTGTGAGGCATCCTCTCTCCCAGGCCTCCTGCCTCCCAGCACTGGGTCTCTGTGTGGTCTGCAGGGTGGGGAGCAGGCTGCTCGGGGCCCAGTAGGGCTCCAGCACCCAGTCCTTGGCACACTCGCAGCCTCACACGCACCCCAGGGAGGCTCAGCTGGACAGGGAGGTTGAGGCCTCCTTTGCTGGACAGGGAAACGAAGCCACACTGCTCCCGCCCAACTGAAGGGGTGAAGGTGAAGGTGTGGGGTGAGCAGGCTCCATTAGTGATTGAGGACTTCAGGTGAGACCTGGGCAGAGCTGCCAAGGTGAGCGGGGTTCAGAGGAGAGCCCCGCACACCGTCTCCCCGTGGTTCAGTCCTGTCCCTCTATACCTGCTCCTGCTGGTCTCTCCCTGTGACCCCTCCAACCTCAGTCTGACCCCCACCTCAGGACCCCTGGCCCTGGAGCTCCGCGTGCTCCTCCCATACCTGCAGGTCTGGCTTCTCTGTGGCCCTTGCTCCAATCTCCCCGGCCGGCCCCCTAGCTGGTACCACTGTGTTCTGCCCACAGGGTCTGGGTCACCTGTAGATTAGGACCTCAGCCTGTGGCCACCTCAACACTTACATGAAGGATAAGTGGCTGACCAGTGGGATATCCTTGAACATGGTGTTTTCGGGGGCATTTGTCCTGGGGGATAAGTGCAGGGGCTGCTAGATGGCCTTGCAACAGGCCTCCATCCAGTCCCAGGGACACCTCCAAGTGTGGCCGGAGGTGCCTTGGGCCTTCCCTCCCGCCCTGGGACCCCGGACTCTGACGGCAGGTGAGCGGAGCTGGTGCGCTAAGTGGATCACAGCAGATCACCCGCCATCGTAAACTTTTAGCACAGCCCACTCAGCGGCATTTCACACCCGGTTAACTTTTACGACAAACTCCAGGAGGAAGAGTGACAGCCAGGGAGCAGAGGAAAGCAGGCGGGTCCAGCCTGGAGGCTCAGGGGGCTGGCTGGGGGCCAGTGCAAGCGCTCAGGGCGCAGGGTGGCTGCTGCCCTCCCCGCCCGGCTGTGGTTCCCCCGGGGGCTGCCCAGAAGCAGCCCTGAGCCTGGCTCCACAGGAGCCTCCAGGAGCTCCCAGCCATTCTCGGGGACCAGCCTGCAGGCTGGGTGCCCCAAAGCACGCCCTCTGTCTGCGCGCCCTCTGCCACCCCCGCTTCCCCGCTGACGCCACTCTTGTCCCGTCCGCCCCCCAACCCCGCTTTCCCATTGTCACTCTGCATACGATGCAGAACTTTTCTGAGGACCCACTGCAGCCGACCTACACTCCGAGCTGTCCATTGTTCATTAAACTGGGCAGAGGCCCGGGTGGGAGCCCTGGAATTGGGGGCGGGGGCTGATGTCTGTTTTCAATATGCAGCCAAACATGGCCTCTTTTTTCTGTTTAGTATAATTTTATACTGGGTGGATGTATTTAGGGCCTGAATGGCTTGACAGTGATGATTAATACCGTACATTAGGAGATTCCAGAGCGAGTGTTCGGGAGCTGGCTGAGCGGCTCCGTTCTCATCAGATGGCCGAGCCCGCAGGCTATTAAAAGCAGCAGGAGACCTTGAGGCTTAATCACAGAGGCTGGGCCCGCGGAGGGAGAAGAAAGGGAAAGGAAAAGAGAACAAATGAAATGATAGAGGGAGAGGGCGGAAATGCTACTGGAATCCCGTCCCCCCACGCGCAGCCAGCGGGAGGGGGGTGGGGGGGCAGTGAAGGGGAAAGAGGCTCGGGAGGGCATTTAGGGGGAGAAAAACAATTAAAAACTGCAGCCACCGCCGGAGACCACAACCCTGTGATGGGAAGTCTGTGTAGGGCGGGCGGTGCTGGGCGGGGGGAGACAGAAATAAATCAGCTGGTGAATGGGAGGTGCAGCCGCTGAGCTGCCAGAGGGGGAGGGGGTGTTGGAGAAGGTGGGCCCCCCACTCACCGGTCCCCCCAGGATGACACGTGCACATTCTCTCACAAGTGTCCCTTTCGGATGTGGAGGGTGCGGTCACCCTGTTCTTTGAAGGGGCCCTTGGGATCAGGAAGGGAGCCTGGGCAGGGTTGCAGTTGGTACAGCTGGGCTGCCCTCAGGCATCAGCAGCTCCTCTCACCCCCAGGAGGCTGGACACAAGGTTGCAGGACCATGAGGCCCCCCTGGTCAGGCAGAGGATGTGCCTGGTTCCCCACCAGGGGCCAGAACCCTGGGGGTGACAGGGAATGATGGTGAGAGAGAGAGAGTGGGAGACGGACCCGGCAAGAAAAAGCAGTCCACACAAGATGCCATAGTGCAAAGTAGGATGCAGTGTGTATGTACGTGTCGGGGGTGGGGCACGTGATGCGAGAGGTGAGGCCCCTTCCTGGCCCCTGGAGACCCCACCCTGGACAGCCAGGTCCTCGCAGCCGAGGGCTGCGCTGTGGTTTGGAGGCAGCAGCCAGGGTCAAGGAGCCCCGATGGGTTGCTCCTCTAGGAAGAAACCATTCCTGAATGGAAAAGGTGAGGTTCAAGGTGGAGGGAGGCTTGGTTCTGTCTGAAAATGAAGCTGGCAGGATGGTTTGCAGAGCCCCTCTGCTAGAGGAGGAGGAAAGGACAGGTCTGGAGCCAGAGGGGCTCCACCTGCAAGGACTTGTGGGCCTCATACCTCGCCCCCCCGTCACCCCCCCCACCCCATTACACAGGAGATAATGGGCCTAGACCCTCCAGGGCCAAAGTGGGAAAAGATGAATAAAAGACAGTCACAGGCCTCTGAACTTTTACATAAAAAATACTGGTTCCCCTGGCCTGAGGTCAGAGGTCAAGGTGCTTCTTGAGGACGGTTCGCTAGCCAGTGGCTGGCGGGGGTGGGGCAGCCAGAGGCCCTGGACCTCATCAAGCCCCTGGGGGCCCTGCACAGCCGGGGCACCCAGCTGCAGGACAAAGGTGGGAGGGTCCGTCTAGGGTGAAGACCCATTTGGAGAAGCCTGCCTGGAGCCTGTGGGTCACTTCTTCTCGAGTTCACACAGGGACGGCGCTCCTGGGACCCCAAGTGGCCCCAGGACAGTTTTTTCCCTAAACCCAACCAGGTGAATGTGCTTTCTGAGTTCAAATCTCCAGGTGGGCCTTCAGAGCACTGCCCCGGGCGGGGTCTTTTCCACTCAAAAGGCTGGAGGGCACCTTCTGCCAAGCCCTTTTGCGGGTCCCCTCTGTCTGCCCCTGGTTTGATGGGCAGCTATCCTTCAGGGCTGGCGGGGACCCTGAGGGGCACAGGCGCCTCTGCTCAGACACCCCGAAGTCAGTGGACACCGCCCTCCATGATGCCATATCTGCCTAGCAACTGATGACCACTCCAGGATGCAGTGCCCATCGGCCCGTCTGGTCTGGGAGATGGCTCAAGCCGGCTCCAAGGCCCCCAGGGGCGGCCTGCACCCTCACCCAGGGGAAGGGGGCCATGCAAACGCACAAGGGCACAGACAGTTCCGCTCCCTGCTGGCTATTTTTGGAAATGCTTTTCTGATTTGTTTTTCTCCCAGGCTTCAGAATAAAAGGAGCTGAAGTCGAGCCTGACACCTCTTTCAGAGCAGGCTGTACAAGGACTGGGCCTCGGGCCCTGGTGGGGCTGGGACTGGCTGAGCACACCCACCTGGGCACAAACGCAATTGGGGCCCAGACAGAGAAAAGTACTGGGCGCTGCTTCTGGAAGAGATGCCACAGACAGAGCTCTGGTCGGGGATGGAGGGGAGGTTTGGGCCGCCTGACTCTACTTTCATGTTGGAGAGGCCCCTGGACCCCCAGGCCTTGGACATGGGCCCTGCCCACGGGCGTTCCCAGGTGACGCCATGCCAAGGCCCTGGATGGAGCCTAGCTGTGCCTGAGACCCATCAGGGCGGGGCCAGCTCCACTGGGTCCTCTGTCCACTCACCCCAACCATGGCCCAGGGTGAGGGGCCCCAAGCTGCCATGCAAGTCCCTGGTGCTTTACCTATGCACAAATGCCTGGCCTGGGCTGGAGTTTAACATTCAAATGCTCTTGGAGCCTGGACCCTGGCTGCAGTCCCTGGTCACACAGACAAGGAGACAGGTGGGCACCCAGCTCAAGAGTGGCAGAGCCTGGAGCCTTGTCATCCTCCCTGGAGGAAAAGCATCTCAGAGTTGGTGGGGGGGCTCCCGCTTTCTGTTCTCTCAAGGACACTGGGGGCTCAGGGCTGGGCCAGGCAGAGAGCAAGCCCAGGGCTGGACAGAGCTGAGTTGGATGCTCACAGCACAGAGCGCCTGAGCGGACCCAGACCAAGGCCGCTGGGCCACCAGGTTTTGGCTCCTCACTCCCCACGCCCAATGCAGCGCTTGGCAGTGCCTGGGTTCCACAAGCATTCTGAACAGCAGAGACGCCTGAGGACAGATCCCGCAGCTTGTTAAAAAGACCCGCCCCCACCGCCGCAAGACAGGGGAGCTACTCTTGACCTGAGAGGCAGGAGAAGGTGCTGCCTTGCCCCCGACAACTGCCCTCCCCCAACAGCACATTGGCCAGGGCCTCCCCTTGGCCATTCCCAGACAGGGATGCCCACTGGGTTCAAGATGACTGGCTGAAATGACTGGGTACTGGGCACCGACAGGTGGCGACAGGCAGCCTGCTTCCTGCAGCTGCCACTTGCTGGGGCCTGACCTCCAGGTTATCAGGGCCGCAGCCTGGGCGATGACCTCATTAAGCACGGCGGCCACGTCAGCACCTTTCTGAAGCCGCTTTTATCACTCACAGCGTGCCGGGGCGGCCCCGTCGGCACCTCCTCCCCGACACGGCTCTATCTTATCTCCCCCGGTGAGGGACCCTCGCTGGGAGCCAGCGAGCAGGTCTGGGAATGCCACGTCCAGACAGCCCGGCCTTCAGGCCCTGACATGGGCGGGGGCAGGGCAATGCCAATGGACCCCAGTGTCTGGCAACAGAATTGTGCAGAAGAAATGCATTGACTTCAGCTCCTGA
>NW_011494861.1:9869240-9871216 GCF_000754665.1 Bison bison bison
AATTATTACGGCAATTATGCACGCGAAATCCAGGCCTCTCCGAGATTCTACACAGGGTGCCGGCTCCCATCACCCTGTAGCTCCCCGTGGCCCAGGTCCCAGTGGAGGGGAGGGTAACCGTCCCTGGGAAGAGCCCAGTGACTGCCTGGGGCTCAGGGTCTCCTGACATTCAAGGTCACCTCTCAGGAGGGGCTTCCTGACTTCCAGAGTGGGGGCCACTCTGGGGAGGAGAGCTTTCGGAGCTGGCTCATGAACCTCACCACTCCACTCCGCCTCTCTGCACACACTAGGGCCGCCTCTCCGCTACAGAGGCCGCTGTGCCCCTGGCTCTGATGAAGAGGCTCTTTGTCCCCTGCCCTTGGTCCGAGCTCTGAGGCATGGCTGGCCCTCCCGCTGGCCTCTCTCCACTCTCCTTTCGCTTCTCCTGGGGCCTCCACTCGAATACTAAAAAGGGGCTCCACCAGGCAGTGAGTGTTTGCCCCAGAAAGCACAGGCCTGGCCCCTGTTGAGGACAGTGAGGGGCCTGGCAGCTGGGAGAGCCTGAAGAAGAGGCTGGGACCCCAAGTGGCCAAAACCAAAACAGAAACACCTGGGCCCCTGGTGTTCCATTCCTACCCTGAGCGGCTTCACCTGCAGCTGGATTCAAGTCTAGGTGGGATTCAAGTCTAGGAACTCCGCAGCCCAGGGAACCCAGGGCCTGGCACAGAGAACCCCACAGCCCCAAGGGAGGGACCCAGAAGCAGCTGCTTTCCCTGCTAGGGGCCCTTGGGGCCAGCGCTCACCCATGAAAGTGCTGGGGCCTCTGGGGTTGGGGCCCTGGTCAGGGTTGGAGCAGGCTGCAGCTTGCTTGCACTGGGGCCCTGCTCCTCAGCCCAGGACTGCCTGTCCACAGTGGGCACACTCAGATGTCTCAGAGAGATCAACTGCCCACAGAAAAGTCAGTGACCCCTCGCTGTGACTCAGGCTCAGCAGCCAGGCCTTTACCTGAACCTCTGCCCGGCACGAGGCAGGGGGTGGCCTCTGCTTTCCATTTTCCCCACCCTCACTGGCCCCTGGCTGCCTTCACTCTACAGGCAGTAGATGAGCACCCACTGTGTGCAGAGCTCTGCCCTGGGTACGGAAGCAGGAAGGATGGACTTTCAAGAAGCAGGTGGACAGCACTGATCAGTGGGACCTCAGTCACACCCTCAGGGCCAGGCGTGCACACCCTCCAGGGTCTCTCCCTCCTCGGCCTGGTTCCCCACTTGGAACACGGGCTGAGGTCTCTCCAGCATCTGGTCTCTCTCCTGGCTGCCTGGTTCTCCCTGCTCATGCATCTGAGTGGAACCTCCTGTGAGATCATAATTCTAGGACCAGTGACTCAGGAGCCGTCCCCAGCCCCCCTATGTCCTGGGGCACCATCTGAGCCCCCCACACACACTCCAGGGATGAGATTTGGAAGCAGAATCTTCTGAGGTTCCCGAGGAACTCACAGTGAGGCTGTGAGATGTTTCCCAGCCCCACACCCTGCGCCGAGCCCGGGCCTCCCCCATCTGTGCTGGGGACTTCTAGGGGAGGGGGGAGGATCCAGTCGCAGCCCAAACCCCTGAAACAGATGTCATGGGTGTCACAGGTGAAAACGTGGATGCTCACGAAGAAGGTGGCAGAGCTACAGAGACGAATCGTAGGATTGCTCCAGAGCCAACCCAACTGACTGGCCAACATTCTGTCCTTCGGTGGCTCCCACACATGTGCCAGGCACTGGCCAGACACCAGGGCTGGGCGTGTGTCCGAGCCACCAACCCACACCTCGAAGCAGAAGGGGTGCTGTGCCAGCACCAGAAGTGACCCCTGGTCTCCTGCAGCCGGGACGAGAAAAGGACAGTGGACACTGTTTCTAACATGCTCAGAGGACAGAAGGGGAGGACACGCTGGCCATCAGGACAGCTCTCAGGCAGGAGGTGGTTTCTGCTCGGCTACCAGGGGGCCGGGGTGGG
>NW_011494861.1:9871316-9878883 GCF_000754665.1 Bison bison bison
GGGAGATCTCAAGACAGAATGGAGGCGGGAGAGGGTCACGCAGGACGCTTGGGTGTCCTGGGGGGAGCACAGGGCACCTGGAGGAGCATGGCGGGGGATCCAGCTGGGGGAATGTCGGAGGAAAAGCAGCCCCTGCTGGACATCTGACCATAATTCTGCTGGACGCCACCTCCAGTCAGGCAGGCCCCAACGTCCCGCCTAAGACCCCCGATTCTTCCTGGCCCCCTTCGCCCCGACAGCCACGTCAGCAGCCTGAGGCCCACCTGCCAGGAAAGCCCACGCCCCTGCCCTCCTCACGCAGACCCTGAAGCACACACACCTCTTCTGACGTGCACGGAGGGCTCCGCCTCTCACCACCGTGAGGCAGAGCTGACGGGAGAAACAAGAAAGGAAACCTGATAAACAGTTTCCATATCCAACATTTTCCACATTCAATTATTTTTAAATTAAATAATCTCTCCCTAGGAGAAAAAGGAAAGTTCCCGCGCGGCTCAGCCCTGCCAGGCCTCACAAAGCCCACATTGTGGGCCCTGGTGGAGAACGTCTCCTTGGAGCCCGCCCCTCAATGCCCCCTTTTATATTCACACTCACAGGCAGCCCCTCATGCTGCCCCTGCCTGCCGGAGACCCTGGCCCACAGCCACATGGCCTCTGTGGGGCTCTTGTCAGCTCCTGGGAGCTTGGGGTGGGGGCCCCAAGCAGCTCTGGGTGGAGTGAAAAGGCCGCCAAGAAAAACCGAGCTATAGCAGGCAGCACAGAGGGGCTGAGAGGTGGCCAGGATGGGGGTCCCGCTGCACCCACATGACTCATTCAGAACCAACTGCCGAAAGGACACGTGGTTTGCAAGCAGCCTCCTGGTGTCCACTGCCTGAGCGCTCTCACTGCCGGTTAGGTGTTCTTAGATGAGGTACTTGACCAGTTTGAACCTTATCCTTGCCAGCTGTAAAATGGGGAGAATGTGTTCCTAAGCTACGATGAGGGTTACAGAACAAGGGTATCCAGATGTGGCTGTGGGAGCCTGGAGGGTCCCTCCGGTTCCAGACAGCAGAGTCACTTGTGTTAGGCTCACCCTCCTGCAGAGAACAAACGCTCCCTATGGACAAAACATCATTTTTAAAAATGTTCAAAGGCATTAGAGATGGAGGGAAAGCCCTGGAAGACGGATTCTTGGTGAAGTCTGTACTTTCCTGGCTTTTCCCTTGAGGATCCCACCCTGTCCACTTGGCACCAGCCAGTTGGAACTCCAGCAGAAAGCTGCAGTCTTACTGAATTGGGATGTCAGAGACTGGAGCAGCTGGACATTGAGACAGGAATTCCTGGAGAGGACAAAGCCACAGACAGGTGATCCCCAGTGTGCATCTAACCCCCCAAATCATAGGCTTACTCTTGCATTGCCCAGACTACAAGGAACCCAGAGAAAGGCAACAGCTCGAAGGCTGAGCAAAGACTTTGGCTGCTGCCTTCCACAGCAGGGGAAGGAGGAGAATCTGGAATTTGGGTCTCATCAACTTGGAGGGGTTAGGTGAACAGCCTACTCCCATGCTTTCAGAGTAAATCCTACACCCCAAAACTAAGAACAAAATTGAAATAAACACACCCTAAGCAAGTGTTCATCAAGCTTCTCCAAGATGAGCTTAAGGTGAGCAGCTGGTCACTGAAAGGTGACCAGCTAGAACAGAACCCAACACTCATGGAGAAAGATCACAGAACTTAGAGTTTCTACAGTGTATCACCTACAATGCCAAATGCAATTAAAAAAAAATACTAAATGTACAAAGCAACAGGAAAATGTGACCCTTAATCAAGGGAAAATTTAGTCAAGACAAACCATCTCTGATAGGACCCAGATGTTGGAATTAGCAGAAGAACACTTTAAAGCTGCTATTGTAAGCATGTCCAAAGACTTAAAGGAAAATATGACCAGAAGGAATGAGTAGATAGGAAATGTCAAATGGAAACTGTAATAAAGAACGAAATGGAAATTCTAGAACTGAAAAATGTAATACATGAAATTCACAAGTCCTTGGGTAGGCTTTTGATAGTAAGTCAGAAATGGCAGAAGAAAAAGTAAGTGAATTTGAAGACAGAGTCATAAAAATTATCCAATCTAAATAAAAGAGAAACTATTGAGGGGTCTTTGCTTGTGGTCCAGTGGCTAAGACCCCATGCTCCCAGTGCAGGGGGCCCAGGTTTGATCCCTAGTCAGGGAACTAGATCCCACATGCTACAGCTAAGAGTCCATATGCTGCAACTAAAAATTCCCCATGCCAGATGAAGACCGAAGATCCTGCCTGCCACAGCTAAGACCCGTCCCAGCCGAGTAAATAAATAACAAAAAATGCTGTAACAAAATGAACAGAACCACAGTGACCTGTGGGACAATATTTGGTACATGTGTAATGGGTCCCAGAAGGAAAGAGGAGATAGGAGATGGAGCAGGAAAATAATGAAAGAAAAGCCTGAAAAAGCACTAAATGCACAAAAATTTAAAACATTCACTAATTAAAAACAGTTAAGGAGATAAAAAGGCAAATCACACACTCGGAGAAAATATTTGCAATACATATAACCAAGAACTTTTGTCCAGAAAATATAAAGATCTCCTAGAAACCAATCAATAAAAAGACAAGCACTGCAATTAAAAAGTGGACAAAAGGCTTGAACAAATGTTCCACTGAAGCACTGACACTCGACTAATAGGCACATGACGTGAAAACATGCTCAACATCCTAGTCATCAGGGAAACGGCTCCTGAAACCACAATGAAATGCTACTTCATACCTGCTAATAAAGTGGTTAAAATTTCAAAGATTGACAACGCTAAACATCAACGAGATTTGGAGGAACTGGAATGCTCCACTGTTACTGGTGGCAATGCAAAAGAGCTCATCACTTTGGAAAAAGGCTTGGCAACATCTTATACATTTAGCCTATGACCCAGCAATTTTTACTCCAGGGTTACTTACACAAAAGAAATGAAAGCTTAGGTCCACAAAGTGGTTTGTCCATGAACGCTCACAGCAATGATACTCATAACCCAAATCTGGAGATGACCACAAAAGTCCATCCATAGGAGAATGGATACAATGTGTGATCTATCCATGCCAAGGGATACTCTCCGGGGAAAACAAAGAATGAACTGCTGGCAAATGCAACAACATGGATGAATTTCAAACACTATTATGTCCAACAGAAGAAGCTACCCAAGAGTACAGACTGTGTGAGTCTCTCTGTGTGAAATTCAAAGGAGGTAGAACTAGTCTAAGACGAGAGAAATCAGGAGAGTGGTTGTCCACCTGCCCTTGAGGAATATTGACCAGGAGGGCAACAAGGGCTGAAAACACCCCCTACCTTGGTCCCAGTGGTGGTTACTTCCAAGTCATCCAACTGTACACTCGTCACTCAGGCAATTTATCATTGTATTAATACACCCCACACGTCGGGGCTGTGAGGCTGGGCTGCTCAGGTTTGAGTCTCGGCTCTGCCACAGATTACATGGGAGACCGAGTGAGTCTTAGACCCTCTGAGGGTCTCAGGTCTCCAACTGGCAAAATGGGGACAGAGTCAATGGTGAGGATTGGGTGGCGTTTGAATGAGATATTCGGGTTAACGCCCAGAACAACTAGCACAGAAGAAGACGCTCTTCTCACGCCTGCTACTTTAGTGTAAGGTGGGCTGGAGGCCCAGTCAGCACTTGGAGAATTTTCAGCATGTTCCCTAGCTGCGGACGCTTTGCCCAGCAAGCCGCCTTCAGGAACAGGAGAGGATTCTCTTCGGGAGCGCCCATGAATTCCCAAGGACGGTGTGCACCGTGGATTCCAAGGGTATCTCTGGGGTTCAGAGAGGAGAGTGTCAGGGACCTGGGGAGCCGTGCTGACCTGAGCGACTCTTCAGGCCCCTTGGGTGCATTGCTTTGGCTGCCTCCTCCCCATTGAGCAAAGCAGACCTCAAAAGATCATGGTGACTTTGACGGGAAGTGGGGCTCATTCTGGTTTTGAATTGTGATGTTTCCGATCTGCAAGAGAGTGTGTGTGTTTTCTGACAGTCTGGCCCCTGGGTTTTTGTCTGATCCTCCTGGTGGGCTGTACTGGTAAGGCTGGCCTCCCACGCTGATGGGAACTATTGGCCTCCCTGGCGATTCGCCCAGGGTGGTAGCCTCCAGGGCTGCCTGCAACTCCCGGATGGCCTGGATCCTCCCTGAGGGAGTGGCTGTGCCCCAGCTCCACCCCTGGTCTACAACCCCTGCTGGGCTTGTGGGGGGTGAGTGAGTTCCTGTCACTACCTCTGTGGCCACCACACACCCCAGCAGTGGGGGAGACCCTGCCCAGGGTTGGCCATGGCCTGAGCCTTTGCACCTGACGGCTCCTTCAGGCCTCACGACATCCTCATGCCACCTGGATGCTCGTCTCCATACAGCAAAGGGAGAGTGGAGTTCGGACGGGGCCACTTGGTTCACGAGAGCCTGAGATTGCATGTGATTCCCTCCCCAGCCTGTGGTTTCCGCCCACCCCTGCCTGGCGTGAGGGTGGCCTGATGGGGTCACCACAGGCACAGGCACCCTCGTCAGGCACAGGCCCGCTTGCTCGGGAGGCTCTGTCCTGCGATTGCACATCCCCATGCTGGGCTCCGCCCCTCTGTCCCATCCAGAGGGCACAGGGGCACCGTCCTTTGGCCACTGCATCTTTCTACTCCCAGTCCCTTCCTTTGACTGCTAATTCCATAAAGAGGCCATTGTTCATCTAGATGGTCTTTACAGAAGCACGTCCCCAGCGAGTGGAAACATTTAGTTAATAATTTAACACTGTGTTGTCTGCTGAATTTTCAGGCCCCCAAATAAGATCGATGGAACCAACAATTGGCTTATTGAGTTTGCTGGCTGTTTCCTGAAGACACAGGCAAGCATAGAGGGATGGCCTCGGAGCGGGGGAGGGGAGCACCATGCGGGGGAAAAAATGTAGATGGTATTGATGCAGGTTGTCAAAAATAATTGTTTTATTTTCCCTGGGAATGTTCCCGATACCCCTGCACGCACTGATCCGTGACGCTGGGTCTGGAGATGCAGGAGGCTGGTATTTGTCGGCGTTCTGCTGCCCCCTCCTGAGATGTTCATCAGGGAAATGATCATTACGTCACCATCCATCCCCAAACTGTTTCAGGAGGAAGGCAGAGGGAAGGCGAGGTGGGGACCTGCATCCTCTTCTGCCAGCCTTCCGAGGGGCAGACTCGGGGGGCTTGTCCCAGAGGCTAGGGGTATCCAAGTCTGTCTGGGGTGTGGGATATGCTCTGGGACAAAGGGAGCCAGGGCAGACTCAAGGGAATGTCCACAGCATGGAGAAAGGGGAGAACATGGGGCTCTTGGGCAGGGTGGGCAAGACCTCCACAAGAGCAGACCTGGCATTGTGCTTTCCCAGAACCCAGGGAAGCCCTTGCCCAGAACAACCCCCACGGCCCTTTCACTAGAAGAAAGGGGGAGTCATGGTCCACCTGTGAGGACCCTGGATGGCGGACTCCAGAAGGCAGACTGCAAACGCATCCCTGCGGGGCATGACAGTCCAGCATCCCGGAGAGGAGGGGTGTCTGTGGGCACAGGGGCCCCGGTCCACAGCCTGCCTGCCCAGCAGTTTCTCCAAGTTCAGTCTGCTGCCCAGAAGAACCACATCTCCCCACGGAGCGAACTGGAGACCATCTGAGCCCTTTCCAGGGCCCAGCTGACCTCCCAGAATGGTCATCACTTGTCCGTCTGTCCATCTATTCATGTTTTCATGGCACCGAGGCACCAAGGCCTGCCATGTCTCACTCCAGCCAGGAGACAAGGATTTACGGACGGGTGGGACAGTCCCTGGGGGCGCTGATTCCACTGGAGACAGTGTCCCACAAACACGGCTCGAGGATCAGTGTCTGGAGGAGAGCGTGGCCAGGAAATTGTCCTCTGGGAGGAGAAAGGTCAGGGGACACCTCTGAGTGCCTGGAAAGGCAGGCCTGAGAAAGGCAGAGCTGGGTAAACAGTTCAGATGTCCCCCTGTTAACAGCCTTGAAACTGTAAATCTCCCCAGAGAGAGGGGGGCTCCCAGGCTGCACATCACCCTCAGAATTAGGGCCTTCTTGCTCTCTGGGGTTTAGGGGAGCATGGCACTGTCTCACAAGAGTGGATACCGTCAGACAGGGTTCCACTGCCGTGTCCTGCAGGCTCTGTCAGCTCTCGTCAGATGAGCCCCAGATACCAGCTGGGTGCCAGGAGAGCGGGGCATGGGTGCAGTGATGTGTCCTGCCCTGAGAGGTCCCTCATCCCTTCCACACCCAGAGACTTTCTGCCCTGCTTGCATCTGGGGCTCCAGGAAGGTACTGTACCCACACTCCCTGGGTTCCAGGCACTTCCCCAGCTAGTTGAGTGGCCCTGCTTGGCACTGGAACCAGAGCCCGACCCATGGGGGTGCTCACCAATCACCCACCGTGGGAAGATGGATGGGCAGCACTCCTGGCCGCCTGACTTTAAAGCAGCCTCTGGATTGAGAAGTCTGGTTGGAGACTCCAGGGTCTCTTAGACCCTTTTTCCTTGGTTTGTTCCTTAGACAACAGAGGGTCAAGGGAGCATCCTGGCAGACAGTCCATTTGTGATAAACCCAAAGGCAGAGTATCCAGAGGCCTGAACTTGGCTTCTCCTCTCTGCTTTGAAATGGAGGAAATAAATAGAGCAAAGAAATAGAGGAAAACAATGGAATGGGAAGGATTAGAGATCTCTTCAAGAAAATTAGAGATACCAAGGGAACATTTCATGAACATCTGGGCACTATAAAGGACAGAAACGATATGGACCTAACAGAAGCAGAAGATATTAAGAAGAGGTGTCAAGAATACACAGAAGAACTATACAAAAATATCTTAATGACCCAGATAACCACGATGGTGTGATCATTCACCTAGAGCCAGACATCCTGGAGTCTGAAGTTAGGTGGGCCTTAGGAAGCATCCCTATGAACAAAGCTAGTGGAGGTGATGAAATTTCAGCTGAGCTATTTCAAGTCCTAAAAGATGATGCTGTGAACGTGCTGCACTCAATATGCCAGCAAATTTGGAAAACTCAGCAGTGGCCACAAGACTGGAAAAGGTCTGTTTTCATTCCAATCCCAAAGAAGGGCAATGCCAAAGAACGTTCAAACTATCGCATAATTGCACTCATCTCACACACTAGCAAAGTAAATGCTCAAAATTTTCCAAGCTAGGCCTCCACAGTACATGAACCGAGAAATTACAGATGTTCAAGCTGGATTTAGAAAAGGCAGAGGAACCAGAGATCAAATTGCCAACATCTGTTGGATCATAGAAAAAGCAAGAGAGTTCCAGAAAAACATCTACTTTTGCTTAATTGACTATGCCAAAGCCTTTGACTGTGTGGATTATAACCAACTGTGGAAAATTCTTCAAGAGATGGGAATATCAGACCACCTGACCTGCCTCCTGAGAAATCTGTATGCAGGTTAAGAAGCAACAGTTAGAACCGGACATGGAACAATGAAGTGGTTCCAAACTGGGAAAGGAGTATATCAAGGCTGTATATTGTCACCCTGCTT
>NW_011494861.1:9878983-9888936 GCF_000754665.1 Bison bison bison
AACAGTTAGAGCCAGACATGGAACAATGAAGTGGTTCCAAACTGGGAAAGGAGTATATCAAGGCTGTATATTGTCACCCTGCTTATTTAACTTATATGCAGAGTACATCATGTGAAATGCCAGGCTGGATGAAGCACAAGCTGGAATCAAGATTGCCGGGAGAAATACCAATAACCTCAGATATGCAGATGATACCACCCTTATGGCAGAAAGTGAAGAAGAATTAAAGGGCCTCTAAATAAGGTGAAAGAGGAGAGTGAAAAAGTAGGCTTAAAACTCAACATTCAGAAAACTAAAATCATGGCATCTGGTCCCATCACTTCACAGTAAATAGATGGGGAAACAATGGAAACCGTGACAGACTTTCTCTTCTTGGGCTCCAAAATTACTGATGATGGTGACTGCAATCATGAAATTAAAAGATGCTTGCTCTTTGGAAGAAAAGCTATGATGAACCTAGACAGCATATTAAAAAGCAAAGACATTACTTTGCCAACAAAAGTCCATCTAGTCAAAACTATGTTTTTTTCCAGTAGTCATGTATGGATGTGAGAATGGACCATAAATAAACCTGAGTGTCGAAGAATTGATGCTTTTGATCTGTGGTGTTGGAGAGACTCTTGAGAGTCCCTTAGACTGCAAGGAGATCAAACCAGTCAATCCTAAAGGAAATCAGTCCTGACTATTCATTGGAAGGACAGATGCTGAATCTGAAGCTCCAATACTTTGGCCACCTGATGCCAAGAGTGGACTCAATGGAAAAGACCCTGATGCTGGGAAAGATTGAAGGGAGGAGAAGGGGATGACAGAGGGTGAGATGGCTGGGTGGCATTACTGACTTGATGGACATGAGTCTGAGCAAACTCTGGGAATTGGTGATAGACAGGGAGGCCTGGCATACTGCAGTCCATGGGGTCACAAAGAGTCAGACACGACTGAGAAACTGAACTGAACTGAACTGAACTCTGTTTGGAGGGAGGGGAGTAGCTGGTCCCTGATGACACATCTCTTCTGAAGCTCATGGAGCATTTCTGGAGGCCCAGGGAATCCCTGACATCTGGTGAGGGTTGGGAGGCACCATCCCTTTCATCCCTGTCATCGGATCCCCCTGCCCAGTGGTATCTCTCTTGGAAATGCCAGGTGAGCCTGCTTACCTGCAGTCCCACAAGGGAAGGTGGTTTGCTGGTTTCTTTAGAAGGATAAGAACTGAAGTGATGACTAGGGCCAGGCCCTCATCAAACTGGATGCTTCTGTGTGTGTGCATGCACGTGTGCCTCTGTGTGCATGCACATGTGCCCCTGCACACACACACACACACACACACACACGTATATTCATGTGCATGTATGTACATGTATTTGTGAGACTGTGTGAATGTACATGTGCACATGTGTCTTGTATGTGTAGGTTGTACACACGTGTGTCACTTTTGTGCAAGTGTGCATACATTCCTACATATGTGCATATGTGTGCACGTGTCTGGTGTGTGCACATGGACCTGTGCGTGTTCTGTCTCTTACCCGCCTCCTTCCCTTCCGGGACCAAAGCTCAGAATGTCAGGCTCTAGCTCCTTGGGTGAGAGGGGGGCGGAAATGCCAACCAGTGGGAAGATTTGCCTCCTGGGCCACCTAGCGTCCCCAGGCAGAGGGGGCAAGTGGAACAGTGTCCAAATCATGGCTCTGAGCCGAGAGGGATGTGTGGTGCGTGCCCGTAGCATCCACTGCCCCGTCTGGCAGTGCCCTGGCCCTGGGCCCAGAGTGGACACGTAGCCCTCCTTGGACATCTCCACCACAAGGGCCTCCAGCTAAGAGGTCCCTCCCTCAGAATCAAGAACCCTGCTGGCAACGTCTTGGGATCCCAGCTTGGTCCGAGGTTTGCTCTGCTCCCAAGACTGCAGCTTCAGAAATCACAGTCCTAGGAACTCACATGAGGATGTGCCTCCTGAAAAGAAGGGCAGCTGCCGGCTCAGAGAGGAAGCAACTGGATGCTTTCAGTGAAGGAAGCACTGGGGGCACTCAGAGCACCTGGGGAGGCACTCGTCCCTTCCCCCGCAGTCCTTGTTTCTCCTTCCTCCCAAGTTAGACTTCCCAGCCGGGTGTGCACATGTGAACACCCACCCACACATGTGTGGGTGCACATACATGTGTGCACACAAACACACCCTACATGTGCTACAGGCTCAGAGATGCAGACATTCACAGACGCACACACATACACCCCCCAGCACCTGTGCCCTCATGTACATGCCTGTGTACACATGTACACGCACAGGAACATCAGCCCCCCCCCCATGTTCTGGGTGTGTCTGGAAAGCCCCAGGCAATGGGCTCATTCTCTCGTGCTGACCATCCATCCTCCTGAGCCTACCAGTCCTCCGAGCACAGTGCCGAGACTGGGCTGGTGCATAACGGGTTTAGTAATGTTTGAGGCACCCAAGTATAAATGGAGGTGTCTATAGATAAATGCTACCCATGGGGTGTCTGCCAGTGCAGGAGACACAAGAGACGTGGGTTCAATCCCTGGGCTGGGAAGAGATATGTCACAGCCTCCTCTGCCTGCTGCCCAACGGCATTGACGAACCTAGAATCCCATGAGCAGCATTCAGGTAATGCAGGTCCTGACGGCTCGAGGGAGATCGGTGCTGGCCCGGGCCAGATCCCCCAGGCACTCAGCGGCCTGGGCTGCACAGCCCCTGTGAGCCCTGTGAACCCCTGGCGGGGGCTGCGAGCGCACCCAGAGCAGAGCAAGCAGGCACATGCCTGGCTGGCGCTTTCTACCAGGATGCAGCTCGGAACATAGAATAACGGTGGATTTTGAAAGGAGATGTTTTTCTTTGGAAAGTTTATTTGCAGATTTATGTCCGAGGGCGTGTTTTTTTTAAGCCTCAGCCAGAGGTTAGATTTCAGATGTCCTCTGACTGCTCAGTGTCTTTGAAGTTCTATTTGTTTGTTTGGATTGGCCAGCCAGGAGCTCGCACACACAAACCCTGCTCGGTTTAGGGTCTCCTTAAGTGCGCTTTCGGACACGCGCCGCACCGGCTGTGACTGGGTGAAGACCGCGCCCTTGGCGGATGCTTTCCCATGTCCTCTGACATTTCCATGTCGTTCCTCACTCTCAATAACATTCTTTCATCCACTTTCCAAAGCGGAAGCTCTGAGGATGGGCTGCCTGGGAAGCGAGCTTCCTCCTGTGGGACCCACCCCGTGTAGCGGCCGCCCGCCCACCACCTGCCTTTGCAGGAAGATGCTCAGCCTCTGAAACCTGGCCTCCATTTCAACCTCTGCCCAGCATGCTGGGCATGTCACAAAGTGTGTCTCCTTCTGCTCAAGGCCGCAGCCTCGGAGTGAGCCTGTGGACCTCTCTGGGCGACCACCGCCCCCTCGCCTCCAGCCTATGCTCATGTAACAGTGGGAAGTGCACAGGGCGGCCTTTCGCTATTGGTAGCCACACGGTCTTCCGGGGTTGGGGACAGAAGCAGTGGGTGGAGGGCATAGCTCGTGGACGCCCTCGTCTGTGGAATGGGTGTGGGTAGAGAGGTAGAGCTAGCTATGAGTGACTGGTGGCAGCCAGCTTCCCTGTGATTCCTTCCTGGATTACTGTCCATGGCAGAGCTGGAAGTGGGGTGTGGAGACCTCAAGTGAAGATGGAGGCAGCCAAGGTGGTGGTGGGGGAACAGGGGGTGGGGGACTGTGCCCAGGTGGCTCTTGGCCATCTCCTCCCACCCTGGAGCCTCGTGGCCTCAGCTTCATGGGCCTGGTGGGCTTGGCGGGCCCATCCTGCATCTGTCTTTCTTTCCCCACCATGGGACCTGGCAGTCTCCAGCCAGCTGGAGGGATGAGATCAGATGATGGTAAACCCGGGAAACTTGGGGACACTGTGATGACCAGGACTGGAGGACCTGGCCTGGCCATCTGGACTTCAGGATTGACCTCAGGGATGACGTTTGTGTGCCCTTCAGAGAAGGGCTGGGCCAGGTTCAGGCAGACCACTGCCCTTGGCAACCCTCTCGGCCTGTGCTTGAGCTCCTGAGCCTGGAGCTGGGGAGCAGCAGCTGGAGCACTTCACAGGGGGAGCTCCCAGCCATGAGATGCCCCATGCGTCAGCTGTCATCTCTGTGTCCGGAGCTCCACGTCTGACATGACACGAAGCCTTGGAGACCCCCTAGACTCAGGTGTGGGGTTGCTCTGTGAACTGTGTCTGTTCAACAGGTGAGGAAGCAGACGTGCAGCATGGCAGGCGGCCTAGTCACACAGCTCTTCATAGAACAAGCACCAAGTCAGCTGGACTCAACACCCGAGACCTGGACCATGATAGCTTCTGGCAGAGAAGGTTCCAGAATCCTCTGGGGAAATGTGCTCCAGAGGCAGGTCTCTCCTCCCTAACCCTGTGGCTCAGGTCTGAGCCCCCTGTTCCCATAGTCCCAAAGTGAGCTAGGGAAGCCAGGAGCGCTTAGTCGTGTCTGACTCTTTGCGACCCCAGGGACTGTAGCCCGTCAGGCTCCTCTGTCCATGGAACTCTCCAGGCGAGAATACTGGAGTGGGTTGCCACTTCCTTCTCCAGGGGATCTTCTCAACCCAGGGACTGAACCCACATCTCTTGCATCTCCTGCACTGGCAGGTGGATTCTTTACCTCTGGGAAGCCAGGAAGTGCTCCAGAGTCTGGGTCCTAGAGTCTGTGGGCCCAGATATAGCCTCGGGATCCCCCTTCCCCATCCACGCTGCTGACCCTGGCCCTGCCAGCCTTCCTCTGGTGGGGACCAGCCCCTCTGCTGCATCTGCTGAGCACACAGGGCCCTGGGATTCCCAGGCCAGACAGCTCCCTGCCATGGGGATTCCCTGATGCTCCTGTAGGGCCCCCCCCCCCCCCCAGAAGGAGAGCCCCCAGCCGCTGCAGGACACCTTGGTCCTCCTGCCACCAGCCCTGCTGCAAGGTTACTTTTAACGCTCTGTCACTATAAGATGACAGATTCTTCCTAGCGTATGATGGGGTGAAGACCTGATAAACCCCTCGTAAGTCAAAAGTGCTTGTCATCCACCTAACCTACTGACCATAACAGATTAGTCTTGCCCACCTTAATAGGACACTCACACCAGCCTACAGCTGGGCAAAATCATCTCACTCAAAGCCTATTTTATAATCAAGTAGTGATATCTCATATAATTCATCGGATGCTGTACCAATAGTGAAAATCATCATGGCTGTCTGGGTACACAATGGCCGTAAGTGTATTTACCCTCATGATTACGGGGCCAACCGAGAACTTCAGGTCTTCCCAGCATTACAAGAGAGACTATTTACACCCTATCGACACTCGGGAAAAGATCACAATTCAAAATTTGAAGTACAGTTTCTACTGAACACCATCACCTCTGCATCATCATAAAGTCAAAAAATGGGAAGTCAGGCTGTCATAAAATTGGGGACCATATGTAGTAGGGGGATCATAGGACCCAGTGCTTCCATTCCTCGACAATCATCCCAGAGGACTGAAAATAGGCATTCAAACTGAAACTTGAACACAGATGGTCACAATAACCAGAAGGTAGGAAAAAAGAATTATTGAAGCTGAAGCTCCAATACTTTGGCCACCTGATGTAAAGAGCTGCCTCATTGGGAGAGATCCTGATGCTGGGAAAGATGGAAGACAAAGGGAGAAGGGGGCAGCAGAAGATGAGATGGTTAGATGGCATCACTGACTCAATGCACATGAATGTGAGCAAACTCTAGGAGATAGTAGAGGACGGAGGAGCCTGGAGCGCTGCAGTCCATCGGGTTGCAAACAGTTGGACATGACTTAGCGACGGAACAACGACAAAGAAAAATCCATACCTCCAGAAAATGAATAGAAAATCCAAATGTGATTCATTAGACAATGAAATGTTATTCAGCCATAAAAAGGAGCACGTTCCTGACACAGGCTGCAACCGAAATGAACCTCGAGAACACTGTGTTGAGAGAAAGTGAGCCAGCAACAAGTGACAGCATGGCCTGCGAATCCATTCACAGGAAACACCCAGAACAGGGAAATCCACAGACAGGAAGTTGACTTGTGGTTGCCAGGGGCTGGGCAGGGGGGGGGGGAAGTGACTCTAGAGGGGACAAGTCTCCTTTCAGGGGGATGGAATGTTCTGGAATTAGAGGTACTAGTTGCACAACCAGCAATGGCACCCCACTCCAGTACTCTTGCTGGAAAATCCCATGGGCGGAGGAGCCTGGTGGGCTGCAGTCCGTGGGGTTGCTAGAGTTGGACACGACTGAGCAACTTCACTTTGACTTTTCACTTTCATGCATTGGAGATGGAAATGGCAGCCCACTCCAGTATTCTTGCCTGGAGAATCCCAGGGACCGGGGAGCCTGGTGGGCCACCGTCTATGGGGTCGCACAGAATCAGACACGACTGAAGCGACTTAGCAGCAGCAGCAGCAGTGAATGGACTAAATGCTATTGTACACTTAGAAATGGTTAAAATGGTAAATTTAATGTTATTGTGTGTGTGTGTATTTACAACAACAAAAAAACAATTCTTGATACTTAAGATCGATTTTTGAAAAAACAAAAAACACCAGATTGAGGCTCATGAGAGCTTTCAGGACCCCATCCACTTTGGCTCCCCTTCTTCCCCTCTCTCAGACATTGTGCACCACGGAACCCTCCCAGGCTGGGTGTGGGTGGACCAGGGACCCCCAGGAGCCTGTTTTCCTCCTCAAGTGGGTGGAGGGGGGGTCCTGAGGACCCACACTGCCCTCCCCATCCAAGGTGGAGGCAGGAGGCTCTGAAGCCCTGAGAAGGCGAGAAGGCGGAGGGTCGCCAGCTTGCTCGACTCAGAGCGTAGGGCTCAGCACATCCCGCAGCCCCGCCCCTCGGTCGCCCCCTTCCGTCCCCGCCCCCCGACCCCCGCCCAGTGCCGCCAGCAGAAGCACGAAGATTGCTTGTCTAACCCCGAGCTCCTGCCTGTAACTACAGGCCCGCCTAATTGAAATGTATGAGAAACAATTAAGAGTAATTGGAATCAATTAATAGATGATTTTCTTGGGAACTAGTACACAATGTGAGACAGAATCTAATTACAATTTCCAAGTGCACACACCTCCCCGGTCAGGAGCGATCGAGAGGGAGAGGCCACGTCAGCAAGAGCCCCGCTGAGCCGGTGGGGGCGGAGCTGCCGAGGCTGGACGGAGCAGGTGGACCTGCCCCAGGACTGCCCGGGGGGCCTCCAGCCTGTCCCCTGCCCGGGAAGTGCCCGCCCAGCCCCACAACCAGGCCCTATTTTTCAGCGATGTGGTTGAGTCTCTGCCCGGCTGTGGGGGCCACCCTCCCTCATCCTTTGAGACTTGGGGACATCTGTGTCAATTGAAGAAAGACCCTAGGCCTGCAGTCCCAGAGCCGCTCCGAAGGGGAGCTGGGGTGACAGCTCGCTGCTGCTCCACTGAGGAGGGGAGACTGCTAATGAGGGGCCAATTAGCCCAGAACAGCCTCTGGAGCCCAGGACAGGGGACCCAGGGGTGACGCTCCCCGCCTGTGCCAGCGCCTCGGCCCAGGGTGCCCGGCAACAGAGAAAGGCCCACTCTGCCCGTTCCCACCGAGGGGCCGTCAGCGTCCGGGCACTGGGATCCGCTAGGCCGCTAATTAAGGGGTTTGGACAAATGTGTTTTTCCTTCAGGATTTGGCTTCCTTCTTAAAGAAGAGGCCCAGAGAAGCCCTTCCCCCACCCCTCCCCAATTCGTGTCATCTTTTCAGTCTTCTCTGAGCCTGGAGACCGAGCCTGGAGCATTTGCTTGTTCACTGATTGACTGATTCATTCATTCACTCACTCGTTCATTCAACAAAGTGGTCTGCACACCTCTGGGCTGGGTCTCCAGTTTGGGAGATTCCCTCGATGGGCATGTCCTCTGAGGATAAAGGGGGCATTAAGACCCTCACAGGCTCCTTGTTCTGAGTGGTAGGAAGAAGCAGCTCCACACCCACCCCGGAAGGCTGCCTGGTTATTGGCCCAAGGAAGCCCACCCAGGTTGGGGAGAGAGCCCCTCCCTGGGGAAGGGTCCCCGCACTAGGCCGTTCCAGGCTGGTGGGCAGAGGTGTCCTCCTCCTCCTTGGTGGGTGGTGGGTGGCGGGCTGTCAGTGAGGGTTCAGCTCCTCCGTATCAGATGAAACCGGCTGCCGTTGCTTTATCCCTCCACCCCCAGAGCTATTCTCCGGCATTCAGGCCCCACTTCCTGTGCGCTGAAAGCCAAGCTCTGGGCACAAAAGGCCGGCTCTTATCTCCTCGCCCCCTGACCCCAGGCGGACACGCGAGCAGCTCTCATTTCTGCCCAGAGCTGCAGGTGACAGAGTCTCCGGAAGGCAGGGGGCATTCTCAGCCTCTCCCTCTTCAGCCCATCAGCAAAGGGGGGCTCTGCCCTGGCCAAAGATCGAAGGTTCTTCAGGGGTCTGACTTTTCCTTACAAGCTTCTCAACCCCTGACTCCCCACACCCCTCACCCCAGTCCTCCCAGTTGATGATTTTCTCTGACTGGACCCATGCGCCATGCACCCCATGCTGGCAACTGAAGCTTTATCTGCTCCTCTATGGAAGGTGGGAAAAGTGTCTGCTCTGTGGCTGGGGGGTGCTTTGACTTGGAGTTTGGGTCTGGGGGCTGGCTGACAAGGCTGTGTCTGAGACCCCAGGGTCAGGACAGTGACCGCCACGAGGGTGAACAGAGACAAAGGAGATTGGGGCTGGAGGGCCTGGGTGGGAGCACGAGGCTGATGAAAGTGGGGCTGAGAGGAGACAGGGCCAGGAGAGGGTGAGGCCGGCGCTGCAAGGTGGAATGTGCGTCCTCCGCTCAAGGCCACCACCCCTGGCGTTCAGGGCGCTGAGGGCTGCGACTCTGGCAAGGCAAGGGTTAAGTGCTGCAGTGTGACTTGACAAGTCCAAGGTGAAGTGGGTGGCCAGAGTCTGAAAGGCATCCTTAACCCCTCTTGGCTGAGAATTCTAGCTGTTGTTCTCAGGATAGACCCTCCCATCGTCACTTGTCACAGGAACCAGAGATGCTGGCAGCCCAGCGGGCTCGCGGTCTTAAAGGGACAGTGAGCCTCAAACCTGCCTCCCATGGGAACTTGTATGGGTCTCCAGCTCAGCGCCTGGTGATTTGCTTCTCAGCTGGGAGAACCCCACTCAGCCCAACACAGGCTTTAAGGAGTGCCTGCGGGGTGGGGCAGGTGGGAGCAGGAAGAATAGCTGCCATGACCCAGCAGGGTGGGCTAGGGGCCCTTCTCTAGGGTCCCACACAGATTAGTACCTCTTAGTGGAAGTACTATTTTCATACAGCCAGAATAACACTCAGCCCACTGGGCTAGCAGTAGGATGGGTGAAGGCCCACCTGGGCAGCAGAGCCTCTGTCCTCCAGGGCCTCTCAAAGATGCCTGGCCCGGCCCAGCAGGGCTGCCTGTGGCCATCTGCCCTGGGGCCTCCCCAGCTTCTTGGGGTCTCAGCATCTGGCGAACAGGACTCCTGCAAGGGCCCCTCACTTGAGCCCTTCCTTGCTCTGTTTTCCTTTTACATTGTGAAAAAAAGTGAAAGTCGCTGAGTCATGTCCAGCTCTTCGTGACCCCATGGACTATACAGTTCATGGCATTCTCCAGGCCAGAATACTGGAGTGGGTAGCCTTTCCCTTCTCCAGGGGATCTTCCCAACCCAGGGATCGAACCCAGGTCTCCCACATTGCAGGTGGATTCTTTACCAGCTGAGCCATAAGGAAGCCCAAGAATATGTTGAGGTCAGGACAATTCTCGACCGTGTTCTGTGCCTTGGCCACACCAAGTCCTAAGTGTCGAGGGGGAGCTCTCTGCTTCCGGCCAAGCCTGGTGAAGGTGCAACCTTGACAAGCCAGCCAGGTGCCCGCCCTCCCAGTCCACCATCCAGGGCATCACTAATCCCACTCTCCCAAATCCACATGGGGATGCAGTGGGGGAGG
>NW_011494861.1:9889036-9891657 GCF_000754665.1 Bison bison bison
GTGGCTTAACCCTTTAGGTGAGGAAGCAGGAGGAAAGCCCCTGCCCTCAGACCCGCCAGACATCTGCCTCCCACCCCAGGGCCTCCCCCCAGGGCCCAGAGACCAGGACGCACCCATCCATGTGACTGTGTCTCCCTCTTAAAGACAGACCCATAAGCTCCTGCCTCCCTTAAGCTGGAGTCCTGCCCCAAAGCCACCTGTCCCTCCTGCTTAGAAGGCCATCAGGAGTAAATACACTGGGTTCCAAACAGGCCCCTAGGTGAAGAGGAACCAGGGTGCCGTCTCCCAGGCTGTGCTGCAGGCTCCTCAGAGCCTGAAGCTGGGGCCACACCCACATGTGTATGCTGGTCCCCTCTGGGCAGACCGGCCACATCCGACCTGGAGGTCCCCCTTACACTGGCTCTGCCCAAATGTGCACTCACACCTGGCTTTAAGGGAATGAGTTTTGATGCCTGGGTGGACAGCTTGGGGGCCCTCCAGGGAGAGAGCCAGCTGGTAGGGAGTGGGATGCAGTCCTTATTTTTCCACCAGAAAATGGGTGCAGGGAGCAGGTACTGGAGAAAGAGGAGGGGATGGGGTCTCCACCCACGGGTGCCCCCTCCACACTTCGCTGTACTGCCTCCCTGGGTCTGAACACAAAGATAGGGGACAAGATCTGTGCTTCTTCCCCTTTTCAGGAGGGGAACAGAGACACAGAGGCTCAGGTGATGAGGCCATGAGCCTGTGCAGCTGCAGAGCCAGCCTACCTATTCTGGGGGCTCTAGAGTCCTCGCCTGGTTTCAGGGTCCCCTAAAACCCACTCCCAGTGAGAACGTGTCTCTTCCTGGGACCCTCTTTGTCCTCAAGGAGGGGTTGTACTTCTGGAGAGGGGCCTGGTGACACAGCTGTCCACAATGTCTTATCAGCACCAGCCAGGATACCGGGGTGGCCGCCCTTTGAACTGAGGGTCTCTGCATGTTTCCTAGCAGCCTTCACAAGAGCCCCACAGCCAGGGTAGGGATGAAAACCCTGGGCAGGCCACCGGACCCCCAGGGAAGGCAGGGCTGACATGAGGGCTCCCACCCAGGGTGGTTTTGTCCCCTTGCCCCCACCATGACACTTGGCACAGTTGTGGTCACTGTCATCTGGCGGGTAGAAGCCAGGGATGCTGCAAACACCTGTCCCGGCACAGGACAGCCCCCAGCACAGATGGTCTGAGCCCAGCGTCAACAGTTTGCAGGTTGAGAAACCCTGTCAAGGAAGCAGAGTCCCCCAGCAGCTGTGGGAGGGGGGATGGGCTGAGGGGCTTCCCGAAGCTTCTCCAGGACTAGCCAGGTCACTACTCAGCCCCCCCAGATAGCTGCCCCCCAGGGCTTGAGATGAGACCCAGAGGCAGCCCCGGGCTCTCTGCTGGAGTCCTGTTGGCAGAGCCACTGTTCCTGTTTCCTGGATGTTCCCAGGGACCCCGGAGGTCTCCAGCTTGTTTTCTCCCGTGAAATGTCTCCTTTGCTCAGTGGACTAGGGGACCCCGTGCCCTGGGCACCCTGGGTCTCCCCTGCACCACCTCCATTGGTGAAGCGGGGAGAGTGGACCACCTCCCGGGACCTGAAGAAGTCCGCCCTGACCCTCTCACTGTCCTTCTTTCTGGAGTGAGCAGGTGATACTGCCCATGCAGCTCATCTGGGGACGTCAGTGCCACCCCCAGGCCTCCATGTGTCCTCCGTGCCATTGTGCTGTGGCCTCCCAAACGAGGACGGGCTCCAGGCCCCAGATGTCAGAGTGGCCACCGTGTGCAGTGCAGTATCAGATCAGTAAGCAGATCAGCGCCAGGTCAGATGACATTGTCGGGGTGAACAGAATTCCGCACATGTTGGGCAGCCCCGTGTGTGGATCAGGGGTGGTGTGTTGCAAGGTGGCTCCTGGGTGCGGGATTCTGGGGGCAGGGTGAGGGGACCCCGGGGCCGATGTCCCTGGAGGCAGGGAAGCAGACAGATGACGGGAGCCCAGGTGGAGGCTGGAGCCCGGAGCTTCTGCTCCATGGAATTCCAGGCTTTCTTCGGGCATGGCCTCTCTGACCTGACCAGGGAGCTGCTTCTCCTCCTTCTAGTGGGTCTGGGCTACTATGTCTCTGGAATCCCACAAGGTTCTGGGAGGTGGCTTTTGGGCTTTTAGACTCTGTTGAGTGACAACTCAGAAAGACAAAAAGGATTTCAAATTCCCAGAGTCAGCTCTGCAGAGCGTCCCAGGGCCTGCCTGCAGTGTCCTCAGGCTGGGTCTTCCCTCTGGACCTGGGAGCATCTGGCCCCAGCCCTCTCAGGTTCCAGCTCTGTCCAAGTGGCCCTCTCATGCCAGGGGTGGGGGCGGGGGTGTCTCCAGTAGCCCACGACAGCCTGGGGGCCAGAGAACAATGGTATCTCCAAGACCAAGGCAATATTAGGCCCAGTGAGGCCCAGAGCGTCCTACTGGGAGCAGGGGATCCCCTTCTCTCTGCCCAGCCTGGAGACCAAGAGGTCTCCCTTGCTGTCTGCCCCTCTGGTGGGTTGGCGGGAGACACGGGAGCAGAGACAGCGGTCAGAGGCTTGCCTAGTGTGTGATGTGACAGGGGGCCTTGCCTAGCTGTCCCCATAGCTGGCAGGGCTCCT
>NW_011494861.1:9891757-9899573 GCF_000754665.1 Bison bison bison
TCCTTCTGCTGCTCCGGCTCTGGCTCCCAGGGGGTTCAGGACCCTTCTTCCTGCTCTTCTGACGAGCTCTCAGAGGGTGCACGTGTGTGTGGAGATGGGGTGCAGAGATGAGGTGATGACAGGACGTGGCGGGTGATGCAGAGGAGGGAGGCCCCCTGTCCATCAGCCTTGGTCAGCAGGCCTCTGGATCAGGCTGGGATTGCAGGCCAACCCGGCAGCATCCATCCTGCCCGAGAGCTGACTGTGGTCCCTGCAGTGGGTTCAACAGTGGCCCCCTTAAAGCCACATCCCCCCAGAACCTTAGAATATGCCTTTCTTGGAAATAGTGTCCTTTACTCTGGGCAAAAGGTCAGACACGACTGAGCAACTGAGCATGCAGGAATGCACTCTGGAGCTCAGTTAGTGCCTCCGCCTCGACAGAGATGCTGCCCCCACCCCCAAGCAGTGTCCTTGCCTCTGTCCCCTAGGGAGGCCACAGACCCAGCAGGACTGAGCCGGCCCTGCAGCTGTGCCGGCTCAGCGGTCTGAGCCCATCCCGAGAGCCAGGGGCTTCCTCTCGGCTGGTGTCCTCTCCACCGCCTCGTCCTCCTCTGGGCTACCCTCCATCCCCAGGGCATCTGCAGCTCTCAGGCTTGAGTGGTTTCCTGGGAGATGTTCCCTGTCAGGGAGGGTCTGGGGCTTGGGTCGCCTGCTTCAGAGGAAGAGGGGGCAGACGTGGATGGGAGAGCCAGCTCCAGGCTGGGCAGGGGACCCTTTCCCGAGACGAGGCTCCCCTCTACATCTCAGGAGAGGGTGGTAGGAGACCAGGGTCTAGGGAGGGGCTTAAAGTGGCTGTGGGCCCTACCTAGACCTTTCATGCATCCTTCTCCGGGGGCACTTTCTCAGCGTTTGGGGGCCGAGGCCCAGGGGACAGCTGACCACCAGGCCTGGACTTGGCATTGTACCGGGAGAAGTCACACGTGCCCCCAGGATCCCTCATCAGGTCTAGAGCAGAGGGTGTGGGGGTGACGGCAGAGTCAAGAGGACACGCCCCTTGGGTTCAGACCTGCCTGCTCTCCTGCTGGGGCCTCAATGCTTGAGTGGGGTCTGCATGCCTGGCTTAGAGGTCACTCCCAGGAGTGACGTGGTGGCCTGGGGGAGGCTCTCTGGCTGTTGTCTGGGGTGATGTGGTCCTTACAGTCTTTCTCCAGGGAATGAAGGGAGGAAGGAGTGACCTGTCAGGCTATGTCTCACGACCCCACCCCTAGCATAGCAGCCCCGTGGGCATGTTTGGGTAGCTCAGAGGTCATTGTAAGAGGGCGGAAGGGGACAGTGACTGTCCATGAAGGCAGGCAGGGTGTGGGAGGACGTGGAGGGGCCTCAGAGAGGGGCCAGTGAGCAGGTCAGGGTAGGGGCAGCCCCACAAAGCAAGTCTCCTTCCCTGGTGTCCCAAGTCCCCCACCCCCGCTGGCCCCACTAAGAAAGTCCTGCCTGGTACCCGTTATGTAGAGAGGGTGTGGGGATGCTGGGGGCTGCCGTGACCAGTCCTGTCACCACTGAGTCCACACTAGGCATCACTCCTCTGGCCCAATGTTGGGACACGGCCACCCCTTCGGGCTTCTGATTCGAGAGACAACCTTCAGCTACAAACCGCCCAGCGGCCCCACCCCATGATGGGGCGGGAGAGGGGATGGAGACCCCCCACCTCGCTCCCCCTTTCCGTTTCCTGAGAAGAGAAAGGGCTGGTCCTGGAGCCCCTCGCCCAGTGCTGCCCGCAGCCCGGCCGTCAGGAGCTCTCTAAGCTGAAAAGGCTCTTTGACATCATTACATAAGCCATCACATTGTTACCGGCCACGCCAGAAGTTGTAAATACTTGGGGAAAAAGCCCTCTTTGTTGATGAAGTTCTGGGATGTGGGGCCTTGCATTTTTACTGCTCTGGATTAAGGGCAATCAGGCCTGCTGGAAAGTGCACAGCCGGGGAACCTCTGCGCCCTTGACGGGGCTTTTTATGACTGTGCGTGTTCGGTTTCCAGCCCCGGCAGTAGAGGCCCAGGGATTCCCTGGCCTGGGGCTCACAGGCCACACCAGTGGTGAGTGGCAGGGGGGGCCTCTCCTGGTTCATACGAGCTCTCTCGTCCCTGGGCCCCTGGGGGATCCCAAGATAGAAGTCCCTGCCTGCAGTAGGAGGCAGACGTGTCCCCAGGCGGTGGGCAGGGGCGTCTCCCTTGCCCTCACAGCCCCGGCTATACTCCGGTTCTGGCTATGTGTGCCGTGTGGAGGTCAGAAAATCGCCTGAACTTTCTGATTTTCCCAAGTTCTTCCAAGTCCAGGTGGCCCAACTTCCAAAGTGCAGATGGCCGATGTCCTGTCGTTCCCAACTTCATGATTTTCTGAAAGCAACACCAGTGAGGGATAGGGCTGCTTGTGCAGGGGGCCCCATACCCCTGAGGGCTGAGTCACACCAAGCACCCTCACAGAACCCCAGGTTTGAAAAGGCACACAGTGCTCCAGCAAGGAGCTCACAACCAGCCGTGAACCAGCCCCTGTGCGGTGCTGGGACGCCCCACAGCCAACACACGAGACCCTGCCTGCTGGTCATGCCTGGGAACTCGACAGCGGATCACAGTCGAGATTCCTGAGAGACGGGGGCTGCCCAGCCCTGCCCTCTGTCAATCCCACTGCTGCCTGGAACATGGTTTATTTCTCAGAATAGCCGAAAACGCACAAGAGCCACTGCCAGTGAACTGAACCACAGCCACAAAGGACAAAATCCGGAACATAAGAAGTCCCCACTCTAAAAAATAAAATGGAATTTTCTTTTGTTTTTCCACAGGCCCTCAGCAGGGCAGAGGCCCTGATGGAAGAAGGCAGATGAGCAGACATGGTGCCAAGGGACTGATTTCTGCGGAACGAGACACTTTGTCTATCAAAGAAGGGTGCAGGGGGAGAAGAAGCATCCCAAGGCCTGGCTGTGGGGCTGGGGGTTGCCGGGTGTCTGCTTGTGACCCTGGGCCTGCCCAGGTTTGGGAGGATGCTGGACAGTGGGAAGGAGCCCATAGACCAGAAAGGGCCTTGGGGTGCAGCATGGTGGCCCCCACAACCTCCCCTCCAGTTCTGAGGAGGGGACCTGCCTGCAGGCTGCAGGAGTTGGAGCCTGGTTGGCCTAGGAGTCACAACTGTTTTTAAATTCTGTTTTTACAAGGAGCGTGAGATTTATAGGCTCTTGAGGGGAAGAAAATGATGTAACTTGAGTCAATCAACAGACCGTTTATTCCGGGTCCCTTTCCTCTCGTCTCTAGGCTCTAGAGATGTTCCCGTGAGCACATGGCCTTTACAGAGACCCACACACCATACATGCTCACACACACACCACTCACTCTTGTGTCACACCCATGGCAACAGTCACTGATACACACTACATGCACAATCCCCATCACACGTACATGTGCGTGCATGCTCCCCCGCCACACCTCTCACTCCTACATTACACGAATGGCCAGGGTCACTGATACACGCTCCATACATATCCACCAGCACCTGTGCTTGTGTGCACACACCCACACGTGCACAAACACGGAATCCCCTGAACATGGTGCAGGTATCATGGAGGATGCTTCCACAGGCTTCCACACGCTTCCACAGACTTCCACATGCTTCTGCAGTCTTCCACACACTTCTACAGGCTTCTGCACACTTCCACAGGTTCCCGTAGATTTCCACAGGCTTCCACATGCTTTGACAGACTTCCACACACCTCCATAGGCTTCCACACACTTCCACAAGCTTCCACACACTCCCACACACTCCCACAGGTTCCCACAGACCTCCACAGGCTTCCACACACTTTGGCAGACTTCCACATGCTTCCACAGGCTTCTGCCCTCACACCCCCTCACTGATTTCCCATGTTGTCTTCCTTTGTGAAACCCCGAGATGATGTACACATGCCCCAAGCTGCCCCTGTGCTGGGTGACGAGGGCAAAGCACAGTGTTTGACTTTGTCCCCTTGGAGCTGTGACAGAGGTGCCGTGGGGGACTATGGACCTGGCTGGCAGATCAGAGCTCTTCCTGTCTCAGTGGGGGCTAGGCTAGGGTAGGCAGGGCCACTGAGCCATCTGGCCTTGGGAAGAAGCGTCTTGAGGGATGATGGAGATCAAGTACTCGGTCTCATCTCAGGAGGACCTCTGTGTGGCCAGGGGAGCATGGAGCCAAGGAGGGTTGCTCACAATGTGAGGTCTTCTTTGTATGGCAAGTCCACCCTGCTGACCTCTCCCTGCCCTGCTCAGAGTCAGATGCAGACCTTGTCCCCCAAGGTGATGATAGCAGGTCCTGAGCCCCTGGAGAATGAGCCTGTTCCCTGAGAGCTCAGGTGCCCAGCAGCCCACAGGCCCTTCGGCCTCCCTGGAGGCAGCCCCAGCCGGATGACCGCACACACACAAGCCCATCTACCTTTGAGCTGGACCATGCAAAGCCCAAGCCTCATACTCAAAGTCTCACGGCCCTGTAGAGTCTGGTCCCTCACCTGCAGCAATTGATTTTCCTGTCTTGGCCCAACTGATGTTTCTTTTAACTCAGCATGCTTGTGCACTTTATTAAGGCACTGCTTTACTGCTAACTGACAGTGGAGGGCATCAGCATACACTTTGCCTTGCTTTGCATCCAGGAAAAAGGAAGTAGATCTCTCAGGAGATGGTACCTGGCTGTTGTGGCAGTGAGAGTTAAGCACCAGCTCTAAGGGCAGGCTTGCTGCTCCCTTCCTTCCGAGCCACCCATACCCCTGTGGCTGGTGCACTGCTGACTGGGGTAATGGCCATGCCAGGGCACTCAGCTATGCCGTCCAGAGACCAGAAGGCCCATCAGTCCAACCCTGCCAGTTCTGCCTTGTCCCTCAGGTGTGGGCAGGAGATGCCAAAGCTCAGTGGAGAAGCCATCAAAAGCTATGGGAGACACAGCTTCCCATCAGGGACAATGGCTTCTAGTGCCACATGGGTGGCCCTAGACCCCCCTCACCCGAGTGCAGCCAGCTCTGCCCCCACGTTGGGGAAGCTAGCATTATCCTCGGGCCTCAAGTTTCCCCAACTGCCATTGAGGTGGGAAATCAGACAAGTGCTCAGAGCCCTTCCTACCCTCTTCCCATCCCTGGAGCCAAGGACCAGCCAGCAAGATGCCCATCCCCACACATTGAAGGCCTTCTCTGCCTGCCCCCCAGGTCTGCCTTGGCCTGGTTCTTCACTCTTAACTCTACTAGGACCCTGAGGCTGATTATTTGCCCCAACCCCATAGGCCAACAATCCCAGGCTGGAGGAGGCTGGACCATCCAGAATTAATGCCCAAGAATGTCAGAAGAAAACAGTGGTCTCCTCTGACTCACCCTTGAATGTCAGGCCTTCTTGCTGACTCCTGCACGGGGAGGATGGGGCCGAGACCTTGGAAGCAGTCAGACCCCCGACGACTGCAGTCCCCATGCATGTGGGATGTCACCCGAAAGCGTTTTTGCTCCCAGCTCCTGAAAGAGTAACCTCCCCCCAGCTTCCCCGACAGACATCAAAGCAGGACTCACGGGTCAGAATTCCCGGCGTCACTTCAAATGTCACGCCATGTTTGTAGCCATTTACGGCATTAAAAATGTAAATGAATTAATTATAGAGCTCGGGGCCTTTATTTTTCACTCACAGTTGCATTTTTCCAAGGAAAGTGGGGAGAGTGCTGGCAGCCACTGCAGCTCTGTCGGCGTTTTGATTACTTTTTATTGTTGCAAATCTTTCAATAAGCGGGGGAAAAACACCCTGGATTGCTTTCTGGCATGCCTGGAATATCCAGATGATGCTCGGAATTTATACATTTACTTCTGTTACTTGCAATTTGGAAATGTGGTTATGGAGAGTCCCTATCCTGCTGGGGAGTTCAAGGCCATGAGTGTTTGCCTGGTAAGGACGAAGCCAAGAACCCCGAGTTGGGGAAGAAATGATACACATGCCCCTCCCACCACATAGACACCACACACACACATGCACACGCACACACATGCACACGCATACACACACACACGTATTAGCTTTACATTTCCCCACATTTTCTGGTTTAGAATTGTAGAAGAATAGGAATAATAGGAATAATAAATAATAGAAAAAAGTGAGTTTGAGCCAGATAATGTTCTTAAAACACGCACGCATATACAACACCCCAAATCCTCCAGAACAGAAACAAGTTTGAGAAAGCTGTAGGTGAACAGCCCAATAAGACGGAGCCGAAAAGAGCCCCAAAGATGCTCTTACTGCAGTTATTAAAAGTCCTATATGTGTCTTCCCTTGTAATTGAATTTCACCGCATAATTTAAGAAAAGCCACACACAAAAAAACTTGTAGTAAAAAACTGGGGTATAATTTTCTTCAATCAACTCTGGCTCATGACTGCAATTACCCCAAGCCTTTGCAAGCCTTGCTGTGATGCTCCGGGGACGGGCCTTGGAGCCGCCGTGGGTGGTGTCCTTTCATGTGCCTCTCAAACCGTTCTTTATTGTAAGGTTTCAAATTAGCGCTAGCAGCAATGAGCAAATTTGATAATTCGATCTCAAATTAGTTAATGTAATGTGCCAGTAACCACTAACTAGTGTATTACAAAGAGGAAAATGTATCTTTTTTGGAGTTGGGATACAAAGTTAACCAGCCTGTCATTTTGCCTTTGGAAACTTTTTTGGGTCTTTATTAAAAGGAAATAATCCTATAAGCAATGTGTATCCCTCTCGGTGCTGGAGGTGTACAAAGGCGGAAGCGGGACTGTGTGGGCGGGCTCTGCTCCGCGGTCCTCGCCTGCCAGGCCTGCCCTCAGAAGGCTTCCCCAAAGCGCTGGGTCTGGAGGTGAAGGCCAGTGGAGGCTGCAAGGAGGAGGAGCTGAGAGCAGGGGGGATCCACCCTCAAGGAGGCTCTGCCTCCCTGGAAGTGGCCAGAGAGGTGGTCTGCCCCAACGGTCACACGAAAGTCTGGTCCTGAAGGGAAATTTGGATCTGGACTGAGGCAGGATGCTGAGAGAAGGTCAGGGACACCCAAACCCTGGAGATTTCCCATGGTCCCACACCTTGACCCCAGGACTCCGCCGCCCAGGGCTGTACCCAGCCCAGGAATGGAGCCAGTACCAAGAAATGGGCGCCCCAGGGGAACATGACCCTGGCGGTCCATCGCCGTCAGCTGGGATTCCCGTTCCTCGGTGGTTAGCCAGGGTCTGGCTAGGAACATCCTTCTGCTCTTCTCATCCCTGTCACTCCCAGTTCAGGGCCCGAAATGTCATTAACAGCAGGCAGCCTAGGGACAGACACCCTGTGTGGCAAGTGGCCAGAGAGGTGGTCTGCCCAATGGTCACACGGTCAAACCAGTCGGGACCATGGGTGAACGTTTATCCAGCACTTCCTGTGCACCAGGCTGTGGAGAGCCTCTGTGTCTGGGTTATCAACACATGTCACTGCTTCCCGGCTACACAGCATCCCTCCTTCCTACACGACGTATTCCCGCCCCTTGCTACAGTATAATCCTGCTTCCTGCTGCCCTGCACCCCTGCTTCCCAAACACCGCATCATGCTTCCTGCCACATTGCATCTCTGCTCCTTGCCACATCGTCAGCTCCCTGTCTCTTTCCAGTTCCTTGCTCTCCCGGTTTCCTCCCAGTACTTGGTGTGTATTCGTGGTATCTAATAAGCACCTATTCTTCCCTGGAAACTGGATGGATGGGAGCTGAGACCTGAGGGATCCGAGCTCTTTCAGGCTGGACCTGATCCCTGCCTTGGAAAAGGGAGGCTTCCTTCGGAGTGAGAGGCTAGCTGCCCCCATACATCCCCGTAAGGGG
>NW_011494861.1:9899825-9900208 GCF_000754665.1 Bison bison bison
TTATCTGTGTGGCCTGAGCCCGTTTACTCCGCAAGAGCCCCAACCCCTGTCCGGCTGAAAGCCACGGCTTGTTCTCTCATCTGATGGATGAAAGGAATTTGGAAGCCTGATACTGTCCCCTGAGATGTCATTCAAATCCTCGGATACCTTCTCCAGGCAGGGCCACCGCCACCAGTCGACGCATCACTCCCCTGCCCCCCCATGCCTCCCAGACCCTCACCTCGGAGCCGGGCTCTAATCAATGGAAACTAGAGTGACGGGGGTGGGGGGAAGTGTCTCCGATTGGTAGCCAGGAAAGTAAAAACATGATTAGGAATGAAGTCGCTGGGGATGCTCTAAATTGGAGCTCTTTGAAACCAGCCTGGGCAGATCGGCTTTCCTTC
>NW_011494861.1:9900351-9910494 GCF_000754665.1 Bison bison bison
AAGAGAAAGCCGCAGGTCTTAATGGTTCTTATTGATGGCTTATAAATGTGCCCGTGTCCTTCAGCGAGAAGCTCTTCCTTGCCAATCCTCCTTGGTTTTATTCCAAACTCCCCTTTCCACCGCAATCCACCCACCAATAATAACTCAAACAAACTCTAAAATCTATAGGTGCAGCTTTCCAGGGTGATGGATTTGCCCCTCTTCCTGAAATTCAAATATAAATCCCCCAGCCTCTGCAAAGTAACCATGGCAGCTTGATTTATTTGGGCTGCTGCAGAGTTGCCCTGTAGACTTTCAAAAACTTGGAAAGGCAAAGAATGCAGGGAGAGGGAGGGAGGGAAAGAGCAGAGAGAGAGAGAGTATAGCGAGGTCCCTGCCTGCCCTACTGGGGTTGCCATCAGGCCCCACGGAGGGAGCAGGCTTTCCTGAGAGCGGGGGAGGGGGGAGGAAAGGGAGGGAGGGGATTTTGTTCAGAGCAATCCCATGCACTCAGTCAATCCGTCTTTCCCCGGATATCGCTAATCTGCACATTTCTCTTCTTGTGTGATGTTACCATCGCTTTATCACAAATGGGCTATGAAGACATTTGGAGCTGCTACTGTTGTAATCTATCCAAGATGAATAGGGGCGAAGGCTGAAATAAACTCCCCGTTTCCTGTCCCATCTGTCTGCCAGACTGCGGCTGCAGGTCAGGGCCATCCTCCCTCCAGGCTGGTAATTGCAAAAAAACGAAACAACTGAACCCAAACCAGAAGATCAAAGAGCTCAGGGGGAGGGGAGGAGGGGGCACTTTGCTGGGAACACACTGGCTCCGGGGGCGAAGGCGATTAGGAGAAACAACAACACAAACCCCGACCCTCTGTCATTAACAAAGAGGGACCGGAGGAGAGCCGGCAGAGGGGGCTTGCTCCCGCGATGGAGCAGGATAACCAGGCGTGGGGTAGGGGAGGCAGACACGCTCCCCGTCCTCGTCCTGGCCACCTCCGACCACAGGCTTTCGGTCATCTGCTCCTCTGAGCAGCAAGTACATCTTTCAGCCTCCGTGGGGAGACAGGATCGACCCTCGCCCCACCCACTTCTCTCCAGGGCCAGCTTAGAAACCATCTTGGGTACGTCACCCATGGCCCAGACACTCTGTCCTCCCATCCCCAGACACCCAGCCCTTCCCACCCCCTAGGACATCCTGGTCGCTGCGCCAACTACTTCCCTGGCCATCCAGCACCCAGGGTTTCAGCCGGTTTTGTGGCCCCCAGCCCCCGCGTGGAGGGAAGGTGTGTTCTTGCCAGAGGGTCACGTGTCTCTGAAAACGGCGGTTTCTGAACCTTGTTTCTGGGGTCCCACACTTGGTGACTCATTAATTACATTTGATATTCAAATGGACGAAACTCTGCCACCAACCAATGTTCCCCCCACCACCGGCAATAAATCGTGGCCGGGAGTGCTAACAGCGCTCACATTTACTCCTATTAATTCTTCCTGTTTCTGAATGCTGGGCCGGCTCCAGACTCGCTGCATTACAAGCTTTCCTGCTGGAGAAGCGAGGCCTCTAGGCTGCGTTCCAGTTATAACTGGCAGCTAATACCTTCACACGTTCGCAAATCCCAGGCCGGCCGGGGCAGGGGGGAGCCCGGGGTTTGCTGGGGGTCAGCAGATTGCGGGCTCAGAGCCCCTGGGAGGCGATTCCAGCCCCGAGGGGGCGGGCATAGAGGGGCCCATACAGCCCCGAGCTAGGGTGAGGGGCTTTGCCACAGCAGCAGGCCCGAATAAACCATTTCTAATTTGGGGAAAAAGAAAGTTTCCATCCCATTTTCATTTTCTCTCCACTTCCTTTCTCTCACCTGGATGCTAGGAGGGGTGGCGGGGAGGGAAGATGGACTGCGCTCTCATCCGCCGGAATTCTCCTTTTCTGACCTACTCGAGGATTTAAAATGTCACAGGCAGCCAGGCTCTTGCCTCGCAAGCAGTTCTCGTAAATTCAATGCTGAGCGTTTGGACACTGTGCTCTGCCTTCTGACTCACGGCTTCAGTGGTGACAAGTCATCACGGAGACTGTGGTCCAACTTCAGGGCTCCGTGGGCAGAGTGGGTTTCCCTGAGTGTTTCAGAGGAGCTAGCAGTTAAATTCCTTCCCAACAACTGCTCCTGCCGCAGGGTCTGTGCCCCTGTGGGCAGAAAGCTGAGGATGAGGCATCCGAAGCCACATCCCCTCCACCATCAGCTGGTTGGGAAAGGCAGCCACAACACTGGGGCAGAGAGGGCAGAGGGCAGAGGTCTGCTGGTCCCTGCACAGGAAGCCCCTGGCCTCCCGAAAGCCCTTGGGTTGACAAACACACAGTGACTTCAGGCTGCAGCCCTGAGGTACACGGTCGCGTGGGTGCCCACGCGTGTGTGCCTGTGTGTTTTGAGAAGCCTGTCTCCCCGGACGTCAGGATCACACGTGTTCAAAATCCAGGCGCACTTTTCAGAAGTTATTTCTGGAAAAATGTTGAATCTCATAACAGCAATAAAAGGAAAATACTGCCTCAGCCAACATAAATGTCTATTTGGAACAGGCTTGAAAAGCATTGGAATATTTGTGTAAGTTTGAAATTCCAGCCTTCGGAGGGGAGCAGCTTGGCTGTCGGTGGGCTTCAGGGAGGAGGATGCAGGCTCCGTTTCCGAAAGCCGGGTACTGAGCCGGTCTATCTGCTGGTCTGGACCCACTGGTTCTGGGCACCTGGTCCTTTCCACCGAGGGAACGATGCCGGTACCAGACACGACCGAAGCTGGGGAAGCAGGGCTGCGGGTGCCGATAGTGAGGGCGGGGACCAGCCTCGGAGGAGGGGGTGACAGTAGCCTCTTGCCCTTGGGGTCCCCTGGTCCTGCACCCACGCTGCCCAACCAGCCACACACCTGTCAGTCCCCAGGCTTCCTCGATGGGGCCCCGCACTGACCCTCACCTGGGCACCAGGGAGTGTGGGAATGAGCAGGGAGGAGCCTGCTGGGGGCAAGGATGCTGGTGGCACCACTGCCACCTGCTGAGGGCCTCAGATGGGCCAGGCTGAGCACAAGCCCCTAACATACCTTCTCATCCAGTTGCATCAGCACCAGGGGTTCTGCAGGTGGGCCCAGTTCACCCAAGGAGAGACAGAAGACAAGGTAAGAGCCCAGGGCACCTCTCCAGGGACAGGCAGGCTATCGGCCTTGGAGGCCTGGACCTTGCTGACCAGGATCTGACTTGTGAATCTGGGAAAGGGAGCATGCAGGACAAACACTGGTGGCTTGGCAGGCCCTCTGGACCAGGGGCAGACGCAGTTCTGTCTACGAGGCAGACTGGCAGGCGTGTTGAAGGATGGTAGATCTGAGTTCCCTGGTGGGCAGTGGGACAGGACCAGGGATGAGACCAGCACTGGGGTTGCCTTTGGGGTCTGGCAGACCTGGGTTCCTGCTCACACCCTTCCTGGCTGTTCTGCCTGGGGGAGCTTCTGAACCTCTCTGTGCCTCAGTTTACCCATGTGTTAGAAGGCCAGGTGAGGGTTAAGTGAAGACCGACCTGTGCCATGCTTGGCCCGGTCTTGACCCGTAAGTGATCCTAGCTGATTCCTGGCCTCTCTCCAGCTGCATCTCTGACTTGCCTGACACCTACCCACGGGCCCGGCGATTGGAAGGCTCCCTGGAGCCAGGGTCGTGCCTTGGATCCACGGGCACAGGACAGAGCGAAGTGGACACCATCAGAGGGGCAGGCATCCAGGCAATTTGGGAAAGAAATAAAGAATCTCTCTCTCTGAGCTTGGCTCCTCCTGTTTGTTTCCAAAAGTGAAAGAAAGCAAGAGAGAAAATGTAGACACACCGCGCCTACTTTTTGGGAAAAGCAACAAAGATGCACCCCCGGGGGAGCGGTGCTAACACTGCAGGACTGTTGCAGGAGGTCTGGTTCTCATTAGCGGAACGACTGCCTGGTCCCTGCACAGGACTCGGCGCCCGCCGTGCAGGTTAACCCTTCCAGCCTCGCCGTCCTCACCCTAGCTCCCACGGCGGGTGTCGCGGGCCACGGAGGGGCTCTCGGGACAGGTGCGGCTGAGGACCCTGCCACCAAAGACAGCTCACACTGGAGCTTGCACACACACGTGCACACACGCACACGTCTTCACGCACACACATGCACATTCCTGCGTGCACACACTGGGATGCTTCTTCTCCCTGGGGCTACCTCATTTGAGGTTCTGCGAAAAGTTGCCAAAATAATCAAAGGGTGAGAAGGGTGTGCTGGCTGGGCTTGCGGAGGAGGGGCAGCCATGGGCATTGGGGACTGAGCCACCCAACTTGTTGTGGGTCTCTCCCTGGGGAGCCTGACCTCGCCGGCCAGGCTTGGCTGCACTCCTCAGCATCCAGAGCCCCTAAGGCTGTGATGCCAGGGTGACTGGAGCTGGGATGAGGAGGTGGGTGCAAGGGCTCCACCATGCTGCCCTCACCTTAGGCGAGGTGAGTGTGTGGGGGTATGGCCGAGGGACTGGGGTCTCCCCGGGGAGATGGGTCCTGGGACCTGGCTTACTGCAGACTCCTGCTTCTGGCTTCACCTCTGAGCAGCCTTTGCCTGTAGGACCTCCATCAACCTCGCCTAGGACCACCAAAGAGGGATCATCCTCGTGATGTTCACTTTACAGGTGAGGGTGTGACCATCTCGGATGGGCAGGGGTAGGCGCAGAGCCTCTGAGTGTCCAGGTACCGAGCTGTGCCATAACATCCCAAGCCAACAAGGGCCAGCATGTGTGATGGAACCCTGGCTTAGTGTTTTAAAATGCACCTTCCTTGTGGAAACTGATTAAAACACTGTAAAATCCATGTGATGCGCATACGTGCACATGCGCACTCAGTGAGGTCAGGGCCTGAGGGACCTCGCGCTGGGCATGAGGCTCGCTTCGCCCACCCCTCCTCCTGGCTTGGACCCTGTGGTTGGCGGGGGCAAGGCTGCTCTCAGACTCTCCTTGGACTCTGTGGTCTGACCATGGCACTGCGTGTGCCCTGCTGTTCCTCCGAGGGGCCCAGGGTAGAGGCGCCCATACTTGGGCCCCTTGGCCCCCGCGGCTCTGCCGCAGCCTCACCCCTGCCTCCCTGGGGCCCCTCCCCACTGGCCCCTAGTCGCAGTGGTCCCTGAGGCAGTGTCCAGAGCTGTGGGCTGGTGACACCTTGGCCTCCAGAGTCACAGTAGAGCGGCTTAGGGAGCTTGGTCCCAAGGGATATGGGAAGAAAATTGTAACACTAATAATAACAACAGTAGTTTCGGCCTCCCTTTGTTAAGCATCTTCTCCATACTAAGCACTGCTGCTCTGGTTTTACATTCATCCCTCAGTCCTTCCTAAAATATTTTCTGTGATGTGACATGTATTCTCTATGGAGTGATAGTGAAGAGAGATGAAACACAGAGAAGTCAAGAAAACTGCCCGATGACACAGACCTGGGATGGTGACCCTGAGAAGCCACGAAAACACCCCCCACCCCCCCAGGATCCGGGGACACTGTGTCCAGACCCCGCCCTGACCTGAGCTGGGAGGGGAGGAGCCAGGCTTGGCTTTGCTCTGGGTGCACATCAGCACAGCGGGGACGCTTGTGATGACCAGCATCAGGGCTCTTTCCTCGACCCCCGCACCATCTCTGCTCCGGGAAAGCAGAGGGCAGATGCTTGGTGGACAGAGGAGGGTGCGCTTGGGGGTGTCCCTGTCCCAAGAAGGAAGTAAGAGGCCTTCAGAACAGGAGCCAGGCACGGAGGAGGAGGGGGAGGGGGAGAAGAGGGAAGGGCGGAAGTCGGTGTTCTCGGGTTCTTCCCATCTTTGGGGTAAAACCTGGGGAGGGGACAACTGGGGCTGGAGATGGTACAGACGGGATTTGGGGAATTTGGGTGGCGTGGGGATGGCTTCCTATTTCCCAAGGAGGAGCCTTGGAAAATTAAACTCTTGGAGAATGTCTGGGCCACAGAGAGGGGCTGACCCCATGTTATCTCCCCCACCAGGCGCCGTGCACCCAGACGTCACCTGCATCCTCACTGTGAACCACGCTGCATGGCTCGCCAGCCCCCTCTCACCTCCATTCTAAGAGAGGAAACCAAGTCCTGCAGGTACCATGTCACTTGTCACCATCACACAGCTGGGAGGCGGCAGAGTCAGCAGACAAGCCAGTGTGGTCTGGCTGGAAACCAGCCCTGCAGATGACCGACGGGTCAATGAGCAGGTCTGAGCTCATTTCTTCCCCAGAGTAGCGGGACTTCCCTGGTGGCTCAGACAATAAAGAATCTTCCTGCAATGCAGGAGACCCGGGTTCAATCCCTGGGCTGGGAAAATCCTCTGGAGGAGGGCATGGCAACCCACTCCAGTATTCTTGCCTAGAGAATCCCATGGACAGAGGAGTATGGTGGGGTACAGTCCGTGGGTTCAAAGAGTCGGAAACGACTGAGCAACTAACACCCAGAATAGCAAGAGGATGCGGCAAAGCCCCGCCCTGAGTTGAGGACTCGGCAGTGACAGGTGAGCTACTCTTTAGGAATCCAGGTGGCAGGACCCACGCTGCAGGCCGAGACAGTGGCCGATGGGATCTGTGCCCAGAACTGGGTCCCTCCCCCAGGACAGGAAAGAGTGGGAAATGGGCCTCCTTCCCCCCAGCAGACACTAGTGCTCCCGTTAGGATCTGCTGGTGAACGGGGGTGCCGAGGCCCGGCAGGCCACCCAGCCGTGGGGTGACTCACTTCCTGCTTTACAGGAGGTTGAGGGTTTCCTGGACTTTCGGGGTAAAATTGGGGCATCCTGGGGTGTCCTGGGCAGACAGGATGGTGGACTGCCTCCTGAGGGCACGTGTGGTCCGTGTGAGAAGCCCAGCGCTGGGCTGGAGGAGGAAGGGTGCTGTGGGGCTAGGGAGGGGTGGCACCTCCTGACGCTCAGTGGAGCGGTGCGCAGGGCCACGCGACATGACCCTCAGGACTTCAGGGAGGGGCGGGTGGAGCCCCGAGGACTGTACCTGAGGCCACACGGTCCTCTGCCCTCCCCTCCCGGGGGCGGGATTCGCAGGTGACTCCTGTCTTGGAGAAAGTCACCCAGCAGAACACAGAGCAAGACACATGTATGGGGCCGAGTGAAGGCGACACAAGACCCCGAGCTGTGCCTTTAATGACATTGTTTGGTATGGGAGTTGCATCTCAGTAAAGAAAGACCCTGATGCTGGGAGGGATTGGGGGCAGGAGGAAAAGGGGGCGACAGAGGATGAGATGGCTGGATGGCATCACCGACTCAACGGAAGTGAGTCTGAGTGAACTCTGGGAGTTGGTGATGGACAGGGAGGCCTGGCGTGCTGCGATGCATGGGGTCGCAAAGAGTCGGACACGACTGAGCGACTGAACTCAACTGAACTGAACTGAAAGCTGCTTTAAAAACACGGTCCTTGCGCAAGGCAACCGTTTTTCTGTGGAATCTTCAAAACTTCTCCAAAGCATCCTGCAACCGTGTCAGCAGATGAATAAATGGCTGGGAAGATGGAAAACAGGCCGGCAGCTGCATTTTCTTACCCAGAAGGGTCTTCTCCCTAGTCTTGGATTCCAGCCCTGCCCCAAGAGGTGAGGTCCTCAACTGCTTGTGTTCAGCAGGGGTGAGGTACCAGTGTGATGTGGGCCCTTGGAGCTTGAGAAGGCACCCCCTCCCCCAAAGCAGCACACACAGGACTCTGTCACACCCACAGGATGCTGCCATCAGAGACAGTAAGCGCATAGGGACGTCGCACCTGGTATGCCGCCTTTGGGAAGGTGATATGGTACAGTGGCTGTGCAAAACATGATGGTTCCTCAAAAAGTTAAACATAGGGACCTCCCTGGTGCTCCAGTGGCTGAGACTGCGCTTCCAGTGCAGGGGCCCCAGGTTCAAGCCCCAGTCAAGGAACTAGATTCCACGTGCCACAACTAAAGCCAGCACAGCCAAATAAACAATCAAATGTTTTTAAAAAATAGAGTTGCTTGGTGACCTAGCAAATCCACTAGCAGGCATGCGCCTAAGAAAAATGAAAGCAGGAGTCCACACAGACGTGAGCACACACACATCCAAGTAGCACTACTCACAATCGCCCCACAGTGGAAACCCTCATGCCCACTGGTGGAGGACGGATAACAACATGGCCTGTTGCTACCGTGGGACGTTATTCAAACATAACAAGAATGAAGTACAGGGGTTTCCCTGGTGGTCCAGTGGTTAAGAATGTGCCTTCCAGTCCAGGGACACCAGTTCAATCCCTGGAGAACTAAGATCCCACACGCCGTGTCGCAACTGAGCCTGCAAGCCACAACCAGAGAAGCCTGCGTTGTGCTGGATCGACTGACCCCAAGCATTACAACACGAGAAAGGCCACGACAAACATCCACACACCACAGTGAAGACCCAGCGCAGCCAAAAAAACCAGAAGTCCTGATCCATACACACTGTAGCATAGACGGACTTTAGGACATTACTCTCAGGGGAAGGAGCCAGTCACAAGAAGTATCCTTAGATCCCATTTATCTGAATGTCCCAAACAGGCAAACCTATAGAGACAGAAAGTGGATTAGTGGTTTCCAGGCGCTGGGGGTTTAGGGGTGGTCAGTGACTGCTAAGGGATATGGAACATCCTTTGGGGTGATGAAAATTTACTAAGATTAGAAGGTGGTGACAGTTATGTCTCTATATTCTCAATATACTGTGTGTGTGTTCAGCTGCTTGATTGTGTCCGACTCTTTGTGACCCCATGGACTGTAGCTCACCAGGCTCCCCTGTCCATGGAATTCTCCAGGCAACAATGCTAGAGTGGGTTGCCATTTCCTTCTCCCGGGGAATCTTCCCAACCCAGGGATCGAACCTGCGTCTCCCATGTTTCCTGCCTTGCAGGCAGATTCTTTACCACTGAGCTACTGGGGAGCCTCAATATACTAAAAAACACCAAATGGCACACTTCAAAAGGGTTTAGTTTATGGTATGTAAGCTATATTTCAATAACGTTGATCTATACATGTTGTAAGCTGATCTATACACACGTGTACATGTTTGTACTTGTACAGCTGATTCTCATTACACAGATTCTGTATTTGCAGATTCATCTACTGGCTAAAATGCATCTGTGACCCCAGACTGACCGTTGCAAGGCTTTCCTTCACCCTGAAAACGTGTGGAGGGGAGGACGCACGGGTTGTGTATCACGCACGTTCCCAGCTGAGGCTGCGTGGGTGACACTCTGCCTTCTTATTTCCGCTCAGACACATATCAAGCTTCCTTCTGAAAGCCTATTTAGTATCCTGTGTTTGGCATTTTGCAGGTTTTGTTGGTGATTCTCTGTGCAAAATGGCCCCAGCCTGGCGCTGAAGTGCAACTAGTGTTACTGAGCACACGAAGGCCGCAATGCACCTGATGGAGAAAAGCTTCATTCAGGCACGAGGGACAGCGCTTCCAGATGTGAGTGCAAAGTGAGTCATGTTATGTATTAAATTCCGGTCTTTAAGCAGAAACACATAAAGCAAGTCATGTACCAATTGATTGAAAAACAGGTAGTGACCTCCAGAGCTGGCAGGAACCTAGCCACCAGCATCCTCTAGGAGCATTGGGTCAACATTCGTGAAGGCAGCATTTGTGGCAACTTGGTAGAAACTTACTTGACTAAAGAGACTCGGCTGTGTACACATACACGGGTGTCACCTGCATTCTCACTTGGCTGGAGGGCTCCCCAGGTGTGGCCTGAGCTACACCCGTGTGTACCCGACAGCCAAGCACGTGCCAGATGCCCACCCTCAAGACGGCCCTGTGCAGAGGCGGCTGATGGCAGTTGGAATAACCATCATGAGGACACTCAGGTCGCCAGCTAGGAATGCTGCTGAGAAACACAGAGCACGAGTGGCTGGGGTATGGCATGAACATTGGGGGCGCCCTAAAGGCTGAGCCAGTTTGGGGCAGGCTGGTGAAACCCAGTCTCTGGCTGGCACCTGTGTGTTTTGCAGTCAGTTCAGTTCAGTCACTCAGTTGTGTCTGACTCTTTGTGACCCGATGAATCGCAGCACGCCAGGCCTCCCTGTCCATCACCAACTCCCGGAGTTCACTCAGACTCAAGTCCATCGAGTCAGTGATGCCATCCAGCCATCTCATCCTCTGTCGTCCCCTTCTCCTGCCCCCAA
>NW_011494861.1:9911059-9937414 GCF_000754665.1 Bison bison bison
GAGTTCCTCTTCAATTTCTGCCATAAAGGTGGTATCATCTGCATATCTGAGGTTATTGATATTTCTCCCGGCAATCTTGATTCCAGCTCGTGCTTCTTCCAGCCCAGAGTTTCTCATGATGTACTCTGCATAGAAGTTAAATAAGCAGGGTGACAATATACAGCCTTGATGTACTCCTTTTTGTATTCGGAACCAGTCTGTTGTTCCATGTCCAGTTCTAACTGTTGCTTCCTGACCTGCATACAGGTTTCTCAGGAGGCAGGTCAGGTGGTCTGGTATTCTCATCTTTTTCAGAATTTTCCACAGTTTATTGTGATCCACACAGTCAAAGGCTTTGGCATAGTCAATAAAACAGAAATAGATGTTTTTCTGGAACTCTCTTGCTTTTTCGATGATCCAGCGGATGTTGGCAATTTGATCTCTGGTTCCTCTGCCTTTTCTAAAACCAGCTTGAACATCTGGAAGTTCACGGTTCATATATTGCTGAAGCCTGGCTTGGAGAATTTTGAGCATTACTTTACTAGTGTGTGAGATGAATGCAACGGTGCAGTAGTTTGAGCATTCTTTGGCATTGCCTTTCTTTGAGATTGGAATGAAAACACGTTTTCTAGTCCTGTGGCCACTGCTGAGTTTTCCAAATTTGCTGGCATATTGAGTGCAGCACTTTCACAGCATCATCTTTCAGGATTTGAAATAGCTCAACTGGAATTCCATCACCTCCACTAGCTTTGTTCATATTGATGCTTTTTAAGGCCCACTTGACTTCACATTCCAGGATGTCTGGCTCTAGGTGAGTGATCACACCATCGTGACTATCTTGGTCTTGAAGATCTTTTTTATACAGTTCTTCTGTGTATTCCTGCCACCTCTTCTTAATATCTACTGCTTCTGTTAGGTCCCTACCATTTCTGTCCTTTATTGAGCCCATCTTTGCTTGTGTGTCTTTGCTGACTGGCAAATGTGCCTGTCCTGACCGGTCAAGCCTCAGGTGGAGTAATAGCTGAGCCTTGGAGAAACCACTGTTGCATGCGGCTTTGTCCAGCCATCTTGTCCGGCAATGCAGAGGTCACCAAGATGCAGTCCTTTGAAAAATGCAAAGACCACGGAGGGTTTGATGATCAAAATGAAAGTGAAAGCTGTTCAGTCGTGTCCGACTCTTTGTGACCCCATGAACTATATAGTCCATGGAATTCTCCAGGTAAGAATACTGGAGTGGGTAGACTTTCTCTTCTCCAGGGGATCTTTCCAACCCAGGGATTGAACCCAGGTCTCCCGCACTGCAGGCGGATTCTCTACCAGCTGAGCCACAAGGGACGCCCAAAAATACTGGAGTGGGTAGCCTATCCCTTCTCCAGGGGATCTTCCCAGCCTAGGAATTGAACCAGGGTCTTGTGCATTCCAGGCAAATTCTTTTCCAACAGGGCTGTGAGGAAACCCTTGATGATCAAGGGGCCAGTTAAAGTGACCAAAGCCAAACTTCCCTCTGTCTTTAGTGCAAGTATCTCCAGCCATGAAATCATTTATCATTTTTCTCACGTGCCCATTCATTTGCAGGTATTCCTTGAAGCCTGTGAGGTGCCAGCCTCTGTGTTCAGTGCTGTAGCCTTGTCACTGAGAAACCTGCTCAGTGGAAGGAGGCTGGGGAAAGGGAGAGGCCTTTAGTGGTGGGGATGAGGACAGACAGCAAACAGGCACCAGGACGAGGATGACAGTGGAAACTGGAGCACACGCTGAGGGCCAGATGCAGCAGAATCAGATGTGAGGGACAGAACTTCACCCGTGATCCACGCACCCCACCTACAGGGCACCCCAGGGACACAGTGAACGGGCCATTGCCAGAGAGGAAAGGTGTTCTCAGGGCTAGAAGGGTCTAAGCTGTGTCCCCCATCTCTCCAGGATGTTGGGTGTCCAGGCAGGAGCCTCAGGAGGACAGTGGGGGGCCCTTCATCCCCAGGAGGCCCTGGCATCACCGGAAGCAGAGCCAGATGAAGCACTCTGCTGGGTACACACACCTTGACACTGCAGGAGAGGCTTCCAGGAAATTGAAAGTGAAAAGAATGACTTTCACCCAAATATGGCCACAACAGCCTGACAGCGCCTCTCCTCAGTTCAGTCCCTCAGTCGTGTCCGACTCTTTGTGACCCCATGGACTGCAGCACGTGAGGCTTCCCTGTCCATCGCCAACTCCCAGAGCTTGCTCAAACTCATGCCCATCGAGTTGGTGATGCCATCCAACCGTCTCATTCTCTGTTGCACTCTTCTCCTGTCCTCAATCTTTCCCAGCATCAGGGTCTTTTCCAGTGAGTCAGTTCTTCGCATCAGGTGGCATCAGGTGGCCAAAGTATCGCCTCTCCTCTGTGCCTCATAAAATCTCCAGAACCAGTGTGTCTTTAAGATGCCTTCACCCAGTTCTACACAAGCCCCCAGGGGACTGGGGTCCAGACAGGATCCTCAGACCTCAGTGGACAGGATGGCTGGAAAAATGAGAGTCTCCTATGGGAACCCATGTCATCCCTTGGCTCCCTCTCAGCTCACAAGGAAGGAGCTGCCTTGTCTGAATGGGGACAAGGGTGCCCCACAGCCAGGCCACTCCAAAATCATTGTTGACAGCCTTCGATGGGAGACAAAGGCCTGTCTTACAAACCTGCCCTGTTCAATGAGGTGGCCATTTGCATTGACGATAATAAATTGTGCTCAGTTGCTCAGTCATGTCTGACTCTTTGTGACCCCATGGACTGTTGCCCGTCAGGCTCCTCTGACCATGGGATTTCCTAGGCAAGAATACTGGAGCAGGTTGCCATTTTCTCCTCCAGGGGATCTTCCTGATCCAGGGATCCAACCCATCTCCTGCGTCTCCTGCATTGGCAGGCAGATTCTTCACCACTGAGCCACTTGGGAAGCCCATAACAAAGTAGAATCAAATGAAAACTCCAGAGCTTTCACTGCACCCACCACACGGCATGACTCAGGGACCGTGTTTGGCTTGTGGCTACCGTCTTAGGCAGCGAGGTTCTAGACCACATGCATCATCACAGATGGTCCCTTTGCTCTAAGCCTCTGCCGCTGAGATTATGCATTCGAGGAGGAAGGATACGGGTGCAGATGCTCTGAACCATGAGGACAGGACGCAGGGGAGAGAGCGACGCAGGGCTTGGACACGCGGGAACATACCTCCTGCAGCCCAGGGGCTGGTCAAAGGCAGGTTCAAACCCGCTTGCTTAAAGGACAGAAGGTGCTGATCACTGCACACTCACCCCAAGCCCTGTAGGATGACTGGCTTCCTGAATCTTCTCCTACGCTCCCCACCTGTATCTTTCCTCTCCTGGCTCCTCTAACCCCTAGGGTGCTCCTCGTGCGGGCTGGTGATGTGGGAGCTGCTGGCAGGCTTGGGGCCGTGGTCTTCTCTGGCCCTCATTCCATCCTGCAGTGCTGGACCCTGGACTTCCCTCCTCCCTCACCTCCTGGTCCATGTCCTCCTGGCTGACTCTGGTTTGATGCTGCAAGATTTGACCCCCTCTCCAATCCTCTCTGCCTACCCTTACATCTTCCCAGCCTTCAAAATCACCCACAGATGTGAATAGGGCTCCTGGGTCTAGAAGTGGTGCTAGGTACTGGGAGGGACCACAAAGAGGAGCAAGATGTGGCCCCACAGAGCCTGGTGCCCACGGAGGCAGGATGGAGGGTCTGGAATGGTGAGGCCGTCCCTGGAGCACAGTGGCTGGGCAGAGAGTGCAGGGGCAGGATGTGCGGAGTTCAAGGGCAGTCTTGAGCCTTCAACTCAAATCTGTCTTCCCTTCCCTTAGGCTTAAACATGGTGCTCGAGTGAGACTGAAGGGATTCTTCTCAAAAAAATCACTTGACCCTCCTTCCCAACCCTCGGCTTTTAATGCTCTGGCCCTGAACCCTCAGGCCACCAGTCGACCTGCCGTCCTCCCAACTGGCCACCGTGAGCACCCAGCCCACCTGCCTCTGCTCCTGATCACCCATTCTGGGTCCCTTTCAGCCCTTCCTCCTTCACAGGCTCCCGGGAGGCAAGGCCACTGCTTAATCAGATCACTCTGTTTGCAGGGGCCTCACTGAGCAGGAAGCCGCCCCACCCGGTTCCTCCAAGGCCCCTCTTGGGCCATCAGGACCTTGGGCACAGCTGTTTCAGGGGCTCCTGGGGCTCCCGTGTCCCTGCTGAAAGCCCGATGGGTCTCATGGGGGACACTAGGCAGGAACCTGGAGACTGCCTGAACCATCGGGCTGAGCACCACCCCACAGGTGGGCACTCTCGTCCACTCTGCAGGCCTGTTTTGATCCAGAACGTGAGGGAATGAGCCAGGGCTAGGGTTCAAACAGCCCGTTGTTTGGTGTGGTTTGAAGAAGAACCCACTTCCCTTGTCCTTTGGGGAAGACCCCCAGCTGAGGATCACAGTCGAGCTGCCTGAGCCCCTCCCCCACTGCTGCCCCCCAGGCGTTCCTGCACCAGGCCTTCCTGTGGGGGTGGGTGTCACGCTCCAGCAAACCCAGGTCCCTGCAACCCTGTCACCTTCGGGAGACACAGGAACCTCTCCATCGAAGAAGGTGCTCTGCTCTCCCGGGGGCTGCATGAGTGGTGTCTTCAGCATACAGAACGCTGGAGGAATCTGGAGAAAAAAGAGCCCAACGCCCAGAGACCCAGACTAAACAAAGCCTCCAGTGGGCGAGCTGCGGTGCGGGCCTGGGAGCGGCCGTGCAGAGGCCTCGGCGGGGGTTCCAGGGGGCGGTGCCTGGCCCCGGAGGTGACAGTGAAGGGGGCCTTTGTTCCTCGGGCGCACGTGCGGGGCCCCACTCTAATGAGAGTGTGGGCTGCACACCTGCATCAAAGGATGCCCAGTTCCCCCTGTGGCGCCCACGCTCCCGGGGGTCAGAGCAAGGGGCACAGGGGGTCAGCGAGGGTCTCGGATTTGACTGTCACCTCCATGAGCCCCTCACAGGAAGTCTGGAGGGACGGGAGATGGGAGGAGTCCAAAGGGAACCTGCAACCTTTTCTGGTCCCTGTGACACCATCTTCCCTGTTCTCAGAGCGGCCGCTCTCGTGGGAAGAGGGGTCCCCCTGGCCCACTGTCTGATGTCCATCTTGGGCACCATCTTGCATTACCCACAGCAGCCAGGCCTGTCTTTCCACAAGCTGGGCTCCAGGCCTCCAGCATCAGCAGCTCCACAGATGCAAAGATGGCTGGACACGGAACTTCCAGTGGGGTCGGCCAGAGCTGGGATCCCCAGGGAGGCAACTTCCTGAAGTCCAGTCCCTGCCCCTGCCCCACAGGCAGGAAAGAGCCTCAGATAAACCCAGCGACACCCATCGCTGAAGTCAGAGCAGAGGGACTGGGTACTGATCCCAGCAGCTTAGCTATTTGGGGACAGCCTAGAGGCCTCTGGGGGCTCTGTCTGCTGTGACCCTGCAGGCAAGCTGGGCAGGAAAGCCTGGAGTTGTAGTGGGGAGACCTCTGGGCAAGCTTCTGTGTCTGCTGAAGGTGGAGCCAAGATGGAGGTGGACAGAGGGTCCTGTCTGCACCCTGCTTCCTCTGCATGGAAGCAGCCCCTTGGGGGCCTCGAGGGGCCAGCCTGTGTCATCCCCACATCATGGTGCCTCTGAGCCAGGCCCTGGCCTGACATGGACACTCTTTCCACCTGCAACGCTTCACCTATTTACCTGGCTATTGTCACCTGCTGCCTCCTTCAGGTGGGCACACAGGTGGGAATGCCTGGTCCAGAAGGAAGCTGGGAAATGGTCCAGCCATGGTTCTTGTAGGGAAGTCAGAAGCCACACCCAATCATAGGCCCGCAAGTGCACACACATTTTCTGAGCACACCTGACCACACAGGTGCACACGTGCACACACTTTCTGACCACACCTGACCACACGGGCGCACACATGCACACACACTTTCGAACACCTGCTTGGAGCTGTGGGCGGTGCCCTTCAGGGACTTCAGCAACTGCAGGGGCAGCATTCACCAGAGAGGATGCAAAACCCACTAGAGACAGAGCAGCACAGCCGCACTAACTCCACCTCCCGGCGACCATGGAGCGCCCAGCACAAACAGCACGCGGGATTCTTCCATAAATCCCGCTCAACAAGCTCTTCACGATGAAACACCCTCCTATTAGCCGAGACAACCACTTACTCAAAACAAATACTAGCATGAGCTGAGTGCGAACGTGGTCCCCTATGATCACCAGTTCCTGGCCTGGGCACTTCAATCTATTTATGAAACAATAATGGAACTCTATTTAACAGCGCAGCGCCCGAGTTCCCCATCTCTGATGAGTTTGCATTCCAACTTTGCCCCCGGCAATCGGCTCCATCCATTACTGCCTTGTCCTGCGTCACAGATGGATGAATTACGGCTCAGACAGCAACACGACCTTTCCCCACGCATTGTTATCAAGACCAGTGTCCATGGCGATTTTCAAAGGTTTCGTTCCAACACAGCGGATAGACTTGGAATGGAGATGCAAATGTGGCCTGATTACCATAACGCCATCCCAGAAGCAGACGGTGGGACTCGGGGCTTCAGGTGGAGGGGGAGCTGGCCGGGGCCACCTGGCTTTCTGGAGGCTTAGCTGAGGCCCCTCCCTCCCTGGACGAGACCCTTCCCTCCTTCTCTGTGACTCTTGGAGGGGAATGGTTTCTGCAAATGCCTCTGGGCACCGGCCCCATGTCAGGCACCAAGGCGCAATATGGGGTCAGTGGAGTCTGATCCTTATCGTCATGGGGCCAGCGCGTCTTTTGAAAACCTTGGCATTAGATGGTCTCCTGGTGCTGGTGACTGACTGTGGAACCCAGTGACTGTGAACCCAGGCTGCGCCAAATCCAAGTTCATGAGACGGAGCTGAACACTTGCATTTGGGATGATGTAAGTGAGCTGAGCCAGAACTTTCCACCCTCCCCTGCAGGGCTCACCACCCCCTCAGCCGGTCCACCAGGCAGCCTGAAGATACTCAGGTTGCGGGGGGCACAATGCTCCTGTCAAGGCTGTGGGTTGCACCCCCACCAATGTGCTGGTGCGGGATGTCAGGCAGGGCTGCAGCTCTGCCTCTGCACCGACACCCTGACGCCTGACTCCAGGGGGTCGCCCCAGCCCCTCAGGAGGCCCAGCACTGCTCTTCCCTCCCTGGCCGCCTTGTACTTCTCTTAGGGGAGTGAGTGAGCAGCTTGTCTCCCTTCTCTTTCCCTCTTGACACTCCCCTTCTTATCTCCCACCAGACCACGAGGTCAAGGGTGAAGGTTACGTGTGTCCTACTCGCCAAGAGAGCTCTTTTCAACACCCGGGGGAGCAGACGAGGCGCGGCCCCAGCGGACTCGACTCGCTCAAGTGCCGTTTATCTTTTTGTGTCCTCTGGTTCCCAGGGTGGAGACTCTGCAGGCTGGGGTGGACGATCAAAGGCTCCCCGGATGGAACTGGATGAAGCTCTGAGTCACACAGGCTAAAAATGCACGGGTTTGGAGGGGCCGCATACCCCCATCACCTCCTTGCCCGTTCGGTCTGGCCTCTCCTGGTAATAATGTGGGTGTTGATTAACAGACACAAGGCTGAGCCACAGAAGATTCCTTCTGGCACTGACCTTGGACAGAACAAGTCCACGTTCTTCCCTCAGTAAATCTATCATGTGTGGAAGGTCATTAGCACGACCTTGAAAGGCAAATGTCCTGTCAAGACCTCTTCAGTCCTAAAGATTTGGGCCTTCAAACTGGCCTTTCCGGAATGATCGTGTGCCTTCTCATTAGGCCCCCACTGCTGCGTCCAGCTTTGGGCCCCCGGGGAGCCCCTGTAATGGCCTTAGGGTGGGAGATGCAGCCCAGGGGTCCAAGGTGAGTGCCCGGCAGCGGGAGACCTCTGCCAATTTAGCAAGGACGAACCTTAGAGATCAGGGTTTGGAACTGGGCTTGTTCTCTGTGTCCCACCTGTGGGGTCTCATCTTGGAACCAGCATCACCCGCAGGACTGGCTCATAGCACCAGCCACACCCCAGGACCCCACTCAGCATGTCTGGGCTGGACCTGAGAGCTTGCATTTCTAACAAGGTTGCACATGATGCTGAGAGATGCAGGCTCCACGTACCACATGTAGCACTTTTCTGGAACTTATTTAAATGGACACTGATTTGACTGATTGGCAGCAGGTTCTTCCCTGTGGGGAACAGAAGGTGGAAAGGTGGAAACAGTGAGATTTTATTCTCTCGGGCTCCAAAATCACTGTGGATGTTGACTGTAGCCATGAAATTAAAAGATACTTGCTCCTTGGAAGGAAAGTTATGACAAACCTAGACAGTGTATTAAAAAGCAGAGCTATCGCTTTGCCAACAAAGATCCGTATAGTTAAAGCTATGGTTTTTCCAGCAGTCATGTACACATATGAGAGTTGGACCGTAAAGAAGGCTGAGTGCCAAAGAATTGGTGCTTTTGAATTGTGGCGCTGGAGAAGACTTTTGAGAGTCTCTTGGACAGCAAGGTATTCAAGCCAGTCAGTCCTGAAGGAAATCAACCCTGAATATTCATCGGAAGGACTGATACTAAAGCTCCAATACTTTGGCCACCTGATACGAAGAGCCGACTCATTAGAAAAGACCCTGACGCTGGGAAAGACTGAAGGCAAAAAGAGATGGGGACAACAGAGGATGATATAGTTAGATCACCACCGACGCAAAGGACATGAATTTGAGCAAACTCCAGGAGACGGTGTAGAACAGGGAAGCCTAGTGTGCTGCAGTCCAAGGAGTAGCAAAGAGTCAGACACGACTTAGCGACTGAACGACAACAACAAGGCAGCTGGTAGTCAGTCTGAGCATGAGAGGACGTGGGGAAGCTAGGGAGGCCTGTGACCACCGGGCTGGAAAATGAGAAAGCAGATGATACCGACTGGACACCGCCGGGAAGCCTGGGCTGTTCCTGTACCTCTTCTAGCCTGTGTGGGCTCCCCAGGTACAGATGAAGAGACTGATGCTCGGGAGGTGGGGACCCCAGCTGGGGGAGGGTGTCAGTGGTCAGCCAGCCCTGGGTCCAGGTGAGCACGACTCAGGCCTTGCCAGGGCTCCCTGTGGCATCTGGCTGGCCTTCAGTGGGGACCCCTGACTCGGGGCGGTTCCCTCCCCCAGGCAGGACTCCATGTTATCACCGCCCTGAATCAAGGCCACATGGGTCCTCTTCTGCTGCAGACCTGCCTCCCCCACGCCTGCCTCACAATGCCCTCGAGATCCCATACTCTCAGGGCATCCCCCCCTGCATGTCTGTGAGTGGCTGAGGGCAGGACTGCCTCTCCAGGGCCCGAAGTCAAGAGGCCAGGCTGCTCTGTCACTTCGTGGGGCAGCTAATAAGGCCCCTGATGAAGGATGGGGACGAGTTTCTGCACCACTAATTTCCGTAACTATCGCTCTTTGAAAGACAGCTAGGGGCCCGTCCAGACAGAGCCGTATCATGTGGCCAAGTTCACGTTCCATATCCCATTTCAGGGATCTAATAGAGCTGCCTCGGGAAATCCAGCAATATTTTTTGACCCACGGCTCTGTCTCCTTGGAGAAGGAAATTGCAACCCACTCTAGTGTTCTTGCCTGGAAAATCCCATGGACAGAGGAGCCTGGTGGGCTATAGTCCACGGGCTCACAAAGAGTCAGACACAACTGAGCGACTGAGCACATGGCCCTGTTTTGAGTTTCTTCCTCTGTTGAGCATCCCCCTAGAACCCGACTCTCTCCTGGGTAGTGAGGATGGCATTTACTCCCCGGCATGGAGCTGACTCCAGCCAGCAATTGCCATCAGAAGGACCAGCATTCAGGGAAAAATATGGGGTCACTCCAGGGCAGTCCCCTCCACCAGAAGGGTGACTCATTAGGCTGGGGTCCAGAGTGGTGAGAAGAGAGTGCGGGAGGGACAGATGAGCAGAACCGCCTTCGGGATCACTGTGTCTGGTTGTCGGTGCTCTATCCTGGCCCTGTGGGAACCTGGGCCTGTTCTAGCCTCTCTGTGCCTTGGTTTCCTCATCTGAGTAATGGGGATGCTGAGACACATCTCCTTATCATGAGGAAGAAAGGGGCTGACATGTACATGCAAAGAACTCAGTTTGCCGGGCTGGCAGGCATGCTCCAGTTTTCTACTCCCAATTCAGGGGCCCTGCGTTCTTGGGGACCCTGCACAGGAGATGCAGGTGAAACTCAGGGGCCCAACGACCCCAGTCAGTATCGTCAGGAGGCTGACAGTGCGTCCTTGGAGAGGCTTCCCTCACGGCCAGCCCAGCGTCTCGTGGGACAGGATGGGGTGGGTTTAGGAAGTGCTGAATGGAGAGACGGAGAGGGGCAGGTCCCAGGAGCTTATGAGCAAGTGTCTGCTCCGCATTCACCTGCCAGGTGGGATCTGCCCCATCCTCCAGGCTCCTGCAGCCAGGCCCGGGGCTGAGTGGCCAGGCTGGGTCTCCTCGGGGTCTGTCTGCCTGCAGCGGCCTTATCATCTCGGCTGGACCCCAAGGTCATGGGGCCTTGTAGACCTGCATGTCCCTCACAAATCCCTCCCCCTACACAGAGTGTGTAGGATGCAGTATGCTCCAGGTGCTGAGATCACACGCCCAGTAGCCCGGCCCCTCCCTGCCCATGGTCCCCAGTTCAGGTGCCTCCCCACGACAGCACAGACAGCCTCCCCTCCCCTTAGAGGGCCCTCCACCTGAGCCCTGCAGCCAGTGACCAGTGAACAGGGGAGAAGGAATCCCTGAGCCGCAGATGCAGCATCAGCCCCCTCCTCTGCAGGGATGGGGGTCTTCAGACAGGTGACGGTGTCCAGACTGCAAGCCGGCTTAGTGCCTTGCCTTGAGGCCCTGCAAAGGGGTGGTCCCAGGGGTTTTCTGCAGGGTCTTTCCCATCAGGCCCTCCCTACTTTGGAACTTCAAAATCCTAAATGTGCTGGGCAGCAGCTGAATGCAGGACGAGAACACCTGTCTTCCTCCTGGGCATCAGCTGAGAAGGGGTGTCCCGGGCTCTGTCTGCCAGCCCAGCCCCTGCCCCTTCCCTGGACATGTGCCCAGGGAAGGCTGACCTGGGTCCTTAAGGGGGCCACTCCCAAGGGGCCAGGCCTTGGAGTCCCTTGTCCACAAAGAGACTCAATCACTAAGCTCCCTGCAGCCCTGGGAGGTCGAGGGGACCCAGAGACGGTAGGTGGTCAGTCCCGAGTCATCACAGCTGCTCTGGACACCTGCTCATCCTTCCCAGGCTCCGCTCCAACCCTGGTGTGTGGGGCCATGACCCGGACTTGCCTAGGGAGGACTGTGGGGTCCAGAAAGTAGGCTGAGAGAGTTACTTCCCTGGTGGTCCAGTGGGTAAGACTCTGTGCTTCCATTGTAGGGGATCAAGGTTCGACCCTAGTTGGGGAACTAGAATCTCGCATGTCCCACGGTGCAGCCGGAAGAAAAGTGTTAATCAGAAGCAGATGGGGGACCCCATGGTGGGCTTTTCATGCTAACTGGGGGAGCAGAGCCTGGAGGAGACTTCTGCCAGAAGCTGGTGAGGTGAAGAGCAGAAAGGGGAGCATAAAGGGGGTACAAGCTGCCCTTGGCCCTGCCCCAGAGCAGGATGACCTGGGGACCTGCTGGGAGCTGACCCCAGGTCCCTGCTCACGATGCTGGGCTGGGGGACTGAGGGTCACAGGTCAGCCCTGGACAGCTGAGCCCCTAAAATGCCAGAAAGTTCATCATGTTCTCCCCAAGGCTTCAGGCCATTATGGCCCAGAGTGGACCCTGGAGACCTGCTGGGCCATCTCCTGGCTGTGAAGTCTTCATCCCTTTGCCCGTGTGGCCCTCACAGCCCTGGGCCTTGAGTTCTAGCTCTTGCTAGAAGAGTTCTAGCTCTAGCTCTTGGGCGAGCCAGGCAGTCTCTGGTTCCCACGGGAGTGAGCTTTCAGCGCAGATGGTGCCAACAGAGAACCGGGTCAGGCAGTGTCTCTGGCATCATCGCTGGAGTGGGAGGAACTGGGGGCACAGAGGTGTGTGTACACGCTTGAGACCCCCAGGTCCTGTGGTGGATGCAGTGCCCAGGACATTCTGACAGGAGCCCCGGGGCCCTGAGTGTCTTCCCCATGGGCTGGTCCCGCACCCCACTCTCTCGCCTCCTGCCTGCATGGGAACCAGTGGTCCCCTGGGGACCCAGAGGGCTCTGATGGTCCTACACGGGCCTGCATGCCTGCTGAGGCTGAAGGGGCTGCTGGGAAACAGGACCCCTTGGCCAGAATGTTCCGGAAGGCTCGTGTGTCTTCGTCTTGGGTCTCTTCCATGGAGGGACACTGTGGGCCTGCGGGGTGGGGTGGAGTGAGGTCTGGCCGTGTCAGGGTGAGCTGCAGACGCTGCCCCTGGACTCACACACGCTGCTCACTTTATCAACATGTGCTTCCCATTATCCCAGGACTGAGGGTATTTTTGGTGTCTGTATCCACTTGATTCAATTACAGGGACCGCGGCGAGGGATATTCCTGCCGGCGAACAGCAAACGCTCCAGTGCCCATGGACAGGAGAGGGAGGTGTGGGGAGAACGCTGACTCTGTTCCTTCCCAACTCCTGTAATTGACTTTTTAAAAAACGACATTAGCATTTAAATGGTCCCATCGTTATGAGGGTGAAGGTTCACTGGAATATGATCAATTTATTGAGCTCTTCAAATGTTCTCTGATATTTCTTTTCGGATGTGTCACGCCGCAGGGCCTTTCCGGCGGATCTTTGATTAGGCTCCGCGTGGGTGCAGAGGCCGCCATGTCTGCCTTTACTGGGCCTGAGCACTTGCCGCCGAGGTGTGCCCACCTTGCACAGAGCTGGCAGACTCCCCTCCCCATGTCTGGGGGGTACCATGCCTTGGCTCTCAGCTGCCCGGCCCACCTCCTCTGCCCACCTGTCCATGCGCCCGCTGTCCTGGGAGCACCGGGGAGAGAGTGCGGGGCTGTGACACAGGGGGACAGTCCTATGTGGGATGAGTGGAGGACAGAGCCCTGTCCCAACCCGGGGACTAGAGCCCTGCCTGAGGCCGTGGCTGGGGACGGAGCTGAGATTTCCATCCAGAGCTTTGTGAGCAGGGATGAGACACCAGCTGCAGGAGGGTCGCTTTGTGGACTGGGAATGTTTGGCCTGAATTACAGGGATCAGGTGAAAATGTAAAATGACCTAAAGAACAGCCTGTGGAACAATGGGGCACAGGCAGCAGGGCAGAGCGGCTCCCCTGGGGACACCTGGAAAGGTAATCAGAACATCCAGGTGGCCAGCTGAGGGGAGAGGCGCTTGCCCTCCGCGGGGCAGGGGCCAGGGGCCGGGGGCCCGAGCCAGACTTGACTGGATGGCTGCAGTTTACACACACACACACACACACACACACACACACACAGAGGCCTGGGGCTCTGAAAACCTCACCAGGACACGCTCTGATCTGGTTGGAACTTGGGGTCCCCAGAGTGCCAGCTTGTCTCCCTCCTACTTCGTCAAAGGCACACCCCATGCCCCAGGCTCTGAGCTCTGGCTGTAAGGACTGCGCTGGCTGTAAGAACGGGCCAGCATCCGCCTCCCAAAGCCCAGGGTCCCTCCCGGAGTGCGTCACTTAGGGGTTCCCAGTGGAGAGGGGCCGAGTACCACCTGAGACCCCTGAGCTTCACGACTGCAGACTGGACTGCTGACGTCACATCTGCTATGATCCTTTCCTCTCTCTGCCCTGGGCCCTGAGCAGGGCACTGTTTCCAAGGCTGAAGTGAGATCTCTGATGTTCTCTAGAAGAAAGATCCTTGGAGGAGCCACGTAGAGGCTCAGTACCCAGGGCTGGGATCCTCCCGTCCTGGGAAAGGGCAGACCATCCATCTCCCATCATAATGCCACCGACCCTGTCTAAAGTCCATTGTCTGTGTTGTGACTGCTCCCCACTCTCCCATGGTGAGGGTTCTGACTGCTTGACATCAGAGGGGAACCACCTGCCAACAGACACAGTGATCCCAGCAGGCTCTCCAGGGCCCCTGGGGGTGAGGTGGGGGATGGAGTTCTTCTCTGGCTGGGTCACATGCCCCTGCCCCCCAATCACAGTGACTATGATCATTCTCAACAAATTGCTTCCCAAGCATGGGACTCAGAGATTCTCAGCTGACAGCACTGATCCCAGTGCCCTGACAGTGCTTCCTGGGCTGTTACAACCAAAATGGGTTGGGTTTTGTGTTAGTTGCTCAGTCGTGTTCGACTCTTTGTAACCCCATGGACTGTAGCCCGCCAGGTTCCTCTGTCCATGGGATTCTCCAGGCAAGAATACTGGAGTGGGTAGCTATTCCCTCTCCAGGGGATCTTCCCGACCCAGGGATCCAACCTAAGTCTCCCGCACTGCAGACAGATTCTTTACCATCTGAGCCACCAGGGTTTTGTGGCGGCCCTATTTTGTCTCCCCAAGGCTGCATCCTGGTGTGGCCTGGAGGTTAGCAGGACATGCATGGGTTTGGAAACTGCTCAGAGACGCCCACGAGCGCAGAGCTTGTCTGACTAGATCTCGACATCCCTGGAAGCTGGAAGGCCTCCCACAGTCTCTCTAGAGCCGGAGCTAATATTTCAGGAGAGTGTCGTTACAGTGCAGGTGGCTTCATTGCCACAAAGCTCACCTCTCGCTCGGTCCCCACCAAACCTGCACCTCCCTCGCTGTCCTGCAGCTGGGGGTCCTCGGTGCCCCCAACCCTCAGGAGGAGTCTTCCCTGTGAATCCCACCCTGGCAAATGACCCCCTGCTCCCAGAGTCCTCAGGTCCCTGCGCGGCCCACGCGTCTTGTCTGCCTGGCAAGGCCTGTGTATGGGGCCAGTATCCATTATTGGGTCAGGAAAACCAGACCAATGCTTCAGGGCATGACTATCCCCACAGTGAATCATTAGAAGATAAACAAATTCCTTCAGAGGAAAGAAAATCATACACTTGCCTCCAGGTGAAAAATTGACATTTTAGAAACCAAAAACAAACAAACAAACAAAACCCCCAACAAAGCCACTCTTCAAACCCTTCCTAAAGCATTTGAAGATGGTCATTGAATGTGATGTCTGAACACGCAAAGGCAGTTTTGAATCTGGGGAAGAAACGCTTTCTCCCCAAGCTGGAGCATGGCAAAGAAAAGCCTTAAGGGCCACATGTTCTGTCCCCAGTCAGCTACTGCGCCCCCACAGAAGAGCCCCAGGACCCCAGCACCACAAAATACATCACCAAGGGACATGGGGGAAAGACTGCCCGCGAGGCGTGCCCCTGTCTCTGCCCTTGCCAGAGGCTGCTGAAGGAGCTTTTGCTCCAGACGGAATTCCAGGCCACTGGGAAACCAGCTCATCACTTTGCTATATCTTCAATTGCTTTTCTATGAAAACTGACTTAGCAGGAGAAGGTCCACATGCCTCTCCCTCCCTCCCATCTCCAGGTAAACAGCCATTTAAATGCTCTGAAAAACACTCACGCTGCAAGAGCCACACGGTTCATATGAAAAGTCAGACGGGAGCTGGAAACGCTCAACTCTTTATTTAAATGTTCCCCAAAGGCAGATCACATCTGAGAAGCCAGGGCATCGGATGCTGGTGTGCAAAGGCTTGGGCGGAAGACGTCCCCTGAGCCGGCGATAGAGGGCGCCGTCACCCCAGCTGCCGGGAGGCTGGGACAGCCCCCACCTGGGCCCCGGCTGAGAATGCAGGAGGCCAACAGACCACCGCCCAGGTCCCCTCAGGCGGCCAGCCGCCTGCCACACGGAGCAACTGGTCCCACCAGGCAGGGCCTGCAAGCCTGGGGTCTTGAGATGCTCCAGCACCACCAGTCAGGAAGACAGTTTCCTACCTGAGTGTCCCTCCAGAATTTGAGTTGTGTGCCCCCCCTCTACCACTCCTGGTTGGATGTTCTTGGCACCTCTGGGTGGAGAAGTGCCCCGTGGCAGCATCTTGGGGCTCATGGGCAGCCACGCCCAGATCACAGGGTCAGATTCCTGCAAATGGTATCAGGAGAGACAGAGGGAAGCCCTAATCCACGTGCGCTGATGAGGTTCTCCCCTCCCCTCGGCTCCCCAGGGTTCACCTGCCCTCTTGCAGAGAAAGTTCCAAAGTCCTGGGCTCTGCCCCCTGAGTGGTGCCTGACATAGCGGAAAATTCAGGAGAGAGAAAAAGGGAAGTCACCTCCAGGAGCAGCTCTGATGGGACCGTGACCCTCAGCCAGGCCTTGGGGGGAAGGTGCCCCCATCTCGGCGCACCCCAGCCCCTCCTGTGCTTCAGACTAATAAAACGGGACTTGGGGGGACCCCATGGGTGGCCAGGCCACCTGGGGAGGGAATGAATGAAGTTTACTCAAGAATTACACACGTAACAACTCAAACCATAATAACCAAGCTCGTGATTGGCATACCTCACAGCCCTGTGTGGCACAGGCCGGCTGACTATCTCGGCAGGTGTTTTCCAGACACAAGTCTCTAGGGGGGCCTCAGTGACCTTAACCGAGCTTCTCAGCTACTCCTAAGACCCTCCCCTATGTCGTAGGAGGCGGCTCTCTTCCTTGTGGGTGGATAGCCTCGGTGGTTGCTGGGAGAGGCAGGGCCAAGGGAGGGGCCTCCAGAGCCAGAGGCCCTGGCAGAACTGGCCCAGTCTCACAAGGCATCCCAGGATCTCAACTAACGGGGGCGGCCAGTCACCAGCCTGGGTGCCAGAACTGGGGCCGGGTCTCTGGGTTGAGGAGCTGGAGCCTCTGCCTGGCTCATAGATAGCCCCCAGCCTCTGTCCCTAGGGAAAGGGCCAAAGCTTGGCACTCACCGACCTCTCCATGGAAATGTCTGCATGCCGAAGCCAGCCCCAAGCACATTCCTTGTCTAGAACATTCTGAGAACACACGGATCAGCCTGTTTATAGGTAGGAGAGGGGAGCCAAGTTGGATGCGAGTTTCAGATGCTTTCCGTTTTCAGGTCCAAAGGGGCTTCCTTGGTAAAAGACAGAGCTGATGGTTCCACGCCAGGGGCCGGACCTGGGCAAATGCAGGGTTGATCAAATACACGTGTTTGAAGATGGGGCCCTCTGCTGAAGGCTGCCTCCGAGCACTCTGGCTGCACAGATGGCGAAAGACATGTGTGAACCTAAGTGAGGCTCAGGTCTGCATCCCGGGGGGCTTTGGAGCCCCTGAAAGTGTTCTGCCTGAGAACCCACAGAGGATTATGTTCCCAGGGTATCAGTATCCACTGCCCACTCCTGGCTTTGAGCATCCACTCAGAAAGTACCCACTGCACACCCACTGTGTACCGGCCTGGAACTAGCCCTGACACGTCCAGATCACCAGGCTCTTGGGAGACCCTGCACACACCATGGGGCCTACCCAGGGGTTTGCGGCTGACTTGTCCTCAGCCTGAGACAATTCTGTCTACACCAGCAGGTCCCACGGGTATGTCCTCGGGGGACACAGAAGGAGCCAACAGGACAGGTGTTAAAGAGAACATCCGGGTACCTGGCAGCATCATTTTGGCAACCAGATGCCAAATACGGCCGATCTGCATGCAGCCCTTCCCCCAGCCTGTGCCCACGGTTGTACATCAGCATCCCTGCAAACCCTTGGCTGCTCTGAAGGCCAACGGCACTGTCCCTGCTCCAGACTCGGAGAGCTCTGGGGACTCACCTGGAGTAGAGCTGCCAGCACATGAGGAGCTGGGGAAGGTGCATGGCGGCATCTCTGACTCCCAGTCCCCGCCCCAGCTACAGCCAGCCTCCCTGCTCCGCTCCCAGAATTTGGGAAGGAAGCACCTTGGTGATGGTGATTTCAGCCACACCTCAAAATCCTCCCCTTTGTTTCCCACTGATTCACCCAAATTCTGCCTGCATCCCTAAGCAATTTTCCTTCCCTCCTGGTGTGCTGAGGGAACCCTGCCCTGGGTCCTCCTGGACTTCTGGCTCTGAGAGTGAGTCCATGAGCCCCAGGAAGGCCAGCCACCCTGCTTCCTACTTGTGCCAGGAACTGGTCCTGCCCAAGCATCCTTTTTCTTAGTATTACTTTTTTTTTTTGAAGTAAGCACCTGTTTTCAGACCTCAGTGATGGTTTCAGTTGGTGCCAGTTCATATTGAGAGTCCCCTGGATTCCAAGGAGATCAAACCAGTCAATCATAAAGGAAATCAACCCTGAATATTCATTGGAAGGACTGAAGCTGAAGCTGAAATGCCAATACTTTGGCCACCTCATGGGAAGCACTGACTCATTGGAGAAGACCCTGATGCTGGGAAAGATTGAGAGTAGGAGGGAAAGGGTATGACAGAGGATGAATTGGTTGGATAGTATCACTGACTCAGTGGATATGAACAAACTCCAGGAGGTAATAGAGGACAGGGAAGCCTGGTGTGCTTTTAGTCCATGGGATCGCAAAGAGTCGGACATGAGTAAGTGACTGAATAACAAGTGCATACCAAACGGTCAGCCATTGGTGGAAGCTGGATGGGTGGATTGAGGGGGGACAGTGCACTTATATCCCGTCACCCGAAGACAGAGGGGGTGATGGGAGAAGCCCTGAGGTCCTAACGTGAATGCTCCCTGATATGGGGCTCTGGAGGGGCAACTGAGAGAGAAAACCACTTCCTCTGTGCACAGAAGTCAAGCCTGACACAAAGAACCTCCCACCCTCCTGAGTCCAGCTGCCCAGGTGAGACGGGGGCCCCTGAGTGGTAAGTGATATCCCCGAGAAGGTCATCCGTCTGGTCGTCTGTCCGGTGATGCTACACCGTGGCCCCCACAGCAGAGCAGGAACTGAAATGCAAGAACACTAACCCCAGGGACAGGGAAGTGAAAGGGTGACAGGCTGAGGTTGAGCGCATTTATGTGAGTATGCAGACATGCTACGTGCATGTGTGTGCACACCCACACTGCCCTTCACACCAGCACGTGCAAACGCCTGTGTGCACAGGTCGGTGCACACCTGACGTGGACACACAGTCAGCTGCTGTTGGTGGCTGCTCGTCAACTGTGCGTTGTCTCTCCCTAGAACTTGGGTGTTTATCTTTACAGATTAGAGACGAATCATGGGTAGTTTTGATTTTCTCATTTAAACAATCTTGCTTTTTATATGTATTATCATGCTTGGGAGATAGGTCAATATTCCTCTTAAGAGACTCAGGATTCCACAAGGTTTCGTCCTGATGGGGTTCCATGCTTTCCCGGTGACATAATGGAGGAAACATCCACCCCTTCGGTGATCAGAGCCTGGCAGTTCTGCAAGGGCAGGACTTCCAGGTGACACTGCTCAGGGGACGCACGGGGCACAGGCTGGCTTCCCTGTCACCTCCCCTGGTGGTCTCTGTGTCTGACCTCAGCTCCAGGATGTGCGTGGGCCTCTGGGTGGGCTCCACTCTGTGGGGATCTGGGCAGGGGACAGGTGCAAAGCCACCCCCTTGGTCCTGCCCTCCCTGTGCCCCTCCCCTGCCTCTGTTGGCCCCTTCACTCTGCCCTGCCGGGCCTCCTCCTCCTGCCGCCCCATCTCCTTAGCCAGGAGCCTTCTTCGTAGAGGCTCTTACTTTCCACTGTCTTTTCTCTCCACTGGCCAAGACAGAGGTCCAGCCAGGGCAGGTCAGAAGGACATGAGCCCATGGCGGGGGTCTAGGGTGAGGAGAGAAGAGGGGCCTGGCTGCTGACGGGACAGCTCCTGCCGGCCGGCCAATCTGCACGTCCCTTGGGCAGGTGGCCCGGACCCATCCAGCTCGGGCCTTCCGAGAGCCCTGCCCTTCCTACTCTCCTTAAGGATCTGGCACGAGCACATTTATGCCCATTCCACTGTGCGGGCCTAGCCTCTGGCTGCACCTCACTCACTCTTCACCTTGCACCGGCCCGACAGAGGGCCCTGCCCTGCCCCTCGGGCCTGGGCCAGCCAGGAGAGGCCCTGCCTCTTCTGCCGAGGATGCCACTGGTCCTTCTGGGCACACGAGCAGGGCTCTGGGGCCTCGGTGCCCCTTTGGCAGGGGGTGGGTCCCAGAGCAGCCTCCCCAACCCCATGCTTGAGGGGCCCAGGGCTGCTCTGGTGACCATGGGTGCAACTTCCACATCTTCTTGTTGTTCAGTCACTCAGTCATGTCCAACTCTTGCGACCCCATGGACTATAGCATGCCAGGCTTCCCTGTCCTTCACCATCTCCCGGAGCTTGCTCAAACTCATGTCCATCCACTCGATGATGCCATCCAATCGTCTCATCCTCTGTCATCCCCTTCTCTTCCTGCCTTCGATCTTTCCCAGCACGAGGGTCTTTTCCAATGAGTCAGTTATTTGCATCAGGTAGCCAAAGTATTAGAGCTTCAGCATCAGTCCTTCCAATGAATATTCAGGGTTGATTTCCTATAGGATTGACTGGTTTGATCTCCTTGCTGTCCAAGGGACTCTCAAGAGTTCTCCAACACCACAATTCAAAAGCATCAATTCTTTGGCTCTCATCAATTCTTCCACACCTGCTTTCTTGCAAAGATGGCACAGAGAGAGCACAGAGCAGACCAGCTTCTCTGGGCCCTGACGGCAGCGACAGGCTGTGGACAACACACAGAAAGCTCACTGTGCATGCAGCGTCTCCCCAGGACCAGCTGCAGCTCCAACTCCTGGGGCGGGAAGTACTGGGGGGACTGGAGAGACACGGGGGGCTCTGAATAGTTCTGCCTGAGGGCTTTGGGGAGCCTGGGTGGTTTGTGCTGCTGGTGTTGCCGTCTTCCTCCAGTGTCTCTATCTTTAGACAGCGGAGGTTTCCTGAATTGAGATGCGTCTCCTGAAACGTACCATTGGTTGGTTGACTGCTGCATTTGGAGAAGCTCCGGGGTCAGGATTCTAGGTCCCTGAGGACGCAGATCTTCAGAGTGGGTTTTGCACTGAGGTCCCCCCAGCCACATCCAGCCATAGCTCTGGTGCCAGGGGCCCGTCCATGGCTGTCTGAACGTCCTGGCTCACTGTGGAGGCCGATTCGACCTCCTGGCTGCAGGCCAGTGTCTCTTGCCCACACAGGAATGTTCTTGGTGCATCGGGCTTGCTGACCACAGTGCTCTGCGCATGGCGGGGCCTCCAGACACCACCCGGGATGCAGCAGTCAGCTCAGTGCTGCTGTGGAGACACCCTGCGTAGATGTGGAATCACACCAGCCCCCTGCGCTCTGCAGGCTGTGGGTGCTCCTGCCTGGAGAAGGTCTTTACTTCGCCCCCTCCCCCTGGATGGCATCCAAATGGGGGGAGGGTGTTCAGTGCTGGTCCAAGGAGGCAGAATCAGGCCACCCCCTGGGAAAGGACATCTCCCTGGGAGGTGGTCCAGGAGAGGGAGTGAGGAATCAGGGAAGACTAGGGGACACCTTGAAGGGTTTTCTCTGCCATGAGCAGAGGAATGGGTTGAGAACTAGGCAAGGAACTTGAAGATGGAGAGGCCAGCTATACAGGGTCACAGGGCCCCTGGATGGCAGTGGGGATACTGTGATGACAAGAGGAGCATCTTGACGTGAAATGGAAAGTCCCCAGACACATGGCTCCCGTGTCCCTAGAATTTACATCCCCAACCCCTGCTCTGGCCTCCCTCCTTTCGGGTTACAGGACTCCCAGGTTCGACAGCAAGATAGGTTCATCTATTGCTTCCAGAGCCTGGGGTTCGCAATCTTAAGAAGGTGTGGGCCTATGCTCGGTGTGAGTGTATGCACACGCGTGTGTGAAGGGACTCACCCCTGGTGCTGGGTGGCTCCTGAGGTGCCCAGGCCCCAGTGTCTGAGATGTCTGCACCCATCCCATTCCTAGGCCACACCCCAGGGCGGCAGCAGACTCACATCATAAACCCGTTTTTCCTCCCCTACAGGGAGGATTGGGACCAGCCTCCATGTTCCTTTGTCTCTGCAGATTAGCCCGGGGAACCACGTGCTGAGGAGAAACCCAAGGAGGGTGCTCTGTGGAGAGGGTGGATCCCGCATGGGCTCCTGGGTATCCGTGTGGCCGAATAGCCCGCTGGTCTCCCAGGGGCCCTCCAGGTGTGCAGGGCGAACATCAGCGTTCCCGAGGGGAAGTCTGAGCCTATGGTGCTGGGTGAGGCCCCCAGGGGCACTTGGTCCAGGACAGTTAGCCCACAGGCCAGGCGAAGCACCGTCCTGACCTTCTGGAGGGCCTGACGGCCGGCAGACACAGCCGTCTGCCCCACGCCGCCCCAACTGCAGGCCAGCCCCTCATGAAGCCTGGTTCCTGTCTGTCTGCTGGCCATCGAGCACAGTGACCACAGGCAGCAGGTGACGAATGGCCGGTGTCAAGGCCTGTCATGCCAACGGGGCCCCGAGGAAATGCGAGAGGCTCTCAGAGCAGCTTTATTACCAACCTGTGGCCGAGAGATGATCAATCACGCTGATCAGGGCAGGCAAACAGGGGAGACGAGAGGCAGATGCCGGCCTGGAGGCTGGGGGTCAGTGCTGGGGCGGGCAAGGGGCGGCCAGGGGAGGATGGCATACTGAATGTTGGACTTGACTGCCGTCAGGCCCCGCTGACTCTCTTGCCCTCCTTTGGTGACCATGCTGGCCTTCCAGGGGGATGGAAATGCAAGATCAGCATGGAGGAGGGACAGTCTGGGCAGGGTGGCCAGTTCCCTCCCCAGGGAGGAATCAGAACCCAGCGTGTCTCTCTGCGATGTTTTGTTCATAGACCTGGAGCCAGCGGTGGATGGCAGGGGTGGAGGGGGGATGGGGCAAGTCAGTGACCCCTTGAGAGGGCCCTGCTGCTTCTCAGAGACCCCAGTCTTGAGCTTCCTGCAGGCCAGGGACTAGAGACCTTGAGCGGAATGACACTGAAAGAGTTGGGTGGCCATCCTTCCTGCCAAGGTGTCAGGGCTGCTGGCTGGTGTTGGCTCCTACGGCCGGTTGTGTAAGGTGGGCTCCCGGGGCAGGGCCGGCTGCTGGGATCCCAGATGCCTGCAGCTGTCCCCTTCCTGGACAGGATCCGGAAAGCACTGTGCCGGCGGGTGCTCCCTCCGCTGAAGCGCAGTTTCTGGGCCATCACGGGGCGGCTGCTCTGGGCCCAGGGCTCCCATCACAGGCTGACTGCAGGGAGGGAGCCCCCTGGCCAGGAGCTCGGGGCCCGAGGGAGGGCGGGGGCTGCCGCTCTCACAGTCCAGGCCAGGATGAATCAGACCTTTCTTGGGGAAGTGCCTCCCGCACAAGGACGTTTTAGTCAGACATAATTGCGAGGAAAAATAAACCTGCCTTAACAGAAAACAGCTTTCCAGTTGTTTTTTCCTCCTTGAAGCCTTTTCAACTCCAGGTTTTGGCAAGTCCTGGCTGTGGGTGATTGTCAACACCGCGCAGCGTCCAGAGACCGAAGCCAGGGGACGGAAGTGGCCCTGCAGCTGAGAAGGGCCCGGGACACGGCCCCCTGGGCACGCGTGTGCTCGCGTGTGCGCACACACCCTCACCGGGTGCCCGACCGCAGACCAAAGGCAACTTTGTCTTGGCCTCGGGTGCAGATGGCTCGGCGTACCTCGGAGGCTCTGGTCCCGAGCGAGGAAGCTGCGGGCCTTCGCGGGAACGGCGGATCCCAGCACGCAGGGCTCTCCTGCCTGTCCTCACGTCATCCCCATTGAAGGTCACCCAGGGTGCAGGAAGAAGGCCTAGGAGCCCAGAAGCATCCTTCCTTCAGGGAACTGGATGGAGTCTCTGAGGGACTCGGAAAGTGGGCAGGACCGGTCTGGCATTTGGTCCCTGGCTGCGTCCAAAACTGAAAGTCCTTCACAGAGCCCTCCCAGTGGCAAGATGCGGTGACGGGCCGTCGTCAGGGTTGAGCCCACCACCGGCACATCTGATGACCTCCAGTCTGTAACTCCCCCCGATTACAGATGGGCCCAGCTGGACCTTCCTCCTCCCTCTGGTTTGTCTTTCTTTAGGGGTTCTGCCAAAGGGGCATGGGGGATGGGGGGTCAGCAGCAGGCAGCTGCAAGGAGGGGCATGGGCCGGGGAGCCCGGGGGACAGGACGCCCATCTCTTTGTTCATTTCCAGGAACTTGTTAGAGGCTCCGTCAAGCCCGCGGCTGACAGCCTGGTGTTACTCACTTGGCTGGGTTCTGGAGACGCGGGCTCATTTGCCAGACAAAATTAATGAGAAAAGAAAGACTTAAACGAGATAGAAATTTATGACTTCCACTGGGCCAGTCTCCCCGTGCACTGCTGGGCATTTCATTGGAAATAACGCTGCACCCTAGGAAGCCAAGACGGGGGCTGTCTGGCGGGCTCTGCCCGGCCCTTTGCTGGAAGGTGCGGGTCCTCACACTGCTGTCTGCACACGGTGAGGTCTCAGTGGCTCTCAGTGGCTCCAGCATCTGAAACACCCGTGTCCAAACCCAAGCCCAGAGGAACAAATGCACGGTGTCGGCGCGAGGCCTGCGCCCAAGGCCCGGCCCTCTCCTCCCTGCCCTCACCACCGCCGCCCCCCGAAAACACAAAGGAGAAGAATGGAATGGAAAAGCCAGCAATGCGGCAGCAAAATAAACCCTTCCTAATGGCTACCAAACTTGCTGAGTGTCAGTTAGAGTTACTCTGTGCAGAGTCTGTAATAATCGCGCCGCTCGGAGACAAGGCCGCTCTCCGGCAGGAGCCGCCGTGACAGGCCCTGGAAGGCAGGTGTTACTGTAATTAGCTATTGTTTGACTATCAAAAGTCAGGGCTGATTAAAGCCACTAAGCACAAGTGCACTATTTTATTTCAAAGAATATTATGAACTGCACGCTGGGGCCCTTTCAGAGAGGGCCTCCCTTCCGCAGCCGGCTAAGAGCCCATGCCAGCAGTAATCAAACACGAAATCTGCATAAACCTTCAGGGTTTAATTCAAGCAGAGACCTTTCATTAGAAATATGTTACTTTATGAAATCTGGTCGCCAGCAAGGGGAGAAAAATGTGACTTCTTAAGAAAAGTGAATGGCACCTCTTTAGTGATTAACCCGAGATTAATGGAGGTCCCCACTGCTCGGCCTGAGTCCATTTTATTGCTAATTCATTTAGGTACCATTTCAGATACGCTGATGAGAGTTACCTGCCAGGGCGACAGGTTTTGGCAAGCAAGGCTAGCCATTACGGTCAAATCCCAAATACACTTTTTATTAAAGACGCTTTGAAAAGTGTCTTACATTAGTCTTTTTTCCCTTTTCTTTTTGGGGGACTTTGTATTTAATGTACTCAATTAGTTAAAACTTTGGATCCTAATTCATCAATCAGAGATGGATGTGATTGCTACACTTTTGGTGGCTCCTTCCTTCCTTCCCCAAAGCTTGGTCCACGGTCAGGGCCCTGCGCTCCGGATACACTTACCCACACATGTGCACATGCATGCACACCCATGTGTGGGTGTGTACATGGGACACATGTGGGCACACATAATCTATCCACCCACACTCACGGACAAAGACCCCCATGTCCACACATGCATTCAGGTGCCCACACTTACCTGCCACCCACGCACATGCACACCCACACACCCATATGCATGTACACACATGCATGCAGGCACACATGCACACATACACACGCACACATAACACGTATACACACACACCATACAAACACACACACACATGCTCACCCTCACACTTGAACATATGGGGATCAGAGGGCTCTCAGGGCACAGTAGATATGGAAGGAGGTCTCTCCTTCACTCACCACCTCTGCCCCCAAAGGCAGCTCCCAAGGCAGAGCATCCTTCACCCACAGCCTTCCCACATTCTGGGGACACCTGCCCCAATGGTGCTCCACTCTACCCTACAGGTCCTGCCCAAGCCTGCCTACCCGGAAGCCTCTGCAGCCCCATCCACACCTGTCTTCAAATGGCCTGGCTGCCCTGCTGCCCACAGCAAGTGAGCTTTGGCTCCACCCACTGACTCAGTGTAAACCCCAGACTGTGAGGGCAGGGCCAGGCAGGCCACACATGTGCACAAACCTGTGGTCAGTGAACAAGTAGAGGGATGGATGGATGCAGGGAGATCTCACCCCACCTTGGACCCAGTCCAGAGGATGGAACACCATGGGCCTAGCCTCCTGATGCTGAGGGCACCCTGTTGACAGTATGTCTGTCTCACACCATGTGTGGGGTCCTCTGGGTCAAGGGCAGGGGTCACTCTGTCCCTACAGAACCAGTGAGAGGGATAAGACAGGGAGGAGGAACCCCAACCCTCAGAGGAAAGGCAGTGCTGTCACATTCTGCCACAGCCTCCTGTTTGCAAGGCACTGGCTGTATGCCCTGTTTCAGCCTCACTGCAAGCCCAGGAGGATGACAGGACACGACCCACGACCACAGTCCCCACTGTTTGGTGGGCGAGACACCCAAGGCTCAGGATGGCCGCCTGCCCCCAGGCCCAGGCCTGGCCAACGTGCTCATTCACTGGCACAGCTCACATGGCT
>NW_011494861.1:9937545-9945347 GCF_000754665.1 Bison bison bison
ATTCCTCACTCTTGGGGTAGGGGCACAGGGCAGGGGGAGCGTGGCCTTGTCCACCTGATCTAGGCCTGGGATGCTAGCTCCATCCCTAGATTAAGGCAGAAGCCTTGGAGCCCCAGTTTAGCACCTCCCCAAACCCCTCATCACACCAGAAGCTTTTGAATCTCCTTCAACTAGTGCATAGTCAAGGCTGTGGTCTTTCCAGTAGTCGTGTATGGATGTGAGAGTTGAACCATACAGAAGAAGGGTGAGCACCGATGAATTGATGCTTTCAAACTCTGCTGCTGGAGAAGACTCTTGAGAGCTCTTTGGACAGCAAGATCAAACCCGTCAGTCCTAGAGGAAATCAACCCTGAATATTCATTGGAAGGACTGATGCTGAAGCTGAAGCTCCAATACTTTAGCCACCTGATGCAAAGAGCCAACTCAGTGGAAAAGACCCTGATGTTGGGAAAGATTGAGGGCAGGAGAAGGTGGCGGCAGAGGATGAGATGGTTGGATGGCATCACTGATTTAATGGACATGAACTTGGGCAAACTCCGGGAGATGGTGAGGACCAGAGAGGCCTGGCATGCTGCAGTCCATGGGGTTGGAAAAAGTTGGACACGACTTGGCTACTGAACACGCACACAACTAGTGCAAAACTAAGGACACGCAGCCAGTACACCAGTTATTCTAAAACCCTCACCTGTGTTCAAGGGGAAAGGTGAATGTCTGCAGGGGGGGCTGAGCCCCAGGACCTGGCGTGTCTTGAGCCCCTTCAGTGAACCCAGCCCCCGACAGTCTCGCTGGGATCCAGACCCCGCATGGACAGAGCAGCAGGGCCCCAGGGGAGCCCAACATCTCTGGCTGCATGATGCCAGCTACACGTGCACTCAGGAGAGCCCTGCACCTCACATGCTGTGGTTTTTATTCCTGAGTCCTAAGAACTGCAAGTGAAATGTATTCAGTGCCTGGTCAGAGACTGTGGGAGGGGGGACCTGCGATGCACAGACCCCAGTGGCTCAGACTCCCTGCAGCCAGGCCCTGTGGACACAAGCTTACCATGGGATCTACAAAAAGAGTCCCAGTAGAACCTGCTCTGAAGGAAACTGTGAGCCAGATTCTCCAGGGTTGGAGCACTTCTTGGGCACCAGCTATCTTTGGAAGTCTCCAGAAGCTGCCATCCTTCTGCAGCCCGACCTGTGTTCTGATCTGGGCATCCCTGTTAGGAGGGCTGCCCCTGAAAGAGTGAACAGACAAGTGGAGGGCCCCTTCATGGGAAGTGGTCTCATGGGCAGGACCCAGGAGGTGACTGGTCCAGCCCATCCCACCCGTCCCACCTTGTCCAGCTTGTGGACAAGGAGCTAAAGCTGGAGCGTGTGTATAGGGGGCAGAGGAGAGGAGACCCCAGGCCTCCCAAGGATGGTGGCAGGGCCACTTCCTCAGGTCCGAGGGGCAGACCCAGGCCAAGGTGAAGCCAGGGTCACTTGGCCTCTGAGGCAGGAACACACTTTCCCTGCCACCCCGGTCTACCTCCAACTGACCGTAATGGATGGCCTGGCCTCACCCCAGAACCAGAGCTGAGAGATGCAGCCCAGGATCCATGTGGTCCCGGCGGCCAGTCCCACCTGCTGGCCTCGTCTGCAGTCAGTTCAATGCATAGTAAGTTGATTTACAGCCACGGGCAGTTCTGAGGCCAAGCCTTTCTGGCGGCAGGGCTGATTCTGGCCCTGTCCCGGGCTGGCTGCAGGACCTGGGTGAACACAGCCTCCTGGTGGGCGGGATACCCCACGGCTACTGCCTTGTCATTCTTGGATTTGGTCGGCAGTGACTTGAGAGTGAATTTCTTACCCCAAATTTCTACCGGTCACTGTTCTCTGAGGCCAGTTTGCCATCGGGGAGTCCCTGCTAGCTGGCACCTCTGAGGTCTGTGGCAACAGCAGAAGAGCCCCACACTGGGTGGGGCTTAGCTGCAGGGGCCGTCTCCACAACCTGGGGGGTCTCTCAGCCCCTCCCTCTCGGGTGTCCGGCATGGGTGGGGTGGGCTTTTGATTTTGATCTTGAGACTTCCAGGACCTCAAAAGGACTTGGCTGCCCAGACACTCCCCTTAAAATTAGAAGGATTCCCTTGCATTGGCGGGGCTGGCTGGGCAGGCAGCCAGGCCACGCCATTATCCTCCCACATCTATCAGGCCCTCCACCTATGGCCAGCTGATCCACTCCCCTGCAATTGAAAGCTGTACCTGTGTGTATCTGTTCCCCCTGGAAGAGTGAAAAACACACCCAAGAACCCTATGTCTGAAAGCCCATCTCCAAAGAATCTAGCAGAGTTGGTGGGCCAGGACACAGGGATGGGAGCCTTTGCTGGGTGACAGGGGTCTCTGCATCCTCCGGGCAGAGGGCCTGTGCACCTCTGGAGGAGGCCCAGGTAGCCAGTGGTTTCCCCCAGCAGGAGGCAAAAACCCCACCCAGAACCCCACCCACCTTCAGAACCAGGCTGACCCCAGAGATGGAAGCAGAGCAGTTGGGATTGGACGTGGAGGGTGGGTCTCAACGTCTTCCTGAGGTCCAGGATGTGGGGTCCGGGCTGGGGGCCTGACCCAAGGCATCGCTGATGGTCCCATACCTTCTGTATTCTGGGAATATAAGAGTATCCCAGTGGACTCTTGGGCTGGGCTGGGAGAGGAAGGCCAACCTTGGAGGATGCTCCAGTGCCCAAGCCCTCTCCCCACCCTGTTTGTCATCACTGGGAGGATGAGAGCTGTGGAGGCCATGGATTTTTCTTTATGAAGGGACAGACTTTCTCTGACCTGCCCCAGGTAGTCAGGGCCACGGGGCTGCCTGCTGGCCAGGGCTGTCCCCCACAAGCCATGCATGCACAGCTGGGCTCCCTCATCTCCAGGGCCCGCCCTGCACAGCTGGGTGTCCTGTCCTCTGAGGCCCCATCTAATGGTTCTCCTTTAAACGCACGTGTTAATTATCTTGCCACTGCTGTAATTTCTCCCCGTGGTCCATTAATTAAGGGGTCACGATCTGAGAGCATGTTTACCCAATAAGCTTTCTTTTTTAATTATCCTAATTGCTTGGAGACTGACAAAGACTCTCCTCTTCCCCTTCGCCGGTGGATTAGCGGGTGACAAACGCATGGGCAAACGTGCACCCCACCCACACTGGCCGAGGGACTGGGCCTGCACCCACAGTGTGGCTGGGGCTCGGGTGGCCCCACTCAAGCCCCAGGGCAGCCAGGCTCGTAGCCGGGGCCTGCTCACCAGGTAGTCACACGGGTGTGAGAATGGGATCCACGCTGGTCACAGCTGGAGGGCCCAGGCTAGCAGGGGTGTCGGTGCCTGCTGGCCGCATCCTAGGGTCAGGGCCTGTCAGCTTGTTCTCATGAATGTTGTCTGTAAGCTGCAGCCAAACCTGACCCCGATATAAGCAGCACCTGAAATGACAGCTTGGCCTCCTTATATAACTTGCTTAAAACCAGCATCAAGGCCCTTCATTCTATGAGTGAGTGGGGCTTCCTGTGGGCCAGGCTGGGCCTCATCTCAGTGATGGAGGGGTTGGTACCCTGCTCTGTCCCCTCCTCACTGATGGAGGGACTGGTATCTTGCTCTGCTCCATCTACAGAAGGAGGAAGAGGAGCTCCAATCACTCAGGGGTCAGTGGAGCAGCCTTTCAGCCACTCGGTGGGGCCCATTCTCATTTCGAGCTGCTGTGAGTGTAGACACTGGAATGTTAAATGGGGCAGCTGCTGGCGAGGCCATCTGGTGGTTCCCCTCAAAGTTACCCAGAGTCACCACAGGACAACAGGTCCAGGCCAGGTATTTAGCCGAGAGAGTGGAAACCGGGAGCTCAAACCCTGGACCCTGGAGTATGCAGATTCACCGCAGCCCTAATCTCAAGAGCAAAGATGGAGCCCAACTCAGACACCCATCCATGGACGAATGGATAAAGACGTGGCGGTCCATCCACTCAGTGGACTCTTACTCAGCCACAAAAAGGAACAAAGGACTAACACAGGCTGTGACGTGGGTGAACCTCAGAAACACAGCACTGTGTGAAAACCTTCAGACACAAAGGCCACAGCTGTGACTCCATTTATACGAAGCCTCTGGAGCAAGCAGACTGTAGATGGAGACAGAGGCAGGCTCATCTTGGGGGAGTGGGGGTGGGTGTGTGGGAGTGGCTGCTGGGGGGACAGGGTCTTCTTGAGGCTAAAATGCCCAGAACTAGTTAGGGATTGTACCTGCACAGCTTCACACAGGTACTCAATGCCACGAAATTGTTCACTTCAAAAGAATTGATTTGTATGTGCTGCAGAGAAGAGGAGATGGCAGCCCCTGCCTGTCCACTCTTTCGCTCCATTCGTAGGGGCTGCCCAGCTCCCGGGGTGGGGGGATGAGTGACCCTCGTGAGTGGAGGGACCAGGGCACCAGGGGTCCATGCACTTGCTCTGTGATAGATGCAGCCAGGGCTGGGCTGGGGGTGGTGCTGGCGTCCTCTCCGGGCATCCCGCTGTGCCGGGCAAGCCCGCCTGTTCCCTGCAAGTTTACGTCTCTTTAATAAAGATTAAGATGTCAGGGGGCCAGCCTTGCACAAAATCCCACTTTTATTAACTTCTCATTACCAGCTGAAGGGCGAACCTATTTCTGAGCTTCTGAAGCGGCAAGAAGAAAATAGTTATTAAGTGTGCATTTATGACGACCGGAGCTTACAGCCATGCCTGCTGACTCAGCGAGCGGGCCTCGCGCCTTCCTGCCTGGACTTGAGACCGCAGTGACCTGGTAAAAAAAGTGACCACGTGGCCTGACCTGGGCTGGAGCCACCGGGCTGGAGATGCAGTGGGAGGAGGCCAGGGCTTGACCGGCTAAGCCGGATGGGCTCAGCGTGAGGGTGAGGTGATCAGAGAGCTAAGGGGCCCTGCCTGACTGGAAACGTGTCCTGGGGGCTGCAATGGACACCGAAGGCATGGTGCCTATACGGGACCGAAAGTCCCTCCAGCCCGAGTCACCCTCATCTCTCCAAAGCTACCTGAGCTCCCAGCCTCGTCCTCCCAGATGGACCCCATCATCCACCTTCTCTGGGCTGCCCCTGGGAAAGGCTTCAGAGTATGGCGTTACAAAGTCATTTCGGGGCCCCTAGACCAGAAAGTCAGTCCTGTTGACTTCACTCCTTCTGTCCAGAGTGACTCAGCACCCCTTTCCCAGGGCGTCAGATAGGTCCCTCAAACCACAGGTCCCTGATGTCCCCACCCAAGGACAATGCTCTGTCCAGACCAGAGGTCACATCCAGAGGCCAGAGTCAGCTTGTCCCCGTCTTCCTGTCACCCTCAGTCCCAAGGCTCTCCCCACCTCTCCCTTCGCTTTCAGAACTCCAGGGCGGCCCAGGCTCCCTCAGACCCTGTCTGCCATACATGACCCGGAGGGTTGCCCCAGCCCCAGGGTTCTCCAGGCTCAGACGCCCTCTGGGGTGTCTCCAGTGCATCTCAGATGTAAGGTGCACCAAGAATCAAGTCAAACTCCCACCTCTACCTGCCCCCCACCCAGGATCCCCCTGCAGATGCCCCTGCAGGGGTCCTAGGGCACCTCCTATCCATAAACTGATGCTTCTCCCTCCAAAATGCCCTAAACACGTCACTTCTGTCACCTCCCTGCTCCCTCCCTTTTTCCAGCTGCCTATACCTTTGACTACCTGAAGGCCCTGCCCCTTGGAGCATCCGCTGCTCAGGATCCCCAGCCTAGTCTGTGGTCCTTTTGTTAAAACATCCTGAGCAGAACGAGACAGATGGACGGGGCCTCCATGGGAAGGGGCCTGACAGTCACAACGGCCGGCTCAGAGCCCAACTTGGGCACTGCATGCAGTGTATCCTCAAAAAACACGTGGAGCAGGAACCAGCTCAGGGCCCAAGGGATGGGCGGCCTCATGGGAGCTTTGGGCAAGGTCCTCACCACTCTGTGCTTGGAACGTTGGTCTACAGTGGGGGCCTTCCACCCTGTGGGTGAAGCTGAGTGCGGGGATAACCCCAGGATGGAGCCGAGGCAGAGGAGACTCTGCCAGGTTGGTCCCCAGAGCCAGTGAATGAAGGAACGAATGTTGCTGTCCCACCAGCCTCCGCCACGTGACCAGCGGTCAATCTTCCAGAGGGTGTTAAGGACTTCTCCGTGTTTCTTATTTACACTATTTAAGGAGCTGTTTCCCTCAGTGTCAGTCTCACCCAGGCAGGCTCTCTGCAGAGTGAAGCATGAGGCTGGCCAGGAAAAGGCTGCTGTGCCTAGAGGGGCCGTGAATGAGTCTTCAGGGAGTCACAGTGGGACACAGGGAGGGACGAACTGTGGGTGGCTCTTTGTCTGGGTTTTCTGGGGGCTTTGTTGGTAGGGGCCGGGCCCCGGCCCAGTGGCCAGCAGTGGCCTTGCTCTGAGCCTGCAGCCGGCAGGTGCCCAGGGCGGTGGGAGCAGCTTTCCCACCACCCGACAGGTGGTCCCGTCTGGCCTGGATGCCCCACAGGAGAGCAGCGTTCCCTACATATTTGGGATTGTCCCGGAATTCCGGGCTGCGCTTCACTTTCCCACACCTGGGGCAAGGCCACAGCAGAGCGGGGGGAGAGGGGAGACCGGGCCTCAGGGCAATCGGATCCTCAGGCTGTCATGCTGGGCCTGGTCAGCCAAGCATGTTCTCAGAATGGCCTTCGAAGCCCTGGGCCTCTGGTGCAGCTGGAACCCAGGCAGATGCTGCTCCGGCAGCAACATGTCCTGGGGCAGCATGAGGAGCACGTCCATGGGAGTGCAGGGGACACACTTGGAGGCAGAGGGGGGCCAGGCCCTGAGGGGACGCTCAGGTGTGTGCTGACCACATTGGAGCAGAGGCCGCGCCCAGAGGAGCCACCGTTTGGGCAGGCCCTCGGCCCGGGAGCACTCCTGCTGCAGACGGACTTTTCCGTGTGCGGGCAGGCGGGCCCCCGGGGACAGTGCAGAGGGTGGACAGCTTCCAGCCCGTTCCATGCCTGGCAGCACCTCGGAGGGTGTGGACCAACTCAGAGCTGCCATGGATGGAGGACCCAGGCCAGAGGGCACTCCTGTTGTCTGTTGTTATTATTATTATTATTACTGGTGTCACCCTGTTCATTTTAGGGCTTCCCTACACTACTTCCTTATTGCCAAATTCAGACTTAAATTGAAGAAAGTAGGGAAAACCACTAGACCATTCAGGTATGACCTAAATCAAATGCCTTATGTTTATACAGTGGAAGTGAGAAATAGATTTAAGGGACTAGATCTGATAGACAGAATACCTGATGAACTATGGACGGAGGTTCATGACATTGTATAGGAGACAGGGATCAAGACCATTCCCATGGAAAAGAAAGGCAAAAAAGCAAAATGGCTGTCTTAGGAAGCCTTACAAATATCTGTGAAAAGAACAGAAGCAAAAAGCAAAGGAGAAAAGGAAAGATACTCCCATTTGAATTCAGAGTTCCAAAGAATAGCAAGGAGAGATAAGAAAGCCTTTGACAGAGATCAGTGCAAAGAAATAGAGGAACAGAATGGGAAAGACTAAAGATCTTTTCAAGAAAATTAGAGATACCAAGGGAACATTTGATGCAAAGATTAACTTGATAAAGGACAGAAATGGTAGGGACCTAACAGAAGCAGAAGATATTAAGAAGAGATGGCAAGAATACATAGAAAAACTGTACAAAAAAGAGCTTCACGACGAAGATAATCACGATGGTGTGATCACTCACCTAGAGCCAGACATCCTGGAATGTGAATTCAAGTGGGCCTTAGAAAGCATCACTATGAACAAAGCTAGTGGAGGTGATG
>NW_011494861.1:9945846-9946009 GCF_000754665.1 Bison bison bison
ATAGGAAAAGCAGTACGTCAAGGCTGTATATTGTCACCCTGCTTATTTAACTTCTATGCAGAGTACATCATGAGAAATGCTGGGCTGGAAGAACCACAAGCTGAAATCAAGATTGCTGGGAGAAATATCAATAACCTCAGATATGCAGATGATACCACCCTTA
>NW_011494861.1:9946499-9955726 GCF_000754665.1 Bison bison bison
TGAGAGGGATTGGGGGCAGGAGGAGAAGGAGACGACAGATGAGATGGCTGGATGGCATCACTGACTCAATGCACATGAATTTGGGTGAACTCCGGGAGTTGGTGATGGACAGGAAGGCCTGGCGTGCTATGATTCATGGGGTCGCAAAGAGTCGGACACTACTGAGCGACTGAACTGAACTGAACACTACTTCCTCTACAAAGGGCACTCGTGTGGGCTTGGGGCTTGTCTCTGGGTTTTTGCAAGCTCTGCTCTTCTCATGATCCCTCGGCATGGAGGCCAGTTTTGGGGAGGGGGTGGCTTGGAGCAGCCCTGAGGGAGTGCAGGCACCTGGAGGCATCTGGGAAGCCCTGGCCCAGATTTCTGGGTCTCATCACCTCAGGCGCTCCGTGAGGGCCTCGCCAGACCGGCTCCTTCTGGCTCTGCTGGGAAGGGTCATCAGCTTATAAACGGGCACTGACTGCTCCTCCCCCCAGCCCCTGTGCTCTGACAGAGGGAGGCCTGGGTCTTCAGGGTCCAGGGAGCCCCCAAGTCAGCCACCACACTCATGGCGCAAGCAGACCCTTGTCTGTCAAGGAGCAGCACGTTTTATTACTGTAAGCCCAGAGTTAGACAACTGGGGCTCAGGCCCTGGTTCTAACCTCTCAGCTGTGTGACACTGTGCGGGTTACTGACCCTCTTTGTGCCTCGTTTACTCGCCTACAGAATGCACTCTGGTTGATCTCACATGTTGGCCCCACAGCCAGCCTTTTGTAGCAGGTATAAGCACCCAGGCTCACTTAGTTCTGCCTTCCCCCAGAAAACCCCCTGCATGGGAGCCTTCAGTTTAGCTTCAGACAGCTTGGAGCAGAAAGGGGATGGAGAGGTGGACACCCTTGTCCTCCTGTCGCCTTGTGGCCCAGAACCGCAGCCCAACAAGCTCCCTTTTTAAAATGTTTTTCTTTGCATTTTATTTATTTACTTATTTCTTTTGGGCTTTCTTTGTGGCTCAGACAGTAAAGAATCTGCCTACAATGCAGGAGACCTGGGTTCGATCCCTCAGTCAGGAGGATCCCCTGGAGAAAGGAATGGCAACCCACCCCAGTATTCTTGCCTGGAGAATCCCATGGACAGAGGAGCCTGGTGAGCTACAGTCCATGGGGTCGCAAAGAGTTGGATACAACTGAGCAACTACACTTTCTGAGTTGTGTGGTGTGCAGGATCGTAGTTTCCCAACCAGGGATGGAACCCATGCCCCCTGCACTGGAAACACAGTCTTAATCACTGGACTGCCTGGGAAGGCCCCCGACAAACTCCCTCTGACCAAGAAGCCAAGCAGCCGTGGTCCAGGCCCACCATGAGCTGAACAAGCCTGCCCTGCAGGGACAGTTCTGAGCAGGGGACAGAGCAGCCGTGTAGGAAACACAGGTCCCCCAGACTCTACCTCGTCCAACAGGCCGACCAGGATGTCAGAGCCCCAGCCTCAGCATGTCACATGCAGGGGCAGGCATGTCACCTGGGAGTCTGGCTCCAGGGGCGCCTGAGCTGGTCCCCCCCACCCCCCGAGGGCCCGGCTGGGTGGGGAGTGTGGGTGGGCAGGCGCCGTCCTGCGTGCCGACCCCGCCCGGCCAGCACTCAATACCCCGCGCTCCAGGCCCTGTTTACCAGAGGGGGTGAGGGGCCTCTCACTGCTGAGTAAACAGACTTTGCAAAGGCCTCTGCTTTCTCACCCGTCCAGCTTTCCAAATGCACATTATGAATTGGCCGGCTTATCAGAAGGGCCGTCTGGCGGTTAAAAGATGTTTCCACGCATTGTGAGGCTGCATGGAAACCGAGTCATGTCAGCCTCAAGGACAAAGGAACTCAAGTGTTTGAGACGCAAAAATATTTTGACCTGACTACATCATTTTTCAAAGGAAAAAGTAATTCGCGGCTCACAATTCACTTGCTATCTCGCAGGAAGTCCTGTATTTCTTATTAACTCCCCAAGGCCTGCTTCTCTGGGTGAGAGGTCACCGCGGAGGGCCAGCGTGTGAGGGACATTTACGAGTTTTCTTTCCGTCGCTTCCTGTTGTTTTTTTCTTTTTGGGCTGCCTCTTGTTTGCAAGGGACTCAAAACCATGCTGCCCTGAGCCTTATCTGCAGGGTCCTCCCAGACCAGGCCCTTGAGCAGGGCACAGGGTGTCTGCTCTGCATTGCCAGGTCGGAAACCAAGGCCCCGAGAGGTTAAGTGATTTGCCCCAGGTCACGCCCAGAATGGCGGAGCCAGTGTGGGAGGTCCTGCGGTCCGGCTCCCTCTGTGGACATCCTCCCCTGGCTCTTTGGTTCCCTCGTGGGATGACGGTGTCTGGTGGGACCTCAAGGGTTCATCACCATCGCTGTCATCACTATCAGCATCTCCGTCACCACCCCTTCCTCCCCTCCATCATTCCCATCACCGTGGTAACCATCAGCACCATCCTCATTATTCATCACCATCATCATCACCACTGTCACCTTCCCCATCCTCAGCATCCGTACCATCATCTTCATCATCATCTCCATGGTCATGGCCACCATCAGCACCAGCCTCACCGTTCATCGCCATCATCGTCACTGACACAGTCCTCGCCATCCTCACACTCATAGCCATCACCATCATCCTTACCATTGTCACCATCACCGCCGTCCTCCTCTCCATCATTTCCATCACCATGGTTACCATTCCCACCATTCTCATCACCATCATCCTCATTATCATCACTGTCTCCTTGGTCTCCCTCTGGGCCCTAAGCATGTGCCGGGTACTATTTTAAGTGTGCTTTGCACAGAGTAACTCATGTTATCACTAACCACGATGCTGTGGCAGGAACTCTTAGTATCCCTAGTTTAAAGGTGAGGAAACCAAGGTCCTAAGACTATAGTAGAGTTCTCTGACAGAGACATTTTCCTTCTGGGAAATTCTTTTCACCACCAAATCCTCCCAGCCCCCAGAAAGTGCTGTAGATGGCCCCTTGTGTGTGCTGAGGGGCAGCTCAGGGGAGGCTGAGTGGAGAAACAGCTGTGGAGTCAGGCTGAGCAAAGCCCCTCTGCCTCTGATGCTCTTTGTGGGTCCAGCTCAAAAAGCATAGGAATTAGGGCAGTCTAGGAAGCACTCTTGGAGAAGACAATGGCACCCCACTCCAGCAATCTTGCCTGGAAAATCCCATGGACGGAGGAGCCTGGTGGGCTGCAGTCCATGGGGTTGCTAACAGCCAGACACGACCGAGCGACTTCACTTTCACTTTTCACTTTCATGCACTGGAGAAGGAAATGGCAACCCACTCTAGTGTTCTTGCCTGAAGAATCCCAGGGACGGGCAAGCCTGGTGGGCTGCCGTCTCTGGGGTCGCACAGAGTTGGACACGACTGAAGTGACTTAGCAGCAGCAGCAGCAGGAAACACTCTCGTGGGCGGGCAGGGTACTTGCTCCAGCTACCACGGCAAAGGTTGTACCCTAACTCCCAAGTGTGAGGGTGCCGAGGGCAGCCAGGAGACACAAAGTTCCCCTCCTCCCATGCCATGGGGTCTCCCGAGGAGGTAAATGATGTGTTGTGTTGGGAAACCAGGGAACTAGAATGGGTTGGAGGGCTTGAGGAGTACTGCAGTGACATGCTGGGGCCAAAAGGTGATTATGGAAGAAAAATCACGGGTGTTTAATAAGGAATGGGGGTGAGGGACACACGAGTAGCATCTTCTGTACTAACAGGCAGGAAGACAGGACATGGCATGTGACAACCAGTAAAACCAACCAGGGAGGTGGCGGGAGCCTGCCCGGCTGAGGGCCCCCAGCTGGTCCCTGGTCCTGGGGACACACGCCTCCCATCAGACCCTGAGGACTGTGGACGGCCTGGAGCGGAAGGTGGGCGGTCCTGCACAGTGCCTTGCTGGGCCCCCTCCCGCTGGCTTTTAGTGGAGCAAGTGTGCCGTGTACTGTCTGCAAGGCCTTGTGGGGGTGAGCTCACCTGTCCGAACCCCAGGAAGGTGAGAAGCTGTCTCACAGGGCGACCGTGGGGCCCCCACGCTCACCAGACATGACCAAAGTTTGTCACCTCCGCCAGGCTCAGGGACACAGCCATAAGCGCCTAGGTGTGGCCTCTGTCCCCCAAGGTCCTGACCCCAGTGTGGCCTGACTTTGCTCACAAGAGACACAGCCACTGCCCAGGGCACAGGCCTGTCCTCTTCGCCAGATGAGGACTTGGTATTAAGTTGCGTCCTGGGACTTGCCAGTCAGTGCCCACCTGGACCCTCCTCCTGGGTGAACTTTTCGAGACACAAACCTTCCCCGGGGCCCATCCTGCCTCCCAGAAGCCGCACGTGGGCAGACACGGGACGAAGATGCCCATCAGCCCCCTACGTGCCCACTGGTCCAGACCTTTCCAAGGGCTAATTTGATGTTTTTCTCCACCTTGCCAGTTCCCTTTTATTGTGCCTCTGCATTTCTTGTCCAAAACAGAAATACAAAAGGAGGAAATCTATTCAAAATTCCTCCTCCTCGTTTTATTTTTGTAGCTCTCCAGGGTGCCCACGCTTCAGATTCCCTTCCGATAATTATCTGCCCTTTCGGGGCCTTGCTAACCCAGAGCCTGGTGTTCGAGCGGCAAGAAGCAAGTGCCGGCCTGGCCATGGCACATGGACATCCTCGGTGACTCTGAGACCCATGAGCTCGGCCGGTTCCCTTGGTACCTGGTCCGAGTCTGGAGAGGTGGACTTTCATTATTGCTTTTTGTCTTTGAATATCTCTCCTTATGCTCAGCTAATCCGTGATGAACAGCATGTCAGACTCTTTTATGCGATAATTTTCCATCCCTGCAATGCACACATTTCTGTGGCTCATACTCTGAATCTTGGCCATTGCTCAGAGACAACAGAGGCGAGGTTCCAACACACAATAATAAGTCCTGCCTTTTATGACTTAATGTATCAACATTGTACTGGAGAAACATCTTGTTAACTGGGTGAGAAGAGACCGTTTGCCAGCACAGCCCTGGCTGACGGGAGTTGTGTCGGCTGGAATGATGGGTCCCATCAGCAGATGGAGAGCTGGGGCTGAAGGTGAGACTGTTCAAAGGAGATGTTATTAAGTGAGAAAATGATGCCCTCATGCCAAATCTGGTAGATTAAGATTCCCATTCCTTCAGGTGCAAATCAATTTGTTATCTTCACAATTTCTCCCCATCTATGCCAGGGGACGCTAAGGAGGAATGGCTCAGAATAACAACTCTTTAGCATCACCAAGGGCTTCCCAGGTAGCTTGGTGATAAAGAATCTGCCTGCCAATGCAGGAGACACCAGAGATGCGAGTTTGATCCCTGGGTTGGAAAGATCTCCTGTAGAAGGGAATGGCAACCTACTCTAGTATTCTTGCCTGGAAAATCCTATGGACAGAGGAGCCTTGTGGGCTACAGTCCATGGGGTCACAAAGAGTTGGACATAACTTAGCAACTGAGCACACAGAAGCACCAGCCTATGAGGATAAGGACAAGCCTATGTGACAAGATGGGGCATTTTTGCCAGAAATGCACAGCCCAAACAGCACAAGAAGCTTATGGAAACTTGTCTGCCACAAGAGGAGTTTCTGACCTGGAGCATTGCAACAGGACCTCCCTGGGGAACCAGGGACAAAGGACAAAAGCTGTGGAAGCCCCTCTGCACGGGTGACAGGTCTCAGAACCTGAGCCGTGGGGTGGAGATCTGCTAGAACACAGTCTGCTGTCTCCAGCACCGGGGACAGCGTCCTGCTCACAGTAGGTGCTTGGGAACCATCTGTTGAACCGGTAGCTGTGTGGTAAAGAACCCGCCTGCCAGTGCAGGAGACAAGGTTCAATCCCTGCGTTGGGAAGATCCCCTGAAGAAGGAAATGGCAACCCACTCCAGTATTCTTGCCTGGGAAATCCCACAGAGAGAGGAGCCTGGAGGGCTATAGTCCATGGGGTTGCAAAGAGTTCGATACAATTTATTGACTAAAACACCACCACCACAACCATTTGTTGAAGGCATGAGTGAGTGAATGAGTGAATGAATGAAGGGTGTTTTGAGATGATGCAGAAGTGGATAAAGCACTAGTGATTCCCTAAACGAATCAACCAGGGTAAGCGAGGTTATGCCCCCTAAACAAACAGCCTCTGAGATGCAGAAGCCTGACCAATGCTGCATTCCTGCTGCTCGCCTGGCACAACACACAGGGCAGCTCTGCTCAATCATCTAGCTATCCAGAACCTTCTGGGTTCATTGTCTGAGGGCAGAGACTGCTGCAGGGTATCATGCTGGCTACTGGTTTCTGAGCTAGAAGTCACCTGCATCTCTCATTGCCACTGGCCAGATGGCTCAGCCTACTGCAGGGCAGGCAGAAGGCCCAGAACCTACCTCGGTTCTGGAAGGCACAGTCACACACATGGGTGAACAGCACTGATGGAGCCCACAGGAAGGCAGGGGGAACCCCGGACCACAAGGAGGTAATAACCTAACTATCGGGAACGCTCCCTGTGAAATGACCACAGTCACCAAAGCATTAGGCCCTTTGCCACTTAGTGTTGTCACAGACCAGGAATCATGTAAGCACTTTACTCAACATATTTAATAACAAAAATATCCCATACAGATACTATTTTTAAAAAATCATCCATTATATCACCACAAAGAGTGATGTTACTATTTTTGTATATTTCCTTCCAGCCTTTCCATATTATGTATGTCCTTATTTGTGAGTATATATTTTATATAAGATGTATGTGGTATAATACACCACTTTCTGAAAATCCTTTTTTAAAAAAGTAATAGCCTTCATTTTTTTAGAGTTTTGGGTTTATGGGAAAACGAGTGGAATGTGCAGAATTTCCATGCACCCCCTGTCTCCTCCCTCATCTCCTCCCATCACCCGCCACTCGCTTCTCCTATTTTTATCATCTTGCATTAGTGTGGCCACTTAGCCAATATCGATACATCATCCGTTCAAGTCCCTGTTTGTCACTAGAGTTCACTCTTGCTGTTGTGCAGCTGCGGGTTTGGATAAATCCATGATAACATGGATCCACAAGTACGGTACCCAGAGCACCACTGCCCTGAAAACCCTCTGTGCTCCCATGTTCACCCCACTCTCCCACTAACCCACCAACCTTTCACTGTTTCCATAGTTTTGCCTTTTCCAGAATTTCATGGAGTTGGAATGGTACCGCATGTAGCCTTTTCACAGTGGCTTCTTTCACTTAATAATATGCATTTAGAGTTCCTCCATGTCCTTCTGTGGCTTAAGAGCAAAGCTCTCTTGTTAATGCTGGTATCCGAGTGCCTCTTTCAGGGATGTGTTTATCCTGCCCACCTTCGTCAGCCTCACGACCCATCAGTCAACGTCAACCAGAGGAAGCCTGACTGGTTCTTCAGTCTCCTTCCCAGATGCAGGCCTCTGGAATTCCTGCCAACAAAGTGAGCTGGGACATCTCCCACAACCAGCCCAGCATCGCTTTCCTCTGGCAACTTGCACCAAGCCTCCTTCTGAGGACCAGAGAGTCATCCTCAAGGATTACGAGCCTCCAAGGGATCTATGGAAAGCGGGGGTGGGGGAGCTGCACCCATGAGACAGGCTGCACAAGAGCAGCAGGCTGGGCTTTGTTTTTTCTTCTGAGCTTTGCCACAGGCTCTGTTCTGTTTCCACATACCTCGAGTAATTCTCCCTGCTTCAGCCTGAGCCTGGGCACTGGCCCTGTGTCAGCCCCAGGGCCACCTCCTCCAGGAAGCCTGCTGCCATAAACGCATTACTCTCCCACCCCTCTACTGTGACTACACCCCTCCAGTGGGAGGCAGAGAGCACGTTCCCATCCTGTGTGGTTGGCCTCCACGGGTGTGAGCAGAAGCGGCTACACACTCTGTCTGAGCCCGGACATGATGTTTATGCATGTCGCCTCCTTCTCTCCCACCATCATCACCAGAACAACACGCCCCGTGAAGCCCACTGGAAACTCCCACAAGGAGGAAACTGGACCCAACCATCAGCTTGGAACCAAACCCAGCCGAGCTCCGCCTAGGTCAGCCAACTTGCACACGAGTGAGGGTCACCGAGTGCTGTGTTAAGGGTTTGGGGTGGTTGTTACACAAGGCCATTGTGCAATGAGCCAACTTCAATTACTCCAGCCCAACCCACTCTTGCCTTTCTCTGAGTTCATTCATATTTGGTGGTTTAATCACTAAGTTGAGTCCAACTCTTGAGACCCCATGGACTATAGCCCGCCAGGCTCCTCCTTGCCAGGGATCCTCCAGGCAAGAATACTGGAGTGGGTTGCCGTTTCCTTCTCCAGAGTATCTTCCCAAGCCAGGGATCAAACCCAGCTCTCCTGCATTTCAGGCAGATTCTTTACCAACTGAGCTATGAGGGAAGCCCTTCACTTATATTTATCCAAACCCAATTCCTGAAGGTGTGTCTAGATGAGCTGTGTCTTCACATCTGGAGGGCAATACCCAGTATAACATGAGACTCGGGGATACCTGCTTTGGGGTCATGTAGCTGACCCTGGGAAACCCCTGGCTTCCCTACTGAATCCTATGGCCTCAGACAGCTGACATACTGTCTGCAGCTTAGTCTTCTGCACAGTGAAGTGGGAGCAATAGTACCTGGGGGGCTGGGCTAGAGGAGTGGGTGTGCGTAAAGAGCCGGCAGGCTGGCAACAGGGACCCCGGCAGTGGTCAGAACAGCGGCAGCGCCCAAGTCCCAGGGCTTGCGGTGGGAGGGGCAGCCTCGCTAGGGGCAAGCGAGGTTCCAGTTCCACTTTCCCTCTCACATGTCTGCTGTCCTTCTTCCCCAACACCCATCCCGAACCCCCAACACAGCATAAGGCAACGTGAGCCCAGAAGCTGCTGAGGGAGCGAGGCACAGCCTGTGGGCTCAGGACTAGGTGCTGACCAGCCCCACAGGACCCTCCCCCCGGGCACCCACCTGTCCCTCAGCCACCTGTGCCACACAAACCTGTGTCTCACACACACACCTGTGACACAACCCCACACCTGTGCCTCACCTGCGCCTGTGCTTCTCACATCTGAACTCACACACCTGTGCCACACACACCTATGCCTCATACCTGTGCCTCATACACACACCTGTGACACAACCCCACACCTGTGCCTCACACACACCTGTGCCTCACACACACCTGAGCCTCACACACCTGTGACACCCATACGCAGGGAGCCAGCATCGCATCTCACAGAAGTCATGAGTGGTGGTGAACTGAGAGGTCGGTG
>NW_011494861.1:9955877-9957832 GCF_000754665.1 Bison bison bison
ACACAGCCTTCCCCAGAGTTACCACCTGCCAAGTGAGCCTCAGAGACCCCCACACGCCACCCCTGTGGGAGGACGAGGCCCTCCTCGCCTGGCTAAGTCCTGGGCCAAGAGAAGAAAGGGAAGCCTCTTCGGCCTGGGGGCCACCCAGGGGCCTGCCTGGAACACGTGCCCACAGGCCCAGAGACCGTCACAGCGACACCATCAGAGGCACAAGAGGACCTCAGGAAACTGGCCCTCCCCGGAGGCCCGGGTGCTCTGCCCACAGCCCAGGGAGAAGTGACTCACAGCTCAAGGCAACCAGCCATGGGCGGGGCCCGGGGTTCACAGCACCCACCCGCCACCCTTTACCCTGGAGAGGGACAGGCCATCTTGACAGTCAGTGTGTGTAAAACCAGAAGTCAACCTTACACTCAGACCGATAACAAGTGCACTGATGAGCTGCCGGCGGGTCTGTGGAGCAAAGGTGAGGCTGGAGGCTTCCTGGTGCCGCGGGCAGAGGACACGCCCTGGAGCCAGCAACGGCCATGGGCACACATGTGTCTGCCTTCAAAGCAGAAGACGCTGAGCAGGCCTTGCACTGATATATTTTTCTCTCCTAATAGCACGGCACGATTTAATTAACTCACCATTGCACCCACCTGAACATGATGGAGTTATCGACACCACCATCTGGCTCGTATAAAGCCGGTAATGTGGACAGTAAATCCTCTTCATTGCCCGCTACCAGCAGAGCCCACCCCTCCCAGCCACCTTTCCCCAGGCTGTCCGGCAGGGCCTCCAGGATACCCCAAGATGCCAGTGTGGTTCCCAGGGGAGCAAAGAGACCTCTGACCTGCTGCAGGTGGTGCTGTCACCATCTCAGAGGCAGGTGTCTGCTATGGGGCCCAGCCCCCTGGTGCCCCAGCTGGGGCCATCCAGGGCCGAATGGCTCCTTGTCCCATGCCAGCCACAATGGCCACAGGCCCCACTGTCCATTCAGCAGGCCTGGCTCTGCCCAGAGCTCTGCCCGTTCGCTATCTTCTCAATACCCAGGCTGCGCAGGGCGCTAGAGACTGTGATTATCATCTCCCCGTTTACAGAGGAGGAAACAGAAATGCAGAAGTTCAAGGCCTAGGGTTATAGCATCCAGGGCAGAGCCAGGTTCGAGTGTGACGGATCCAGCCCAGCCTTCCCAGGTCTCCAGTGAGAAGGAGAGGGGCCTTTGTCTACTTGGCGGGTAAAGCCCATTTTCAAGTTCTGAATTTGCCCTTTGAAATCAGTGACACTTTATCTGTCTTGCTTTGAGGTTTGAGCAGAGTGTCAGCAGGGTGAGGGAAGGGCCTGACCACAGAAAGGAATCCTCATGTCACCAGCTCCCAAGGAGGGGCTTCTGCCTGCTGGGCTCTGGGCCACTCATACCCACCTCCCTCCTCCAGGACCTCCATCCCAAGCTGCAGTCCAGAAGCCTTGCAGCAGGTTTGACAAGGGCTACTTCAGTAGAAGAGAGAAAATCGGGTTCCGTGCTTTCTCAGCAGCAAAAAAGAAGAAACACGAGCCTCTCATTCCTCCCCCGACCCCAGGCAAGGTCCTCAGGGTAGAGTGGGTCTGTCTGAACAACTTCCCCTCTCTCCGCCTGAGACCCTGCCCCCCAAGCCGAGGGCCAGTCCAGCTAAGATGAAGCATTCCTCAGAAACGCAGGTCCGCAGCAGGTAGTAAACTACTGTGAAGAAAATATAATACCTGCATCTCTTCCCAGCTTGACCTGATGGTTTAAGCTGCTTTCAGGTACCCATTGGGGGGAAGGGTAAGTAAAATCAGCCCAGCTGTTGGGGGGACAGAATACAAAAACTCACGTTTATAACATCCTCACCCAGCCTAGACCAGCCTGTAACTCAGCCTCCACCTCCCTACTGCTGTTGGCCCATTAATCACCCTTATCTGCTCCGGGTGGGAAGGGGCCACAGCACCACCCGCCA
>NW_011494861.1:9957932-9958698 GCF_000754665.1 Bison bison bison
GTGGCCCCTCCCTCAGGCTAGATTTTCTGCCCTGCCCCGGGCACCAGAGTCATGCCTAAGGGCCTCTTCAGATAAGCCTCTACAGTGGTGAAAAAAAGAGGCCTCCAGGAGGGGCCAGGGGAGGGCCAAGAGCCAGACCTGGGGCTGGTCCCCAGCGGCTGAGGGTCCCCAAGGCCACCAGCCCGGAGCCGCCTTCGCGGGAAGGGGACCAGTGGGGGCGGGGCTTTCCGACTTTCTGCGTCTTGGCCCCATTACACCTCTCCACTCTGCAGCCTTTGATTCAGCAAAATCAAGGATGCAAACTTCTTAGGAGTACTTAGTTTCCATGGCAACCGAAGCTGACCTCAACATTATTGTTCTCAAGAGGGGACTGACTTTACTATATGTTCATTCACTGAATTAATGGACTCCCGGCCCTTTTATCAGCAGCCCCCCGACAAAGGAAAAGGAGGCCTGTCTCCGAAGGGCTTTCAGCCACTGTCCAGCCTTTGTCCGAGGCTTTGCTGGAACGAAGTGAGTCTATTCAACCCGAGATTATCAAAATCAACTCGGAGCTGTCTCCGTGGCAGCTAAACACACTTTGATTTCATAAAGACATAACTGATCCCACATGCAAATTATTAATTGTGAGCCCAGGCCACTTAGGGCTTGGGACTTTGCTGGAATTTTTTTCAGGAAGAACTTGCATAAATAGCGATTGAATTCTAGCACCTGGGTGGCTCCTAGGTGTTGCGGCCTGGGGTCGGGGGTGGGGGGTAAGGGTGGG
>NW_011494861.1:9958798-9969061 GCF_000754665.1 Bison bison bison
GTAAAGAGGAAAAGAAAGGATTTCTAAAAGTAACCTCGCTGGCACAGGCAAAGGCTAACAGGGACAGTCTAGCTTGCTCTGGTCCCAGTAAGACCGGCTGACGGGGGCACATGCTCCCCAACCCCCTGTCCTGGAGACTCGGGGCTGACTGGTCTCCCCATCTCTTGTTCCAGTCACGATCCTTCCCTCCCCGCTTGCCTTCCTCGCCCTCTAGCCACCTGGAAAATACCTCAGTTTCCTCCAGGGGAAAAACAACGCAAAGGAAATAAACCACATAGAGGGTCACAGACCACAAAAACCTGGATAGTTGGTGTGCTGGACACAAACCCCCAAGGCACAGCCCGGTGGCAGCCTGGCTGAGACCTGGGATGTGCAGCCTTCTCAACTAATTGCTGCACAAGACACTTGGCAGCTGCCTGTCCATCTCCACTCCCACCTGCCTGGTCTTCTGGCTCCTGGTCATCTTTATTAGTCCCCAGGTTCCCCGGGGAGGGGCCCAGGAGACCTCGGGATGCCCATTACCGGAGGCTTTTCACCTGGGCCAGGTTGTAGAAAACACACACGCACAACAGCCCAGCGGGACAGGCCAAGGTCCTCACGTCCAAACAATCATTTCGGGAATTATCGTAATTATCAATCAACCACCCTATTGGAGAACGCCAGGCTGGGCTATCGGATGACTTTTATGACCTGTAGCATTTTGTGCGGAATAACAGGGAGAGATTTATGGACTCATCACAGTCCCACTCCAACAGCAGGCTTTATTAGCTCAATTTATTTTTGATGTTCCCTCCAAGCCTCGAGCTCCCCATCCCTGGCCCAGCTCGCTGGCTGAGGTGACTCCAAACTGCAGTGTCTCTGGAGATGCACCTGTCCTGGTTCAGACCTCACCCCCATGGATGCGAATTCCTGATTCATTTATTTATTTTGGAGAGGCAGGGGGGCAGTGTGGGTAGAGAAGCGGGGGAGAAGAAAACACAAAAAGAAAAAGGTCATTTCCCTCTGCATTTTCTGCTTGTTGTACTGTATTAACACGTCCTTCCTTTTCAAGACGGTCAAAGAAAACAAGATAAAGCGAGACAATGGGGCGGCCACTGGGGGCCTGGTGTTTCCCCCTTTCATATCACCAAAGAGATTGAATCAAAATTCTTTCAGCTGATACCATCTCCTCGGGTGGACTACACTCTTGTTAACGGATAAATTCAAGCCCTCCAGAAAGTCAAAGAATAAATTTAAGCCTTTTGCCAAATGTCTATCCTATTGGATTTTGATAAGACGGCCATTGAGTCTTAATAATGTCTTCCATCCATTTTCAGCGGGCCCTTAACACAGCTCTTTATTTGTCCCCAAAGCCTCTTCGCCCGGCCTTTTTATTCCAGGCTCTGGCAGGCTCTCCAGGGAGCCAGGCGCCCCCAGTGATGGATGGACAGCTCCTAGATTATCTCCCGCAGATGTTTGCTCTCCAGGAGCCCCGGGCTTTCCCTCTAAGTAAACAGAGACTAAATAGAGTCGGCTGCAGCCAGCGGTCCCAGAGGTCCCGGCCTGAGGCTAGAAAAGGCGATGCTGCTGGACCTGCAGCCAAAGTGACTTTTGGAGGGAAGTGTGTGAGCATCCGGAACGCACACCTGGGATGAGTGTGGGGCAGCAGAGCACCCGATGGAGCAGGAGCACTTGGGCGTGCTGCACACAGGAGGAGGGGATGCAGGGAACCAGTGGGCGGTGGAAGGAGGATGCAAGAATGTGAAGATAGGAGGCAGGGTGGAGGTGGGGGAGGAATGCAGAGGGATTGGTGGCACCACAGGGGGCCACAAGAGGGACTGGGGGACAGAGGAACACAAGAGACCAGGACAGGTTGGGGATGGAGGCGACCTGAGGGAGGGGCGCAGGAGGGTTCTCAGGGTGGGGCCAAGCCTGGTGCCAGCTCCCAGGCTGTAGCCGCTATCTCTCCAATGTGAGCCCAGCTCTGCACCAGAGATCCTGGGTTCAAATCCCGCCTCCCCTGCGGATATAGGCACCACCAGCCTCCCTGGGCCTGGATTTTGTCCTCTGTAAACTCTGACAGGTAGAGTCCACAGCCTCTTCAGCATCCTGGTTCTTTAATACCAAGAATTGATAACCACCACTTCCTACAAAACATCACCCTTTCTGCATCTCTTGTGTCAAGCCACTGATTGAATTAATAGCCTTAGTTACATTTCACTGAGGGTTTCCCTGGTGGCTCAGACAGACAGTAAAGAATCTGCCTGCAATGCAGGAAACCTGGGTTTGATCCCTGAGTCAGGAAGATCCCCTGGTGAAGGGAATGGCTACCCACTCCAGTGTTCTTGCCTGGAGAATCCCATGGACAGAGAAGCCTGGCAGGCTACAGTCCATGGGGTTCCATGATGCTGATAAAGAGCAGAAAGTGTGATTCAGTGAATCCTGAAGTTGGAATAAGTGATGCTCAAAGGTGTCAGCTGACCAACCTGAGGCTGCATAGCCTCAGCGCTTCCCTGGAGGACCTTAACGCCCCCAGATGTGTGTGTCTTTGGAGGAGGAGAGGCCCTGTTCAGCCAGACACCAAAATCCTAAACTATAAGACTGATAAATGGGGTCTATCTCCTATCACCAAGGAATACCTAAATTAATCCTTAGCGCACTGAGGCATGTACGGTCCTCTCATGTAACAAGCACGTGTGCGTCTCCAAAGCTGTAAGGGACACAGCTATGACCTTCCATTTGGGAAGAAGGTCAAGAGAAGGTCACACTGACTGTCCTCCGGCCCCCGCTGCAGTACCCCAGCTGCCTTTGCACCTGAGTCTCTCTCAGCACCTCTTCCCCTCCCTCCCTCTCTGGGAAGTAACCAAATGGCTCCAGATGCCAAGTTAAGGTTTCGATCATCGACCAACGTGACCGAGGGCACCCACCCCATCACACTTGATGCCCCAAATGCCTCGCACTAAGTTTAGTGTGAGGATGGGAGAGTCCGGGGATTCAGAGGAGCACTTCTCTGTGAGGGCAGGGGTATCCGGAGAGGTGGACAAAGCCTTAGGACGGAGCCTCAGGGGCTGGGGATGGGAGAGCGGCTCTCAGAGCAACCACAGCCCGGCCCCTTCGGCTCTGCTGCCCGGCACGGGCCCCCCCCAGCTGCTGTAGCTGCCATGGGCGTCTGGTCTGGTTCCGTGGGCACCCTTCCCACGGGCCTTACAAAGGTCTGCATATGAAGGGAGGCTGTGCCAAGCTGGGCAGTTGTGAGTGGGTCCCTGGCTGGAGGGTGCTTGTGCCCACTCCATGTGGAGCTCTCGGAAGGACGTCTGGGCCACAGTATCCAAGGCCTGCCCTCCACTGTTTGTAAAAAGGAGAGGCCACATTGGAGACAGCACCACCTCAGGGGATAGAGGATGCATCCCTTCCTCCTCATGACCTTAACCTTAGACCCCACCTTTTGACCTTCTGCCTTGAAGCTTGCCCCCAGGCCGGACAACTGCCTGACCCATCTCTCACCTCCCGCCCTGTGTGAGCTCCTTCTTAGCGGGGAAGATGAAGGTTCCATGTTCCTTTTAGTAGTTGAGAGAGGAGCTGACTATGGTTCCTCTGTGTGGGGGGTAGAAGCACCTCAATTCTCTGAAACGCTGTGAAAGGCGCAAGGAAGCTGCTCAAATTGCTCTGGCCACCTCCTCCTTTAAGAAAACAGAGTTCACTCCCAGGGTCGGGGTCGGGGGTGGAGGAGGGAGAGGGACACGGCCGGGATTCACTTTGGGGCCTGCGGATGCATTTCCAGGAAGAGAGGCTTCAGGGCCCGGGGCAGTGAACAGGGAGAGGACACTCTGTCCCAGCTCTGCTCAGACATTTGCCCCCTGGGCCAGACACAGACGCGCTTATGGAGACAAATGAGGCCGAAGGTCACCCCTGCAAAAGGTCACCCCTGCCAGAGGTCACTGCAGGGTCAGACCACATCCCCCATCACATGGTTTTTCTCTGAAATCAATGTCTCTGGGGTTGACCCTGGTGAAAAGGGAAGGCCTCAGCTCTTAGGGCTCAGTCCCCCAGGATGGCGGGTCCCCCAGTTGCCCCGACCCTAACCAGCCAGCCAGACACAGGAAGAAAGTCACAGAGATCGGCGGAACCAGCAAATTGCTTTCTTGTCACTTCCAGACCCAAAGAGGACTTTTCATGATGACAGGAATGTATGCTCAGGCAGTGTTTTTCGATCCTCCTGGGAGAGGGGACAGCACCTCATGAGCATAGCTCGGCGATTCTGAAACTAAGAAAACAGCCCCTGACAGCAGCTGGATAGCCTTGTGCTGACCCATCGCCCCAGATGCCCACGCTGTGCTTCCTGATGCGGTCTGGGTACCCTGAGAAGACGGACTCTCTCAGCTTGGTCTGTACAATGCTTTGAAGTCAAGATGCCAGGAGAGAAAAGGCTATTTTAATGCTACTGGAAAACCCAAAGACTGCATCAGCTACCACGTGTATTTATATCTGTGTGTTTGTGTGTCTGTGTATTGTATGCATGTCTGTGTCTGTACAAGTGTGTGTCTATGTGTTTGTGTGTGTGTGCATGTGTCTTTCTGTGTGGATGTGTGTGTGTACATGTATATACTTATGCATGGATGGCCCAAATTCTCTAGATGTTGAACTCCAGCTGACAAATGGCTTCTGGGTTTTGGGGTGATTTCTGCACCCCTCCCCTCTGCTGTCTGCCTAGCATGCACATACAGGAATGTACCTGCCTGTGGGTGCGTACTTCCCTCTGTGTGTGTGTGTGTTGGGGGGGGGTGTTTTCCTGGGCCTGGCCCACTCTCTGGGCCTTTCAGATCTCGTGTTTGTCAACCGGCTGTTACCCATCACCGGGGGGTAAAGCCCACATTGACGCTTTTTCTGTCGCCTGACTTTGCTTACTCAACACGGTGCCTGAGCCATCTTCGGAGACTGAGTACAACGAAAGGCTTTGTTGAATCTGCAGCCAATTGTGCTTTTCTTCTCTATATTCTTTTCATGTGAGTATCCAGTGAAGATATTTAAATAAACACAATCTATATTTATTTCATTTCTACGCGACTGACTGGCCCAAAGCATTCCCACGTGTACGGGGCTCGCCTTGGTTCTGGGAACCAGGTTGGTTCTGTGAAGCGAGCTGCTACCTGCTGCACCATGAAAACCAGCATCCGTCTTGATCCCTGGGGAATCATGTGCTCGCCTGACCGCAGACGGCCTCGCACTCGGGAGCTCGGCCTCAACCAGAGCGCAGGCTTGACGGGACGCAGGCTCGACGGGACACAGGCTCGACGGGAGGGGAGAAGATGGCCTCGCACTCGGGAGCTCGGGCTCAACCAGAGCGCAGGCTCGACGGGGTGCAGGCTCGATGGGAGGGGAGATGGCGCGGAACCAGCTTGCCTACCTTTTGGATGCAGCCCTCCTGCGATGACACCTCCGCATCCGTCAGCATTTGCTGCGAAACAATTTGGAAAAGGGTTGTTAGTTTCCAACGGAGCCCAGTCCTCGAACTACAGTGGGCTATACACATGCAGGCAGAGCAAGCGAGCTCTGAAATAATAGGGGTAGGGAGGGTGGCTTCTCCATAATAAGAGAACAGGGGTCCGCCCAGATCACAGGGAGGAGCCACATTGTGGAGCTCAGCCACGCTGTGGAGCTCACTGGGTACAGACTGCACGTGTGGTTAGGGGCACTGTGGTGCTTGAAATGGGTAAGGGGCTCCTTCCTTGTTTCTTGGGGTGAGCCCCTACCCCAGGAGTGGGCAGTGGCAGCAGCAGGAAGTCTTCCCTCCTCCCACCACCATCCCGCCCGTGGACATGGGCTTGGGGCGTCGAGGAAAGTGCCAGCCACCCTGGGTCGTTCTTCCACCCAACGGCTTCGACTTGGAGCTTTCCTTGGCTCAGCTCTGAAGAGCTGTAGCATTTTGCCTGGCTGGCATCTCCGCCTCAAAACCACCCAGTTCCACTCCAGAGGGTGATGTTTCAGTGACAAGTCCCAGAGCCCTTTCTAAGCTATGCAAACTGACAAATTAGCAGCATCAATGGGATTTTCCCTTTTGGATCACAAGTACTCTGCACAAACACGTATATAAATTTGTGATGTCGTTTCCATGAGAATAGAAACCAAGATGGAAACCAATATTTGGAGAATAAGAAGAGAAATGGGGTCAAACCCAGGGGTTTTGTTCCCCCTCCCCTTATAATGACACCATTGCTTCCTGAATGACAAGCTCGGAGCAGAGTGCCCGCCAGTGCCCATGCAGGTCAGGTCAGAGGACCAAGACGCTTCGTTCCAAATGCTGGCAGATCTGCCCAGACTCAGCTGTAATAACAATAAGTCATATTTTTAAATGTTGAGAATTCTAACCAATTGGGGATTTTATGTTTCTTTTAATAGATTCTGAAATTGTGGTTTGGAATGCAACTAGGAGTGAAAACAGAGAATGAGGCAGAAGAGGCAGACACGAACACACCGGGAAAGTCTCTCCAGCGAGAGGTCAGGTACCTAGGTGCTCAGGCCCTACTGGACCCGGGTGGACAGGCCCCGGGGGAGACAAGCTAGCTTCAGCCCTGGGGGCTAAGCTCTGCCAGCAGACGGGCCAGTGAGGCAGTCCTCTTGTCTGTCTGCTTTTCACTCCCAAATTCAGAGCCAAGAAGGGTGGCTGGAGCCCGGGCAGCCCTAGGGCAGGAGGAGAGAGGCAGACCACCTGGGTCCCAGGAGAGCCTGTGTTGTCCAGGAAGAGGCCGTGCTCCCCAGGGAAGGAGATGGACCAGTCTCCTCCTCCAGGTTTCTCAGGCCTGCACCCCACCTGGAGACCCTTGTCAGCATCAGGCAGAACTGAAGGTCCCAGCATGGGCCCCGAGTCCTGCGGTTCATCCACTTGCCCCTTATGACAGGGTGGCTTGAATCAGACGAAGAAACACTGTGTGTTAATTTTTCTAAGCCTCACAGTCTCCAGGGCCCAGGACAAAACTGCAGAAGGGGCCACCCATCTGAGCGACTCCCCTTCCCGGGTCCTGTCCCCTTGTGAAGGACAAAGCAGGTCCCCACCCAAAGCCCGCCATGGAGGAGCCCGAGCCTGAAGACCTGGTGATGCCACTCCTCGTTGCCTTGCTGCTGTGACCCCTCCCAGGAAAGGGGCCTTGGGGACCTCCTGCAGAGACACCCACCAAGCATGCTGACCACCAGGCCACTGTCCTGGGGACACTGAGGAGCTGGACTTCTCAGCCGGGCACTGCCACAGTCGCTATTGATTTGGGGGGCAGCTGGAAACTGGAGGCTGCTTTTGGGAGATAAGAGTGTTCAGAGCGGTTCCTGCCCATGGCTTGAAGGCCTGTGCTGGTGGCAAAACTCCAGGCTGGGGGGACAGAAGTGGGTGTTCCAATGGTACCATCCCTGAAGGTCAAGATGCCAGCAACATGTGGAGCAAGAGGGACCGGACAGAGGAGGCTCTCAGTGCAGGGCCAGGCCTGTGGGACCAGGCAGATGAGGGTTTCTCTACTGCTCCTTGGAGCCTGGCCCTGGGCTCCCCTTGGACAGGCCCAGCTTGGGGTGCTTCAGTGGCAGAATGGAGCCCCATCCAACCGTGCGATGCAGAGAGAGCTGGGGGCGTTAACCCCAAGCTGGCCGACATTCCCATACAGAGGAAGTCTTCCTCCTGCCAGGAGATCTGAGTGGGTCCCAGGACCATCCTGTCCCAGCAACTTCTCTCTGCCTCCCGCTCCCCCTGATGTGACGGCCACCTTGGCAGGTGTGACCACCATCACCCCTGCTCTTCACTGACTCGCTGACCTCGTGTGAAAGTCTGCCCCCCGCACCCCTTCTGGAGCCTCTGTCCCAGCCTTCTCGCTGCCAAGTCTGCCGCTTTGCTGAAAACCCTCTTTATTTTGCTTGCCGAGCCCTCGGCACAGGCACTGCTGGCCAGCTGGCTGTTGGCAGTGGTGGTCTCTGCTCTCAAGCCCGTCTCTGCACCAGCAGAAGTATTAGGTGTGTTTTGATTAAGCAGTTTAGCCAAAAAGTGAGGTTTGACCTGGAGCATTTGCTCCTCTCAAGGGTCTCGGTGCCAGGACTGAGCTAAGTGGGGTTGCTCAAAGCATCTTTTTTTGACTCTTAAAATAAATAGCCTCTGTTCTCCGAAAAGTCAGCCCAGAGGAGACACACATACACAGACATCCATATGCTCACAGCTCTGGAGTTCTGGCGTGTCCCCTGAGGGGGCTAGGCTTTCTGCTCGGTGTCACAAACGAATCCCAGAAGGTTTCTCTCCCTTCGAAATAGTCTGTTATTACAGGATCTGAAAACGTACAAACAGGAGGAAACCCAGATGGAGCTCTGAACACATGGCTTCGAAAACCAGAGAGCAGCAGATGAAGCGCCCCCGCCTCTAGTCCGGCCTGTGGTCCAAGAGGTCATCAAGTGTTCTCACGTATTGACCTCTTCCTCTTGGCTTTGAAGCCCAGGCCTCTCTACCCTGTTCCTCTCTGTCCAATGCTAAAGCCACATTTCTGCCTACCCAAAGAGGAGTATTTGTGTCTAGAAGTGGCTAAAAGTTGATTACAAGGCCCCTGCCCTTGAAGGGGCCTCTGTGGGCTGGGCTAGGGTCGTCTGTGCAGGTCATTGCCCAAGGCTGGGAGGCGGGGCGGGGGCCCCAGGGGTTGATGGAAGGAGCCCCCTCCCATGCTGGCCTGGCCCTGAGCCTCACTCTGCCACCCTCTAGGAGACTCGGGGACACATTCCGGGCAGACAGGTCAAGACCGAAGCTGGTGACCACCAGCCCCAACCCGTGGTGAGCTGCTTTGGGCTTTAGACCAACTAAGCAGTGCCCTCAAATGGACCCAATGAACTGCTGATCAGAATCTATCAAACCGCCCGGTTTTCAGCTCATCTTAATCCCTGTAAAGAACACCCACAGCCTCATGTGTGCATCCTCCCTTCCTGGGAAGACGAGCTTTTTCAAGAACAATTCTCAGGCTGAGTTTTCTGACCAAGTCCAAGTCCAGGTCCTACCATGATGGCCACGTTCCCTGGTGTAAATGCCGCAGTGGCCGGCGCTGGGCTGCAGCGGTGACCGGAGGACAGTGCAGGCAGTCCTTCTGGGAGCCTTGGGTGGGGGTTCTGGGGGGGCTGCTTCCCGGGCGCCTCCAAGGCGGCTCCCCCGTCCTGCTCATGGTAGCCCCATCTGGGCGCAAGCTGGGGTTATCCCGGCTTTAGAGATAGGAGACAGAATCTTGGGAGTTAGAGTGACAGGGCAAAGGTCAAAGAACTGCTGGGGTGCTGGCGGCCACGTCCAAGTCCAGCTTCCTGAATCCAGAGGAACAGGCTGGGAGGCTGCCGGGTGGTGCGTTGGGTGGAAGGGAGCCACACGCTGACCCTTCCGACCAGAGTTACACCTGAACTCCAGCAGAAGCTCGCAGGAGCCCCCCCGCCACCCCCTCGGCGGTGTGGCCTGGGTGGTGTCCTGCTGACTGCACCCCCAGGAACCGTCAGGGCAGTTAGTCACCGGCCAGCCCGCTCTGGCTCCCAGAGTAAAGGCTCCAACGGTGTTGACACAAACTCTTGAGCTCTCAACTGGGAGCGGGTCATATTTATTTATTTTTTGCATTAAAAAAAAAAAAGTAAAAAAAAAAAAAAAAACCTCCACTTGGCTGTGTTTGAGCTACAGAAATGATTTTTTTGAAAGGCGCCTTGGACACTGTTTTTCGCTTTTATGGCTAAACAGATACTTCTCAGTTCTTTCAAGTGAGATCCTACCCAATGAATGGAGACTCTCTCTTTACTCCTAAGAAAAATATTTACACAGTCAAGTACAGCACGAAAAAGGACCCAGGCTCCTTCAGAGGGCCCGGCCCGAAACGCATATAGGTCTCCTCGGCATGCTGTTTACATTCCCAGCCCTGCATCTCCGCCTTCCCCTCCCCTCCCAGGAGGCATTTCCCAAGCCTCCTGCTCAGAACCCTGAAGTCAGGGTACTGGGAGCCCCACCATCCCCGGGTCAGACAGGAGGAACCAGCCCAGCTTGAGTGATAGTCAAGTCCTACCTTGCCTGCTTTCTCTGTTGGCCAACAAAATACCCGGGCTCCGTGCAAGGGCTTCAGCTAGACTCACCCCAATTTCCCCAGAACCCCCACCCCCAGGCTGGCCAGGAGTGGGGGCCTCTGTCTCGACCTCTGTGGAGTGGCAGGGCCTCATTAGCACGAGTCTAAGGCGGACAGCTCTTCCTGGCCCACACGGCCCTGCATGGTCCCAGAGCTCTGGGCACGGCTTGCCGCTATCAGATGTGCCCAG
>NW_011494861.1:9969161-9970803 GCF_000754665.1 Bison bison bison
ACCCACCCCCTACCCACCCCTCCCCTGCTGACCATGGGCACAAGCCCCTCTGCACACGCTGCCTGGCCAGCGGCTATCTGGTGCCCACACCTTCCCTTCTCCAGGATGGACAACTGAGTAAGTGAACGAATCTCTCCCCCCACACCAGGTTTATGGTCTAATCTGTTCTGGGCCCCTCACAGCCTCCTTTCAGAAGCAGCACTGGACGCCTTTTGTCTGCACTGCACCCTGGAAGGCACCTCAGAGACGTTCAAAGAAATCTTGAAACCATGTTGATTCCAGCATCAGCTACTCTGGGGATGAGGCAGTGGCTCAAGCCCACTCTGTCCTCCAACAACATCAGCATGAACACAGAGGCCCCCCGAAAAAGTGGAATTGGAGGGGAGCAGGGTGGGGGGCAGGGGCAGAAGAGCTGGCCCAGAGATGGGAAGCAGCCACCAGGTGCAGAGAGGCCCGTGGGAGTCCTCAAGTCCCAGCTGGGGGTTCAGTTTGCCTCTGAGGGAGAATATGGATGCGGGTGCTGGCCGGCAGCTGGATGGGGGGCAGGGAGCAGGTAAGGAAGGAGGATCTGCACAAGGGGGAGGGAGGGCCACCTTGTGTAAGGCCTGGACTCTACGTGGTTTCAGTCCATGGGTCTTCCCTGCTCAGCTTGTGCTGATGTGCTGTGGTGGGCTCTGCGGTGGTGAGGGGGTGGGGTGGTGGTGGGCTGGGAGGGCACTGGACAGAGCTCAGGCACTGGGCGCCATTCCCCACAACCAGCTGGGGACCTGTAAGAGGCTGCCCAAAGGAACACCAGCAAAACAGCAGGGAACAGAGGACGGGAGGGCCGGGTGCCATGGGGGACTCCCTGCTGTGGTTCAGTCACTAAGTTGTGTCTGACAGCAACCCCATGAACTGCAGCACACCAGGCTTCCGTTCTTTCACTATCTCCTAGAGTTTGCTCAAACTCACATTCTTTGAATCGGTGATACCATCCAACCGTTTCATCCTCTGTCGCCCCTTCTGCATCTGCCTTCAATCTTTCCCACGATCAGGGTCTTTTCCAGTGAGTCGGCTCTTCGCATCAAATGACCAAAGTATCGGAGCTTCAGCTTCAGTCCTTCCAGTGAATATTCAGGGTTGATTTCCTTCAGGATTGACTGGTTGATCACCTTGCTGTCTAAGGCACTCTCAAGAGTCTTCTCCAGTTGGGCTCACACTAGGCGTTAAATTCAGAACGCCTGAGGAAGAGCTGTCACCACAGTCTTTACAGATGGGAAAGGCGCTCAGAGAGGTAGATTAACCTTCCCACATGTGCACAGCGGTGAGGGAGGGCAGAGGTGGGAGCTGTCGGCCCCTCAGGGATCGAGAGGATGGATCAGAGGCACGGACAGAGGGTGGGACCGGGCAGCTTCTTAAAGGAAGGACTGGAGGCAGCCCAGGTGTGCACCTGCCTGGCCTCTGGTTCCTGGTCACCCAGGCACTGGACAGAGCAGGTTCCCCTGTACCTGGCTTACAGAGAAATACGGGCAGTGCCCCCCACCCCGGTGCCCCAACCCCTGCCCAGCCACAAGCCACCTTGTTAACAGCTCAGTGCCTGATCTGCCCTCACTGAAAGAGCTCCCCCAGCAGAGGGCAATTCCTTGATCCTTAACTTGGAAAC
>NW_011494861.1:9970903-9973640 GCF_000754665.1 Bison bison bison
TAACTTGGAAACACAGGCCCCTCTGAATCATCTGGGTAGGGGTCTTGCCTCTCACTCCCGCCAGCTCCTGGCCCAGGCAGCAACTTACCCAGGCCCTCCCTAGGCCTTTCCCCCAGGCTCCCAGGGCTGAGACACAAGGCCCTGATGCCATGGGGGAACATGAGTCGAGTTGGGGGCAGGGCTTAGGCTGACCACCTTCCTTTGCGGTGGCGGTTGTCTGGGAGGATTACTTGCAAGGATTCCTGTTCCCCTGGTTTGCCCCCCAAAGCTATTCCTTTCAAGAGAGAAGAGGTGCAGGTTACCCCAGCTCAGGACACCCAACCTCTGGCAGAACCCTTCCAACCAAGGCTCTGAATTCTCCCCCAGGCCCGAAACGGGCTCCGCATACACTGGGCGGCTCAGGGTCTCAGAGCCCCAGTCCCTGGATGCTGTTCAGCCCTTTCTGTCACCACTCTCTGAACCGGGTGGGCTGGGTCCAGCCCTGACCAGGCCTAAGAGCCCCTGCCCTCTTGTGCTGGCCCCAGAGGGAGTTCTTTCCCAAAGGTGCTACCTGGGGGCTCCTGTCCAGCTGAGCTCTGGACACAGAGAGAACAGGCTGACAGCCCAGGCCATGAGGGAGCTAGGGTGGGGCGCTGGCCAGGCAGGACTGGCAGGAGGAAGCTGCTGGGTCCACACTGTGTCAGGGTCCGAGCCTCTCCTGTGCCAGGCGGTGAGCCGAAGCCTGAGCCCAGGTCAGGGCTCCGCAGGCCCTTGTCCTGGGGAGATGCAGGTCCAGTGTCGCACCTTCCCTCAGGGGACAGCTTCCTCCTCCTGCTTCTGGAAGATTGATGTCCCCGGAGAAAGTGCACGTAAATCATAAGAGCAGGGTGATGTGTGGTACGTCCAGTCAATGACTCATGACAAGCTGTAACTTTCAGTCTTAGAAAAGGAACCACTGGTGTGTCCAGGGGCCTCACGATAGCCAGCTCCGGGAACTGGACACGTGCCCCCAGAAACCAGGAGAAGGTTCCACAGAACTGTCTGTTCCTGGATCAGGGACCAGAGTTTCCTCCTGAGGGCCTGGGTTCAAGAGCCAGAAGAAGCATGTGAGCTTGGATGCCTGCAGAAGAGTCCTGAATTTTCTAGAATGTTCTTTCATGTTCCAAAAACCCAGGGTCCCCAGGTGGCCGACCCTTCTGCAGCCCCAGAGCACTGTTCATCCATCGCGGGTGTCAGGCCTGCGTAGGACTTGCCTCCTGTGGCTTCCTGGCTGTGCTCAATCCCGTTCACTTGAACGACACCAGGCTCCGCCCATTGCAAACTGGAGGTGGCTCTGCCTACTCGTGTCTGAAAATGCATCCTCCCAGGACCCCTGTGGGTCAGGTGTGACCTGCTCCTGGCCTTCCCATGGCCTCATACCCCAACTTCGCCTGGATACCTGAATGATAGCCCATCTGGAGAAGCTGCCTGGGGGACCCCGCAGCCTGGTGACTCTGCACCTCAGCGTCTCCCGAGGGGGAAATAAATCATAGGTCAATTATCGGTTCTACACGTACATTTGTCTTTTATCCTCAACCCTTTTTAGTTATAGAAATAACCTGCGTATTGACAGAATCATATTAATGCACTACAGCCTGACCCTGCTCATCGATAACTTGTTTGTTAGATGATCTTTAATAATCATAAGTGAAGAAGAAAGGGTCAAGGATCCCGACAATGACTGCTTGACACACGCACGTTTGACATCCTGGGACCCACGGTTGGGGTGGGGGTGGAAATGGGCTGATGCTGAAATGTGACGATCCCACCGCCCTACCATGAATCCCCTGGGATTCAGGCTTTTCTTGGGCACTGACTTCTCACCCCTCCCACTGGGGTTTGGGGTCACCTTTAATAACTCAAAGGTGAGCAGGTCAGAAGTGATCACCCCACATTTCAGTGCACATTTCAACTCCCACAGTCATGTCAGGCAGCACAAAGGCACAAAGAAGTGACAGACACGACGTGAAAAGCAGCTCCCGGAGGCCCCTGTGCCTGTGGGGCCATGACCTCGGGGCAGAAGGCCCGTCCCCACCCAATTCTGGCCTCATCCAATCCTCACCCTTTAATTAGTCCAGGTCCTCACTCTGCAAATATTTGAGGATCCTCTCACTTTGAGGATGGCCACCTTCCAAGCTGAAGAAGCCAGAGGTACAGTGTTTCCATTACCGACAGTAATAAAGTAGCAATGACAGTAATAGGAGCCAAACTGTCAAGTGCAGAGGCACTATAATCTCCAGCAATGCCCATTTGCCCGCTGAGCTCAGAGAGGCTGATTTCTTCATCCAGCATCACACAGCTGGGATTCCAACCAGGCTGCACCGGAGCCCTTGGGAGGTTGTGTGGCCTCCACAGAACTGGCTCCATTTGGGGTGTGGGTGGGGGGCAGTGAGGAGGAGAGAAGGGAGGGTGAGAAAAGGAGCCGGGTTCTCTCTCCCACAAAGGGATGTTTCCAATCTGGGGGGAGGAGACAGCGCGGCAGAGCCCGAGAGCCGGGCTTCGGTCACAGCTGCCGCGCTAACTCGAGACCACCGTGCGTGGGGGCGGTGGGCGGGGGGAGCCGCCGAACAAGACCGCACACTTTCCTAATGGGACCCAATTACAGCAGCAGCTGTGTCGAGGAATTCCGTGCTGATCCGCTGTGAAAAATGGGCAGCCTCTGGAATCCTGCAGCATCCACGCAACTGCCATGCAGCCAGGAGCCCCCAGGGCCCAGGCT
>NW_011494861.1:9973740-9984930 GCF_000754665.1 Bison bison bison
CAGCAGAGCAAGGCCAGCCCACCCACCCCCACTTGGCCTCGGGTTCCCAAGCAACCTCCGGCCCCAGGGCCCCCTCCTGCATTTCCAGCTCAGGGTCAGGAGGGAATTCGGGAGGACTTCCCAGACTCAGCCAAGCCCATGGCTCAGGCCGCCTGTCCCCGTCCTGGGGACACCTCTCAGGGCTTCCTGACTGACATGGGGCATCAGCTGGACCCTCCTGCCTCAGGTGCCTGGCCTGGTGGGAGAGGCCTCAGAGCAACACGGAGATTCCCAGCCCAGAGATGACTCTTCTGCACTTGCTACCTACGGGTTCCCACTCACCAGCCTCAACTTGCTTGTCTGAGAAATGGGGGCATGCGAATGTGTGCTGCACCAGACTGTTCCTCAGGAGCACAGTGATGCTCTGCTGAGGAAGTAAATTCCCATGTTGTGTGTGACCACCCAGGCTTAGACACTGAGACCCCCTCCTGGGGTGGGGGGAGGGGAGTAGCCACCAAGAAGGGGGCTCAGAGACCACAGCATGGAGCAGAGGGCCTCCTGGGCTGCCCTGGCCTCTGGCAGGGTTGGCGGGGTAAATCTAGCCTGTGGCCTGTCCCCATGTCCTGTGAGCTATGAGGCCCGTTACATGATAAAGGGTGGTGAAAATACAGAACATAAGACGGGATGGCTCGTGGAACAAAAAGCCCGCCTGTTACTGTCTGGTCCTCAGCAGAAGCAGCACACGGGCCCCCAGCCCAGCGAAGACACAGTGGCTGGAAGACGCAGGTGGGAGGTCTCATGTCCTCGGAGATGTGGGCACAGTGCTTTCCGAAAGCTGTGTGACCTTGCAGGAGGTTCCCCTGTCCCCAGGCAGCTCTGCTCAGTGACCAAGACACGGGGCAGCTAGAGAGCTGGGTTCCCAGAACACCTGATCCTGCAAACAGCTGCCACGGCCGCCCGGCCTGCCCGGCCCCCCCCCAGCGCGCATTCTCAGCTGCAGCCTCCCGCCGGGAAGAGACGGTGTGAAATTGGAAGCAGTTTGAAACTACCCCGTTCCTTGTCTTTCTTTCTTTTTTCCTGTTTTCCAACAAGATGTGCTCAGAGTTGTCACAAGGGAAATCTCCAAACCCCCGCTGGGATTTCTACCTCAAGCCCGTCAGCATCCTGGGACGTTTACCTCCCCTGAGATGGGGAGACCCTTCCTGGGGTCGGGCCTGGCGGCCACCAGGGCCTGCTTCATTGAGGTTCCCAATGGGAAGTGTGGGGGCCTCGGGAAGTGTGGGTAGGGGGGTGTGTCTTCATGACACCAGGGAACCTGGATGGTGCTCCAATCGCATCCTTGCCGCCACTGCTTTTTGGAGAGCCACCTGGATGGTCAGGGATGGACCCAGGCTGTCACACAGGCAGTTCTGGCTCCCAAGACCTCAGGAGGGGAGGTCGGTGCCCAAAACTGTCCTCTGTCAACTCCACTTTACGACGACACTGCAGGGTCCCGGGGACGTGCCCGTCCCACCTCGGGCCACAGTAACACGCCCAGAAGCACGGAGAACGTGATCACCAGTGACACACAGGCACTCGAAGCACCTGCTGAGCATCCTGACTTCTTCGTGGACTGTGACTTTACTCTGCGTGGACTGTGACTTTACTCTGCGTGGACTGTGTCTCCTCTTTCTAATGAGTCACTGGTGCACAGGAGGTTGCATCCATGCAGGGAGCACAAGTCACCCCCGCATCCCCCCTCCACCCCAGAGGTCTGGATCCCACTGCTCTCCTGGGGGCCTGAGTCCAGCAGCCAAAACCTCAGGACACGTGCACACCTGCTGCCTTCCTTCCTGTTTGCACTCCTGAGAGCAAAGCAAGGGCCTCTTCAACTCTTCTCTGGTTTTCCTGCAATGGCCAGAGGTAAGCCTGGACATCTGGAACCCCATCCGTGGACCTGGAGGGACAGCGCCCATCAGTCATGGGATCTGCGGCAAGAGTGGGCACAGGCTTAAGCCACGTGATGGGGTCATGCTGATGCTTACCGCTGTGCCTGTCACTTTAACATGACAAGGTCACCCTCTGCCTGCGGGATGGTCTCAGAGAACTGACCCCCATTAGTGCAGGGGGCAGAGTGGGCACAGGGGCATGTGTGTCCCCAGGGCACTGTGGGGGTGTGTGTTCGGGAGGGCACTCAGGGGCCCTGCAGGCCACGTACCTCTCCAGTCCTGCCCCACAGCTCTGAGCTGGTCTGCGGGCCATCAGCGTGGCCGGGGACGGTCCACCCAGCCCATGCCTGGGAGAACATGGCCTCAGGGAAACATTGACCGCGTCCTCAGAAATTTTCTTGGTAGGATTTTTAAAGCTCTATTCTTGGAGTTGGGAGATTTTGTTCGGCAGCATAATTTATTTGCTTTTTCCAAAGACTGAGAAGAGAACTGAGGTCAGCCAGGATGTGAACCACACAAGGTCTGAGCAAGTGCTGCCTGTGCTGGGGGCAGGGGCGGTGCCCAGCATGCCCCATACCTGGGTTGGGAAACAGAGACAGGGAGAGATGGAGGAGACAGAGGCAGAGAAGCAAAGATACAGACCGAGATGGGAAAGAGACAGACACAGGGACACAGAGACAGAGGGAGAAAGGAACAGAGAGAGACAGAAGGAGAGAGCGATGGAGGAGACAGAGACGGGGCCGGGGGAGTAGGGAGACAGAGACAGTGCAAGCAGCCCCCTGAAAATCCAGCCGGCAGGGGCCCTGGGGAGCCAGGGTCCCCAGGGGCGGTGGGGCACAGAGACAGAGACCCAGGTCCGATCAGCAGAGCTCAGCAGGCCTGCACTTGGGGGTGGGGGGCTCCTGGGCCAGGACAGCCTGAGCTCCTCAAGGTGGAACTTCAAGCATGGACGCCCAAGTGGCCTCAGCTTGGCCTGTGGTTCAAGCTGGGCCAGCTCTACTCAGAAAAAACAAGTCCATACAAACAAGTCCCACTTCTCAGCACTTGGGGTGAGGAGCGAGATGGGCCCCTGTGCCAGTGGCCCCTTTGCCCACCCTGGATAGCATGGCCCCTCCCCCAGTCCTTGCTCAGGACCCAGGAGGTGGGTGAGCCCTTTGTCCCCGCAGCCTCACTTTTGTGCTTGGTTTGGTTTAACGGTCCTGATTACAGTGCATTCATGTTCTTACAGATAGATTCCGCTCGGTGCAGGCTGCCAGCTTAGCAGAGCTGCCCAGCAGATGGAAGCAGAACTTTGGGCCACTTTCTTCCCCTGGATCTGCACCTGGGGCATTTCATTTACTGGAGTAAACATATCTGCGCACGCTCCATTGTTCAAGTTTCCTCCCTGGAAACCTGGGGCTTCTCCAGGCTTCTGCTCCCAGGAGGCCCCCTTGGACTTGGACAGAGCCCCCTGCCTTGGGATGCTTTGGAAGAGGGGGTCCCTGTGGATGAAGTTGGTGATGCCAGCTCACGGGGCAGCTCGTGGCAGGTGATTTGTTCTGGTCTGGTTTTCCTCTAACAGAAAAAGATTTGCTTGGATGAATCGATAAAACCTTGGATATAGCAAGGAGGCCACATTTTGAAACAGAGGACCAGATGAGTGTAAACCTGACCCACAGGGTGCCTGTAGGTGTGGGAGCCAGGACAGAATGCCAGCTCCAAAGCCGACCGCAAACCAGCACCTGCCTTCAGTCAGCCCTGGTTTCGGGAGTCTGTGGAGGAAGCTCTTCATGGCCAGAAACAAGGGAACCTGGTTTTTGCATCTCACCCATCCAGTCCAGAGTGGGGCTTGGAGTCCCAGGTCCTGGGGCCCGATTTGGGGGTCCACAAAGCCTGATTTCCTTTTGGCTTTGGCCCTGAGCGGGCACGGTAGACCCTCTACTGTCAGGCCCCGGCACTCGGGGCTGTCACAGTCTGCTCTCCGTGCACCTCCACTCAGCAGCTCCTGCCTGAGACACTACAGTCCTTTTACTCGATTTTCCAGCTGAGTTGACTGAGGCCTGTGAAGGTCAAAGAGCTTGCCCAGGGTCACCGAGTAACACGGCTCAGCCTCTGGCCTCGGGATGAGGACGCAGGCCTCTGGTTCCTTTTCCTAATCGTTTAACCAAAGGCTCTTTCATAAATAATAGAAATAACAGGGCTTCGGTTTTCCTTAGAGGATGAACGCCCCAAACCGCCACCGGGGTTGTGGTCAGCAGGCACTGCCAAGCCCTCACGGCGTGGAAGGGGCGCGAGCTGCAGGCAGGAAGGGGTGCGAGCTGCAGGCGGACAGGGGCTCCCGGCCCTGCTGGCTCCTGTGACGGCATTAATTTGTACCAGCCGTCCAAAGGCCTGGAAGGAGAGTCCGACGGTCGGTACACGCGACAAGGGCTGATTAACCATCACTGACAGTTATTAGCCTATTATTAAACGTATGAATTGCCTCTTTCATACCACATGCCTATCTTTAAAGTGCTTTATTAACTAACATTAACCAATCCAATTAGCAAAAGACACTGTATTTGTGTAATTAGTAATTTGAGGCTTTGTTCTGTCTTGGTCATAAAGAGAAAAGGCACTGGGCGCTGATTAGTTTACACTGTACAATTAGAGAAGAGGTCGGAACTCAGCTGGGAACATTCTCGATCCCTGGGGTCCCGTCAAGGTACCCAGCCCCCGAAGACCCCCGGGGGCTTATGTTTGCGGCGTTTAAGCATCTCCAATTGCTTCCTCTCGCCTCCAAGCTCCTCCCTGCAGTTGGCATTGCCTTCCACATCAGGAAGGGGAAATATTTATTTTTATTATAAACCTAGAGGCCAAGCAGTGAGGAACCTTGTTATTAAACACTCCAAGCCCAGTTTTGCAGAAAAGCTCAAAATCCAACTTTGAGTATTGATTGCAAGTTTTTTTTTCTTTTTCTAATCGAACGCCAAGAGGAACACTGTGAGGAGTACCGTGTCAGGGCCGGCCTTGGCGGGCAGCTCCTCTGTTTACGTCTCTGAGTGAACAGCCCGGTCTCAGAGTCTCGGAGACAGCCACGAAGGGGCCAGATGTTCTAGATAAGAGCTGCAGGCCTCAGGCTGAGTGTGTGCACGGCACCCAGGACTCGAGAACTGGCTCACATTCTATCTGAGCAATTGGGCTTGGGGGTTCACCAAGAGGGCCACATGTTGGAAGCAGCCATGGTGTGCGTCTGTGCTCCCCTTTGGGAGCCCCAAACTTCAGTAGTTTGTAAAACTGCGGAGCAAGCTCTGGGACTATGGGTAACTGCCCCACGAGCTCTTCCTCGATTTGTGTTTATTCATGAGGAGACCAGAAAACTCATCACCAGGGATTCTCTGGAGCATCTCCCTGCCGACTACCCTCCGGCTTGGATGGGAAGGAAGATGGCCTCTGCCTTTCCTCCTGGCCCCTGAATCACCTAAGCAGGGAAGCTGGTGTTTCATCAAAACACCCTGGAACCAGCCTACCTGCCCAGCACCACCCACACCCCCTGGGCCAAGTTGTCCCAAGTGAAGCCACAGCAGTGACCCAGACTGGCTGTCCCCGCAAACCCAGGAGCACAGATAAAGGCAGACCACCCATACCAAACCCCACTGGCCCACAGAGGTGACGGCCCCCCTGCAGTGCCCAGTCGTGCCTGTGGCCCACTGGCTGTGTCCGCCCAGCTCACACATCTGGCTGCTCCAGGAGCTCTGTCCCCGGATCTGACACTTCCAGGGGAGGAGCTGGGGTTCTCACTTGCAGCCCAGATGTTCAGACAATGAGCAGACCTCCCTGACTTCATCCCAGGCCCACTGTAGATAGATGGAGCCTTTTCTCAATGCCATCAAGTTAGTTTCTCAGGCTTTTTATTTCCCCATTCCATCTCAAAATAAAGTTCGAATGCTTTAAGTCTCAAAGGCTTATCTCTTTTCTGGTTGTCCTTGCTGTTATTCTCTGCTGCCTGTCCTCACGCACTTGCCCACACACATGCATGGACGCGCGCACACACACACACACACACACACACACACAAACGGACCACCTGCCCATCATAGGCAGGTGGGCACGAGTCCACTGGGTGCTCACATGAAGGCAGGGCAGACGAGGAGACCTGGGTGCAAACACTGCAGAAACCTCTTCAAAATATTTGGGTTTGTCAAAATCCCAAACCGCCGTTGCCAGGCACTTTTCCCGCTAGTGTTTGAGCCCTCGGGTATTTTAAAGGAAATGAAATCCGTGTGTTTCTGATTTATTTATACTTAACTCATCAAAATGCTGTTTTAAAGAACTATTTTGTGTCCAAAATGCCCTTTATGCCTTTTTTCCCTTCCAAACTGAAAGCCACATTTTGCCAAGTGTATATGACCTTAAACGCTAACGTGTTCAAGGCTCTTTCAAAAATCAAGCTCGTGAAGTCCAAACAGACCTGAACCGGAACCAGCACCCCTCTCCTTCCCCCAGAAATCCAGCACCAGATGGGCAGGCCATGCCCTCTGCCCCCCGCTTTTAGCTCTACAGTTCTGCCGCAAGAGGGGGTCCAACTGCCCCTCTCCACCGGAGTGCCCTAATGCTGTGTCCAGTAGGAAATGAGCACATTCCCCAGAGACAAGAACCCCCAGGTCCAGGGTTTGAGAGGCCTGCCTGGAGCTCTCACTGGACCAGCTCAAGGTCACCTTGAATGCAGCCCCCAGTTGCCTGGAGGATAAGCGGGCAAGTGCTCCTCCCGGGACAGGCAGCGGCTCCCTGGTCCTGAGGATCCCAGAACACCTTGGACCCTACGTGTCACCCACCTCCTCTGCCTCCCCGTCCCCCTCAGGACTGCCCGGTGCTGGCAGCAAGATGAGTGCACAACTCTGATGCCAGTTAGTACACTTCGGCCCAGGACAATGTTTTCTCTCCACTAAGAGAAGCAGCCGGCTGTGGCCACCCCGAGTGCCTGCCTGGGAGGAGGGGATCACGTCCCACTCACCGGCTGGGTCACTGGGAGACGGACACACTCCAGGCAGATAAACGAACACAGTGCTGGCAACACAGTCGCCTGACCTATAACATGGGGCTCCAGTGCCTCGCTTTGGGGTGTGTGTGATATTTATTTATTTATGGCTGATTTCATGTGATGGAGTTCAATTATGAATTTGATTGCTTTTTTTGGTGCACGATATAAAATCCTTTATCCTTGCGGCATTTAATTGTGTTCCCTGGCAGATTTGGTATTCATCACGGCCCTGCTGTCCCCAGCCCCAAAGATAAACCATCCAAAGGGCAATAAATGTCCACTCTGATTATTGATGCTTTCAGGGAAATTGATTATCTATTTGAGGGGCAGACCGGGCTGATGGATTACTGCCTCCTTCCCTCACATGAGAGCTTCCCGGAAAGACAAATCTCTTGATCAGTGCAATGGATTTTCTATTATATTTAGAATTTTCCAAAGTACACCTTTTTTATCTTAATACTTAGAAAAGGAGGTACAGCTTCTGATGGAGAAGGAATTCTCCATCCACTCGCGGCGTTTAGAGTTGAGGAAAGCGACGAGATAAAACCCAGAACACGGCACAGGGGGCACGGTGGTTCCTTATTCTGGCTGCACATCTTCCATCCCACAGCTGAGTGCCGGGGCTGCATGACATTCACATCAAGTCCGTGATTTACCGAGAAATGCATTCCCAGGCTATGACGTTAGTGTGTGGTCCAAATGTTCAAATTCGTGGAGTCTTTCCCCGCACCCCACGAGAAGAAAAGCAAGTTTGGGGTAAGTTTAAGTGAATCCAAAGAAAAAAAATCCAAGCAGTTTTACTCTAGATTCAACACCACACACTGTGATGGCCAGAATGACTTTCCCCCTTGAGTCACAACTTTTTAAAACGTGTGGAGGAGGAGAAGTGGCAATCACACACCTGGGTGGGGAGGTGCCGCCCCTCTGGGCTGGGGAGGAACTGAGTCCAGAGATGAACTTCGACTCATCAGTGTCACTTCTATTAGTCAAAAGATAACAGGTGTTGTAAATGCGAGAAACGTTTGCCTCTGAGAAAATCAATAGTGACTCCATAATCAACACTGCGATTAGCCGTGCCCTGGTTACGATTAGCCCTGGCTGCATTCACGCGATAATTCCCTAACGGTAGAAAGAGGCCTTCATTTTGGCACTGACGGAAGCTGGAGGTAGGGGTCATGTGGGCCTCATCTGGGCCCTCGGTGGATGTGGCACACCTGTGGACAGGTGGTCCCATGGCAGTTGCCCAGCCCAGGCTCACTTCTGGGAACCCTGGGGCTGCGGCACACGTGGCTGATCTGAAGGCCCCTCGGGCCTCTTTGGCCACCCTGAGAGCAGCCAGCCCCAGGTTTCCATGACAGAATGGGCCAGCCGCACACTTTCTCTGGTCCCCCTTCGATGCAAAATGCCCAAACTACAGGTGTGGAAACCATCAGGCGGATGAGGTTGAAGGCATAGAACCTGCTGTGGCCACAGCGCTCTGGTTCTTGCTCCTGATCCCAGCCCCATGCTGGAAACACCCAAAATCTTTGCAAAACGCTGATGCCTGGGCCCACCCCCAACTCATGAGCGTCATGGGTGTAGCCTGGGTATCTCAGTTTATGAGAGGTCCCAGTGACTCTGGCGTGCAGCCAGGGCAGGGGCAGGCAGGCTCTGCCCCGAATGGGGGCTGGAGCAAGGCTGCTCGGCAGGGGTCTAGAACATCCCAGCAGGCTCCCCCACTGGGAGCTCACCAAGAAAGGAGGGACGGTGGACGGTAGATTGAGAGCCCCAACTCCTTACCAGGGAGGGAAGGAGCAAAGCCTTCCTGGGAAATGAAGAACTCAAGAATTGGGCCTGCAAAGAGCCTCGGGGAGTGCAAACCAGGCCTGGGCTCCTGAGCAGCCACCGGCAGGCTGAGGGGCAGCTGGCCTCCTACTGCTGCCCTTAGCTATCCTACCGGGCTGCCTGCTTTGTGGGGGGTGGCCCCTCGGGGACCTGAGTGCCAGGTCCCAGCGCCTGCTGCTGAGGCTGTCCCTGTGGTTGCCTCTTCCATCCCTCCCCTCATGGGGCCCCTATTGGGCAACCGTGAGTTTCCCGCCATGCAGAGCAGACCCTGGGGTCCAGGGAACAGAACAGCAACGAGCCACGGTCGAGAGGTTTCTCCCCCCATCCCTGGCAGGCTTTCCTGCACACATTTCTCCTCATGAGGCAAACTCAGAGAGGGGCTTCAGGGTCCTGGGCCTCAGAATGGTGGAAGAGTGATTCTCCACAAGGGATTCATGTGTGTAGGCATGAATGTCTGTGCACGTGTGTGCATGATTGTGCTCTGTGCATATGTGCACACACTTGTATCCTAGCTACACCTGTGAGCACGTGTGTGTGCCGTGGGCTTGGTGCTGAGTGCAGAGAGGCTGGATGCAAAACTGCCACGCTGCCTCCTCGGGAACAGTGCTGTGCGTCTGTACATCTGAGGCCAGACTCTTCCATTATTGACAGACGGGCAATAACTATTTCAACTGAAGAAAATACAGTACATACAGACTAGGCCCACGCAGGACAAAGGGGTCCCACGACGCAGGTTCGTCAAGAGTGTAGGCCTGGGTGTCTCAGTTTGTGAGAGGTCCTGGTGACTCTGGCGTGCAGCCAGGGTGAGGACAGGCCCTGCCCTGAAAGGGGTCTGGAGCGAGGCTGCTTGGCAGGGGTCTAGAACATCCCAGCAGGCTTCCCCACAGAAGAAAGGAGGGACGGCGACGGTGGACTGAGAGCCCCTACCCCTTACTGGGGAGGGATGACACAAACGGCATTCTTCCTTTATTTGCACAAAGACCAAGCAGCCGTTTGCGTCTTGCAAAAAAAAAAAGTCCCACATAACATTATCTGGTTTGATTGTCCCTCTTATGCCATGAGGCAGCTCAGCGAGGTTGAGCAACTTGTCCGAGGCCACACAGCAGTGGCTACTCCAGCACCTGGGGGACCAAGTCCAGGCCTTGGCTTCTGTCATCCAGAGGCTGTTCCCTAGGGTTCAGAGTGAGACAGAGGCTGGGGCCCTGCTGGACTTCCTCCAATGTCTCCTTCCTTACTATTAATAGCGTTGCACACAGCAGTCTAATGCCTTGGCCACTCCAGGGCCGGCCCCCGGCTGACCATGACCTCCATGACCACCATCTGGGCTGTAAGATGCTGTTCCCCAAACAGGGTCTGGATGACTTGACTGCAGGGGTCCAGCGCCCTGCTCCAGAGTGTGTGCTCCAACCGTGGGGTATAGAGTAGCTGGCGGATACTGGCTTTGCTGGGGTGCTGTGCCCAGGGCTGTGCCAGGCTGAGCTTGTGGTCCTTTCTCACCCAGGCAGCCTATCTCTAAGACGTCTTGGCAAGGACCTTGTCCAGGTGGGGAGGAGCGTCGGGCTCCCAGGAGGTGAGCAGGTGGCCTCCAAGCCTCCAGCCCACCATCATCTCTGTGCTCCTGTTTTCCCAGCAGCAGGACTCCATCCATCAGAGCAGTTTTGAGGCTGGGCCCTTCCGGATCATTCTGAAGGTCACCATCCACCTGGTCTTTCAGGTAGAGGAGAATCCCCTAGGTGGGAAGCAGGACTTGAGGACGGTGGGACTTGTTCAGCCTGAGTCAGCCGGTGCTGGTCTGGAGATTTCCCAGGCCCTGGTGAGCTGACCCAATGCCCATTGAGCTGACCAGAGGCAGAGGACATGGGGAGGCCTGCAGGCACCTATTGGACCAGCCCTGCAGGTGCCTCTGAGCTGAATCAGGCCTGAGAGCTGTACTGGCTGATGGAAGGCACCAAGGCCCGGCTCCATACATGTGAACCAGCCAGGGTAATGGGCAAACCTGGAACCTGTATGCACCGAGGAAGGTCCTTGAGTGGAGGGCCGGCACAGGCTGCACTCAGAACAAAGTGCCGACACCTCCCACCCCTGCTCCTGTGGGCACTAGGGACCCTCTGTGTGGGAGGAGGCACTGGTCTGACATGCAGGCAAGCCCGTCCTGCAGAGCCTTGCCGCAGGCGTTCACTGTCCGAGGTTACATGGTCAATGGTTTTCAGGAGAGGTTTATTATTACCTCAGCGCCAAACATCTGTGGCCAGCATGGCCGCCTCCCCAGTTCCCCAAGGAGCCCTGACCAGTCTGGATCCTTATTCTACACCATGGGTCCTGCAGAGGAGATTGGCCATAACAGGACCTGAGTCTCTCCCACTTTGGGGACATGGTGCCCGCGATTCGAGGGGCCTTCACCCCCCCATCCCCACCTCAGAGGCTGGGGGGCAAAGCCAGGTAGGGGCCAGAGAGGCGGGT
>NW_011494861.1:9985030-10012659 GCF_000754665.1 Bison bison bison
GCAGCATCCAGCCAGCCCCTCTCTGGGGCCTATTCAGTTATTAACTCTCGGAGGACTTTATCGGGCCTCGAATCTCCCGGGTGCAGGGCTGCGGCCAGGCTCTGGGAGAATTTTATCGTCCCGTTCCCGAGCTCCGCAGACAGGCCTGGCTGATCATTAACCCGGCTCCTGCCTCTCTCCGTTCCCGAAGATGAGCGTGCCCCTCCCGAAGGCACGCCAGCCCGGCCCTGCCTCCCACGCTTGGGCGCTTCCCCCGCCCGGCTCCGAGGGGAGAGAATGGGAAAGCAGGTCCTCCGGGGGCTGGCACGGCAGACAATGTGTGTCTTGTGTGAGTAATTTAGCGCGGTGGCCAGTCAATCTGGTTTCTGGGCCCGCTGCCCTGACCCTCTTTAGAGACGCTCGCTCTCCCCGGCACAGTGTGAAACACTTCCTTTCACTGCACTGACACTCTGCAGATTGAGACATCAGCCTGGTCCAACTGCAGCAAATTAGCAATTTTTCTTTTGCTAATTGGAAATAAAAATGTTTGCCGAGGGAGCCGTTTGTCGGCATGCGGTTTTCGGTTTCTGTGCACCAGGAGGCGGGCTCGAAAACGCATCCTGAGAGCTGCCCACCCTGGGGTGTCCCTCACAGCAAATTCTACAGGCCCCACGGTAGCAGTGTGCGGACACGCCCCCTTCCTGGCCGTTCACCCCAGACCTGGGCGTCCCTCCCGTCCGGGAGCCCTCCTCCCCCTGGGGAAGCTGGGCCCTGTGGCCATTGCCCCATTTCAGAAAACCATTAGAACTGAGCAGGTTGCAAAACTGTTGGGTCAGAAGCCCTTTGCCAGGAGGAGGGAAGCAGAAAATCGGGAGTTAAGAGCCAGGCAGCCCACACCTTGCCTCAGCACAGAATACTCTCTGGAAAAGCCAGCTGGGTTATCCGATTTCTGAACCCATGTGCGGAGGATGGCATGCCCTTGCCCCACCATACACCCCAGGAAGCACCGTCCTCTGGCCTCCAGAGCGCCGGTAGATTCAGTCACATCTCAGTGCCAAGAGTGGAAAAGACCTAGGCACTTAGGTAGAAGAGGATGAGGTCCTGCCAGGGTGGACAGGACAGGAGAACTCTTGGCAGATTGAAACAAAGAATAAAGGGCTGCAGGGAAGGCCCAGAGCATCTTTCCCTGAGGAAAGTGCCCTAGGACCCTCTGACCAAGTGCAGCGATTTGGAAGTCTGCTAACAAACAGATCCCCACCTGTGCGCCTGTGTGCCTGTCCCCGTGAACGCGTGTGAGCCTCTGGGCGGACTTGCACACGGGTGTGTGCTTGTGTGCTGTGGGCCGGTGTCCAGTCCCTGGGATCCACGGTGGCCTGGCTCCCCCGCGGTCCCTGGGGTCTCTCCAGAATAAGACTGTTGGGCCAGCGCATAAAGGGTTAACCTATTCCCCCTCCCTGCTTTCCTGATAAAGCATTTGACAGCCATGCCTAATAATTCTTTCTGCTGGTTTTTTTTCTTGATGTCTTTATGTGAATATGAAGCCAGAATGAAAGGCTTTGGGGGACCCCCACGAGAGAGGAAAAGCATGAACCAGGGGGGAAGAAAGACGGTGTGGGGGGCTCCCCGCCGCGAGCCAGGCATCTCCTCTGGCAGCCCGCGACTTGGCTTCAGAGGCCCTTTGTCAGTGGAATCGAGTCTTCTTCACTCGGCCACGACAATAGGTGTTTTGTCCGAGGGGGCCGGGTGGGGGGATTGCGGCCGCAAGGGGCTAGCCCCTGGGGCCTGCAGATGTTGGACGAGAGATGATTTATTGCTCCAGTGTCCTCGGTGGCATTTGGCTACCTTCCCAGACCCCAACATCAGTGGTGGAGGAGGGAGGAAGACGAGAAGGGGTGGGGGGGCAAGGCGGCGTGGCTGAGGGGTCCCCCAACACCTTGTCTGGGGGTACGGCATTGGGGAGTGAGGCAGCATGCCGGTGCTTCTGGGTAGAAGAAAGGGCAACCCAGCCAGCCCCTAACAGAGCTTGCAGAGAACTTGAGGGAGCCATGCTGAGTCTCTCAAGAACATTCCCACGTTAGGAAAAAAAAAAAAAAAAAAACAGCTGCACTGGACGCAGTGACAGAGGAGCAGTGACTTGGGTGAAAACTGTTTGCTCCCAGAAGCCACGGGCTTGGCCGCGGTGGCTGGCGCCCCATCCACGCCCTGGACTGGTGTAGGTACCAGCTGTGTCCTCGCCAAGTTCCCAAGTGGCTGCCTGCGTTCCAGCCACTCCAGCAGTCAGTTTCATCCAGAACAAGGAACAGAGAGCAGCGGTTTCCTCTGGGGTTCTGACCTGGCCCAAACCGGAGAGCCGTAAATCCAAGTCCAACCAGGAGGGCTGTTCCCATGGGGTCCCGCTCCCATTCCAGACCAAATAAGTCTGGAGCAGCCGGGGGTGGGGGGCAGCCCCACAGCCTCTACATGGTTCCCTGGACCAGGAGCCTCCAAACGGCCCCCCTGCTACACCCACCCTGCCCCCAACGCCAGGCCCCGCGCTGGCGAGCTGGCGCGCCGGCCATCAAGCCGAGGAGATTCTGGGTCACTTCCAGGGAAAATAAATTGCTGCCGGACAACTCACACACAACTGAAAACCACAGCTTCCTCGCGAAATCCCGCATGGGGGTGAATTCCATTTTGGGCCTTGTCCCGCTTTGGAAGGAGTTTCAAAAATACCAAAACTTGGATCGGGGAACCCTGGAAGGGAGGCGTTACATAAAAACGACATCCCTGGCCTGGGGCTGGGCATTCTTCCTCCCTCTGTCCCTGCAGCATTCCAGCCAGGAACAAGCGCTGGACGCCGAATTTAATGACATGATGACCCTGGCACCATCCTAGACGGTGGGTTTGGGTCGTCAGGGGCAGCGGTGGCCTGGGAAGGGCTGGGGGCCCAGGAGGCAGGGGGGGTAGGGGTGGGGGTGGATGATGGGTGCTCGTCTCTGGACTGACCGTCAGAAATCTATTGGCTCCAGTGTGCTGCTGACGCCCGCTGGCCACGATCCCACCCCCTGTGACATGGAGAATGATTTAAATGTCTTTAGCCTTAAGCTCGGAGAAGGCGATGGCACCCCACTCCAGTACTCTTGCCTGGAAAATCCCATGGACAGAGGAGCCTGGTAGGCTGCAGTCCATGGGGTTGCAAAGAGTCAGACACAACTAAGTGACTTCACTTTCACTTTTCACTTTCATGCACTGGAGAAGTAAATGGCAACCCACTCCAGTGTTCTTGCCTGGAGAATCCCAGGGACGGGGGAGCCTGGTGGGCTGCCATCTATGGGGTTGCACAGAGTCAGACACGACCGAAGCAAGCTAGCAGCAGCAGCAGCAGCCTTAAGCTGGTGTCTGGGCCTTCGTTCCACGAGACCAGATGTGGCCCTAATGACAGTGTGTACCCTGACTCCTCCTCCAGGTCCCGGGAGACGCAGAGATGCCCACCTACACAGTCTGCAATAGGCACAGGGTCCACCCACCTAGGCTGGGTCCAGCAGGGAGACCCACCCAGGGTCCCACTGGGTCACACAACCCCCTGAAACCCACGGGTTCCTGGAAGGAGTGTGGCCATGCATGGCCCACCCCCTTTGCCCCAGGGGGGCTGTTGCTTGGAGGGCTTTGATGCTCCTCCGGTGGAGGGGGCTGAAGCCCAGGGACCCACATGCATGCACGCTCTGAGTGGCCATCACGGCCGGCTCTCACCCGTGGCGTTGATGTGTCGCCGAGCTGGCACAGACGTGAGAACCACTCTGGGCTTTTTGTTGGTCGGACACTATTTGGACATAGCCCGTCCAACATCGTGAGGGCCTGGCAACTGCCACATCAGCACAAATATCCCCCCGACTTTTCCCTGGGATAGGCAGGCGCATTTTTCCCATGGAAAGAGAGTGTGGCCTTTGTAAGGGGGGCACGGCCAGCCCGGATTACAGTAAAGATTAATCCCAAACAAGAGACAAGCAAAATGGACAAAGAGCATCATACACTTCACTTTTCAATGGATGTTTTCATAAATGTATGAATAATTTAAATTATCATTGCCGAGTATTTATTCGAGTGTTTCAGGGGGAAAAATGCCTCCTCTTTTTTCTCCCTCGATTCTTTTCATTTTTGTCTCATCTCTTTTATGTGCTGCATCGGCTGTTTTCTAGCCATCTGAATCGGTCCTGGACAATGGGATGTATGAGGCTGAAGGGCCGCGGAAGAATGCCGCCCTTGTTGGCGATGCCGTGCTTGACATTGATTAATGAGGGTGCGGACATGGGCAGAATCTGTGAGAGCCGAGGGGAAATCAGAGGGCCCGAGGGCACCCCGAGGCGGAGGGCAGGGCTGGCAGGAGGAGGCCACGGCCATCCCTCCACGCCCAGTGGGAAAGAACCGGAGGGGGAACGCAGCATCCGAGCCACCAGCACGCAGGGTCCTCCGAGGACAGGACGCCGGGAGGGGACCAGGGAGCAACAGCAAGCAGAGACCACGTGTGGGGGCATGGGCAGTGCAGCCCACCTGCAGGTGCTGGCCGGCTCCCACCTTCCCAAGCATGCTCTCTCCCGTCTGAGGGGTGCTGTCCCCCATCTAAGGGAGGCTGGTCCAGAGCGTGCCCTGGAGGGGCCACAGTGGGCTGTGGGCTCAGCTGGGCCTTGCTGAACATCCACAAGATGGGTACTTTCTCCCCAAGACAGTCCAGGAGCACCTGCCAACCCCCCAAACCAGTGGCCTACTCTCTTCTGTCCCGTTTCATTCCAGCCCATCACGTCCTGCCCTATTTATCTACTTACTTACTTTTCTAACAGGAAACCACTCCTTAGGGGATGTCCCTTAAGCTGTGCCTGACCCTCAGCTGTGAACTCAGGACAGACTGTCAGGACTAGGGGCAGTGATGGTCAGCAGATGGGACTGTGTCTTTGAGTGACTTTGTGATGACAGCCCAATTGGCTGAAATGAACACTTTCAACAACCAACTATGTAATCTGTCTACGCAGACCCCTGGGCTTAGTTCTGTTGCTGCCGACCCCCCAGATAGAGGGCCTGAAGGGAATATCCAAGAGGCAAACACCCAGGGCACCACGCCAGGGCCTCAGGTGAAAGGGCAAGTCTGAAGCCGAGCTTAGCCAAGGTCAAGGTCGTTGCAGCCCTCACCCGGTCTATTTATCTCTTGCCAGTGCCCTACATGCTATGTGGGTGGAAAAAGAGTCTGGAGACAGCGTACACCTCTGAAGATGCTCTGACTGTAGGGGCTGCCACTCTGGTTCCTCCATGAGGGTTTGGGGTGACTCCTGCAATGACCTTGGGGCTCAGCGAGGCCACCTGGGGCTCCCACCTTTGGAACCAGCTCCTAAAAGCCGCCTGTTACTCTAGGTTCCCTGTCCAGTTTGAACTGAGAAAGGCGTTATTGCTACTTAGACAAAGAGAGAAGTGGGGCTGAGAGGTGCCAGGTGTGGGCCCACCTGAGGCCCAGGAGTTTCAGGTTTTCAGACATGCCCAGGATGAAGAAGACACCATCTAGTAGGGAAACTGCCTTCCCTTGCTCACAGGGCCCTGGAGAACATGTTCACTGAGTAATGCTGAACCCCTGCCCCAGGGCTGATCATGTGCCATTCAGAAAAGGGGGCTGTGATGGCATGACTGTGGGTTCCAGACCCATCTGACCCAGTGACCACGAGACTCAGACACGTGTCTGGGCACAGCTCTCCTGGACGTTCCATTTGGCTAACCGGCCACACCCTCTGCTCTGCATGCTTCTGAATTAATGTACCGGGCGAGCAGCCTTGATAGTGATCTAGAACTGCAGGATTAATAGGGGCAGCAAGGCCTTGTGGGAGGGCGCCTGCCTGGCCTTGCGAGTCCTTGGTCTGCAGCCTGGCTGTGACTTTGTTTGTGGGTGACCTTGGGTGGACATGGCGTTCCTGAAACCCTACTTCCCCACCTGGATGGAGTGGATCCACTTACGAGTTGCCCCACCTCCTCGGGTCCTGGGGAGACCTTAGGCTGGTGCTTAGAGCAGACTGTGCACAAAGCTGGCACCTGGCAACCCACACCTCTGTGCAGGCCACCCCTTGGACGTTTACATGCCTGGTCCCGTGGGAGGTGAGCTCAGACTCTCTACGGGGACTGCACACCATCACTCCCTGAGTTGAACCGCTGGGCACCACTGGCCCACTTGTGGCTTCCCAGCTGGTCACAATCCGAGCGGCAAATTACAGCCATCACAATTTTACAATTACAACCAGAGCCCCACCCCTGGCCCCCAACAAAGTGAGAGGGGTGGCATTTGTGTCCACAAACCAAGCAACAATGGTTGTATCTACGGCTTGATGGGTTTGCCATGTTTAATGCATAAAGATTTGGGTGTTTTTCTGTTTTTCCCACCACATCGCTGGCTAATCTGGCGAATCTGAAAATCTGTGTTTGCTCATGCCATTGGCCTGGTGGCCCCTGCCTGACAAACGGGGCATTGCCAGCGCTGAGGATGGGATTGGCAGCAGCTTGCACAGGCGAGGCTCCCTGGAAGCTGGCGATTGGGTGCGGGGCGCACCCACCGCTTCCTTCCTAGGTGACACTGTCCTATCACAGGAAGTCTCTCCAGGCTCCCACCTAAAGTGCTGCTGGTTGGAACTTTTAGAACAGTGCTGAGGGAGCGGGCAGGGAGAGGCATGAAATCCAGTAAAGCAAATGCCCAGGAATCCCATCCCAGGATCGAGGGGACGATCCCTTATGGGGCCAAGTCCTAAAAGCAGTCTCTTTGACACTGAACGTCAGGAGGGGACGGAAGGGGGCGGGGACAGGGCCAGGCACAGGGGTGGCCGAACAGCACATGCTGGGTGGGAGCCAAGAGCCACTGCCTCACTCATTGTAATTTCTGTGGCGCAAGTTAGGCTGCTGCGACTCAGGCCAGAGGACAGGCTGTCCTTCACTCCATCTTCCAAGACTCCGGAAGTGTAGGGATAGGGGGCCACCCCATGAGGACGGAGAGAGGGATGGACTTCGGGCACCTCTGGCATTCGCATCAGGGTTCAGCCCTGCCCCGTCTCAGCCTGGAGGCCCAGATTCCTGCAGTGTCCCCACCTCAGGCCACCCTGCCCCCACCTTCCATTTGGGCCTGGGCTGGGGGTGGGGGGTGCAGGGAGATCACCTGAAAAGGCAGCCCGAGGGTGACCCAAGCCCTGAGCCCTGGCGGGGACAAATGAGGAGCTTAACTAGTGCAAGACGGCATGAAAGGGAAAAGGAAGAACAAAGCTTCCGCCAATTTGCTCTTTTGGGCTTTGTGAAAACTGGCCCCTTTCCCAGCGATCGCCCCCATTGAATGAGGTCGGGCGCGCGCAGCTCTTCCGCGGCTCTGATGGGCTTTCACGGGGCGGTGAATGGGGTGCAAATTAGCGGAGCCCTTGGGGGGCTTGTTACTGTCACTCCCAAACTGACGTCCAGAGCCAACGTGAGGGCTAATCAATCCGTAGAGCTCGCCCATTATCGGGGCAGGTAGGAAGCTGTTTATTGTCTTCCCTTCACGTGTCGTCCATTTTGCCCACTGCGGCGCGGCACTCGGAGGGGACAGAGCAGCACTGCACGGCCTCCTGCCTGCAGGCTCAAGCCCGGGCCCCAGCTGCCAGGTATGGCATGCTCACATCCACACACAAGCACCTATGCACACATTCAACCATGCACAGAGGCATGGATGCACATGCATGCACACACACACAAGCATGCATTCAATCATAAGCACACACACATATGCACATACATGTACATAAAGCACATATATAGGCGCACACATGCACACACAAAGACAATACAAGCACACACGTGTAAGTACGCACACATGTGCACCCACAAGCATTCAGGCATACATACACACAAGCATGCACACAAGCATGCACACTCACACACACAAGCATGTACACATGCACAGGCACACATGCATGAACCCATATGCACACACACACGAGTATGCAAACACACACACAAAGCATACACACAAGCACACATGCACACACACGCATGCACATGTATAAGTATGCACAAACACACATACATGATGCTGCACACATGCATAAGTATGTATGCACAAGCATACACACAAGCACACATGCACACACATGCATGCTCACACACATATAAGTATGCACACATACACAAGCATGCACACATGCACAAGCACACACACCACGGAGGAGCTCTCTGTTGCTTCCTGCACATTTATTGTTCTCTAGGAGCCAAAGCTGGCTGGTGGCTGAAATGCCAACATAAGAGGCCACAAGGGTGGAGTGGACACAGAGGGCAGCCAGTCCTGCTTTACCACTGCTCTGGCTAATGGCCTCCTGCAGCCCCTGGGAGAGCAAGGAAAAGATCAGCCCTTGAAGAGATAGTCCCACTGTCACGGAGCAGAAGGACCAGTGGAGCCGAACCAAACTTGTTTTCAAGATGGAATCCACTGACGCCCCCAGCTCAACCAAGAGATATCATTGTAAGCTAAACCCATCTCTTCTTAGGAGCCCCGCCTGTTGCTCACTTTAAAATAGATCAAGTCCACGCATCTTAAACTGGTGACCTAGCCCCAGAGAGGAGACGCACAGTCAAGCCAACACTTTTCTCCTCTCGTGGATGAGGTGAATGCTTCCAGGGAGCAATTCACACTGACTTCTGATTGTGCTACTTGGAAAGAAATCAGTGCTGAAAACGCAATCCACGAGGCTCATGGTGACCAGGCCAGTACCCAGCAGGCAGCAGCCTCTAAACAACACACAACTAAGGCGAGACAAAACATGCAGAAACAGACGTCAAATAACAAAGAAAATAAGTACTTGTCTAATAAGTAAATAAACACTAATAAGTTAATAAACAAATATCCAAGTGAATAAAGGAATATACGTCTAGTGAGTGAATAAATATCTAATGAATAACTAAGTAAACAAATATGTACCTAGAGGTCAACAATAGCCCCTTCCAGAAGATGTGGCCCATATACACAATGGAATACTACTCGGCCATAAAAAAGAGTGAAAGAATACCATTTGCCGCAACATGGATGCGACTAGAGATCGTCATACTGAATGAAGTAAGTCAGAAAGAAAACAACAAATGCCATGTGACATCACATACACGAAATCTAAAATATGATACAAAAGAGCTTATCTATAAAAGAGAAACATACTCACAGACATAGAAAACAGACTTGATATTGCCCAGGGGGTGACTGGTAGGGGAAGGATGGACTGGGAGTCTGGGGTTAGCAAATGTAGGCTTTTATATACAGAAGGACAAACACCAGGCCCTACTGCATAGCACAGTGAACTATATTCAGTCTGTGAAAGTGAAAGTCGCTCAGTCGTGTCTGACTCTTTTGACCCCATAGACTACACAGTCCATGGAATTCTCCAGGCCAGAATACTGGAGTGGGTAGCCTTTCTCTTCTCCAGGGGATCTTCCCAACCCAGGGATTGAACCTAGGACTCCGGCACTGCAGCTGGATTCTTTACCAGCTGAGTCACAAGGGAAGCCCAAGAATGCTTGAGAGGGTAGCCTATCTCTTCTCCAGAGGATCTTCTGACCAGGAATCGAACTGGGGTCTCCTGTACTGCAAGCAGATTCTTTACCAACTGAGCTATCAGGAAAGCCCATATTCAGTCTGTAATAAACCATGATGAAAAAGAATATGAAAAATAATGCATATGTTTGTATAATTTGGTGGTACAGCAGAAATTATTATAACACAACATTGCAAATCAATTGTATTTCAATAAAGTAGATTTAAAATATAGCCCTTTCTAGCCCCGTGAATCCAGGACACACAGTCAACTTCAAATTCTCTTGGATTTTGATCCCTTCAGCTTAGCATATGGTATCTGTTCCTTAGACCATATCTTGGAAATATTTTATCAGCTTTATCATGAGGCTTAAGCTACTGAAATTGGACCTGAATGTCAAACACACACACACACTCACACACCTCTGAGAACGTTCTGTGCAGCCCGATTCAGGCTGCCTGCAGGTCTGCGCTCTGGCTGGGGGTCTAGACTCTGAGTCTACAGGGTACGCCACCTTCCTCGCCTCAGTTTCCACATATGTCACAAAGAGAACATTCCCCAGGCAACAACTCAGAGCTGGATGGGTTATAGAGGCAGTACCACCTGGAAGCCTGTCCTGCCACCTTTGCGATCCAGCCGGCTGCAGGCCCACAACAGCCAAGTTTAGCTGCAGAAGTATATGCAGCACATAAAACACGATTTCCTGATAGGACAATTCAATATCATCACGTTCTGGACATTCACACCTGGGTTACTTTTTAAAACAAGATGAAACTAATAATCACCGATTTTTCTGTAGTTGAGGGAAAAAAGCAGCCTAAAAGTGTCAGCAGTCCTTCTTGTAAATGTCTCTAGAAAGTGCTCCATTATTTCCTGTGTGGAATAAGGATTCTGCTAACGGAGCAGCAGGAGAATAAATGAAAGAAACAGTTTTGGGCCTTGTCACTTAGCTTTGGAGCTCCAACACTTTGGCTACCTGATGCAAAGAGCTGACTCACTGGAAAAGACCCTGATGCTGGGAAAGATTGAAGGCAAAAGGAGAAGGGGGCGGCAGAGGATGCGATGGTTGGTGGCATCACCGGCTCGATGGACATGAGTTTGAGCAAGCTCTGGGAGTTGGTGATGGACAGGGAGGTCTGGAATGCAGCAGTCCATGGGGTCACAAACAGCTGGACATGACTTACTGACTGAAAAACAACAACTTAGTTTTGGAGGGTTAGAAGGCAACTAGTTGTCACTACTTTCCTAGAATATCAGCCTTAACCAGACCTTCTTATTCATCCAGTTTGGACCATTCTGGAGACAGTCCCAGCCTACAGGACACTTCCGTGGCCCAGAACTCAGGGAATGGGGAGGTGAGGCTGAGGCCCCTGGATCAGTTGGCAGGCAAACTCCAAAGCAAAATGTGCATTTGTAGTAGTAGATGGAAGTTTACAAAGGCTCCTGACCTGGGGTCTCGGGAAGCCTACCTGGGTGCCCAGCTCCCCCCATACCTGGGGTGCTTCCAGCTGAAACATACAGGGAAACACAGTCCCCCCACAGCCACTCCACACCCAGTGCTGCCGGCCTGGCCCCCAAGAAGTACCCTGTATGGAGGTCACATTCCCAAAACCCCTCAGGAAAAGGGAGCCCAGGCTGGCTCCAGCCTGTCCGAGGTCACGATGGGGTGGGTGTGGAGGTTGGGATAACCCCATCAGGACCACAGTGGAGCTGCATTCTCTGCTGTTGAATGCGGGGTGTTGCCTGGACTCCTGAGGTTCTGAGAGTGACCATGCTGGTGAATCCCAGTCTATGGTTTATTCACGTCCTTATCTCTTTGTCTCTTTCCTATTCCAGCATGAACCCTCCCCAGGTCAACGACTCTTTTTTTTCTTGTCACTGGAGCCATAACATCCCACCCTTTTGACTAAGACACTCAATGCCACCAGATGCCATTTGATATCGGTCCTTCCCTGAGCACCCCCAGAGCCCAGAGTGCTCCCTTCTGAATGACTCAGAATCCCAAGATGCCCTTGTGTGTGTGGATCCTGCAGAGTTATGTCCATGGCCACTCCCCATCCCCCAGGCACAGGGAGGGCTAGAGTAAGTCTCCTCTGACCACAGAGGTGCCACCTCCCACCCTGTATGACAGCACGAACGCCCGTTCATGCAAAAGAAAAACACCAAAGTGAGGGCTCCTTCCATCACCAAGAGCTTCTGCCTTCACATGCAGTCCTGGAGGGAAGCCACAGTGGTGCCCAGACAACCCAGGCCAGCCACGTCCCCTGTGCCCTCAGAGTCTCTGCCCTGCCCCGGCCTGGCACACCCCCGGGTCTGGATGGGTCACTAGTTTGTCCCCGTTCAGAGCCAGACAGAAGGCTGTAAGGGGGCAGGAAGAGACCCCTCCCTGCTCTCTCCATGACTCAGCTGTGGTCTCTTGGACATCTGCAGCCTCATGACAAACCTGGGGCCACCAAACTGGGCTTCCATTCAGGCCAGACCTTTCACATAGAGAACCGGTGATGCTCAGGCCAGAGGGCATGTGGATGGGACCCCCCCAAACCCGGTCCTGAGCTCACTGGCTGCATCACCTCCCAGATCCTGCCTCAATAGGGCTGATCACACTCACTCGTCTCCTGATGCTGGTCACTGGGCAGGGGGATCCATGGAGGGCCAGGGCAGGACGGGGCTTGAGGTGCAGGTGAGGGCAGAAAGCTGTGCTTCCTGGACCTGCAGGCCCCTCAGTTTCCCAGGGACTCCTGGTCCTGGCTGAGAGCAGCACAGGAAACTGTTTCAAAGAAAGAAGCTGGAAAGGAGGTCACGGGCTCCCACTCAAGTCCTGAGGTTCTCACTGGGGGTCCCACTGCCCAGGAGACCTCAGCAATGCCAATGCCAGGAGACAGACACTTGGTTGTCACAAACAGGGTGGGGTGCTCCGGGCATCTGGTGAGCTGAACATCCTGTACCGCCCGCTACAGGGAGTACTGAGTCCCACAGGTCAACAGAGCCAGGAGTGCCTCTGTGGGGGTCACTCCACTGGCCTCCTGCCACCCCTTGGAGGTGAGACCCTGAGGGCTGACACCCTGACTGTGACTGTGGGACCCTCACGGGCTGCAGAAGGACCAGCCCTCTGGACACAGGACACACTGGGCAGGTGCTGAACTGCCTATTTCCCTGCAACAGCCAGCGAGGCCAGGTGTCTTTAGACAGGCACCCTGAGGCAGCATGATGTCTTCAAGGCCACCCAGCTAACAGAAGGCAGAAAGTGAAAGCCGTGTCCAACTCTTTTTGACCCCATGGACTGTAGCCCACCAGGCTACTCTTTCCATGGGATTCTCCAGGCAAGAATACTGGAATGTGTTTCCATGTCCCCCTCCAGGGGATCTTCCCAACCCAGGGATCAAACCTCAGTCTCCCACATTTCAGGTAAGGGCTTTACCATCTGAGCCACCAGGGAAGCCCCCACAGATGGCAGAGCCAGGATTCAAATCCAGGGCAATGGAAACAGATCTCAGGGCCACCCTGCCACAGGCCAGCAAATCAGGCAATGGGGCTTCTGGCAGCTGCTGCCCACAAGCAGAGAAGGTGATCAGTCTGAAGGCAGCTGCCTTAGAGCAGCATCCACTCCTACATCAGCTCAGCCCAGTGACTCTGAACTTCAAATGCACTTTGTTTCCTCCTTAGAACCGTCAAGGGATGAGCACTGGCCTCCCCAGAGCAAACCTTCAGGATCTATGCCCTGAGAACAGGCCAGAGGCACCAAGGTTGTCAAACGTGCTGCTGGAAAGGAAGCCAGTCCAGGGCCTTTTGTCCAAGGTGCTCACACACTAGGAGCACTTGGAGGAGTGGAGTTAATTAAATGACCTAGAATTTTGAAATCTCGAATTTCTTCCCAAGTCATCAAAAGGGGATAAAGGCACTGGGTGAGAACTCTTTCTGGGAAGTTCTTTTGGAGATGCAGTGGACGGAGCTGGCGCCCTGGCACCTGTGTGGACGTGTCCACCTGCCTGAAGGCCTCCTCCACCGCTACCATCCTTCAGACTCTGGTCCCGACATGGCCAGTTGCTCCTTCTGTGGGCCATGTCCACCCTCCTGGGAGTGGGCACGGTGGAACACACAGGCGGCCTGGGCTCCATGCACCCCACGTGGGCTGCTCAGCCTCTCATATGGGTGCTCCCTTCCTGGGCCAGACACGAGGCCTGAGGCTGCCCCACAGAGGACACTCGGAATGCCTCCATCGCCCCCCTCTCTGTGAGGCTCGAGTGAGACCAGAGCATGTCACAGATTCACTCGCTGCAACACTGTTGCTGAACACCTTCATAAAGGACTCTCCTCTCATCGGACCCCAGACCTGGTCCCCAATTCCCATCACCTCGCCTCCCTGGGGGCCATTTCCTTGCTGCCACTCAGGAGACAGACTGCTGGTCCCCAAGAAAAGTAAACAGTACGTGTCATTTCCTACAGTGGCCGGGTGTCTACCCCACAGGCCTTGACAAACTGTCCTGGGTTGGGAGCCCCAGGTCTGCTCTGAGATGGGCAATTTGGGCTGCCAGGAAGCCCTCCTGCTCTCCAGACCAGACACACGTGGGGACTCTGGGCGCCTCGTGATGAATAACAGTGTGTTTGCTTGTCCCAAGGGTACAGGTCCAAGCCCACCCAGAGGCCTCTCCTGAAAACAGCTGAATGAGTCCAAGATTTGGGCATGGCTGTATTTGCTCCCCAGTGTCCAGGTCAAGGTCCCTGTCAACATCAAAGACCCCAGAAGACATGCTCGCTCTGCAATGCTGGGCAGAGAGCTCCTGCAGGTTCCAGATCAGGGGATGAGGCTCAGCTGCGAGTCACCTCGACAGGGTCAGGACTTGCTGTCCACATTGTTTTGTCCCTGCGGGGCACCTGGCAGGCCTGCCCACCCCCATCCCTGGACAAGAAGAACGCGTGGCCCCCACCAAGCAGTGGCACGGTCAGACTCCCCATGACACCCTGACATGAAGTCAAAGGGCCAACAGCCCGATTCCCTCCCCAAAGCCCAGTTGCAACCCATTGGGACCCCTAGTGTTCCCCAGATAGCCCTGTGCGGTCAACACAGGAGAGGGCTATGGCTGGGCCCAGGTCCATGGGGGTCAGTGGGTTCTCAAGGGCCACCATCAGCAGCTCTGTGGCCCTGACAAGGCCCCTTGCTGAGAAACCTGGGCCAGCGGTGCCGCTCAGTGTTGTCGGCAACGGGAACAAGGCAGGTGCCACAAACCCAGCCCTGACTCCAGGAGCCGCTGGGGAAAGCGAGCACCATCATGGGCTGGTCAGGGCAACACTGGGCCAGGCATGGGTGGCGGCTGGACACCTCACTTTCTGCAAAGCCCTGGAGTCTGGAATCGGGGCCCTCTGCACCCCCCGGCCTTTCAGATCCCCCATGAGAGGGTTAACTGCACAGGACCTGGAGATTTGGCGGCTAATCCAGGGCATGCTGCCCGCACTCCGAGGGTAGAGTGGCCATGGCAGCTATTCCCTCGCCATGGGGTGGGGGTGACTGTGAATAGCAAGTCAGCCTCTCCGATAGGGGGATTACCCAGGGCCGGGCCAGCCTGTCCTGGGCTCCCCCTGAGCCGTCCAGGCCCCCAAACCTCACACACACCATGCTCCTTTCATCTCCTCCAGGCCCACTGCATAATCAGATCCTGCCTCCTTCCTAATCCCTAATCTCTTTAAAACATGGATTAGGAAAATCTCATCTGGAAAATTAATTAATGTGTGAATTCAACAAATATTTACTGAGCATAGCACTTTGTTGAGTATTTATTTTTTACATAACCTGCATGATCCCCTCCCCCTTATTTTTGGCTGTTCAGGTTTTTGGCGGGTCCATTTCTGTATTTCACAGGTTTAACTGCCACTTTCAATAATATTATTCTCTAATTCAACTATTAAGATCTACTTCTTGTACACATGGTCGGCCACTGAAGCACGTATTACATCTCCAGATTTTAAGTGCAGACAGAGAACTTAATGGCCTAGCCGCACAACTGGGTGGGGGAGGTCAGGGGTCCTTGGCGGGCAGGACCCCCTCCCCTGGGTGACCAGGCCCATAGTCCCAGGAAGTCCCCTAGGAGGGGGCTCACTGGAGCCTCTTGATGAGGGCCCAGTGATTGTGTCCGCTGTCACCCCTCCGCTGGCACTGGGAGTTACTTTCAATGCCCCCATTTCCCGTCCCCTGCCTGTCACTGGCTGTAGGTAAGTATACCCTCCGAGCACAGCCCCGCCCCCAGCCAGACAAAAGTGCGCTGGCCTCCTCTGTCCCCGAGAAAGGAAGCCGGCCTTTTCAGGGGCAGTGAATGGGGCCCCTCACTTAGGCCGCATTATACCCGGGCCTTCATTTCCCCTCTCCTCTTTCCTGCATTCAGGGGGGTTCTGACTTCAACTAATTCGATAACAATCCCGCCGGGCCTTCCCAGCTCCCAACTCGGGAGCACATTGTCTGGGGCGCAGCCTCCCCCCCAGCCGGGGCCGCGCTCCAATTAGCCAACCGCTGGGCCTCTGTCCCTCCCCGCTCCTCCCTGCCGGCCGTCCATTTTTAACCACTTCCTTTTGAACTGGACTCCCGAGGGCCCTCGGGGAAGAGTGCAGTGACGGGTCGGCCGACCCGGGCTCGGGTCGCACTCGTCTGAAACCGGAAGACTGGGCAGAAGCAGGCAGCCCCCACCGCACGGGCTCACCCCACACTGTCCTCAGGGGACTCGAGGGACTCCAGGCGGCCAATGCTCCTGCAGCGGCAGTGCTGTCTCGGGGCTACAGGGCTCTTTGGGATCTCGGACGGCTTTGGTCCTGACGACCACGTCCCTCTGAAGTCTCCACATGACGTCTGTTACCCCCAAGCCAGTTTGTTCTGCTTGAAGAAAAAGCGTTCTCAGGCCCGCAGGGAGCCACATTCCCTCAGGTTTTCTCGGTTGCAGGTTCACCAAGCTCATGCACACACTCACACACTCACACACACACACACACACAACAGGGTGCAGACGAGGACGGGTTTCGAAGAGCAGTCAACCCAGCCCTGATGTTTATGTCACTGATTTTATCTTTGAATGAAAGATGTTGGAACTGGCTAAAGATGCCGACCCTGGGAAGGTCTCTGATGACTCTGACTTGGGTTCTCAAGGTTGTCACCAACGCAACCGCTCCTGGGTCCCCACCCTACATGCCCCAATCCTCTTGGGTCCCCACCCTGCATGCTCCAATCCAGGCAACCTCCTCTTGGTGTTCTGTGAGGATACCTGGCTGGTAGGTCTCAGGCACCAGCATCCACACAGGGTCACAGGACCAGGTATGTGCCTGCACTGGCTCCTGCAACCCACAGCGCCTGTGAATGACACAGCCTGGGTGTTTGAGAGTCTGTGGCAGGTTGAGCTGTGCCCCCAACCCCAACACCCTTCCTATGCTAAAGTCCTAACCCCCAGCACCTCCTAATGTGACCTGAGATGGAAATAGCACCTGACAGATATAGTCAGTTAAGATGAGGCCATACAGGGCAGGTGAGCCTCTTACCTGATATAACTGATGTCCTTCCAGAAAGGGACACAGACATGCCCACACCCACAGGGAGAGCTCCCCTGGACACAGGCAAAGATCTTGGGCTGATATGTGGATAAGCCAAAGATATATCCGGCCAACCGCCAAGGTCCAGAGAGAGGTCTGGGACAGATTCCATCTCCCTCCCCCAGAGGCTACATCCTTGAGGTCTCCAGCCTCCAGACTCTGAGAGTGAACATCCGGGTGCAGCCACCCCATCACTAGTACTTTGCAGGTGACTCTGGGTGCAGTAGGAGATTCTTCTAGTTTCTAGTATCCATTCGACCAATTTGTTGTTGTTGTTCAGTTGCTCAGTTGCGTCCGACTCCCTTCAACCTCATAGACTGTAGCATGCCAGGATTCCCTGTCCTTCACTATCTCCTGGAGTTTGCTGAAACTCATCTCCAATCAGTTGGTGACACCATCTCGTCCTCTGTCGTCCCCTTCTTCTACCTTCACTCTTTCCCAGCATCAGGGTCTTTTCCAATGAGTCAGCTCTTCGCATCAGGTGGCCAAAGCTTTGGAGCTTTAGTTTCAGCATCAGTCCTTTCAATGAATATTCAGGGTTGATTTCCTTTAGAATTGACTGGTTTGATCTCCTTGCTGTCCAAGAGACTCTCAAGAGTCTTCTCCAGCACCACAGTTTGAAAGTAATTCGACCGATGTCTTCCTCTAAACTAGCCAATTTGAAAACCTCCACTGAGCGAGAATTCACCAAGGCCACATTTGCAGGCATGTTGTGATTGTCGAAGTCCTCTTCGTGCACTAAATCCGGTGTCTGAGGATTTGGGTGGGACTGTCTGAGGGATGCCTCTTGAAGACCCTTGCCCCCTCACCCCTGTGTGACTTCCTGGAGAAATATGGGAAACAAACCAGGATGCAGCTCTCTACACCACTCAGGAGGGGGCCGGCAGGAAGTCTGGCTGCATTTGTTCCCCTGTGTCTCTGTGGCTTCAAGGCCAGGGAACTCGTCAGAGATGAGAAGGCTGTTTAGGGGAGCAGAGCTCCTTCGAGGAGAGACCACGACCGGGTGCTGGGGCAGGAGCCACCTGAGGGCCCCACGTTGACCTTTAGTTCAGAGAATGTGCCAGCCTTGATTGTCATGGGGAGCAGACTTAACAGGAATATGCAAAGTCAAAGGTTGCCATGTGGGGCTCACAAGACTTGGCCTATGTTTTGAAAGTATCGAAAATGTGGTGACAGTGGTTTAATCACTAAGTGATGTCAAACTCTTGTGACCCCATGGACTGAAGCCCATCAGGCTCCTCTGTCCATGGGATTCTCTGGGCAAGAATACTGGAGTGGATTGCCACTTCCTTCTCCAGGGAATCTTCCCGACCCAGGGATCAAACCTGCATCTCCTGCACTGCAGATGGATTCTTTACCACTGTGACACTGCGGAAGCCCTCCTGAAGATAAGCATTTCTAATCTCCGAGTGGACATCAGAGAGAGGGGCATTCGTGTTCTCCAGAGAGGCATTCGAGAGGTCATGAAAACTCATTGCACTTCAGCTGGTGGTGGAAAGACAGAAACATTTCTATGGATATTTCAACCACTAGCTTGTGGGTGGAAGGATGTCCAGTGAAAAATTATCCACTCTTTCCCCCCAGATCTAGCAAAGAAATCTCTTCCCAGCATTTCATTTCCCCACCTCTTAGGGTTGAAATGACAGCTGCCTTCAGGACAATTCACTTCAACACTTGCTTAACAAGTGAAGAAACCGAGGGGTGGCTATTTGGGTCTCTGTCCACTCTCTGGACCCCAGCCCCTGTGACACAAACATCTTAGTAACCTGTACATTGCCTCTCAGAAAGCCTCACGAATTTATCTGATGTTTAAAAGGAACAAACAAAGAAAGGCTGGAAGTGGCCATTCTAACCCCCGCCTGTTCAGTGTTAATGGGGGTGATACCGCCCTGATAATGGCATGGCAGGTCCTGCTTGTCCTGGGGTTTCAAAGGCGCTTTCAGATAAAGGATCCAAGAACAGCCCTGACACCCGGGGTGCCAGGCAACCAGGGGGGTGGCCTTGCCAGCCTCTCCCCAGGTCTGCCGAATTCTCCCAGTGTCTCCCAGGGTTGTCCACGTCTCTCTAAGTCTCCCCAAGTCTAGAATCCCTCAGCATGAGACACGCCTCCATTTCCTGAAAACAAACCCCAGGTTGGGAGCAGGACTCTGATGTCTTAGGGGGCAGTTGCTCCATCAGTAACCTCAGCTGCTCTTCCCAAGAGGCAGTTTTCTCTTCTGTAAAATAGAGAGGAGGAACATCTCCCAGGAGGTGATGTGCAGGGCCAGACAACACCCCCAGGGGAGCCACCTCAAAAGGCTATGCACCCTGAGAGCAACATGGGCTGCTGGAGGGGCGAAGCCTGACCCTTAAAGGCTACTGCCTCTGAGGACCGTGAGGGTCTTGAGTAGCTGGGTGGCTGCCCCAGGAAGTGTTCTCTCTCCCTGACACAGGGGCAGCTGCTAAGCTTTCCTGATCTCCAACCTCTGATCCAGAGGCGCAGGGCACTGGCAGGGGCCAGGGGGGCTTAGGACAGTCGTGCCCCAGGGGGCAGTGGGCCCCTCAGTGCCCTGCCTGGTGGACGTGTAATGTCTGTGGACCTGGGCAGGGACAGCTAAAGCAGGAAGCCAGAGGTGCTGGATCCGCACTACAGGCTGGACCCCAGGCCTGCAAAGGGGGGAATCCTTTGGATCTGTCAGCTCAGTAAAGGCAGAGGAAGGGCGGGGTAAAGCGCTGACCTGGAGCAGGACGCTGTCCATCCCAGGGTATCTGGCTGGCGAACCTGCCTCCTCTATCCAGGCTCGGAGGACCCACTGGATGCTGGGAGTGGCCCGAGGCCCATGCAGTCCTGAGAGGGGAGTGGGAGCCCCATGTTCACAGCCTGCTCTGGGCCCACGGGCCCACTGGCCCACTCTCTGGGGGACCCCATCCTTACTGTATTTTAGATTCCAAGGGGGATTAAATAAGGAGGTCAATCCTAGACAGACCCTCAAAAGTTTGGGATTCTGGTGTCATCTGCGGGCTGTCAGTGGGTCATGGGTTCCCAAGCGAGCCTGTAGGGTCAGGGCCTGGCATGAACTGTACGTCTGTCTGAGTGAAGCAAGTGTGGGTAAAAGCAGGGGCCCAGGCCTGGGAGGGCAGCACAGGGAAACTAGTAACTCCACTGCCCTCGGTCCTGCGATGACCTTTGAGGGCCCGCTGCTCCGAGGAGCCGTCCCTTGTCTGTCCTCAGGGCTGACTCAGAAGCTCTGGTGATGACCAGTCTGAACCTCACCAGGGATTGGTCCCCGGGGCCACTGGGTGTGCGGGGCAGGCAGCAGAGGCTCTGGAAGCTTAGCTGGTCCAGCAGTCTTCGGACAGGCAGGGCCCAGGCTGGGCTGCCCCCAGAATGTCTAAGCCAGTCCCTCTCAGTCCGGAGCTCATGTCCGCCATCCCTGGACAGGCTTTCAAGTCAGCATCACATGAGTCATCCCCACCAGAGCAGGCTTTACAGACGAGGGAAGTGCCTCTCCTGCAGTTCCGTGACAGCAGCAGTGGAGTCTGAAGACTTTTATCAAAATGCAAACTGGACCCCTTTTCCATCTCCCTCCTCAAATGAAGGCAACAAGATTCATGCTTCCCAAGCAGCCTGCCCAGAGTCCTCACTCAGGCCCTCATCCCTGATGTCTTCTTCCTCTTCCTCTTATCCTTCCTCCTTCCCTTCCTCCTCTTCCATCCCCCCAGCCTCTCATCCATCACTCACTCTCTCCCATCCATCACAGGGTCCGGACTGAAGTCCATGCCAAACGGCTGCAGGCAGCATCTCCTGGTAAGGTGTTTGGGGCCAGTAAAAAGACAAGATGCTGGAGCCTCTGGGCGGTCATCTCCTGGGGGATTTTCCTCCCAGAGACACTGGTCAGGCTGGCCCAGGGCAGGACAAGCACGCCAAGCTCCACTGCGTCTTCAGGGGAGTCAGCACACCATCAGGGAGACCCAAGCTTGTTCTTTAGATCCCAGGGGAGACCTCGTGGTCACTTCTTAGCGTTGTGCTGTGCTTTGTCGCTCAGTCGTGTCTCACTCTTTGTGACCCCATGGACTGTATCCTGGAGAAGGCAATGGCACTCCACTCCAGTACTCTTGCCTGGAAAATCCCATGGACAGAGGAGCCTTGTAGGCTGCAGTCCATGAGGTCGCTAAGAGTAGACATGACTGAGCAACTTCAGTTGCTTTCACTTTTCACCCTCATGCATTGGAGAAGGAAATGGCAATCCACTCCAGTATTCTTGCCTGGAGAATCCCAGGGACGGGGGAGCCTGGTGGGCTGCCATTTATGGGGTCGCACAGAGTCGGACACGACTGAAGAGACTTAGCAGCAGCAGCAGCAGTAGGACTGTATCCCACCAGGCTCCTCTGCCCATGGAATTCTTCAAGCAAGAATAATGAAGTGGGTTGCCATGCCGTCCTCTGGGGGATCATCCCGACCCAGGAATCAAACCTGAGTCTCCTGCATTGCAGGCGGATTCTGTACCAACTGAGCTACCAGGGAAATTCAGTCTCTTCTTAACATTGAGTCTAAAGTTAAGCTTCCGATAGAGGGCTTCAGTGGGCCCACAGAGACTCCGGCCACATCCAGGGCGACTTTGGCAGGTGAGCTGGGCCTGCCCTCTGCCTTGGCTCAGGTGCTGCCAAGAGTAACTCTGCTCCTGGGAGGTCCCTGGTTGTGCAGCTGCGCAACAAAAGGGGACCCCTCAGAGCCTGGGTAGTCATCACTGTGGGGTCCCTGCTGTAAAGACAGGAGAAGACAGAAAGTCAAGGGGGCCCATCTCTAGTTTAGGGGTGTCTGACACCCCAGGACCTACTACCTGTACCAAGGAGTTCCAGAGGTCAGCCCCCAGTGACCCCGAGGACCTGAACCTCTAGTCTCCCAGGTTGGTGGGGAGAGAGGATATGGGGCTGCAGCCTGGACCCCTGAGGGTGCCAGTCACCTCTGAAAGCTCAGACTTGAGACTGAAAGAAGGGGCACACACTCCTTGGGTCCTGGGGTGCTTCACGCACATGAGGCTCATTATGGTCCATCCACGAGCTGTTCCCATGTGACCGAAGCTCCAGGAGCCAAGGCAACTGGAACCTTCTAGAAATACTTTCCTGGGAAGGGCCTCTGCCCCAAAGCACCACCCATGTTGACTCTTATGGTATCTGGCCTGGAAGAGACCTCTCCTCCCAGCTTCCTGCCAAGCTGGCCCGATGCCAGGAGGCTATCTGGGGTCTGTGGGGCAAACCTGTGAGCTGCCGCAAAGCTCAGAGGCCAGCCTGGAGGCTCCAGAGATGCAGGCCATTTCATCAGCATCATTGCCACTTATGTCCAGCCTGCCTCAGGCTTGGTCCACAAGGTTTTACTTTGGCCCTGAAGGAGGCCAGGGCAGGGGACATGATCACCTTGCTCAGGCCCGGCCATTGCAGGCCCCACCCTCTTTGGTGAGCACCGCCCCTCCCCAGAGCCACGCACAGCTCTGTCCCCATGGACCCCGAGGGGCCTCGGAGAATGAAGCAGCCGGGCGTCCTAATCCCCGTCCACCCCCGCCTGGCAGTGCTCTCCCAGGCCTCCGCTGCGCGCCAGGCTGAAAGGAAGGCTGATAAATGAGTCTGGAGGGAAACAAGGCTGCTTCTACTTGTAAAAGGTCATTGCGACTTTGTTCTGGGTGAGGGTTTATCTCCGCCGCCACAGGGACAGACAATGCCTCGGGCCTAAATGGCAGAAATCTTAGCTCCACTCCTGAAATGGCTGTGCTGATAAGCCAGAATGGACTTGAGAGAGATCTGAATGGGCAAGGAGGGGATGGAGGTATTTCTGAACATGATTGAACAGGGACGACACAATGGGATGTGCAATTAGACTGGGCATTAGCCCAGGAGGCAGGGACGCGGCCTGAAAGCTAGACAAGGTACTTCCTGCGGCCCACTGGGGGCTGGTGATCCCAGCCCCGCGCTGCCTGGCCAGGAAGAGGGTGCGCAGCTGGGACAGAAGGGCAGGATGCGGCGCATGCACACCCTGGGCACTGCCCGGGAGGCCGGTGCCTCTCTTCAAGCCACTGCCTGGAAACACGGCATCATGTGTCGCAGGTAGCCGGGCACACAGGTGAGCAGGGAGCACGCTGACTCCTGAGTGATGACAGGGCATCCTTGACTCAGCATCTTCCCACTCCAAGGAGGAGACACCACCACCTACACCAACGGGCATCCCATCGGCTGACTTGAAATATCACCTTTAGGCCATTTTGCTCTCTGTGCTCTAAACAATGTGAAAGCAGGCAGGGGCCACCATGCGCCAGAACGCTGACTCCGGCTGTTCCCGTGGGGCCTCCTGCTGTGCGCCCAGGCTGACCTCTCACACTCAAAGGGCGTCCTGGCCTGACCCGGCCTCCATCAGAGCAAACCCAGCCACATCTCAGTGTCCTGTGGGCCCAAGAGAGCGGAGGAAGCACCACGCCAGCCCTGGACAGAGCAGGAGAGGACGTCCTGCAGGAGATCTCCGGCGGCCACTGCCCCTCGACGGGCGGGGAGTGGTTGGGTCACCCTGGTTTCTGGCTGAGCCGAAGTGGCCTGTGACATGATGAGAGCACATTCCTAACCTGGAGGTGACCAGCCCACAAAAATTCTCACCTCGAGAGAAGCTCTGATAAGCAGGCCTGGCGGGGAGGTCCACACCCCGTCCCATGACCCAGGGAGACCTTTTATGGCCTGCGAGGCCTGGGACGTTCATCTGACCAGCAGGGAGGGAGGGAGCGGATGACAGGCTGGCCAAGGCCGTGCTGGGGGTCCCCGGGGAGCCGCCTGGCCAGTAGCTGCCCGCGCTCAGAGGGGCTGCCCTCCAGCCCGTTATACTCTATAAGAGGCCACTGTTGGGAAAGTACTTGACATAATCTGTCTGTGTAAATGAGCGATGCTGCAGATGCCTCAGTCTCAGCAGGTGGATCCCACCACACGCTTCCTGAAGGCAGGGTCAGCCTGGAGAAGGCAGGGCCACAGGCGGCCCAGGCCAAACCTGAGAGCCACCCCGGCTGGGCCAGCAGTGCAGGTGCAGAGAGAGGAGGCCAAGGGCTATGTCTGGACCACTCCCTGCCTTACTGGTCCCCATTCCCATGGAGGAGCTGAGGCCTGGACAGAGTGGTGAAGACAGAGTACCCACGTGGGCTGGGGGCTGCTCTAACTTCTGGGGAGGGGTCAGGGGGCTGCCCAGTCCCTGGTCTCAGCACATGCTGTCTGCATGAACTGCAGAGTCAAGAGGCAGGGCTGAAGGAAGCTGCCTGAGGGTCCCTTGCCTGGTCTCTTGCCCCTATGCCAAACTACCCTATGACCCAGCGGGACTCCCTTCCCTCTCTAGGGCTTGGACCTCCCACCTGCACAGTGAAGGTGAGAAATGATGATGCACCAAGTAATCTCCAGGCATGACATGGACAGCTGGTGTCTGGGCCTTCCCCCCAACCTTGACCATCACTGCAATGCCCTTGGGAGGGGGGTCTTGTCGCTTGTCAGTTTCCAGGGGGCTACCCACCCGTGGAGAGCCATGCTAAAGGCTAGCTGTATGGTGGGGGTGGGATCCTTCTGTTGGTGGCAGCCAGGCTGCTCCCAGCTCTGGGGTCCAGCAGTGGTGGGACACACAGGGCGGGTCAGGGGAGTGCAGGTAGATTCAAGTGAAGCCTCTTTCTCTGGGCTTCCACCCATAAATGGAGAATTGCTAGTGCCCCCTCTTCCACTGCTAATTAGAACGCAGGTTCTTGGGGACTCCCATAAGGAATTCTAATCCACTAGGTAAGGGTGGGGCTTCCCTGGTAGTTCAGATGGTAAAGAATCTGCCTGCAGTGCAGGAGACCTGGGTTTAATCCCTGGTTTGGGAAGAGCCCCTGGAGAAGGAAATGGCAACCCACTCCAGTATTCTCACCTGGAGAATTTCAGGGACAGAGGAGCCTGGTGGGCTACAGTCCATGGGGTTGCAAAGAGTCAAACATGACTGAGTGACTTACACACACACACACACACACACACACACAGAGGTAAGGGTGGGGCCCTGAACCTGCATTTGAAGGCGCCTCAAGAATTCTCAACACAATCACTTGAGAACCATAGCTTCACGGAATCAAAGCCTGAGGCAAACGGGTGAAAAAGATTTTCTTTCGGATGGGGGTGGGATCTGGGTTTTGTGCCTCACAGACTGATCTTCTGGGATGGGGTCCCCACAGTTCCTGCTTGAACTGAACACATCTCCCACCAGCCAGGCTCCCAGCACCCTGGGACCATCTCAGAATCCTGGCTCCAGCAAGGTTGAAAGCTGCCTCTGGGATCCGGAGAATTTCACAGTGGGGCGCCCAGGGGGTAGGCATTAATGCCTGCCAGTCCCAGTGCAGTCCATGGGGCTGGGGCATGGGATCTGACCACAGACAGAATGAGAATCACAAATCAGGAAGAGCCTGGCATGGCTGGCATGTGCATACAGCAGACGCCTAGTGAATGCCAGGGCTTCCTTCTTGTCCACCCTCCTGGCCTGGTCAGCCTGCCCCAGCCTCACCAGTCCTGCCCAGCACAGGGACCCAGGTGCCTTTGTCATGATCCCTGAATGTGTGACCCCACTTCCCTTAAGGATAAAAGAGAAAGAAGGAGGAGGGGGGACGAGGAGACAGAGAGCCAGCAGGAAGGGTGAGCCTGGGTCCTGGGCGAAGACGTCATCCCCTCCATCTGCCTTCCTCTCACTTCCTTCTGACAACCTGAGGCTAGTCCACATCTCTGGTTCACAAGCAGCCATTCTGGGGTGAGGATGGGCTTGTGTCACCGGTGTATATGTGTGTGTGTGTGTGTGTGTGTGCGTGTGTGTGCGTGTGTGAGAGAGATGCGGATGGTAAAATACCATTTAAGAAGTTGGTATTCATGGACGTCTCTCGAATATGAAAAGAAAATATTTATTTCCTTTTTCGCTTGTGAATCAGAATGCTCTATTTAAAGAAAGTACCCTCTGCTGGACTGTGGCTGAGTTATTACCCCTTAAGGAAATAAAGAAGAACTACCAGGGAGGTATTCTTAGTCATTCTCTGTCCTTTTTCCGAAAATTCCTTATATACCCGCGCCTCGGAGCTGGGCCGAAGATAGTGCAGGGTTTCATGGCATTCTTGGGCTAAAAACGTCTGGACCTGATGTCATGGTGCTTGGGAGAGATGGCAGAGGAGCTGCGCTGGGAGCGGTTCCTGGGGAAACGAGATGGCGCGGGCCTCTGTGGCCCCCACCCCTCTGCCCCAGCGCTCCCAGGCCGCCTCCCACTCGGCCCTGTTCCCACAGGATGGCCCCCTTGTCGAATCCGGGTTCCCAGATTTCCCAGATAAGAGGTCCCCAGACCTGTTAACCATCCAGGTGTTGTTTCCACGGGTGTGAACGTTCACTGAGCGGTGACTTACGACTTTGGACGCTTTCTCAATATACGTGATGCCTCCTAAACACATTCAGAAAATCACTATGGAAAGAGAAAAGCCCTGCCACGTTTCTAGGCCTAAAATAAACCCCAGACAGCGCAGAAGCAGAGTCAGTGTAAGGGGTGAATTAGCTGGCCGGGCAGAGGAGGGCAGAGTACAGACAGCTTCCGGGCTCCCGGTCCCTGGGGGGTGGGATGCGCCCAGGAAGGTCCCAGTGTGCATTCTGGTGCTGCAGAGAGAAAGGACAGGCAAGGACAGGGACCAAGAATACCACACCCTGCGAGTGAGGCCGTCGGACCAGCAGGAGGCCCAGTCTTTGGAGCTGAAACCAGTCCTGGCCCCCTGTGCCAGCCTGGCCACAGTACTTTCCCGCACGGCTGGAATTCCAAGAGTAAACACAATAAGACAGTCTAAGAGTGAAATAAAAAGGAGCAAGGTGCACCCCCACCCCCGACTGTGTCAGCAAGAGCACACACTGTTACAGCTTTAGGGTGAAGGATGCACAGAAAGTGCTGGAGTGTGGTCCCTGCAGGGAATGCGTGTGGAAGAAAGTGGAAGTGTACGTGTGCGTCACACAGCATGGCCGCCTGCACTGGCCTCAGGGTGCCTCTGGGATGAGCCAGTCCTTGCAGGAGCATTGCCTGTTGAAGTGTCAGGTTACCCTCAGCGACCCATGGCAAATCGTCCCCCTCACCTGGACCCCCCAGTGGAGGGATCACAGCGGGAGAAGGGTGGTGGTCCTCTCGGAAACCTCTGCTCCGTCAGTGCTCCTAGCTGTGCCCTCCTGCCAGGGCCCCTAACACAGATGCTGCAGGCCTGAAAGGATTCCCCCCTCTCTCTTTCCAGACTGGCTGCTCTCACCCACACGGCACATTATAAGTTCCTGGGAGTTTTCACAAACCCAGGGAGGATTGTTGGAACTTCTGGTGCAAAAACCAAGACCATCCTGGACAGATACACATGGCTGGTCCCTCCATTTGGCCAAAGCCTGGCATCTCTGGGGTGGGGTCTGGGCACCTGTATTTCTGATGCTCCGGGGGTTTCCGTATGAGACCCACTGACAGAGATCTCTGCTCTCAGGTCTCAGATGCCCTGGAAACACCTGAAGGACAGTCCTGACCTTCAAGTACCA
>NW_011494861.1:10012759-10018934 GCF_000754665.1 Bison bison bison
TCTCTGCAAACGTGGCAGCCGGCCATTGGTCAGTCAGGTCTTGCCCCTCCTCCCAGGGTAGGTGAACCTCCTCTTGGAGTCACCTGGAATGCCAGAAGGGGCTGCTGGGCCCAGCTTTCCTCTCCTGCTGCTCTGGGGCTGCAGGTCCATCCACAGGGCTGGTCAGGGCAGAAAGTGCCCAGATCCTGAGGCTGCTGATGATTCTGGGGTGCAGAAGAGGTTGTCCATTGGCTGAGCGGCAGCTCCGCTTCCACAGAGGCTGCTGGTGATGAAACATCTGCATGTCCAGACTCGCCGCTGGTCACTGCTGGTGTTTCTCCTGGAGGATGGACATTTCCTTCCTGAATCCTGGGGAATGGCAGTTCTGGCTGTGGTGGTGCTCGTGGCCTTGTCCCTGTGGGGGCCAGACATGAGCCCACAGCACCAGGAGGTGAAGGCAGAAGGGGGCAGAGTGCCGGGAGGTCAATGCAGGGGGCATGGCGCTGGGAAGCTCATGCTTCTGGGGCCACCAGAGGCATCCAGTTCGTCTAGGCGATGAGTCAAGCACACACGTTTGTCTCTAGGTGGCCGGGGTTTCTTATTAGGTCATTGCATAGCAGGAAGTAGAGAGGCTTAAAGCCCATTCCCAGGAGCCTTGGGAACTCTGTTCCAGGGGAAGGTGGGTGCTCCATTATAGCAGGAGTATTGACTTGATGGCCTGAGGGGCAGGGAGCCTTGGGGGTGTTTGTGAGTCTGTGCTGGCATCTGTGGCCAGCTCAGCAGGACAGAGGACAGGGTTCTTGAAGCCAGAGTGTGAGGGTGTAAGTGCAGAAGAAAGAAGAGGAGGCCTTTTCCCACGGAGATCAGGGGCTCAGCTGGGGCCATGTGGTTGCAGTCTTGGGGTGACCACCTGACCCCCAGCCAGGCTTGGGCAGGTGTCAGGGGCCAGGCACAGAGGCCAGAGCCCCAAGAACACCTGCCCCTCTATCTGTCTCAGTGAATGTGGTCTCAGCCCTTAGACCTAGAAAAGCATCCTCAGTCCTCGGATCTCCATACCACATGTTTATGCATGTGTCACGAGCCTTGGGAAACCCCACCATATTCTGTCCCTGAGATGTTAGAGGCCAAGCTCCCACTGTGTTGACACCCTGAGTCTCAGGGAACAGACACTCCACTGGGCTTCCTCGTCTTCCTGCCACTTGGGACCAAAAATAGACCTTTAGCTCCTCCTTAATTTAAGGACACATGGCCCCAGCTTGGAAGAGGAAGCATTATTTCTTCTAAAAATATATACATGTAGGGGGACCAGTGGGCACAAGCAGAGCTCACTTCCTCAACCCCATGCCCTTCTTCAGGGTCAGGGGTTCTGGATCATCATTCAGTCTCACATTCACAACAGTGTCTCAGAATCTAAGCATGCAGAGCTGGGTACCAGCCCTGGCCTGGAACATCCCTACCTGGCATCTCTGGATGTTCTGGCAGCCCATGGTCCACAGGGGTGGCCGTCAGGTCCTGCCCTCACCAGAGCCATCCAGGGAGAGCGGAGACCCCAGAGGCGCTGGCTTGGGGACCGCATGACTGTAGCACTGGAGAGACGGGGCAGCCTTTCCCCGCTGACCCTGGAGCTTCCCACAGTCCCTGGGCCAGACATAGACGTTTGTTGATTGAGCAAATGAACATGTGTATTAATATTCAGGAACCACGGCCAAAAGGATGAGGTAATCCACTCGAGTAAATTCTTCAGATAATTGAAACCCCATCAATTCACGTTAACATTTTCCACCAGCTCCTTAAACAGAGGCAGACGTGTTTTTTTTTTTTTGACAGACGTTGCCTGAGTGTCGGATACAGGCTGGGCAGCGCGCTGGGCACCAGAGAGCCCGCCTTTCTGGGGGAGACAAGCAGAGCCGGGTGCTTTCAGTGTGCAAATGGCTCCCGTGCCTCCCCTTGGGGGCCTGTGCGGCCACCCCAACCCAAGCACAGCTGCGGGGTCCCGCCTCGGGGCAGGTGGCACCTCCGAGGAGCGGGTTCCACAGCCGGCTCCCTCGGGCCTGCCACTCGCAGCCATCTCTTAATTAGCAAAATAAACAGCACGATGATAAATGTCATGATTTACTCAACAAATGATCAAAATCATTGTTTTTCAGACCCTGGGGCAATAGAATGCAATCACGAGGTGATTTATTCTGGGAGGGTGAGTGGTGGCTGCGTCAGCGGGCAGGCTGTGTCTGGAGGGGAGGGGCTAGGAGTCCTGGGCAGGGGACAGATACCTCCCTTTGAGATGGAGCCCAGGGAGCCGTGTTCCACTCACCCCCAAGCTCCTGTCTGTGTCCAAGGACACGGCTGCCAGGTCCGGGTGCATGGAGAGCAGAGCTGTGCTTTTTCCCCAAAATGAGGAACTCACTTCCGGCCTCCCTCAGAACACTCAGGGTCAGGGTAGGGGGAATATTTAGAATCATCAAATTTTCCTGACGCCCATGTGAAGACAAAGCAGGTGAACAACAGGAGGAGGATACCCAGCCATGGGGCTAACCCATGCCTTCCTGTTTCGCTCAAGTAAAATTCCTGCACAAACCAGGATGCTCCTGCTACCTTGACCCTGAAAGGTGCGAGGTCACCCACGCCACCCCAGCAAGGACAGAAATGCTTTTGTCAGAAGGGTCGAGTCACCAGAAACCTCACCACAGAAAGAAAATGGCGTGGGACCCTTGGATTTCAGTTAAGTGAAATGGCCCAGAACAGGAATTCTGTTCTCCCAGTAGAGAGAAAATTGTTTCAGTGAAATGACGGTAAGAATCATCAGTTTGACCTTGATTTTGAGCCAGTCCTCCGAGAGACACCCATCCTGTGTCTGCAAGGGGATCTCCCTAGATCTTCCTCCCCTGCTGCACCTCCAGACCAGACCCCGTGGGAGCAACCATGCTCTGACCCAGGCTAGGACACAAGCACAGCTGTCACCCACCGCCCCTCAGGATCCAGAACCATCCTGGCTCCTTCTCGGAGCTGCTTTGCCATCTTTGCTAGAAGATGGTCTGTTCGTCTTCAGTGACTCAATGCCATGTAAACCGTAGTCACATCAAATCACACTGACTGACAACGCTCAAGTACTGTGGTGACACTGAGTAATGACACATGCAACATTCAGGACTGGACTGTGGGCCTGCGGGTGCTGTCCCCGGGCCCTGCCTCAGTCTGTCTGGCATCCCCAGCCGGGATGCTCAGACATGTGACGCTGTCCTAGTGATCTTCTTTGTTCCCAACCCTTCACGGGGCTGAGCAGACCGCAGGCCTGGAGCGGGCATTTGCAGGGTGCAAGGACACAATCAGCCGCCTTACTCAGGACTTGGGGTTCCTCTGGAGGCCCCTCTGCTGTCCGGAGCCATGGAAAGGTCTAGATTCTGGAGCCTGGCTTCTCCACTCCTGGTCTGGGCCCTGTTTGCAGCAGAGTGAAGGTAAGGACCATACCTGTCCGTCAAGGGCAGTGAGGCCCACTGACAGACACTGTCACCAGGAGGAGGACACAGGAACCAAGTGACACAGCAGTCTCCTGTTTGGGGACATAAGTGAGGCTATTTGACTTCTGCCCAGAGATCCAGGGAGCTAGAAAGAAACCACCTCAACCTCATGATTTATTTCAGGCCAAAGCAGGTTCACCATGGGTTTGGGGGTGCCCAATTCTGCTCTTGGGGCTTGACCATGACCACGGCGACGCCAACAGCTGCTCATGACTGTGTTGGAGGGGATAGGACAGGAGGCCAGGAAGCCCAGAGATGGCCCCAGAACAGGTGGTCAGGCCTGAACTCGCCAAGGAGACAAGGTCAGGCAAGTCACACAGTGCATCTGGAACACGACGTGAGGACGTGGACGCAGAGCAAATATCTGCCAGGGCCGGCAGGAAAGGTGGCAGTCAGGTCTGGGCCCCGGAATCAAGGCGCTGCCTGGGGTGGGGCAGGAGGCACCTCGGAGGGGAGCGATCCCGCACGTACACAAGGACAAATAATATCGCAAAGTCAACAGGTGCCGGGTAGATAACAGCACGGCCTGTACCAGGCCCGGCACCGGGGGTGGCCGTGATACAGGCCGTTTCTTTAAAATTAGAGCAAACAGAGGCCTGCATCTGAACCAATGAGAATCAGGTCACCTCAAGGTCATCCATCACACTACATGAAGGGTTCGTTTACCCTCCAACATCTGAAGCTGTCTCCTAATTCAGTAGTCCGGGCCTTTCTGAGCACATCACACAAACCCCAAAATTCCTCCTGAAAATAGCCAGGTGGGAAGTCCAGGACAGGCCATCCTACAGCCCAAGCCACTTACCGGTCACATCATGTGAACACACTCTTCTCCACCCAGTGAGGGCCACCCTGTGGATCTCTGAAGAGCATATGAGCTGCCCCCAAGAGGGCCTCACCTCCCAACTCCTCACTTTGCTCCCTCCCACCTGTTCTGCAGGTGACCCGACCTTGACAGGCACACACACAGAGTCAGCCACCTGGGAACAGCAGGGGACAGACAGGCCGGTTCACACAGTGCAACTGTAGCCTCTACCACTCAGCCATGGTGAGTCCTGGCACGCCTGCTCCTTCATCCATCTGGTCAACCCACTGCCTCTCTAAACCTTCAAAGCCATCCACGGAGCTCGGGCTGTCAGCTGGTAGGGGGCTTCTGCATCCTCTGATGTCCATACCTCATGTGCTACCACAAACCCGCTTGCAGGAGAATCAGGGTGTCCAGCGTTTGGGGGGCCCCCATATCCTCCCTTGTGAAGGGAATGGGGGTCTCAGGTCTGCAGTACCACCACCAGCACATGGCTAAGCCAGACTCTGTGAGACCTTTTCAGAGGGTTTCAAAAGCTGATGGACCAGACCGGCGGAGATGTTCAAGGGCTGCTGAGGGTCCCTGAGGGATGCACAAGGGTCATGCACTGTGCACCCCGAGTCTTCAGGGAACAGTGATGTCCCCAAGAGAAGCCTTCTAGATTGTAAAGACTCATCAGAGGGCAAAGATGGCCCCTCACTGACCACAGACCCTGAGAGACACACAGCATGGGAACTTTTCCAAAGCCAACGAGCAGTTGGGGGAGTCAGCTCCCCGAGCCCCACCACCTTGAACCACTGGCAGGGGATACAGCTGCCAGCCCCACAGGTCCCTCTTCCCTCCTTGGATGGCTCTCCCCTTCCTAGCTCTGACCACCATCCAAGCACTTTTGGAAGTGGTGAAACACCCAGGAGGAATCTGGGTTGGCACTTGCATTTTCCGTCCAGGCAGGGTCCCTGCCCAAAATATCACTGCACGCTGGCTCTGTGGGGCCTGAAGAGAGGCCAGGACTAGAGGGGAGTGTGCTTTCCTGGGGCCCTGGTCCTTAGGAGACCACCTTGAAAGCCCCCTGAACTGGGGCCCAGTGTCCCTCGTGGTCAGAGCAGGATGCTTCCAGAGGAAGGGCCCTTTCATAGCTGTCAACCCCCACCCCCCACCTAATCAGCCTCCCTCTCCAGGTCACACGCAGCCTCCAGGACTGCCGAGCCAGGCCTGGATCATCAGGGAAATCAAAACCACAAGACTCTCCTCTCTGCCCCCGCTAATCTGAGAAGCGGGAGCTCCTCTTAGGGAGCCAGCTGACCCGAGCAGATCAGCAGGAGGCCCAGGGCATGGATGCACCTGGGGCATCTAGGGCAGTGTGGCCACCAGACACGTGCTGCTCTGCCTGGAGTTGGGCCCCCATCTGAGGACTTTCCCGGGAGCAGAGACCTTGTTCTGGGAGACTCCCATCGATCCCCAAAGTCCTGCGGAGATGGCAGCCTTAGCACCTAAGATCCAGACGGGAAGCTCGAGGGGTTTAAGACATGAGCTCATTAAAGACACATTTCCGGGAAGAGAGCGGGTGCGGCGGACGGGGGCCTCCCGGCGTCCACTAGGCCTCTGGTGTTTTTGGAGTCGCGTCATGCAAGCCGCGGGATAAAATAAGCCTGGGAAATTCAGCACTCTCTGCGACCCAGCCTCCCGCCTCAGGCAGCACCGTCAACCCGGTTTTATAAATAGATGAACCACGAGACAAACGCCCGCCATCAATCACGCGCGCGCGGCAGGGCTCACCTCCCATCCGAAGTCCGCCTCGTTCAGCGTGGCCCGGGGCGCCACCATGTACGGGCCGAACCGCTCCCCCACCTCCATCTTCTTCTTGGCCCAGATGCCCAGG
>NW_011494861.1:10019034-10032328 GCF_000754665.1 Bison bison bison
CAGGCCGGCGCCGGGGATGGAGGATTCCCGGAGCTCGAACCCCGGGGGGATGCGGATGTCCTCAGGGATGTAGACCGGGGCCTCATATGGCGAGCCTTCCTTGGGTGTGGGGAAGGGGGACGGCGGCCCCATGGGGATGGGGGACATGATGCTGTCCTCAGTCTCGTCCTCCGCGCTCTCGCCCGCCAGCAGGTCGGGGTCCGGCCCGTACATGTTATTTACAATGTCGCCGTCACCTGGAGGAGACAACACAGAGTCAGCCTGTGCAGCTCCGCTTCCGGGCCCCGAGTTTAGGGGCCGCCCGGGACAGGGGACAGAAGAGAAACGGGCTGGCCACCCCCCACTCTGCTAGGGGCCCCCCACCCACCTCTGCTAGGGGCTCCCAGGGGGAGGTTCCAGCAACACTTGGGGAACAATGCGGACCCCCTAGGTCAGCAGAGTTCTCCCCAGGCTCCCAAAGCCCCTGGCAATGGCTGAGGACACACTGGCCCATTCTGCATTAGGGCAGGAGGGACGCCCACGCTCTATGGGATGGGCACAGCCAGAATGCAAACACTCTTGGGGGCTCCACTCTGGGGGGTTGGTGATGAGGCATTCATTCTGGAACCAGTTTGTGTCTACAGCCTTGGAATTGGGGAATGGGGCAAGTCCCAAGATCTCGGGGGGGACTCAGAACTTGAGCTATGTGAAATTTGGGATGCTCTGGGATGGAGGTGGTGTGGGAGTGTACTGGGGCTGGGGAGGGTTCCTAGAAGTCCCCTGACTACTTAATGGCAGATTAGGACAGAGGCCTGCTGAGTCATGAACTCGGGAGCCCTGGGGGCTCCCAGATCACGGGACTAAGCAAAAGGGTCTCCAGCTTGTCTGTCCGGTGTGGCCCTTTCTTTGGGGTCCAACCTAAGAGGCAGCTGTCCCCAGAAGAGTGCCGCCTGGAAGTCCACCTGAGGGTGGCCCTGAGCACAGAAGAGGTAATGAAGAGTGGGAGGGGCGAGGAGACAGGGCGAGCGAGCTGGTCAAACAGCCAGAAAACCAGCTTCACTCCGGCATCAGCCTTACAGTGCCAAACGCGGAGGCCAGGGGTGAGGATCCCACCAATGTTCACCCCCAGGCCCCCCAAGGGCAGCAACACATGAGAGGATCAACAAACGTGGTCCAGACGCACAACAGGCTGTTCACATCGATATAGATGAAGAAGATTGACCTCACAGGGGCAGCGCGGGCGAGCCTCGCGAGTGTCACATCGAGTGAAGGAGGCTGGACGCAAAGGGCCACGAGTCCTAAGATTCCATTCATGCCAAATGTACGGACAAGAGGCAAACCCACAGAGACAGGACCCGTGATGGTGGGGTAGGGGTGACTGGTTGGTGGGCCTGGGGTCTCCTTTGGGAGATGAAAATGTTTTGGAACCAGACAAAGGTGGCAAGCGTGCCCCTGAATTGTACACTTTAAAATGGTCCGTTTTCACGTGAGGTGGCTCTCATTCGTAAGATTAAAAAACTCAGAGAAGAGAGACAGGAGGAGGGGGCTGGGGGTGGGAGGCGTGGCAGGTGAGCTGCTCCCCGCTTGGAGCCTGATGACCTCTGATCCAGATGCTTCCGCCCTCCTTCTCGGACTTGAAAACCTCAGAAAGGGACCCAAACACTGTGGTCACCCTGGCTCTCATCTCGTGGCCCCCTCCCCATTCCCTGACATGGGAGGGTAGGAGAGACGTCTCCAGGCAGAGGGGAACTTCAGGGTCCTCACACTGACTCAAACTGATGCGCGGGAGAAATAACAAAATGTTTTCTTTCAAAAGAAACCAAAGTCTTAAAAAATGATGGGGATAACATTTATTTAATTTAGCAGTGTTCACAGAAGTAATTATTATCTTTTAAGTGGCCAACGGTTCCTTTTTAACTGACTCATAGGACCCTTTCAAAAATGCAACAACAGAACGGCAGCTGGTGTGCACCCATCCCAAGGACCCAAGACTGCTGAGGATTGAAAGACCACCCCCAGCCCTTCCTGGGGCGCGTACACCAAGGTGAATTGGGAGGAGTAATTAACATGCCACCTTATTATGTGACCCGGTGACTGCATGGAGCTCCAGCAGACTTGGGTGGGACATCCCCTCCACCCAGGGTCTGATACCTTTGCGTCCGGCTGGTGAGGAGCCCAGCCCCTCGTGTGAAGGCACTGGGCAGAAAGAAGGACCTGTTCCTATCCATGCATGCCCATCTCAGGGCTCTTTTTTGTTTTTCTGGGTGGTTTTTCTTTTTTTCTGTTTGAATTCTACTTCCCCAAACTCCTCACCTACTGGAGGAAAATCAACGCTTGAAGGGCATGTTTAATTTACTGGCCGAGCAAACAGCTTAGGAGAGAAGGCGGTGTTTCCTGCTGATTAAAGGAAAGCTGTGCATTGCCCGCCTCCCACCCTCTGCGGTCACTGGGGTTAAGTGATTGCCTGGAGCCACCAGGAAAGCCCAGGTCTCGTTTGGCTGCCCCATGGCCGGCGGAGATCGTGGGGAGGCTCTTTTTTGGACATGGCTGAGAGGAGGCCTAAGGGTGCAGAGAAAACACCTGGAAAATAGGAGATGAACTGAACAGCCCCCGAGGCCCCTCAGGAAGCAGAAGGCTGTCCGGACGCTGCTGAAGCCTGTGTAGGATGAGCACAGACTGTCCTCTCCTGAGGTCCCTGAGCAGCAGGGAGGCTGGATGGAAAGGCCCAGAGCCCCAGCCAGGCTGCCTTTGGGACCACCAGCCCCTGGTGGTCCTGAGGAGCCCCTCAGCCCAGGGCTGGCAGGTATTTCCAGGGAGGGGGTGTCATTGCCCCTGGCCCCTGCCCCCTGCTACCCAGGCCTCTGACCCCCGGCACATTCCCAGCCCACGCTCCCTGGAAGGGCCGGAGGCAGTGCCAAGAGCAGGAGGTTTTTACGACCTTGGCATCTAGGCTGGCTGCAGCGTTATTCACTCGTCAGGGGACCGAGGTCCTTCACTGGGGTTTTGCGGTTGTTTTAGGCTCAGGGTTCATGACTGAGTCTGTCATTCCCAACATTTCTCCCAGGAGATCAACCCAATAATAAAAGCAGAGAGGAGAGGAGAGCAGACGGTGTAGGCAGGGACAGGAAGAAGAGGAGAGCCACAGAGGACCCACGGCCACAGTGGTGAAGCCACAAAGCACCTGCCTTGGGGCTGGGTCCCAGCCAGGGAGCCGGGCTGGGGGCAGACTTCATGCTGAAACCCAGTTTGGAGCTTGTCTGCCCCTCTAACCCAGATCCCTGAGCACACTCCTCCCCACCCAGAAGCCCCATCCAAATACCAAGCCAAGCCCAGGATTTCAGGGTCTGGAGAGAGAGGAGGCCCCAGTGAACAAGATCGTGCCCGACTGGCCAGGGCAGGGGGTCCTTCCTGTATCATCCCCACAGGGCTGATGAACCTGTCCTGGCCAAACAAGCAGCATCCCAAGTCAGGGGTGATTAGGGTGAAAAGACCCCCCCGCCCTTCCCTGATTCTGTAGCTCCTGGCTGCTCATAACCCGGGAATCAGCAGATTTAAGCCTTGACCTGCGGCCAGGGGGAGCATGAGGGGGGCTTCTCTGAGTCAATATGAGGGGGTGTTTTGTTCTGGTTCCTCCTTCACTGAATGGCAGGGTTTGGAGGAGAAGCCATGAAACCACACAGGGCTCTGGGAGGCTGTGGGCTACCCCCTGGAGCCGGGAGTGACAGAGTGTGTGTATGAGTGCATACATGTGAGTGCATACATGTGAGCACATGTGAGTGTGCATATGTGTGACGACAGCAGGTGTGTGTGTTGAGCGTGTAAAAGGAGGCAATGAATCCTGAGCAGCAGGCCTGAGGCCACCTCAGCCAGCACCCTGCCTTTTCATGGTGGGTGGGAAGGTCATGGCTGCCTCCCCCCAGAGACCCCAAGAAGAAGGGAGGAGAAAGCCCCTCTGTGGGGGTCCCGTATCCCTCCAGCACGAGGCAGTCCCACCACGGGCTGGGAGGTTCCTGGGGTCACCCTGCTGCAGCCTGCTGAGAGGCCAGGTGTCACGTGTTTCTCAGGAGAGTAGCCGTTAGTAGAAGATGCTTCTTGAAAACCCGGGGGCTCCCTCCAGTGCAGAAGTGAGCTAAGATCCCACCTTTAAGTGGTTCACTGAGGGGTGCAGACTCTTGGAGGTGAGTGGGGACTAAAGGCAATCAATCGATCTACCCCAATCTGGAGTTTCCTGGAGGCTCTTTGGGTCACCCTGGACCCTGAAATCTGACGGAGGTGTCCACGTGGTATCTCAGGAGGTGTGGGGGAGCAGGGAGGCCAGTCCTGAACAGCAAGTACAGATCAGGGCCCTGAAACTAGCCTAGCCTATCCTCCTGACCCCCAACATATGGGGTCACATCGCTCTCCTCCAGAGCCAGGGAGCACAGAGCAGAAGGACCCACACCCCAACAACATGCCCCCTGCACCCAGGCACCTAGGCCAGGCCTGTCCTGGGGCACCAGGGCCCGGATCCCAGCTCCCAGCCTGGCAGGCTGCTCCCCAACACTGCCCTGGTCCAGGAGGACCTTCTCATTTAGGGGATGCTCACACCACCCCACAGCCACCAGAACAGAGGTGCCAGGAACAAGGGACGTTGTGCTCAGAGGAAGCCATCCAGGCCTGGCCATGTGCTCTGCCCACGCTGGCCAGGCCTCACCCCACAAACGCCGCAGAGCTTCGTCCCTTCCAGCACATGCTGTGAGACCCTCCTTTCCTCACCCAAAAGAGAAACACCCTCCACGCAAACAGTTAGCACAGGCAACACTTTGGGGAAAAACTGAAAATGCATCCAGGTCTGGGTTTCCTTTCTGGTTCAATTGTGTCTCACCGTCATCTCTTAGAAGTGGGTGTGTGAACATCACAGGAGTGCAGACTGGCTGCAGAGGCTCCAGCGGGGTGCCCTGAGGGCCCGGCTTGCAGGATGAGGCAGCGTGGCTGGTGGGCCTGAGCACCACTCCCCACAGAGCTGGCCTGTCCAGCATTGATCTTGGGGTCGGTGGGTAAAAAGCAAATTGTCTTCAGCCAACTTGATCCTGACCGGGATCGAGAGGTGCCACTGCCCTGACACAGGACAGGAGAGATCCTTACACAAGGGGGGAAAGGAGACCCTGAGACCCCTGTGAGCCAGGCCACCTAGAAAGGGGACTCAGGACACCACTGTTGTGCCCTGCTTGTGGCCAAGCTGGACCCGGAACTCGGTCAGCTCACGGAGCCCTGACGGGGAGGACAGTCCGCAGCAGGCAGACTCCACCCAGGCCCCACACGGTCACTGCACTGTCAGTCCTCAGCCTTCACTGCTCCCTGTGGACCTGGGCTGCTCAGCCCTGCCCAGTGGGACAACGCAGGCCAGGCAGCTACCTGCCTCCTGGTTGCAGCCTGAGGTCCTCCCTGCCCTGTGCCACCAGCCGGTCACCCCACAGACCCTAGCCCCAGAGGTCCCCGTCACCCCACAGACCCCAGCCCAGGAGGCCCTCTGTCATTCCACAGACCCCTTGATGACCCCAAAAACCCCAGCCCCGGAGGCCCCACTCCTTCTCAGGCCTCAGAGTCAACAGGGCTGCCTCCTGGGTTCATCCTCAGAGGAGGACCCTGTAGCCTGACCTGGGTTGGCTCCTCTGCCATCAGCCAGCCACCTTGAAAGTGGCCAGGTCCATGGAGCTGACCCCTTCTGCATGTATATTAGAATAACCACACTGTCCCTGGGCAGCAAGGTGACACATGCTGGGGTGTGGTGTGATGGCCAGGCCCAGGCTCTGGTGGCTCCCCCAAAGCTCCTGGCACTCCACTGCTCTCTCCAAGAACACATCTGGGGCTGAAGTTTGTTAGCAACTTCTTCCTTAGCCAGGGACACGCCCAGGTCAGGTCAGGCCCACTCATACACTTTGCAAGGTGCCCCATTCCTGGAGCCCCACCAGGCATAACACAGACCCTGGGCCGGCAGTTCCCAGTAGTGCTGCACCCCGTGACCGCTGAACCAGACAAATCCACAGAGCACCTCTTGGAAGTTTGGGAGTTCTCCCCACCAGCCTGCCCACCGGCAAAGATCTAACCTGGGTCCTGTGGCACTGGACACAAGGACATGTGGGGACTGGCTGCTGAAAGTGTTAGCTGCTCAGTTGTGTCCGACTCTTTGTGACCCGATGGACTGACTGTAACTCACCAGGCTTCTCAGTTTACAGGATTTCTCAGATAAGAATACTGGAGTGGGTTGCCATTCCCATCTCCACAGGACTGAACCCTCTCTCGCATTGTGGGCAAATTCTTTACTCAGGGTCTGAGCCACTCGGGGACTGGCTGCTGAGGGGCACTTCCTGCGTCACACAGAGTGAGGTTGAAGGTAAATTGAACTGAGCTAGAAATTAACCTCAGGTGTAGCCCTTGTGTGAAGGAGCCCAGCTACATTTAGGAGACAGTGACAGACCCCAAATGTCACTGGAGATAGGACCATATGCCATGGTGACCAGCGAGAGTTCAGGACAAGGGTTCCAGGGAGCTCTGCACCCAGAGCTGCCCAAGGGACACAGACCGGCTGGGATGGCCCCCAGAGCACTGCCAGAAAGGACAAGTCTGTCTGAAAGGCAAGTCACTGGCAGCAGGGGACATGCCCTCTGAGCATCTACCCCGGTTGACACCGGGGTACAGAGCAGGGCACCCATGGTGCAAACCTGCAGGTTCCTGACAGGAGCCAGCTGAGTGGGCTGGGCTGGGGGGAGGGTGAGGAAAAGGTGGACACAGCCTGGATTTGGGGGGCTTTCCGCCCTTCTAGCTCAGGGGTCTCAAAGCAGGGTCCCCAGACCAGTGGCACTGGCATCCCACCCCAGGCACTTCAGCTGCAATTCCTGGGCCCCCCAGAGACCTGCTCAATCTGCACCTGGGTGTGGGGGGACTGGACCAGCTGAGTACAGGAGCCACTGTGGAGGCAGCGTGTCTGAAGTGCCCGAATAACTAGAGGGCATCTGGGGACACAGGACTCAGCCCCAGGGGACCAGTCTCCTTAAACACTCCAGGAGCTCACCCTGGAGATCTAGACCAGCGCATAACCACACAGCCCCATCTCATTCATCCCTGACCCATTTTGTTGTTCAGTCGTGAAGTCGTGTCTGACTCTTTGCAACCCCATGGACTGCAGCGCTCCAGGTTCCTCTGTCCTACACCATCTCCTGGGTGAGTTTGCTCAAACTCATGTCCATTGAGTCAATTATGCCACCCAACTATCTCATCCTCTGCTGTTCCCCTTCTCCTGCCTTCAATCTTTCCCAGCATCAGGGTCTTTTCCAATGAGTTGGCTCTTTGCAACAGATGGCCAAAGTATTGGAGCTTCCCATTGCAAACAACCAAAACTGTGCCCCTCAGCAGGAGAAGCACGATCATCCCCACATCTCTGTGATCCCGTCCAGACTACACCTGACTGTTTCCATCAGAAGCACTTGAAGGAGGAGAACTCTGTTAAAGCGGCCCATCCCGGCAGAGCTCATTCCATGTCTGGTCCGTTCCACCCCCGTGCTCTCCGCCAGGCAGAGCAGGAAGGTGGGGGTTTGCCAAGGGCTTCCCAAGGACAGAGCGAAAGCCTCCCCTTGCCCGGCCTGCAGAGTGGGCTCCAGAGGGTCAACCCTAGACCTGGCTGCTTGCTTTTATTAACGAGTTTTTTGTATAAAAGAGAACATGAGCCTTCCCCCTTTTCCTGGTGTTGCCGGCAGAGAGAGGACCCATGCACTGTCCAGGAAACACTCTGACATATTTCAATGAGACCTGGGCAGGCCTCTCAGGTCTTCTCAACAGCAGCCTCCTACACAGAGGCCGGCAGACATGGGGCCGCAGATCCACAGGAAGTGCCCTTTCCAGGATCTGGGTGGGCTCGGGTCTGAAGTTCCCGTCACATCAACCAACAACAGGGACCCCAGATCACAGCCACTCCCAGGGACAGGCGGGCTGGAGCACAGTCATACCCCACCCCCTCCTAGGCCAGCTCGAGGTCTGAATGTCCAAGTAGCAATCAGTTTCACCAGGCCTATCAAAAGCAGTATTCAAAGGTTCTGTTCAAAAAAAAATTTTTTTTAACTAAAGTTACTATTCAGTTCAATTTATAAAAGGAACGTGGTGGTCGAGGTGAAGTCGAACAGAGAACAGATCTGAGACTTTGGGAAGCACATCCCTGGTCAGCTGTCCAATTTGAGGACTGTCTTGGGAGGCTGGGAAAGCAATGGGGGAACCTCAGGTGGGCTTGGTCCAAATGCTATCTGCTCCTTGGTTCTGCCGGCCTGTGTATGCTGGGTGCTGACGGGCCCCAGGGCAGACACACCAGCAATATGATTGCTCTAATTCCTGTGACACTCATCCTCACATCATGGAAGGGAAGCTCAGGAAGCAATGAATTGCTCAAGGCCACATGGCGAATCAGGGCAGAGCTGGGAGCTGATTAGAGCACATCACACAACTCTAGTGTCCCCACTGCAATGAGAAAATACCTTAAAAAGTGTCCAGCCTTTACTGATGGCCTCCCTTGTGTCCATAAAATGAACAGGTAAATTTATGAGTGGATGGTTGGGTTAGTGGATGGGTAGATGAGTAGATAAGCAGATGGATAGATGGATAAATAGAGGAATAGATACATGGATGAATGCAGGGGAGAGTGGATGGAAAGATGAGTAAGAAGATGGATAAATGGATAGATTGATGGTGAATGATGTATGATGGTGGTTGGATTGTGGATGGTAGAATAGCAGTCAATGGGTGATGGACAATGTTTGGATGAATGGTGGATCAATGGAAAGGTGGCTGGTGGATGCATTAATAGATAGTGGATGGATGGGTGGATGGTGGATGGATGGATAAATGGATGAATGGACGGATGGATGATAGACAGTGGATGGATGGGTGGATGGATGGATGGTGGATGAATGGATGCCTAAATGGATGGGGGCAAGGAGAATATTGAAGATAATTTTAAATGAGATAGGTGGAAGGCTGGAAGGCAGGAACCCTCACATCTCACTCTTGACTCTTCTTCCCTGAGACGAAGCCCCAGTAACAGGAGCTTGAATCTGGTTAATCTGAGATGATACCTGGACCGGCTTGGCCCCAACTCTGGGAAGACAGCCGGGTATCTCTGCTGCTCTTTCACGGCTTCCTTCCTCCACCCATGTGGGGTAGCCCACCTGGTCCAGCATTCCACAGGTTGGGGGCACATCTGTGATGCTGGGTTCAGCCATAGCCCGCCGCCCCCCAGCCTTCTCACCTCCCGCATGAGTCTTCTTGGAAAAACAAGGTAGGACTTTGGTTCCCATCTTCTGACTTTTTTGACTTCTTGAGCCAAGCAGAGAATGGATGGATGAATGAATGCATGCTGTGCCCCTCAGAGACTCCCAAACCTCCCACTGCCCCAGAGCCTGGAAGTCCCTGTGATCTGTGACTCTCATGATGGCCATCTTAGCCACTGCTGGGGTGGAAGGGAAGGACAGAGGGACATGCACACTCAGATGAGCTGGGCCTAAGGGAGCCACTGGGTAAAGGGATGAAATAAGATGCCTTGATTCCTAGGGAGGAATCCGTGTAGCCACCTCTCCGTCTAGCGCAGCAGGCGAGGGGAAGCCCCTCCGTGGTGGGAGGGTCCTCGGCTGCAGACCCACTTCCAGAAAAGGTTTGCTGGAAAGAGAAAGCTGGCAGTTGACAGGGTTGGTCTTGCTATTGTTCTTGATCTTTTAATCAACTGCAGCCACCACGGAAACCCCTCCCCCAGCCCTGGACCTTGGCTTTAGATGAGAACTAGGAGTCCTGACTCCAGGAATGCCCCTGCCCGGTGCCACGGCTATCCAGGGTCCCACTGGCTGCCCGAGCTGCCCAGGATCGTGGCTGCTGTGGGCACTTTGGCTCCTGGCCGCCCCCCCCCACTCAGCACTGCTGAGCTGAGCCCAAAGCAGAGCGTGGCTGTTATTAACATGGCAGATTAATAGCTCCTGGAAAAGACGTTCCTGCAAACATGCTAAATATTAATAACAGTCATCGTTTATATTCCCAAAGCCACGCCTGGGACACTGCCTGCAGGGACCTGGGCCAATGAGCCCCAGCTGCCAGGCTGATGGAGCCGCATCATAACTAGGTCCTGGTGAGTCTGGAGTCTCCCTCACCTCTCTGGCCCAGCCTCTTCTGCAAGTGCCAGAAGTATGGGAACCTCCCAACAAGGATGCCAGCATCCTTCTTCCTCTCTCAGTCCAGACAAGACGGCAACCACTTTCCTGGCCACTGTCACACGTGTGCACCTTTTCTGTCTCAAGCCCTGAGCTGGCGGCGGCAGATCCAGGCCTCTGACTCGGCCGACTGACTGCCCTGTTGGCCCCATGGCCTCCTGTCACCTGATGACAATCAGGATGGCTGGTACAGCTCCAAGGACGTTACAGCTTGAATTGTGTCCCCAAAATATGTTGATGCTCTAACCCCCGGTACCTGTGACCGTGACTGGATTTGGAAATAAAGTCTCTACGGGCATGATCATGTTAAGATGAGGTCATCAGTGTGGCCCTGATCCAATGGCTGGTGTCCTGATAAGAAAAGGAGACAGTCATGCGGAGAGACCCCCCAGGGAAGATGGCCACGTGGTGACCGAGCCTCCAGAAGGAAGACAGTAAACCTCTGCTGTTTGAAGCCCTCAGTTGGGGGAGCTTTGTTACAGACACAAAGGAGAGATACAAAGAGCAGGGCTGGGGGGCCTGACCAGCCATGGAGCATGGCTCAAGGCTACTGTCACCCATCACAGGCCCCCAGGAGCCCCTGCCTGTCGCCCTCTTCTCAGTCTTCCCGTAGCACTGAGTAGCAGATCACTGCCTACCCATTCTGCAGATGAAGAAACTGATGCCCAGAGGATAAAGGACCAGGTGAGGCCCTCATCTCATCCACTGCATGGGTCTCCTGCTGCTGGCTGGCTACCATCAAGCTCAGCCAAACTCAAGGTCAGATTCACCTCCCAGGGTCAGCCTACCTGCTCTGAGAACCTTAAATCCAGACAGGGAATCAGAGGAGCTACTCCTGCCCCCTCCCCTCCTGCATGGGAGGCCGGCGGGTAGGCTGGGTGAGCCTCACACCCAGGTCTGGGGCCCCTGCACCCTCCTCAGCATCCAGCCTGCAGCCTGGCCCCGGTGCCCTGGGGCTGCTCACAGACACCAGACCCCAGATCCCCATGGTTCAGCCGAGCTGACACAGGACTGTGGGGGCTCTGCCTGCAGCCCAGACCACCTGGCCCTCCTTAGAGCTGGTGCATTATTCTAAGACGATTATTTATCCATGTGATGCTCGAGGGACGCGGCGTGCCTATTTCAGGCCCCGCATCCCCATTTCCTCACTGCCTCCATCGCCCCAGGCAGGCTCTGAACGACTTGCGATGCCACTGTAATTTTTATCAAGGCTTGTTCCTGGTAAAAAGCCTCTTTGTTTCAGAGAGATGTGATTTGGCCTTTTTTCTTCCTCTCCTTTATTCCTTGGTTAATATACCACTTCCCCGAGCCCCGGGGGCAGCGAGGTAGCCCACAGATTGCTCAAATCTCACTGTTTTTCTTCTAAATCACCGCCGACTCTCCCTGGCCCTGTGCTAAGCACCGTGTGAGCTGGAGGACCAAGCAGGGGGTGTCCTTAACCCGTCACCTCCTATGCTGTTAATGCATCAGAGGGGCCCCAGGCCCCAAGACAGCCCCAAATACCAAGGGACGTGGGCACCATACACCAACCCTCTACCCCCACATCTGGGAACACTGCAGTGTGGCTTTTTAAAAAATTGAGATAAAAGCCACAGAAAGTAAAATTTACCACCTTAATTATTTTGGAGTGCTCAGCGGCATCAAGCATCTTCACGCCGTTGTGCAGCCAACCCCACCACCATCTCCAGAACGTCCTCACCTTCCCAAACCGAAGCTGTGTCCTCATGAAACGCTCACTCCCCATCCCTGCCCTAGCCCCCAGCTCCCACCCTCCTACTTTGGGTCTCTGGGACTCTGACTCCTCCAGGGACCTCACAGAACTGGGATCACACAGGATGTGTCCTCATGTGTCTGGTTCATTTCGCTCAATTTCGTGTCCTAAGGTCCACCCACGACGGAGCAGGTGTCAGGACCTCCTCCCTGTTTCAGGCTGAATAGGCGTATGGCTGGACCACATTTTGTTTACCCATCATCTGACGACGGATACTTCGGTTGCTTCCCCCTTTCTGGAGACCATGAGTGATGCTGCCGTGAACTTCGGTCATGAGGATCTCTTTGAGTCTACAGTGCCTCGAGCATCATCATAACCCACAGAAGAGAAGGTTCTTACAGGCTGTTTGCCCAAAATGAAACCAGCTTTCTGCTGTCAGCCCCTTATCTGGATCCCGGACTCTTCCCTCCCTCACAGTGCTGGTTGACTCTCGGTTCTTGTAAATGCAGACTGGCTCTCCTTCCAATATGCCCACGGACCTCTCTGGACCTCAGCCTCTACCCCCATTAAACACAGGCACATTTAACCTACTTGAAGGTTCAAAGCACCCACACGCTCCCATGTGGGGACACGGTCCTGACCACTGTTACTGCTGATCCTCAGGGGCCCCACACTGAACAGGGCCGAGCCCGCTGCCAGCAGGGCCCACAGCAATGGGGGCTCCATCCTCATCAACGGTCCCTCTGTGCCCCCAGGTGCCCATACTCACTCCCTCAGACCACAGTTGCTGGACGGCACAGCCTTGGAAGCCACCCAGCCAGTGGGGCCGGGGGTGACTGTGGGATCTGAGGGGGCCTCATCCAAGCTAGGGACATCCCTAGCACTATAAAGAATCTGCCTTCAAAGTAGGAGACCGGGGTTCGATCCCTGGATTGGGAAGATTCCCTGGAGAAGAGAATGTCTACCCACTCCAGTATTCTTGCCTGAAGAATCCCATGGACAGAGGAGCCTGGTGGGATACAGTCCATAGGGTCACAGAGTCGGACAGAGCGACTAACATACACACACACATCCAAGCTGGGCTTTGAAGGCTGTGCTGGGACCAGGACCTATGGCTGCGGAGACAGGGCACCTCCTCCACTGGAGGGTCCTCAGGCCCCTCCCCGGCTCAGTCAGCTTCGCTGGGGCTTTGAGGCCTGAGGGCCATGAAGTCCTGGACCCTCCAGGTGGAGGACCCAGAAGATTCAGAGGATAGCACATGGCCAGGATGGGTGGGGGAAGGGACCCTGACACTCATGAGAGCATTGAGGGGTGGGGCCAGGTGGGGACAGTCCCCTGGCCCTGGTTAGCCACCTCTGTTTGCTGCGAGACGGCTGGGGGCAAG
>NW_011494861.1:10032428-10041833 GCF_000754665.1 Bison bison bison
GGGGTTTGAGGAGGTTTGAAGAGGATGCTCCTGGTGGAGTCCATTTTCCTCTGTGCTCCCCCATCTGGGCAGCCCCACTGAGGAGGAACGGGTTAACGCGGAGACAACACCGGACAACGGCCACTGCACTATTTATAGACTCATTTATCTCCGGAGTTCCCACCGACCCTGCCGGCGGCTCCATTCACAGGCCACCAAGCAGACAAGTGTCGCCTGAAACAGAAACGGCTAAGAGAGTGGTCCGGGGGTGCCTCCCTCTACCTCCCTGTGGTCCTGGTGGGACTGGGGTGCCTATGAGGTTGCAGGAGAGAGGGGCTGGGCTCCGGGCAGAGTGGGAGGGGAGGACACAGCCCTGCCGGGAGATGCCATCAGTCGGATGTCTGAGAGGCAAAGCCCTTTCCTCCTGGGCTTCTGTTTCACGGCCTTGGCGGCCATCAGAGCGGCGTGGCACTCCCAGCAGCTCAGGTGCTGAGAATGAGACCTGGGCCGGAGGAGGGGGTGGCCATGTGTATTTGCCTCCAACCCTGGAGACGGAGTGGCCCGTGGTGAGTGAAGATCCTTCACCCCTGCTCCCCTCCCGTAAGGCCCCTGCCCTGCTCTGTCTTCTCCCAATCAGGGGTTGGGGGACTGCTTAAGCTGAGCCCCTCTGCCTCTCAGCTACCCCCAGGCAAGTGGTTCCTTCTTGTGCCTCAGCTCTCAGTGGGCCGTGAAGACCCGCCCCTTGTCACGGCACTGCCCGGGCACCTTCTCTCCATCTCCTCTGCTCTCCTCCCTAATACAAATGGCGATGGGCTGCAGACCAGAGGGATGAGGGATCCGCTGGGAGTGCCCTGTCCTCTGGACCAGAGAGCCAGCAGCAGCTGCAGCCTGCCTCTGGCAGTGTCGCCCCCTGCTGCCCCCGGGGAACTGCCCACTTCCCCATCCCACTCCCCACTCCCACCCCAGACCAGCCTCCAGCTTCAGCCGGCAGCCCGACACCCACCCTGTCCTTCCGGCTGCTTCCTAATAAAGACGTTTATAGTTTTAACCATCAAATAAAGTGCTTGACTCCGCCAAGCCCGGCCCCTGGCTCCTCGCCTCTGCAGCTTCATTTAGCAGGCCAGTGGCGAGAAAAAAAAAAAAAAAAAAAAAAAAAAAGAAAAAAAAATTCATTAATTTTTATTAACAGGGAGAGCCATTTGTTCCCTGTGACAATATTTGACTTGTCGAAATGATTTTCACCTCTGCCATGAGGTGGGCGCTCCCCACATACATCACCCGATTACTCGGAGCACGCTGGCCGCAGTCATTAGGCAGTGAATTAACGACAATCCCACCACTATTAATCACCCTGACAAAGGCGTTAGCTCGCTGCTGACCCGAGCGCGGCCGGCCTGGGACCCGCAGCTCCAGCACAGGCCCAGGCGGCCCCCAGCAGCCCCAGGGGTTGGAGCAGGCACCTGGCCCCTCCCTTCCTGCCCCTGGGATCCTGGTGATGGGAGGGCCAAGAACCCAGGATTTCTTCCTCGGGTGTCGCTTTACTGTCACCCTCCTGGTCCAGGCGGCGATCAACATGCACGTGCCTGCTGGAAAGTTCACACGGTGATCTGACTTGTTCCCTGAAACACAGCCCACAGAGCGTACCCAGGCCCAGCATCACCCCATTTTATGGATCAGGAAACAGAGGCGCTGAGAAGCCGGGACCTGCCCGCGGGGCGTCACCAGGACTGCAATCCCAGTCTGATGAGCTGTGGCCTCCGCTCTGGCTCGGACCTCTGTGCCAAGGTCCCTGAGGCTCCAGGGAAGCTAGTGGAGCTTTCCTTTGGTTCCTAATGAGCTTTACACGCATATTTTCCGATCGCACATACGCAGAATGGAGGGGCTAAATGCACAAAGCTGAGAAATCTGATGTTCATGAAGTTGTTGGCTCCTGAGGGTCCCAAACTGTGTGTTTTGGTAAAGGATGAGAAGGAAAGATGCTGCCCTCAGAAAAAGAAAAACTGGGGCTGGGCGGGGCCTGAATTGAGGGTGGGGCTGGAAGACCCCAAGGAGGGGACGTCTCAATCTGATTCTGGGGATTTCTTGCAAGAATGGCTCGGCTCTGTGACTGTAGACCCAGGGCAGCAGCCTCGAGTTCCAGGTCCTTGAACCTAAAGGGTCGGCCATGGGGAAGAGGGTAGCAGGGAGGGCAAACTGGGCTCTGCGTGGGCTGGACACCCGTCTTCTGTAGAGGAGAGCCATAGGCCCACCTGTCAGAGTCCTGGCGGCACCAGTGACGGGGCAGCTGCAGAGCCCTGGACACGGGCCGGGCAGGTGGCAGGTGGCCCAGGAAACACTGCCCCTCCCCCGCACTCCCCGACACCACTTTAACCATTTTTGCACATTAATCCAATTAATCATCTCTACATTTTAAACCAATTTCTTCCCATTAGCCCAGCCATCAGATCTGTATTTCAGTCTGGTCTCAACCGGAGTTGGAAAGCGTGGGGGTGGGGGCGGGGGAGGGACTAACTCCCGACCCATTTGTCTTCTTTCTCTGGACTTCTCATTTTTTATGCTTCAGCAAATTTCCTAATTTTCCTCATTAGCGACTAATTCACACATCTCCACAATCTTTCCACCTGTTCCTTTCATCGTGGGCCTGGCGAGCTGGGAAATTGCCCCTTGCTCACTTGTGGGGTGCTGGAGCCGTTTCCCAGCAGACATGGGGGCAGAGCAGGCAGGGGTCCACGGAGGCACAAAGGAACCGCAGAGGTGGGACCGCAGAAGTGGCACTTTCCGTGCCTCCATCGCATCCCCCGGCCACCCCCCAGCACCCAGAGGACCCCTTGGTGACAAACACCTGGCCTAGCCCCTCTGCGTCCAGCTGGTCTTCAGGCTTGTCTCTAAGCCTGCTCATCCCCACAGCCTGTGACTCGAGGCCCTGGAGCAGGCTGGCTCTGGATGTGGTGGCTCTCGGAAATTCCTTTCATGTAAAGGGTGAGCGGCGGCTGCTCGTGCAGAATGGAGACCCTGGGCACTCGCGGAGTCTCCTCCTTATTTCTCTCTTGATAACATCCTCAGGACACCTCAGGCTCTCTGCTGGTAGTAGTAGCCGTGCAGTGTAGACCAGCACCGACTGGGTCCTTTCCAGCCCCTCAGCTCCTTCCAAGGCAGGAGGCAGGAGAGGCGAGCAGAGCAGAGGCTAGAGACTGTCCGACTGGCTGATGGTATTTCCCGCGTCCCGCTGTGTGTTCTCAAACAGTGGCCTTCAGGTCTCTGGGCCTTGTGGCAGCATCCAGATGGCGGGGTAATCCGAGTACCTGCTTCTCAGTGCTGCCCTGAGGCTGAAATGAGCTGACACAGGCAGGGGGTCTTCTGAGCATGCTGACCACCAGAACGGCTGGCCTGGTGACTGTCCCACTTTACGGATGAGATATAAGGTCACTCAGGCGAAGAATCTGGCTCAGAGTGACCTCTCATTTCTACCCACCTCCAGCTGACCCTTAGGGAGTCTGTCCAGTGTCCACTACCAGCAGAGCCCCTGGTTCCTGGCGGTGCACAATGTTTCTATGATGTGAGCACTTTCTCTTTTGAAGAGAAGCCATGAGCTACTAGTGACATGCTCTCCTGGGGTTGCATCCCAGCAAAGGTCCCCTTTAATGGGAGCCTGAGCCCAAAGCCAGGCCCCTGGTGGTACATTTGAACTGGGCCCACCGTGGGCCTAGAGACTCACTCTCCTTCTGAGAATTACCCAGAGGCACTTGCAGAAGCTGCAGAGTGGCCCACTGCACCTTGAGTGGACCCCAGGGTGTCTGCAAAATGACCCCCGTAATGTCGGCCACCAGCCGCACCGAGAGGGCAGACAGTCTGACTTCTCAGCAGAGTTCTCCGGAGCTGTTTCTTGTTACTTGGTTGCCTCAATTTGATTTTCTCTGCTAAGTGGACGTCTGTGGAAAAAGCTGGGCTGGGAAATCCATGATTTCCTGGCAGTTAATGAATTTCAGCCAAACGGAAAGCAAGGTGAGGCTCTACTGTGGCCTCAGATCCAGACACAGGAAGGACCAGGGGCTAAGAGAGGGCGTCTTTTGGCCATTCCGGCCCCCCTCAGAAGCCTATGGAAGTCCCTCTCCAAGGCTCTTCTCAACTTGCATTTTGCAGTGTTCAACACACCTATAGTGCAGCCACAGGAAAAGGAAGCTGGACACATTCCCAAGTTCAGGTGAGACTTACCCCAAGTAGGTGAAGCCCCATCCCTGAGTCCAAGTAAGCCCCATCTCTGAGTCCAGGTGAGTCCCATCCCTGAGCCCAGGTGAGCCCCACAATCCTGAGTCCAGGTTAAGTTCCATCCCTGAGTCCAGGTGAGCCCCTCACCCCTGAGTCCAGATAAATTCCACCCCTGAGTCCAGGTGAGTCCCATCCCTGAGTCCAGATGAATCCCATCCCTGAGTCCAGGTGAGCCCCACATCCCTGAGTCCAGGTGAATTCCCTGAGTCCAGGTAAGTCCCATATCTGAGTCCAGATGAATCCCATCCCTGAGTCCAGGTGAGCCCCTCACCCCTGAGTCCAGATGAATTCCACTCCTAAGTCCAGGTGAGTCACATTCCTGAGTCCAGATAAATCCCATCCCTGAGTCCAGGTAAGTCCCATCCCTGAGTTCAGGAGAGCCCCTCACCCCTGAGTCCAGGTGAGTCCCATCCCTGAGTCCAGATGAATCCCATCCCTGAGTCCAGGTGAGCCCCACATCCCTGAGTCCAGGTGAATTCCCTGAGTCCAGGTAAGTCCCATATCTGAGTCCAGATGAATCCCATCCCTGAGTCCAGGTGAGCCCCTCACCCCTGAGTCCAGATGAATTCCACTCCTAAGTCCAGGTGAGTCACATTCCTGAGTCCAGATAAATCCCATCCCTGAGTCCAGGTAAGTCCCATCCCTGAGTTCAGGAGAGCCCCTCACCCCTGAGTCCAGGTGAGTCCCATCCCTGAGTCCAGATGAATCCCATCCCTGAGTCCAGGTGAGCCCCACAATCCTGAGTCCAGGTTAAGTTCCATCCCTGAGTTCAGGTGAGCCCCTCACCCCTGAGTCCAGATGAATTCCACCCCTGAGTCCAAGTGAGCCCCCCACCCCTGAGTCCAGGTGAGTCCCATCCCTGAGTCCAGATGAATCCCATCCCTGAGTCCAAGTGAGCCCCACACCCCTGAGTCCAGGTGAATTCCCTGAGTCCAGGTGAGTCCCATCCCTGAGTCCAGATGAATCCCATCCCTGAGTCCAGGTGAGCCCCCCCACCCCTGAGTCCAGGTGAGACACCATCCGTGAGTCCAGGGAGGCCCAGGTGAGCCCCTATTCCTAAGTCCAGTTGAGCTCTATCTCTGGGCCTGGCGGTGGTGGGGGGTGGTCATGCCAGAAGATCCCCAGCCTGCGACCATGTCCTCTCAGGGAGGGCTGAGTAGAGGAGGACCCAGCAGGCCCGAGCCCCATCTGAGCACTTCCTCAGTGGGCTGGGCCCCCTGGCAAAGGCACAGCCCTTCTCCATAGCGTCACAGACAGGAGGGCTGGTAGGAGTCATCTGGAAGGCTGAGACACTGGCCTGCACAGCTGGGAGCAGGCCTGTGCATGTGACCCAAGATGGCAGAGGTGGAGAGTTGGCCTGTCAGGGTCCCCTGCGTCCTGGCTCACCCAACCGACCGACAGGAGCTGGCAGCCCACGGGAGCTGGCAGCCCAGGGGAGGCGGACGACACAACCCACTGTGCGTTCCCCAGGAGCCCCCAGCACAGCCCCTCCCCCGGAACTGCGTCCCCCATTTCATCCCATCAATGCGTCCAGGTCTGCACGGGCGCCACCGCCGCGGGGCCACGACCTCATTTCTCTTGCAGGTCACCTCGCTCACCCCCGCCCTGTCCAGGCCACCCGCTGCCACCAGCACTTAGCCAGCAATTCCTCACGCTTCAAATCCATCCTCTCCCGACACAGCCGACTACACGAAGGAAAAGTTTTTCTGTCCGATCAGCAGATTGCTTGCGGGATTACACACTGGCCAGAGGGAGGCTGAGTGCAGGTTTCCAATTTGAAGAGTGAGAGCGGTTCACTCGCAGCACAGCGGCTGCGGCTCCGAAGCCCTCACCCACGAGGCCCGGGCGGCCTCCGTTTGCGAAAACCACTGTCGGCCTCCTCCTCCGCTGACACTGATCGTGTTTCTAAAGATTAGAAACAAAACAGCAAAACGCTTGCATTTAAAGAACCCCGTCTTCTCGCATTGCCGATCACGCTGTCTGCCAAGCCCAGGACAACCTAAAATTACTCTAAATCACTTTTCAAACCTTAGAAAACCACGGAACAGAATGATCTCCTGTGTTTATTACACATTATACTTAAGCTACTGGCCGGCCGTCTGAGTGGCACAGAATTCATGGGGTGGCTGCCTCTGGAATCCGTAGAAGACAAGGGTTTGGGGTGAGGCTGGTGGCTGGAACAATTGTGTCAGAGGGGTCAGTGAGCCGGCCGGACAGGAAGCTGGGGTGTCCAGGTGCTTGAAGCACTGCCAGCTGGCAGGAGCTCGACCTGGGCGGGCAGACCTCTCCTCAGTGGCCTCCTAGGGAACATGGCTCCATGCAGGATGAACTGGGCAACTATTTGTTGTTACGGGTTAGACTGGGTCCAGAGGCAGCCAGTGTTGGAACCTTATCTCCCACCATCCCAGGGTGTGACTTGTTTGGAAACAGGATCACTGCAGGTGTATTTAGGGAAGTGAAGATGAGGTCTGAGGGGGCCCTAGTCCCATCAGACCTAGTCCTTATAAAGGGGGAAGTTTGGATGCAGACAGGAAGAGGGGGAGGCCACATGAAGGCGACGCAGAGACGGGGTGATACATCCACAGGTCACGGAACCCAAGGATTGCCAGCAGACCCCCGAAGTCCAGGGGAGGCCCTATGACACCTGGGGCCCTATGACACCTGGACCTCAGACTTCCTGCCTCAAGGACCAGGAGAGACCCCTCCGTGCTGTCTGAGTCCCCCGTCTGGGGTTCCTGTGGAAACCAACACACCCACTAACCTCACTGATGGACTTCACTTCATAGCTTTTAGCTGAGCATCCACTATACACAATGGTCCAGGGGCTCATTCAGGCCGTCTGGATGGACATGCAGTTTGGACACTCAGTCAAGATTGTGCTGAGCGAGCTGCCAGCATTTCTTAAAAATACCCTCTGAGGCTCAGTGCTGAGGGGTTTCACAAGGCCCCCCTCCTAAAGTGCTCCAGGAGCTGTGTCTGCAGATCCCCAGGCCCTCCCTGTTGGGAAGTCTCTGAGCTTTGACCCTCAACTCCCGCTGCTGTTAAGTCTGAGACCATACAACAGGGACAGTCCAGCCCCTGCCTCATCGCTAGCCCTGAAGGTTAAGGGACAGCAGAGTTCAGACTCTTACTGGCTATGTCTGCAATTTCATCATCACTGGTCTTGTTTCCCTGCGATGCCGTGGGCTTACTCCCTCCTCGGCAGGCGTGTGTCTTCCTGCTCGGCTGGTTCACTGCTGTCAGCCCTAAATCATTCCCTTCCCAGGGGCAGGGTGATTTCTGTCCAAACAGGCCGCTCACAAAATCAGGGTAAACAGGCAATGAATAAATGCACAGAGACTGGGAGAGAATGGATATATGCGTATGTATGGCTGAGTCCCTTTGCTGTTCACAGGAAACTATCACAATATTAATCGGCTATACCCCAATACAAAAGAAAAAGTTAAAAAAAAAATGCACAGAGACTATGACCCAGTCAAGGGTATGGCTCTCTTGAGCCATCAGACATCTGCGTGGGAATGTCTACCCCGTAGTGCTATGGACTCGGAGGAGTTACAAGGATCTCTGCTTCCCTGGGATATGCTGTTCCATCTTGAAAACATAAGCCAGCACATCCATAAGACTGAAAGTGGAAGAAAGGGTGCCAGGGGCTGGGGGAGGGGCGGGATGACCGTTTAATGGGAAGGAGTTTTTGTTGGAGTTGATGACAAAGTTCTGGGACAGAGCGCTGAGATAGCCACGCATGCAGAGACATACTTAATGCCACGAATCACACACTTGCCAATGGTTGAGATGACAATCCTGATCCCTTGTTTATTTCACCGCAATCGGAAAGAACAAACAAGCCGGTTCTTCAGCAGCCGCCTCCTCCTCCCCAGCTCCACCTCTGTCCGGCTCCTTCAGAAGAAACCCTGCTTCTTACCCAGGTCGCACACTCACTCGCCTTCTCCCAGACCCAGTGGCACAAGAAGGGTGACTGTACAGGCAGGGCAGGGCTTGCAGACCCAGGATGGCTTCTCCAAGTCCCTTGTGGAGGACAGAGGCCCCTCCACCCGCCTCTGGAGTAGCCTGCCAGCCCCAGAGCTCAGTGACAAAGTGCCTCCCGAGCGAGGGGACAAAGGGCACAGCCCAGGAAGTGATTTTAAACCTAATTGTTCCCATGTCTTTTGTTCAGCATCTTCGGGATCCGCTCACACCGCATCCAGTGAAAACTGCAGAAAGACCTATGTCTGGGATCGCCTAACGGAGGCAGTGCCCGGTTGTGAGCTGGGGCGAGCTTCTGTTCTCTAAGATGCCGAGAAAAATCCCCACGCAGATGTCTGATGGCTCAAGAAAGCAGGCGCGTTGACAGCCCTCTGGGCTGCGCTGGCTGGGGTTGGGAGCCATCTCTGCGACCGGCCTCTCTGGCAGCCAGGCGGGCAGGGGACACTTAATTGTGGGCCCGTTTGCTGGCAGGAAGCCCTGCCTCCTCCAGGGGCAGCCAGCATGATAATGAGACAGTTTCTATGGAAATGAGCTTATAACTATTCATTTTCTCCCCATTCCCGACCCATCCACAAAGAGGTTTTCCAAAATGACCCCCATTTTCCTACCCCCGACATGTCCTCACGCCATCGCCGAGCGGCTAATCAGCCCGAGGAGAAAGGAGAGAGGAAACGCAGGCCTTTGACAAGATGTGGGAAACCCCTCGCTCTGCACTCGGTGCGCCTGTGACCAGCAAACAAAAAGCCTCGCGGGCCCTGCGGCCAAGTTTCCAGTAAACTTTTCCCTGGGCCCTCTGGGCGCGTTTTGTGCGTGTTTTCTGGTAGATCTGCAGCGCGGCTTTGCCGTCTTTTGAGAAACTCTGCAAACCGCTCTGTTTTGTTGGAATGTCCCCAGCTGGCCTCCCTCAACTGTCACCTGGTCTCCACGAACCCCTCTCTTGGGACAGAAAAGGACCCAGAAGGTCAAGTCCAGTCCATCACCCCTCCAGGCTGTCGGGGGTTGGGAAAGGGGCTTTCATTGCATTTTCTCTCCCTTTTAGGGTCTCATAAACTAGAGGGACAATGTTGTCACAGGGGAGGAAAAGTAAAAGAAGGGGGAGCCCCCAACCCATAGCAGAGTCAGCCCGAGATGCAGCACAGGGCTCAAATCCAGCCTCTTCCTGGCTGTGTGGCCTTG
>NW_011494861.1:10041933-10042118 GCF_000754665.1 Bison bison bison
TGTGGCCTTGGGCAGGCACTTGACATCTCTGAGCTCTGCTCCTTCATCTGGAAGTGGAGGTTGGTGGTTCCTGCAGAGAGGCCTCCTTGGTCATCAGTAACTATTGAGGCTTCGTCACCTGCAGTCCCCAGAAGGTGTGGCTTGAGGACACTGACCAGGACAGGCATCCCGATCCAGGTTATCTG
>NW_011494861.1:10042218-10043074 GCF_000754665.1 Bison bison bison
ATCTGGGGCCTCCCTGTGCCTTGAGCAAGAGGAGGGTGCACCCTGTTTGCTCCTTGGGCCCCAGGGGACTCTCTGTCTCCTTCCCTCGAGGTCTCCTGACCCAGGAGTGGGGTGGAGGGCTTTCCTTGAGGGTCCAGGTCCCTTCCCACCCTCTGAGATGCTGCAGGGTGGCTGTGCACACAGTAAGCACTGCATGGATGCTTGGTGAGCTCACGCACCCATCAGTGAACAAGGGGCGTGTTACTCGGCATCTCAGGCTGACCCGTCAGTGGGTGATTTTCAGACAGGTGAGCACAGGGACCCAGGACTCCAGGCAGGGTTGAGGGGAGGGAACCAGAGTCCCACAACAGCTACTTGCTGCCTCCTGAGCCCATCCAGATGCCACAGTTTCACCCAGGGGCTGACCCTAGCAGGCCCCCCGACCCCAGCTCCGTGTGCAGGGTGAGACCCTTGGCCACAGGTGGGGGCGGCCTCCTGCCCCTGCCAGGTCTTGAGTGACATGCCAGATGTGACATGCGTCCCCTCCAGCCTGGGGATGGGAAGGATCTCAGCCGATGAAAGTACAGGACACAGAGTCAGTCCTGAACTGCAGACAAACAACAGGCCAATTTTTAGTCTAAGTGCATCCCACGCCATTTGGGGGACCCCCTCCGATCTGCTCACCCTGGGCCATGTCTGGGGCCATCCCCTGGTTCATGTAGGGCTGCAGCCTGGCACACTGAGGGGCTAACTTTTCTGCTTTTTCTAAAAGAATTTAACAAATCCTGACACCCAGACTCCTTCCCCAACCCAGAAACTGGTCTTGCCCACTGCATCAGCTTCTCCAGGCATGGGTGGGGGCAGGACGCCTTCTTAG
>NW_011494861.1:10043174-10061164 GCF_000754665.1 Bison bison bison
TCTTAGCTTTTAAAGAAAATGTTGATTTTAAAATTTAACTGACTCAGCAAAAACCCTATAGGTACAAGATTGAACACACACACACACATTAAAACAATTTTAAGCACTTCTCATTTAAATAATCATAGTATGTTTTAAACAGAAATAAGTTTTAAGATCGAAATTGGGTCTGGTTTCCCCTTTTGCAAAGTAGAACCCTTGAGGGTCCCCTTGAGGACAAGACTGGAGTTTTACATTGTCGTGTGTTTTCATCTTTGCTGTGGCAAGGGTGCCTCTCAGGGTGTGACCGAGACCTATGATCGAGAACGAGGGCCATTCAACAAAAAGGAGGTTCCTTTCCCCATCCTAAAACCCTGGCTACTGGAAGTTGTTGCTAAGATGGACTGGACAGGTTTAGAGGCCAAAGATGTGGGCGCACTCTGATCTTAAGTCATGTGTTATGTATAGGAAGTAATTTATCTGTCTGTATCTCTGTACATATATGCAACATACAGGCACAGATATAAATTGTGTAGTTTATGTTATTATATCCCTGTATCTATATTTAAAAGATAAACACACAAGACTGAAAAGTAACCAAATATTACCTCTCTGTGGTGGGATGTGAGATTTTTCATTTTAAAATATGCCTCAGTATTTTCTACAATGAGCATTCATTATATTCATAATTTTTATAACATGTTCCAATTTCTTACAATGTGCTACAAAATGTTAAACGTTCAGGCAAGAGAACAGAGCTTTCCAGGCAGCCCGTGGCTGCAGGGGGCTGGGCAGGCCCCTGGGGTGCCCTGCTGTGTCACCCTCCCAAATACTGCCCTCCTGGGTGTCTCCTGAGCCATCTCGGTTCCCAGATAAGCCTGAGCCACCCACGAACAGCCTCCCTGGAACACCTGCTGACAGGGCACCCTGTCAGATCTGGAAACTTTTCAGGAGTCTGTTCAGGCATATGACTCTGTCCTCAGAATGGGCCCAAGTTTCCTGTCACCTGTGAGCCAGAACTTCCCTGTAGTCTCGACTTCTCTTCTGTGTCTGCTCCAGCATGGCTTTTTTGCACAGGTGCACCTGGTCCCTGTGAACAGCTGGACTGGACCTGGCTGAGCCTCGTGTCAGCCGGCATCAGAGACCTGCCTCCCACTCCACACACACACGCCATTCTATTTCGAGTGGGTCATCACAGGGTGTGGAGCCTGGAGGTAGGGCTGCCAGCTAAAACAGTAAATACAACACCTAAAATGCAATAGATACAATAAAAAGCCTGCAGTCCTTGGGGTATACATCTACTGAAAGATTATACACTGTTTATCTGGAATTCAAATGTAACTGGGCATCCTAGACGTTCCATCTGCTGACTCCAGCCCCCCTCCCTGGGGGTCTGCTATTGGCTTGGGCTCAGCCAGTGCCCAGAGACCTCCCTTTGGTACTTCCCGCTTTGTGAGCCCCGCAGGCTGATCCAGCAGGTGCTGAAATCCTGTCCTGGGACTTCAACCTAGGAGATTGGGTGGCCGTGGCCAGCCCTGGGCAAGCATTTGCCTCTCAGACCCTTAGGCTGCCCCTTCTGCCCACCCCCAGCCCCAGTCACTGCCCAGAGACCCAGTGACCCACAGCATGGTGCCACATGCAGACCCCACAGCATCAGGCCCCCTCCAGGCACTCTGGGGACCACTGGCCCCACTGAGGCAGTTGGAGACTGTCCCAGTACTGACATCCCCCTCCCCCTAGCTCCTGGAGAAGTGCTGAGATGGTGCAGAGACCCACACAGACAAGTCTGATTCCTAGAAGCGGGTCTGGGAGGCGCTGGGGTGGTCGCCCCACCAACCACAGAAGCACCGAGTCTCTGAACAAGTCCAACCCTGTCTGGTGTGGAGAAAAGTCTCCCCAAACAGACGTCTTTCCCTCTTTCCAGTTCTCATCAGTGAAAATCTGACCAAGTGCAGGGCTCAGGCCCTTGCCAGGAGGAGGGAAGAGCCAGCAAGCAAAAGCCTCCAAACGAGAAACACACCGTGTGACTCACTCAGGGCTATTGATCTCAGTTTGGGCCAGTCCTTCTTGCTAATAACGGTCATCGACCTAAAGGGACCCAGCCACTAAAGTGTCAATAAAAGCAACAGCTACTTTTCTTCTCCACAGAGAGAAAGAGACTCGGGAGGACTCTTGGCAGGAGGCATCTTCCTCATTTCTCCTCCAAAAGCAATTTCCCCCAAAGTCACCCCAAATGAAATTGACCACAATTAACATCCAAACCAGCCCGATCAAATGCGTCACCACCGCTCCTCCCCCGGAGAGCCCGCAGCCCGCTCGGGCCTGGCCCCATCTGTTGCTGGGCAGCCAGAGCCCCTCATTCGATCACGGCCCAAGTAGGTTATCTGAATAAACGGAGGGGACATCAACGAGATATATTAGCACCGCGGGGTATTTGTCATCCCTCTGTCTCTCCTTCTCCAGGAATGTCGGTGATGAATTTGCAAATGGTCCTGGATTATGACAGAGCGTTTTCTCTCTTCATTATTTATCCCTCCTCTGAGCACCTCGATCAGAGGCCATGGTGACAAATGCATGAATAAAAGGCAGAGACAATATTTTAGCAATGTGTTGTAAATCTCCTTCTACGCATTATTAATTTAAGGAAGTCCATTATACCAAACAGCTCTGAGGAGGACGACAAGGGTAAGGCAGGACTGGCCCCAGCACTTGAGGGTCAGAGAAAGGAGAGGAGAAACCCAGTTTCATCCCCAAGCCGAGGTTGGGCTGGGCTCACCCAGATCCCTGAAGCCTTCAACCACCGAGGTTTCATTTCAGTGAAAGACGAAGCATTTGCTTTCCCAAAACGCAAGTGCATTTTGCAAAGTGGGAAACGGCAGTTGTAATTTCATTCTTCAGGAGCTGGGGATGGCCGGGTGGGTCAGGGAACGCTGGTCCTTTCTGGATGGAGGAAGGGGGAGAGCAGGTGGGTCCTCAGGGTGGGAACAGCAAGCTTGCAACAACACAGCACTGCTGGAAAACTCAGCATGATCTGAGAGCAGGCGGGGATGCCGAGAGACGAAGCCTGAGTACTGAGACGGTGCTACCTAGCGTGGCAGGCACAGAGGCCGTGGCCAAGCCCAGCAGCCTAGGTTGTCTTCCTTCATTTTACTTTCTTTTAAAACCCTCCAAGTAAGGATCTGCAGGCCCCTGGCCCACCACCTGCCCCGGCTGGCTGTTCATCTGCTGCCCAGAGACCCAGGAGCAGTCTCTCCCACGGACCTTCCTGGGAAATTCCCAAGAACCCTGTGACCTAGGGGTCCCTGGAGAAAAGTCAGGACATCTCAGGGGCCAGGGAGGCCACCAGCCATGCTCAGGCCAGGATTCTGGCCCCAGAGCTCTGGACCCCACGTTGCATACCCTCGTGGAGCCAACGCGGGGCTCTGGGGTTAGGGAAGGAGTATTGTTAAATTTCTACAAGGGATGAAGGAGTTGATTCATGAAGAACCTCTATCCACTCACATGAACAAAAGACTTAGTTTTGGTGTTGGTGGGTTTTTGTGTGTTTTTTAAATGACAGAATCTGGGTTTCTTTTTCTTTTACTAAGACTGATTTTCCAGCAGTTTTCATAAGTGTTTGTCCTCGGCCCTCCCCAGCTGGCCTTGGGTCTGCACCTGGGCCACAACAGGCAGGTGTAAAGGATGCCCCCGTAGTAAACCTGTGCTGGAGGACTTGAGGACACGGGGCCCAGCGGGGACCATTGGGGACAAGGAAGTGTGAAGAGGGGAGAAAGCCCCCAGGAGCCACCTGAACCTGGAGCCAGAGGGTCACAGAAGGGCCAGATCCCTGACCTGGACGGGCCTCGTGGCCGAGGCCCCTTCCTACAGCACCCACCTGGCATGAGTCCCTGAAGGGTCAAGCCACCTCTGTAGAATGCACAGATGGCCCTGCCCCAAGCCTGACGGTTGGGACGAGAGCCCTCACTGGAAAGTGTCCGTCCCTTTGAGGGGGAGCACACTGGCATTTGGTGACAGCCCCCATCCGCCCATTTAGGGACAGGGCAGTGAATGGCCACGCAGATCCTAATGGCTCATCACGGGAAAGCGCCACGGGGCCAGGTGACAGCGCAGCAGCTTGCAGGGAAGAGGTGGCAGGGCCCGCGGGACATGGCCCAACACCGGAAACACACAGACAAAGGGCCCACGGAGACGGAGACGGGGTCGGAAGCGGGCGAGAGATCCAAGGTGGATTTTACTTTATTTTTTGTTCATCAGCCTAATCCACCTTCTGTAAAGTGGAGCTTGGGAAGGAAGGCTCCCAGCAACACGTTAAACCGCAGTGCCCGAGTGCGGATCTCCGTGCTGGGATGTGCGTATTAATTTGAATTTTGTAAGACAAGTGTTACATGTTATTAATATAATTGCCAGTTATAGAAACGGCATATTCACGGAGTTTTCTCTATACCCGTGCACGCTGCACTGCTCAACGTGACAGTTTAATATTCAGCTGGTGTTTACTTAGCATATGACTGTTAATCAGCGCAAATTAAATGTGTACTTGAAACCCCCACTTAAAGCTCTGCTAATTATTTTTTGATCCAAACAGGACAGCCTCTTCCAGAGGAGGAATCGGGCTCTCCAGGACCAAACACCAGTGAGAGAAGCTGTTGCCAGCTCCGAGGATCGGCCTCCGAGAGACGCAAGGCAGGTTCTTGTGTGTGCTCTCCCCACGTGCGTTCCCCGTGACCCACTCTGGTTCAGCCCGCCCCCCAGGAGAGGTAGCCCAGCCTTCCCACCCAGGAGTGCCAGCTGCCCGCTGGGCATGCTGTTCCACTGAACTTGGGCTGCGTTCCAGCACAGAACACACACGTGCACGTGTGTGGACACACGCATGCACACATGTGGATACACGTGTGTGCACACATAGCCCAGGACCTCATGCTGTTTCTGGCTCCACTGCCAGCCCATGCGCCTTACCCTCGTCCCAGCCCGCATGGGTTTGAGCCCTGCCACAGCCTGCCCCCCATTTGGTGCTTGCCTTTCCTGTGAACATGAAGATGTGTGGGCAAGGGGGAGGGCTGAGGAGGTGGGGAGGTGGAAGGAGAGGGTGCACTGGCAGCCCAAACAGGGAAGAGATGGGGCTCACCCACTCCCACTCAGAAGAGAGGGGGGCAATGCTGCTGGGGAACAGCCCTGGCCTGATCGTCAGCTGAAGACTGTCTGGTCAGCTCCTCTGGGTTGGTGTTTCCTGGACATCTCCCAGCTAAGGGTACTTTAGGAGCGGCCTCTGTTAGGGTTCTCCCTGGGGGCAGCTCCCTTGCCTGTCCTCAGCACTGGGCTCGGCAGGGACAGAGGAGACCCAGCAGGAAAGGAGATGTGGAGGACCAGCCTCAGCCTCTTGGCAAAGTCCTTTCTACCTGAGAATGGGGGCCTCCAGGACATGGTCCTTGAGACCATGGCCTCGGTGCTCTGGCTGAGTCCTATCCGCCTGGGTGGTGTCTTTACAGCATTCTGCAAGGGGTTAGGAGGCAGGTGGGGCAGCAAACAGCTCTGTCTTAGAGGTCACTGGCCCGTGCTCTCAGAGACCCCATGGGGGAAGCATGGCTCCATAAATAAGTGCACTTGGGCCAGAAAAGGCGGCGCAGTAGGAAAGGAATCCAATATGCTCCATACCTCCCTGAAGCCTGCTTCTTTATCAGAGCTGGGGACTGAATAGTCCCTACTCCAGTACTCTTGCCTGGAAAATCCCAAGGACAGAGGAGCCTGGTAGGCTGCAGTCCATGGGGTCGCTAAGAGTCGGACACGACTGAGCGACTTCACTTTCATGCATTGGAGAAGGAAATGGCAACCCACTCCAGTGTTCTTGCCTGGAGAATCCCAGGGACGGGGGAGCCTGGTGGGCTGCCGTCTATGGGGTCGCACGACACGACTGAAGTGACTTAGCAGCAGCAACAGCAGCAGCAGCAGAGGCTTAACAGGCCAGAGCAGAGATAGTTCCTGCCAAGTTAAGACTCTTAATACATCTCAGTGGATGGATGGATGGATAGAAGGATAGAAAGATGAGTGGATGGGTGGAGAGAAGGATGGATGGTGGCTGAACGTATGGTGGACAGATGGACGGATGGATGGACTGATAGAAAGATGAATGGAGGAATGAACAGATGGAGAGAAGGATGGTGGATGGATGGATGGAATAATAGAAAGATGGATGGGTGGATGGATGGGTAGACAAGTGAATGGTTGGATGCCTGTGATAGAATCACTCCAAAAGGCTCCTCCAGACTGTGGTTATCTTTTCTCCAGACCAGACAGGGTGACAAGGGTGCCCCCAGGCTCTGAGTCCAGTGCCCGGTGAGGGGAGGCACTGTGGCCCTATTGGCTGTGTCCAGAGACAAGGCAGCCAGATGACTGGATGACAGCACAGGGGCCTGAGGTTCTGGTGAAGACGCCAGGATGAGGAGGTCAAGGTTCAACCACAGTCACAGCTCCCCATCTGAGGCAGCCCCTCCCACATCCCCACACGCCCCGGGGGTTAAAGAGCAAGGTTCAGCTTCAGCTGCAACTGTTGATTGTGAACTGGCTTCCCCCTAAGTCTTTTTTCTTTCAACTTGGAGTTCAGGTTGAGTGAGGGGCACCCAGATTCCCTGGGGGTGGAGGGCAAGTGTTCACGCACATGTGTTTATAGGAGAGCAGACGCCTGCTTCTCAGACAGCCTGGGGCCTCCTGTCCAGATCAGATGAGGAAACAAGTTCTGGGAGGTTCCTCAGCTCCCCAAAGCCCCTCCGCTGACCAGTGGACATCCAAGGCCTCAGACTTTGCCTGTACAGTCAGGCCTGGAGTCTACAGCTCCGGAAAGCAATGTCTGTACCTCTCTCAGCTGACTGGGTCTTTTAGGAGCTGCCCATCCACACCAGGGGATCCCAGCACTGAACATCCAGAGTGGACACCAGCCTCCTGGCCCCAGAGGGTACTGAGTGTCCACACCAAGGACCGACGTCAGCCAGCCCCCAGCAGGAGTCTGTCCCAGGCCCAGTGGGAACTGAAATCTACTTCCAAGGTGACAGCGGCCTGAGGGCATCTCAGACCCCGTTCCCCCAACCCATCAACCCTGGAGTCACTGCCCCAGGCAGGACTCTCCCTCCTGCACAATTCAGTTACACAAGAAGTTAATATGAACTGTCAGTTTATTTCTTTCTGGCGAAATAAAATCTGGCAAAGTCTTGGCATAAAATGGTGTACCACCAGTGGGTTGGTGACCTCTTGGGGCCCCACAAATGCCAGCCTAGCCTTTGAGGCCATGGGCACAAGGCCTGGATGGCACAGAACCCGGCCAGAGGAGCTGCAATGTTAGCTCAGGGCAAGCTCTGTGTTCCTGACTCCCCAGAGCCCCCACACTGGGGATCCACAGACACACACCAACAGCTACACGTGATGCCACAGCTTCAGAACTGTGGGCCGGACCACGGAACCTGTGGTGGACAGGACCCTGGAGCTGCTGCGGCCAAAGCCCCAACAGCCTGAAGGGGACACAGGTATAGAGAGTTTAGGGACATCCCAGCTTTCTACTGGTCCCCAAGCCAACATTTTTCCACAAGGGAGAGCTAATGTGAGGGGAGGGATGGTGACTCCTCACTGATTAAAACACAGCCCTGATGCCTGGCTTTGTAGAGGACTTCAGACAAGTGCTAAGCAAAGAGGAGGAACTTGGAGATGCTGTAGGTGCCGATTTCTCAGGGAAGCAGAGCAGTGAGTGAGGGTCCACAGATGCCCGTAAGCAGCTAGTACTCAGGCCAAGACCCCTCTGGGTACCAAGGTGGGATGAGTCCATCTGGATGTCAGGCAAGCAGGGGCTGGGTGGTGCTGAGAGTGACTAGAGGTCTGTGCCAGCTCTTCTCTGGGCCAACCCCCAGACTCCCTGCCTTGCCCACCTGGTGTCCAGGTACATCCTGCTCTCAGGTGACTCCCGTCTGGATACACTGACACGTAGGGCAAAACGAGAGATACAGACTACAGGACTGATGGGAACTGGGGCCACCAGGATCCCCAGCCCAGCCTCAGAGAAGGCCCTCACCCTGTTGGCCACTCAGCTCATGGGGGTGAGGACCTGCTGGTGTCCTGATCCTGGTGATCAGACTCAGCATGGATCCTCCCCTCCAGGACATCTAGTCCCAATGCTGTTGGCTTTTTACCTTTGTGGCTCCAAACCCAGAGGAATGGGGTAGAGTCCTTTCTCAGGGGATTCTCTCCTGTTACAAAACCTAGAATCACTCACAGATACACTGCCCCTCTCCCCACCCCATTTTCACTTCTACAAACCGAAATGAAACTCAGGATTCCTAAAACCACTCAGTGCTCCAATTCCACTGGGAATAGAAGTCGGAGGATTGGGGGATGGCACCCCACTCCAGTACTCTTGCCTGGAAAATCCCATGGATGGAGGAGCCTGGTAGGCTGCAGTCCATGGGGTCGCTAAGAGTCGGACACGACTGAGCGACTTCACTTTCACTTTTCACTTTCATGCATTGGAGAAGGAAATGGCAACCCACTCCAGTGTTCTTGCCTGGAGAATCCCAAGGACGGGGGAGCCTGGTAGGCTACCGTCTATGGGGTCACACAGAGTCGGACACGACTGAAGTGACTTAGCATAGCATAGCATAGCATAGCTGGAGGAAGGGACCTAGGGAAGCCAGGTAGATGAGGTCAGGAAGCCGGGTCGTGCAGCTGCGGGCAGAGAGCCTTCCCAACCCTTGGCCACCCCTTCTCTGCAGCCTGCTCTGCTGCCCAGGGAAGATGCCCTCAAGATTCTTCTGGAGAATTCCATCTCATAAGAGATGTCTTTGACCCAGCATGACCATCCCACTGAAGCCTGGCCCTCTCAAGGTCATTCAAAGTCTTTGCACTCAGCAACCAAGACCACAGACGAACCTTCCTGCTCCAGTAGGATGCCTACAGCTGACCAGAACCTTCCAACTGATCCATGGTCATCATGGCAACCCCCCACCTCTGCCCGTCACACACTCAACTGACAAGAATGATTTGCCAGGTGAGGAACCAGAGGGAGAACATTCCTTGAATTTAAATCAATAGAAGGTACCTCCTCAAACCATCCTAAAGGACCTGACGCTTAGAATGATGTCTTCAGCTCTTGGGGAATTTTAAGCCCACAAGGCTGTTTCATCAAATGGTTTAAATCTGAGCAAACTGAGGCTCAGAGGGTAGGGGAAAGGGTTGCCCAGTGTAGGTTGCAAGCAGGAGAATCAATGCTGAGGCAGGAGGGGAACCCTCCAGCAGGTGGGCAAGCGTGGGGCACACCTGTACTGCGTTCCCTGTGCTGGTGGAGGCCCTGGGTCTGGCCCAGCTGAGGCTCCCAAGCAGATCTGCAGGCAGAACAGATGGGCAGACGGCCGCACGCCGGGCTGAGAGTGCATCATGGACAGCAAACCCTCCCTGGCCCTCCTTGCCTGACCGCTTCCTCCCCAAGCTCCAGGGACTCGGGGCATACTTCTGGGGTCCCAGAGATATGGGCCTCCTGCTAAACATGGTCCCCTTCCTATCCCACCACCGGGTGGGGACGACGGGATAGGGGGTGTCAGGGAGGCTGCTCGCCCATCAGCGTCACTGACGGGGGAGGTACCCTTCTGAATGGTGGCCTGCCCACCTTCTGACCACGCCTGGAACTGCCCCCGCCATCACATCCCAGCAAACACTGGTCACTGAGCCCTATGCAGGGGACACTCTGGTCAGAAAGAGAACTCTCGGGCTGGCCCAGCCAGGACACACCGCAGCCCACATGAGACTTGCAGACCAGCATCCATGGGTGCCTTGCAGGCCAGGACAGAGCCCGTACACGAGAGGGCAGGTGGGTGTCTCCTAGACTCCAAAATCCAGAATGCTACCTCAGGGCCAGGGTCACCTGCCGTGGGGAGCCCTGCCTCCCAGGAAGGGGAGGGATGTTCAAGGCTAGGGGGCTGGCTGCTCTGAGGGAGGGTGACTGACAGCTCCCAGCGTGCCCGCCCAGCGGCACCCCAGGTGTGCTGCCTGGTGAGGGTCACCCCTAGAGTGAGACCCCGCAGGGCCTCTCCAGGACACTGCTCTGTCCTGGCCCCCAGGGGCACCGTGTCACCCCCAGCACACCTCTATTTCCTGGGGGCTTCTGCCCGACCCCCGCCCTGACCCACCACTCTTGCAAGCACACACGCTGAGAGGGCTATGCCAGGGCCTGCGGGCACCGGAGCAGGAGAGGGTATGGGATGCAGCCCTGGAGAGGGGGCACCCTTAGAAGGCTGGAAGCAAATGCTGCCCATCTGGGGTCTCTGACAGCAGCTCGGAAGGTGAGCAGAAGAATAAGGTTCACAGAGCAAGGATCTGGTCAACTGGAATCAGAGAATCTCGGGCCAGCTGGGGGCTATCGATGCAGCCTGGCCCAGGGACTCAGCGTCTGAATGGAAGAATCTTACGAAATGAAACAGGAATCAGACCCTGATGAATAAACAGTAGACACTCCACTGGGCCTGGCTGGAGCAGATCGGACCCCCTTCACTTGGGGAGCCTGGAGCCTCGGGCTTCTGCTCCTGGCCTGAGACCCAGGCTCAAGGATGGAAACCAAGGTGGTACATGCTCAGACCCTCCAACCCCCGCTCCCCCACCTCCAAGAGCCAGTCGCCCTGCCCGGCACCTCACTAGGGAGCAATACCGCCATGTGGACCAGATGCAACTGAGCCTCCCCAAAGAGGTGAGACTAGGGTCTCGCCCTTTACCAGGATGTTCGAGGGCCATGGAGACAAATGCCAGCACCTGGAGCCCACTGCTCAAAGAAGACAGGAAAACAGCACAAACCAGACAGCAAGCGATGCATGATCAGTCCTCAGCCTATACGACCTCAGTTTACAGAGATCCTCATCCAGGACAGCCCCACAGTGCAAAGGAGGGTCACAAAGGCATCTCCTTGGAGGCCCCGGTCTCCCTGTGTTTTTCCAAGTTTGCCTGAGAAGGGACAGCAGAGACATGCAAGGAGTCGGAGGGACCATGGGGACCACGTGTTTCCTTTTGTTCTCTGTGCCCAAGATTATCCAGCATGAGAAAGCGTCCTCACATCACTGTTTAGACCTGAACATGTCACATGCACACACACATACACATATGCACAAGCACACATTTATACCGACACACACACTCACTCTCGTGTGGTCCTTGACTGCAGGCTTCACACCAGTTTTAAAGGGCGTGATCTTCATGACTCGCTTCCAGCAGGATCCAGCAGTATTTAAACATAACCTACATATATCCTCCTTCCCAGGTGGCACTAGCAATAAAGAACCTGCCTGCCAATGCAGAGACATAAGAGACATGGGTTCAATCCCTGGGTCGGGAAGATCCCCTGGAGAAGTACATGGCAACTCACTCTAGTAGTCTTGCCTGGATAATCCCATGGACAGAGGAACCTGGTGGGCTATGCTCCATAGGGTCACAAAGAGTTGGACATGCTTGAGTGACTTAGCACCCACACACAGCTTACTTATCCTACTTCTAATATGTATGATAACTTATAATACTTAATGTAATGAAAATGCCATGCAAGTTGTTGGTGGAGGCATACAAATTTAAGTTTTGCTCTTTGGAACTTTCTTGGATCTTTTTATTAAGTATTTTCAACCCTTAGTCGGTTGACTCTGTGGATGTAGGGGCTGAGTATACCGCAAGCTGACCATCTGATTCTCCCCAGACAGTCTGCCTTTCTCAGAGCCCAGGGCACCAGCTGAGAGCTCTCACAGTACAAAGTCAGTGCTGCACCCCCTTGTTAGTGGAGCCCCAATTTCTGCCCAAGCAGATGATGAGGATGTGGGGGACACCTCTGAGCGTACAGGAACCAAGACTTTGTTGCAACACAGAATCTGGACACCCCAGCGTGTGATGTGTTGGGGGGCGTTCAGAATGTTTTTCCACCAACAAACCCTGTCCTGCAGAAACCTGCAACCCAGTCCCACCCCGGTTCTTGGAGGGCTCAGGAGGCCCGGTCCCAGCGAGGAGGTCATGGGAGTCCCCCAGGGTGGTGTCACATTCTTCCTGACCTGGGGGTCCCGACCTTGGGGTGATGGGGTTGGCTGCGTGCTGGACGGTAGGGAGCCAGGGCTCATTCAGAGATTAGACCCTTAATTGGACCCTGGCTAGATAGAGCACACTTTCTTAACAAGGTGATTGGGAGCCCTGGGTGAGTCATAAGGATCCCGCCATGTAGCCGAGACCTGGTCTGGTCAGCTGAAGGCCCCAGGCCCCTGCCTGCAAATAAGACCTCTTTGTGGAGGGTGGAGGTGGGAGATGAGGAGGGGCAGGATGTGCGGGAGGCAAGGGTGAAACCTCACCTGCCCCGGCCCTGACCACCAGCAACACCTGGGGAGGGGGGTGGTAAGCCTGGTACTTTGCCCAGGAATTTCAACTGCTTGACTCTGCTGCCAAGAGGAAGGGAGCCGTGGATGTGGCTGGGTTGGGGGGACCTCAGGGGAGGAGACTGGGGAGAAGGTCTCTGGATGGCAGGTCGGGCTGCACGGAGATCCCAGGGGTCAGCTCCACAGGCATCTCTGATGCAGAGGCCTCTGGGTACCCCCAGGACAAGGGGTGTAAGGATTCTTGGGGTTACCTGCCAGCTGTCCCTGCCCACAACGGAGGATTCATCTGCCTTTACCTGGGTGGAGAGCAGAGGGGACTCCTGACAAGTCCAGTCTTGACCTCTTGGCCCAGGGCATTCTGGAACTCACAAAATTTGGGGACAAGTAAGTGCCCTTTGCTGGGAGCTGCACCGGGCAAGATCTCAAGTCTTGGCCTCGGGCAGGTTGCCAAGTGGCTCTGGGAAATGAGCCTCAGTCTCCCTGTTTGTGAGAGGAGGTCACCACAGCCACAAGGCAGGGCAGAACCAGACACCTCCTCTAGCCTCCCTACCTGAGGCTGCTGCCCCCCAGGCCCTCTGCCCACTCCCCCACAGGCTTCCCCTGGAGGCTGCAGTCTGTCCTGATGGGGTGGGAGTGGACAATATCTCGAGTGGACAAGAATCATGTGGTAACAGCACCACCACAACGGGAGAAGTCTGTTCTAGAGCTGTACCTGCCGGTGAGGACCCACCTGCTGGGACTGACCCCACAGATGGCCAGGCCCCACACTCCCTCCTGGGGCTCTTCTGCCTGCATCCCGGAGCCCCAGCACCATCCTCTGTGGGCAGCAGTGGACAACCCTTGCTGCTGGTCTCATGCAGGTAGTGGCCAGTGCTCGGGGAGGTGTCCCTCCCACAAGACGGGGGCCTGCAGCACCAAGGGAGGGGCCCTGGTGTGCCAGGAGGGGCCCGTGGTCTACAAACCCAGCAAGGGAGACCCGTCCCCCAAAACAGGCTGGCTGAGTGTCTGCTGTGAGGACCCTCAGCCAACACCCCAGGGACACAGACCAGTCTATCCCCTTCCTGCTCTCCAAGCTGCAGACACTGCCCACTGCCCTGATGCTCGCTGTTCAAAAAAAAAAGAATCAAAACTAGTTTCAGACACTGTTGTCCTCTGCTTCTGTGAGAAGGAAAGGAGACAGAGACGGGTGGAGAGCTGGGCTTCCACAGCCTATGGAGGAGGCAGCCCAGTGGTGCTGCCACCTGTCCTGACACCCGACGGCAGGCGGGGAGTTCCCAGCCCCGAGCCCAGACCACCTCCCGTCTGCTGGGGGAACCAGCGCTGAGGCGTGCGCCTCGCCCTGACAGCTGGTGAAACCTGGGTGCTTGGGCTGCAGGGGCCGACTTTGCCCCGTCCTGGAAGGGCCTCGAACCAGCCACGTCACCCGGCGAGGTCTCGTTACACCAACACACGCTCTCTTTTTATTTTTATTTAAAATGACAGGCAGCCGAAAAGACAGAGTGCAGGCTTCCGTGTGTGAGCGCGTGTGCCCGTGTTCACCAGCCCCCGTGTGATCTAATGAGAAACACAGCCGGAGCCTGCATCCAGGCAAATGTTTAGGGTTCCCTAACAGAAAAGCTGCTACTGATGGATCAGGGTACCGCCAAGGAAGCCCGGGAGCTGGCGGGGGGCGTGTGATGCGACCACACCAGGGCCGCACCCTGGGTTAAGCCTCGCCCGCGGAGACGCCCCAGGGCCCAGCAGCCGAAGCAATTTCCTCTGCTCTTAAACCTTAGCCACGGCTCAGCGGGCAGACAATTATGTGAACCTCCCGGTCCCCTTGCTGGTGCCGCGCACAGCAGGGTAAATGCCCACTCTTGGGGGAGCATGCAGCTCAGGGCCACCAGGTCCAGGAACCCCACAACACACGAGCTGTCTGTCCCGATGCCCGGGCTCCCTGAGGGCCGCACAAGTTGTAGCCATGGCCTTCCACCATCTGCTGCAGCGGCTGAGAACACCCCCTGCTCCAGCGCATCCCCGAGACCCAGATGCAATTTTGAAAGTCAGATAAAGGACATGGGAGGGCGTAGGCAGAGTTGTGGCCGGAGCCGAGCGGGCCAGTCCCAACCCCAGTGCCCAGGCAGGGCTCCCACGCTCAGGCAGGCGGCGAGTCCCGAGCTTGTTCACAGATGTTTTCACTCGGTTTGTAAATGTGCTCCAGGTCTAAGACATCGCTGTTTGTTCTAGAAATCAAAAGGTCTTGCCTGGCTGTGAAAGACGCCTGACCGCCACCCGCCCGAGTCTCCCCCACCCTTTCCTGCAGGACCAGACCCGTGAATGCGCCGGGCAGGGGGAGGGGACACCGGGACGCCAAGACTTTCGGTTTCTGCAGAGCTTGCCCTCTCAGCGTGCCCCCCTTCTGTAGGCTGATGGTCTGCATCTGGCTCAAGCCATGGAGTCTGTCGCCACGGTGGACAGTGCACAGTGTGACCCCAAGTTTAAGGAAGCGGCTGCCCCAGGTGGACCCAAGGGCCACCGGCTCCTGGGGGCCAGGAGAAAAGTCCCCTTCCACACGCCAGCCCCCCACCCCCATCACCGGATGCCCGGGGCCAGGCGGGTCTTTGCTCGGCCACTACATGACCGCTTGTTAAGGACTGTCGCCACCTGGAAGCTAAGAGGCTGGGAACAGACTTAAGTCCCAGGAAAGTTCTGCTGCGTCCACCGTCCCTGTCTCTCTGCTTCTCTGTTTCTCTCTTTGCCTCAGGCTCAAAAATCAGGACTCTCAAAGCACAGCAAAATAAGGCTATTTATTTCCACAAAATTTATCATCCCCTTAAAGGGCCGCAGCGGCTTGGGTATTATTCACGCCGAGTGGGGAAATCCACCCTCCACTGCCTCACTGGCATCCTTGGCAGCCGGGAGTTGGGGGGAGTGCAGGAGGGTCCGGGGAGAGGCCAGGCCCGGCTTTGATATCTCACTGATAACGTATTGTACAATTAGATCCATTTGACAATTTCCATTATGGCTGATAAAATATTTATCGAGCCTTGGAGATGATGTCTGGTGTCTGCACCATTTGTTCTGCTAATGGGGGGGCACCGTGGAGGCTGCAGACTGAGCTGGGAGCCGCTCCTCGTCCCCTCCTCCCCATTAGGTTTGCAAATTGCCGGCACCAGTCGTAAATTACCGCCCAGCCCAGCGAGATTGATGCCGGCCTGACAGGGTAGGTAGGTGACTTGTGATGACATTGTTTCATGGAAGCATTAATCATGGCAGAAAGAGGAAATACCCTCAAATTGGCCCATAAGTCTAAATATTAAGGAATGAGAAGCAGGCAGTCGGAGGATGGTTTTAGCAAGAGCTGGAAATTGGGAAATGAAAAACATTTTCTATTATTTAACAAATCATCTTAATAATTCCCAGTGTTTTTGCTCAGAGTTCCGGGGAGCCCAGCCTGCAGGGACCAATCGTGCCGTGCTCTCTTGCCACCCCCGACGGTTAATAAAATGTGCCGGAGTCGGCCTCCGAGGCTGCCTTTGTCGCCGGATTTGCGTGTCCAGGAAAGGGGTGAAAACCCAGAGTACCAGCAGGCATGGAGCTGTGGGCCAGGGCTGCCTGCCTGACGGGTGCCTCCCAGCAGCGAGAGTTCTCTGTGGTGATAGATGTCGGACACAGCCTCGCTCAGGCCAAGCCCAGCACAGAGCCGCCCGGGAGCTCCGGAAACTGAGGCGGGACCGGATGGGCTGCGGGGCTCAGGATGCAGGGAGGGGGTGCCCGGCTGCGGTCCCCACCCACAGACTGGCGTGTGGGGGCAGCAGGCATGTCCCGTGTGCCGCTTTGGAGCCACCAGTGTCCACGCCGGCTCGTGTTTACAGCCTTGAGCTGGGCACTGCTTGTGAAATATCACTGCGAAAGATAAATGGCCCTTAATGAATTGCCCCTGAGTTAGAGAGCCGACGCGGTTTTAATGGCAAATGAAAAATAAACACACCAATAAGTGAGTGAAAATGGTGGTCCGAGCGGGAGCTCGGCAGGGCCGGATTGGGGTCAGGGAGGTTGGGGTCCGAGCCCTCCCGAGGCCGCTGGGCTCATCCCGATTGGGGGCCGGGTGGGAGCCTCCGGTAGCCACGTTTCTACTCGGAAGGCCGCGGTGCAGAGTAATTAAATTAAATTGATGCTGTCCCTGCTTTGAGGCCACCCTTGATTTAAGGCCAGAAAAGGAAGCAATTAAATTTAATAAAAACCAGGTTCCTAAACAAAGATACAAGGCCGGAGCGCCATCCGGAGCCTTGCCCGCCCGAGGGGGATGCTCTGGGTGCTCCCGACACCACAGTCTCCCGCCAGCACGCTGCTCTGACGCCGGGCTCACCAACGGCTTTGTCACAAACCAGAACCAACAGTGCTCCGCGCAGCAGACCCATTGGCGGGCCGACTGCAGGCATCCGACACCCAGGGGTGTCTGCCGGGCACCATCAGGTGGGCCATAGGGGCTCAAGGTCAGGGTTCACGGTCCCCAGGGACACCTGCGAGGGGACGGCTGGGATGGGGAGTGTGAGGAGCTGCCCCCCTCGCCTCCGGCGGGCTTTCTGCTGAGCCCCTGAGCATCTGCGTCCACCTCCTGCCCGCTGTGAGGGGGGGCTCTCCTGTGAGGGCAGCTCCTGCTCTCCACTCACATCAACGAGAGAAATCACAGCCCAGCAGAGAGAACGTGAACCACAGCAGAAATAGCTGACCCCGCCAACCTCGGCCAGCGGCGGTATCAACAGTGACCGTGAGCTAGTCAACCCCCACAAGCCCCCCAACACACAGTGCTGCAGGACTGCGCCCTGCAGGGGTGTCAGGCAGCCCCAGTCAGACTGTCACACCCCCCGACACACCGCCCCCCCCAGCTAACTGCTCTGTCCTCTCGCTCTCCCAGCCGGGTGACCAGAGTTTGCAAAGCTAGCCAGCGGCTATCAATCCACTGCATGCTTTGGGCAAAGGGGCCGGTGATTCATTATTGAAACACCAGTCCCCGCACCCCAGGGTCACCAAGGGCGGCCCAAGCCCTGTGCCTCCAGGGTCCTCACAGAAATGGATGGGCCCTCGGGGAGGGGAGATGGGGGCGGCAGGCAGGGCTCCAGCAAGAGGGCGGAGGCTTTGTGCTGAGTTTCCTGGGGGAGGTCAGGACTCAGTAGTGGTGCAGGGCAGGGCCAGAGCTGGGTCATCCCTCTTCCCCGGTCACTCGGCCAGCCCGCCCCTCTGAAACAAGAAGCACAGAGAAGACCAAACACGCTGTGTTTAGGGATAAGTCACAGAGACACACTACGTCTCTGGGCACCGGCTCCAAAGTGGCCCTGGGGACAGAAGCACTATTATCTCATCCCAAAGGTCAAAGTTGAACGCCCACAGCACCGGGAAAACTGGCCGAGGGAGAGGTAAGGAGGCAGTGCAGGGGATGACCCTCATCCCTCGTCCTCCTCAAAAGGACCACAAACAGCAACAAAAGGAGAAAAATGCCAAGTCACCCGGCGACCCCAATCCTGGGTGTCGGCTCATCCCCAACGTTTTCCAGCTGAATAACCTCACGGCCATGCCCCCGCCCCGTCCCACATGTGGCTGGAGGGCCTGGGCCCTGGCACCTGCTGATTGGGGCAGGAAGACCTTCCAGAACTTTCCAGAACCTTCTGG
>NW_011494861.1:10061264-10061754 GCF_000754665.1 Bison bison bison
CCCACCTTCATTCTTGGTGCTGTTTTCTGGCTGTGACAGGAAGTCAGGCCTTCTTGATTGCCTTCCAGCCTTGCCCCCAACTCCTGCACGGGTCTCAGTGCCAGGTGAGGTAGAGCGGTGGGCAGCTCGGCCGGGCACACGCGGGCTTGTGGGCTGGAAGGACCCGGGCATCTTAAAGGAGACACTGAGGATGCACCTTGAGGATGACACAGGACAGACACTCCAGAACACACGCGCTCTGAGGGTGTAGCCACGACGTGGGGACAGACATGGGGGCTGAGCGGGCTTCCCGGGGACGAGACCAGCATGGCCCTAGACACAACCTCACCTGGGCGGCCGACTGTCGCCCCAGGACCCGGCACCTCAAGGCTGGCTCCGAGAACCGCTTTGGTGGGTCTGGCTTTCCCTTCGCTAAGAGATGGAGGCGAGAAAGCTTAAATGTCAGAAGTATGGCGGGTCCTTTATTTCACACAAAGCTCAGGATGGACGC
>NW_011494861.1:10061996-10066500 GCF_000754665.1 Bison bison bison
CAAAAAGCCACTAGATGCTGCTCACACTGATCAAGCGGCTAAGGGGACGAGGCAGGGGGCTATGGTTCACAGGCTAATGGCTCTGCTGCCAACAGGAAGGGTACAGGGACTTCTCTGAGGTAGGATTTTCTTCTGCATCAGGGATATTCCCCACGAACCCACTTTGTAGGAAACCTGATTCCCAGCTGCTACATGGGGGTGAGAAGGGAGCTTGGTTTCACGTACCCAAGAAGGAAGCCTTCTCGAGTCTTTGTTCATCACAGGAAATCTCCACCATCCTGCAGCCACACAGAGCTACCTACTCCAGGGAGCCCTCCAGGATGGCCCGTCTGGACCCAGCCACATCCTCCCTGACTTGTAGCACCTCCGTGGCTAGCAGGCAGGCACTCCAGGAAGGGGCTTCACTGCCAGAAGATTCTGGGACATTTGAGAGAAACATCCTAAGGACTCTGCCTGGGTGGCTGGGGGGCTACCATGGTCCCCAGAACTTGTTTCACACATGATGAGGCTTTGCAGGAAGGAGGGGTCAGCTTTGCATTCCTCGCTCCCTGACGACAGGCTCACATCTAAATCTGCACCGTGTGACCCATCTCACATGCTGGCTCTCGGGCCAGGCGGCTGTGAGGTCAGGGAGAGGGGAGAGGGGCCCAGGGGCCGCCCGAGGGTGCCGCTGGGGATCGGGGCCTGCCCTTGGCCCTGGACGCCTGGGTTGGAAGTGGCTGGCAGCGGGGGCCATCTCAGGTCTGCTCTGCACATCCCAGGCCAGGGCCAGACTCTACTGACTGCACTTCCTGTCAGCCTCCCTCTGACTCAGTTTCCTCACCTGTGAAATGGGATGGGACTCCTTCCACTGGCCCTTCCATCCATCCCATCGTCTGATGACACAACCCTGGGGATGAGCCCCAATCCCGAGCCCCACTTGGTGACCTGGGCCAGCATGAGGGCTGTAAACGAGTTCCCGGCAGCCCAAGCACCGGAGCTGTCGCACCGGTCACTAGGCAGGACAGGGTACAGTCTGCGGGATGCCCAAAGGAGGGGCTACTGTGCAGGGTGGGGAGGAGCCTGCAGCGGTCTACACAGCAGGGTGTTTGCCAGGAGTGGGAGGTGGGGGTGTGGGCAGGTCAGGTAGGCCTGGTCCACATCCTGGTTCCTCTGTCCACACCAAGGATGAGGACCTGCTCCCCAGAGAAACCAGCAAACCAGGGCCTGGGACAGCTTGGGGTCCTCAGAGCTGGCCCATCAGAGCTTTCGGACACATGGACATGACAATCATTGTGACCCAGACTAGGAACCCACTCTGCCCACTCTGCAACCCAGAGAAATGGTGACAGTGAAGCAGTGGGGGCAGGGCCTGGCACAGTCACGTTGGCTTCACTTTCCTGCAGTGAGCACTTTGGAGATGGTGGTACTTGGAGAAACACCCTGGCCTCCCCTGGCCTTCACCTCTACCTGTAAGATGGGGGACACCAGAGCTGAGCTCCCATGTGCCATGAGGACAGTAGTTGACGTGTGAGCCCCTGGGGGTGTCGCTCAGCACCTCCACCTTCCCTGACAGCCCCTGCAGGATGTGGGGGCAGCTCCGCCCCCGCTGGTGTCCTGTGGCTCTAGGGACAATACCAGCAAAACAAGCTCATTGCACCTGGACGTTTAATTTCAACTGCTGGAAAATGAGAGATGCCCCGGTGCTCATTCTCCAGGCTTTCCACCCAGCATCCCAAGAGAGGCCCTGCCCCCTCCCCAGACCCCACCGTCCCCGGGCCACTGGAGGACACCAAGGAGGGTCCCTGGGGATGGCACTTGGGGGACTTGGCCCAAGGAGCCAGGGGCAAGGAAGGGAAGGGGCAGCAGGGGTCTGGTGCAGGGCGGAACAATGCCAGTGCCTGTTTCTCGGGGTAACCCAACCCTGTAATTACGCTGAGCCCCGGGGGGCGGGTGCTGGGGCCACAATGCTGGCGCTCGGAAGGAGGCCGGGGAAGAGACCCTTCAATTGTCACTGCCACGCCAGGCACATTGCGTCAGGTGGGCTCCGGTTACCGGGCTCACAGCTGGCGTGTCACCTGCCCGCGCGGAGGGGGAGGGAGCAGGCTTGGCTGTGGCTGCCCCGGCTCCTGGCGCACTGGACGTGCTGTGGCAGTCCCTTGCCGGCAGGCGCAGTCTCATTGTTTGCCCTCAGATAAGAAATGTGGGCTCGTGTTTTCTTTGCTTGAGAAAATGTCGGGCCCAAGGACGGTGTCTGCGAGACAGGAAGAGCCAGGCGCAGGGGAAGGGCTATACTGGCCCACCCTTCCCCCAGGCGCCCCTCCCCAGGGTCCCCACCTGTTGTCAGCCCGGCCTGGGGGAACAGGCTGGGGACCTGTGCCCAGCATCGCATTTGACTGGGTCAGGGTCCCCAAGACCAGGACAGGGACCACAGGTTTCACTGTCCTTCCCAGACAGAGCTGGGCCAGAGCCCTGGGTCTCTACCATGGTTTCTGGGGTGCCCCGCAGCCCCCCAAACAAGCGGGTGACCCAGCAATGCCAGGAAGACACCCGTCCTCCCTTGACCCAGCAGGAGGCCAGTGTGTGGATGTGGGACCCAGGCCTCAGCCTGTGGGTGGCCGGCAGCGCCCCCGCCTCCTGGCAGCTCAGCCAGTCTAATCCCCCGGCTAATGCGGCCGGTTCCCTCCACCAGTGTTCGGGTAGGTGGGTCCCCGGTGCCCCACGCGGGCCGCGCGGTCAGGCCCCTCCACCGGACAAAAGGCCGCCTGTTCGCTGCCTCGGCCTCATCGCGGCTTAAGGACATTTTTGTCATTTTTGACCAGCTAATGTCCTGAAAAAGAAAATAGGTTCTAATCGCTTTAAGTTTAATCTTCACTGTTTTGAACACTCTAGGTGCCCGTGCTGGCTCTCCTGGCCCAATTAGGTCCCAGCACTGCTGCTCACTGGCCTTTTCCTGTGGCCCCTCCCCACTGCAGTGTCACAGGCGGGCTGCACAGCCCAGACCGAAGTAGTTGGCCTCGGTGGTGGATGAGAACCACCCCGCCCCGCAGCCATGTCTTGTCCTGGAGACCCATCCACGCCATCCTCCCAGCCCTGTGTTCACCACCACCCCTGGCTCCCGGCCGCTGCTCAGCTGTGCCCTCTGCCTGGCGTCCCCTCCCTCTGCCAGCAGATCCTGCACAAGCCAAGTCCTCGTCTTTAAGAATCAAGATGCGTGCCATGTTTCAGGGAACCTTCAGCTGCCAATCTCCTCCCCCGCTGCTGGCCTCCTGGTCCTTCCCACACAATTCCCATTATTTGGGCAGAGCCTGGGGCCCGGCCTCTCTTCCCATCGGCCATCAGTTCCAAAGGGCAGGCCGGGGCCACTCCTCTCCCGCCTCGGCACTGAGCCCGGGTCCTGGCTCCCTGAATGTCGGATCACTGGTTTCAGGGGAGCCCTTAACCCCTCTGCAAAGTGAAGCCCGCAGCTCAGCACCTTGTGGGTTCTGTAGCAGTTACCCGAGATGGAATGCAATAGCCGGGTGCCCCCAGGGAACTTGGTAAGGTGAGGGTAGGGCCGGGAACCACACCCAGGAGTAGCAAGCGCTGGGAGGGCCCTGACCCATGTGATTACAGGCTTTTGTGGAAGGACCCCCACCGTACCCCCACAGGGCTAGCTTCAGTACAGCCTTCCTCTGGGGCGGTCCCAGGGGCCGCCACCCAAGGGCCATGTACCTGGAGCCAACCGGAGCCAGCTCTGCTAAGCTAAGCGCTCAGGGTGTTTCCTCTCCTCCAGCACTCAGTCGGGACGTGCCCCTGGCCTGTACGGGGAGGGCACATGTGCAAGCCTCACACCCACCATCCACCCACCCTTGGACGCACGAGGGCCCCCGACCACCATCGAGGCCGTGCCCGCCTCTCTGGAGCGTGCTGCTGTGGTGCCTTCTGTAAACATCCACCCTCCTGGGGCAGTTAAACACGGCTCGGTGCTAATTACAGGCCTGTTTTTCCGTAAATCGGGGGCAGAAGCACAGCATTTGTGTTTGCAAGAAGCCTGGGCCCTGGGCAGCCCTGCCGAAGCCACCGGTATCCTTCTGGGAAACAGGAAATTCCTAACCCAACCTGCCCTCCTGTCCTAGCAGGGAACTCCTCAGAGAACTTGGGGCCAAAATGAAGGTCATTTTGCTTCAGAGATAAGTCCCGTTTCAAACGAATCATCCTGTCTCTCTTAGGAAGCAGGGAGAGTATGGGCAGGATGGCTCTAGAATGTTCTGCCCTCCTGCTGGCTCCAGAGAGGCAAGATCTCTCAGAAAGATGGGAGTGTGGGTGATAGGAGCAGGTGGAGAAGGCCCTCCCCACCCTTCCCCAGCATCCAGGGTCTGCGGTGATGAGCTCTGCAGGATGCAGCCCCTCTGTCTCTTGAGGCATGTGCTCTCCTCTGGAAGGTTCTGGAAAGTTCCAGAAAGGTCTGTGTGGGCAGGATCCTTAGGGCGAAGGAACTGCTCTGAGCAGGCCCAGCGTCCTGTCCACCCCCAGCCAACAGCCT